>NC_140489.1:137500-797500 GCF_964271855.1 Acomys minous | reverse complement strand
AGTTCTTTATATATTTTGGATATTAGACCTTTGTCAGGTGTAGGGTTGGTGAAGATCTTTTCCCAGTCTGTAGGCTGTTGCTTTGTTCTCTTGACAGTGTCTCCTGCCTTACAGAAGCTTCTCAGCCTCATGAGGTCCCATTTATTAATTGTCGACATTAAGGCCTGGGCCGTTGGTGTTCTGTTCAGGAAGTTGTCTCCTGTGCCAATGTGTTCCAGGCTCTTCCCCACTTTTTCTTCTAAGTGACTTAGTGTCTCTGGTTTTATGGGGGAGATAATATTCCAGCTGGAAAAGTTAATGGTACTACCACTGAAAATAAGCTTCTGAGAAATCCAATGCATTTATCTTAACATGAATGTCAGCCTTTCATAGATTACAGTTACAAACATTCTTTAAATTCACTAAATTTACTCATCTTTGCTGGTAGAGGACAGGTAGGATATATCATTTTTTAGACAATATTATTTTCATATGTGTGACAGAAATATCTATGTATTAATAATAATATATATGTGTATATATATTTTTTCTTTTGTAGGCATACATCTTCCAAGACTTTCCCCAGCCTCTCTTGCAATTGGCAACGAAAGGAAAGTGTAATGATTCCTTCTTTCTTGTGTGGTCTTTTTAGGCCACTGGAAGAGAATCCTGGACACCACTGTCCTGCTCTGGAAGGGTAACGAGCTTCTTAGTTCTCCTGCCCCACGTGTCTGCACAGCCCCAGACACTCATCTTCATACTCCATTTTTCACCCTTGCCTCCTTTTCCTTGTTTCGTCTTTTCTGCTGTTCATGAGCAACTTTGCAAAATATTGGCTCACAGCCAAATGAGAAAAGAGTGGTTTTTTTTTTTTTAAAGTTTTCCACTTTGCTCATCTCTTTTAACCATTTGATGTTTTGACCCCTTCCCCGCCCCTTTCACCCCATCCACAGTGGCTCTGTGCTTCTTCCTCTTTCCCAGATACCCCCATTATGGACCTTTCTTCTCTCTTGGGAAGATCTATATGTTGACAGAGGTTAATCATTTACAAAAAAATCATCCAAAATGAAATGTGTGTTCTGTGACGTTAGGTTTCCGGTGTGTGATGGTCTGAGATGAGGATTCACATCTGGTCATCACGCCACCTCTGAGTTTTAATTGACTGTAGGTGTCATTGCTTTCTTTCCATTGCTGCTCACACTTTAGTTCCTCTGACAATGATCTGTGCACTAGCTTCTCGAACTTTAATGTGCATCAGAATTTCTTAAAGGAACTGTTAAAATCCAGGTTTCTGGGTGCCAACTCCACAGACGCTGACTTGATATTTCTGGGGCAAGCCCCCTTAGTGTGTATGTGCTTACCATCTGAGTGTGAAATGTTCTCTCCTCCCGTTATGTGCATGAACACTTGGCCCCAGTTGGTGTCACTGTTTCAGGAGGATGTGGAACCCTTATAACATGGAGCCCACCTGAATAAGAATATAGGGACAGTCTTCTGAAAGTTTCCCTCAGCTCCACATCTGGCTCTGTCTGCCTCTGGGTCCCTTTCTTCCCCGTCCACTCCAGCATTGGTGTCCCCTGCCATGAATTCTGCGGAGTTCAGCGAGGGCCCAATGTAGATACTTCTGAGATCAAGATCCAGCTCCCGTCTAAATGTAACACCAGAAGGAAGTTGGGCTCTGAGAGTAGACTGAGTGCCTCTCTACTGCCTCTGACTTCCAGAGGCTGAAAAATGATGTTATCTTATGCACACATATAAACAAGGTGCAGCTGGGCCTTGTGAGTGCTGGTGACCAAACATTCAAATCAAACAGTGCATGCAGAACTGGTTCCAGAAACAAACAAACAAACAAACAAACAAACAAAAAACCTTTCTGACTTTATCAAGGCTGTAGTCAACTAATACATAAACCCCATGGACGTGTTCAAAGCCAACAAGCAGTTTGAAAATGGAAACTGAGTCAGGTCCAAGGGTCTCCTGGTAAAGAGGTAGGAAAGGTGGAGACAAAGGCTGCATAGCAGCGTGGACATCATGGTGAAACTGTCACAGCCGGTTAGCAGGGTTGTTGTATCTGGCGGGACTCCTGCGTGATGGCAGCTGAGCTTTGAAGTAGTAGCTTTTTGTCAGTGATCGTTATCTGAGATTTTTATGGGGCTGTTCCTTTGAAGGTTTCTAAGAGACTTTCAGTCTTGACAAACCAGGAAGTCTACCATGGCTGAGAATTGCTTAGGTCTTTCAAGATAGCCCCTAGATTAGATAAGAAGTTTGGCATGTGGAAATTGACTTGCTAAAGACGCCTTTTGTGTAACAATGAAAAGAATTTCTAGGATGCTGTTGGGGTTCAGCCCTTGAGAGGCTGATCCCCTTGCTGCTGAGAAGGCTGAATTCATCTTGCAGTGGCTGTCTTTCTTTCTTCCTTCATAACCCTCCATCATCGACATCAAATACTCAGAAAAGCAGCGACAGAACTTGGCTCATTCCGCTGTGAAGATCTATCCGTGTGACACAGGCTGAAGATCGGTTTCAACCAGTAGTCTGACATGGGGGACGCTGGGACCGGGGACCATGTCTAAGACACTCAAGAACCTTATCCTGCCACCCATGTGCTCCTGCATCCCAAGCCTCCAGCCTATACTCTGACGATGCGTTAGAACAATGCACCAGTGATGGTGAGCAACCAGGTCTTTGGTGTGGAGCAACAGATTTATTATCCAAATTGCTGTGTGGGGCTGAGAGCTCGAAGGCTGAAGGGGTTCCACGTGGGGCTGAAGATTGCTCAGGTGAGAGTTCAAGAGTCCAACCTCTTACCTCCTAGGAGGAAGGCAGCTACAGATGTGCTTTCTTGTTCCCTTATCAGCACTATGTATAGGTTTTTGTGATTTTCTTAGTTTTTTTTTAATTTTAATTTTAATTTTTAATTGTGGGTTTCTTTGTTTGTTGTTTTCAGACTTGGACACTTTTAGATTCTGTAGCCCTACTGGCCTCAGACTTCCAGCAATCTTCCTGCCTCTGTTCCCTGAAGGATGGCAATGCCACTCACCACAGCTGGCTTTTTCTCCCCATCATCCCTTGCCTCCTTCCCAGGACTGACCTACCAGGCAAAGTCATATCTTTGATGGGATAACCAGTCTGTTGATTTCCCAGCAGGCTCGGGAGCAAGATTTGTGTGTGGTGGGGAGAGAGTGGCTCCAAATTGTTTCCAGTTTCTTCATCTCTTTAGTCAGTTTGCGGTTTCCAAACCCACCAAAACTTCAGGCAGTTTCAATGAAAGAACCCAGTGTGTTTTTGTTCAATCCCAACCCCCACAGTGGGGAAGCTGGATACTGAAACTAAGGCCTTAAATATTGCAGGCATTTTGAGGGATTGTATTCATTTCCTTGAGACCTTCAGATGACCAACTGTGACTATTGACAGTGACACGGTATGGAAACTGAGGCTTCAACTAAGGAAATTTTGAGTGAGGAAAAGCTAGATGTTCTACACACACACACACACACACACACACACACACACACACACACACCCTCTCCAGATCTCCCTCTCCTGTTTCCACAAGTGGTACACATGATCCTCTCAGGAACACCTGTGATACGAGAGGATATAAAATGCTAAATGTATACTAAAAGCAAGAAAAAGGTCTCCATTTTAAATACACACACACACACACACACAAACAAACAAAAAACAAAAAACTAAACCAACCAACCAACCAAACAAACAAACAAGAAAACCCAACAGGGAGCTGGACAGCACTCACTTTCTATTCTTGCAGAGGACCAGAGTCAGATTCCTGGCAGCCACATCATGGCTTACAACTTTCTGTAACTCCTAGGCATCAGGCACGCACGTGGCACATGCCCACACATGCAGACAAAACACTCACACACATGAAACAAAAGTAAATCTTAAAAGATGAAACAAATGAAATGGTTTTAAAGTACTCATTCTGGTTCTTGTCCAAGCTCTTCTCTCACTGTCCCGGCCTCCACGTGAGGAGTCTCTGCCATATTCTCCTGATGCAGCGAGCACCATGGTTCCTCCACACGACGATCAGTCCTCTGAACCCACGAACCGAAACAAACCTCTCTCCCTTAAGGTGCTCTTGGGTATTTTCTCACTGAGCCAGAAATATGGTGAAAGTGGAGGCTGTTGCTATGAATATGACCATGGTGCTTTATCACAGGCCTTCCAAGAGGAAGTGGAAAAATTCAAGAGCTGTGAGCTAGAGAAATCTCAGAATACTACAGACACAATTTAGCAGGCCATTTTAATGGAAGCTCAGAGGACCAAAATGCCAACAAAAATACAGACAATAAAGACTGCACTCAAAAGGTTTGAGATGGGAATACTCTATCAAGGAATTAGGCTGGAAGTCACTCAAGCTGCATGATAGCAAGTGACCTGGCTGTGTTTTTGACAAAGTCTTGAAAATTTAAGTTAGGCTAAATTCAAAAGTAATAAACTAATTTGGCAGAGAAAATGCCAAGACTGTATAATATTCAGGCGGCAGCATGCTTGTTTCCATTGCTTTCAGCTAGGTTTTTAGTGTGACCGGAAAACATTAGGCAAAACAGAAAGATATGGGAAACATACACTTTAGCAAGGAGGAGAGTGCAAGCATATTTAAAGTTGGAGACAAGGGAGTGAGGGGTCTCTGTGACCAAGGTCAGCAGAGTATTGATGGCTGAGAGGCAAGCAGGAAGTCTGGTTCAACATGACTCAGCAGCCACTATTGGTTCAAACTCTGAGTTGGGTAGTTCATTTTAGGCATTGGGCACAGCACAATTTGGGAAAAAAATTTCTGGTGATAATTAATTCAATGCCACATGTATAATAAAGCTGAAGGCATGACTACATGGAAACTCTTTTTAAAGTACATGTGACATGTCCATTGACTACATATGACATCTTAAAGGCCTGGTGGATGATCTCATGTGGTCTCTTACAAATAGCACAGAGGCCATCAGGCCATTAACTGTCTCTGTCCCCAGCCTTCTGGGTAACAAACAGGTTAAACATCTCTCCCTTTAAAAAGACAAACCTACAAAGAGAGAGAGAGAGAGAGAGAGAGAGAGAGAGAGAGAGAGAGAGAGAGAGAGAGAGAGAAACCTATGTGTTCAGCATCCCTATTGTCCCTACTGCTTATCTACAGGCACAAGAACCCTTACCTCTCCTTCAGGAGGGGGATGAACAAAGTGACTCTAATTATTATAATAAAGCCACGCACTTTTTACTGGGATAATAGCAAAGGTAGTTTAAAAATAGGAACCTTTTCACTGAAGTTCCCAGAGTATTAAAATGCAAAGTTATTTGAAAGAATTTCATTTGAAAGGAAATGTGTCTAAGAAAACACTGAACAAACAGAGAAAACCTCTGGGGTTTCTTTCTTTCTTCCTTTCTTTCAATTTATTTATTTATTCACTTTATATCCTCCCAGCCCCTCCCTCCTCTCCTCCCAGTCTCACTCTGTCATCCTCTTTCCCCTTTCCCCCTCCCTTTCTCCTCAGAAAAGGGGAGTCACCCCAACCAGCCTGGCCTGGCACACCAAGTCACTTCAGGGCTAAGTGCACTCTCTTCTCCTGAGGCCCAACAAGACAGCCCAGCTGGGGGAAAGTGATCCAAACAGACCACATGGGTACCTGCTCAACTATGTTCATAGCAGCTTTATTTGTGATGGCCAGAAATTGGAAGCAACCTACATGACCCTCAACCAAAGAATGGATAGAGAAAATGTGGTACATTTACACAATGGAATACTACTCAGCTATTAAAAACAAGGAAATCTTGAAATTTGTAGGCAAATTTGTAAAGCTAGAAAGTATTATCCTGAGTGAGATAACCCAGACCCAGAAAGACACATATGGTATGTACTCACATATAAGTGAGGGTTTCTTTCTTAAACAAGAATACCAAAGGAAATATTTTCCCTGGTTCAGCAGTGCAGTACACTAAGAGACTGCTGTAGCCATGGTCCAAGGGAACCCAGCTATATCTTGAAGTGGCAACAGAATTTGATGTTTTTGCCTGATGTTTCCTTGCTATGCTCAAATTCCTCCCTTTTAGAATGGTAATGTTTACTCTAATGTATATTAGAAAGATTTATCTTTCTTTTACATTTTATAGTGGCTCACTGTTAAGAGTTTGCCTAGGGTGTTAGAAGAGACTTTAGACTTCTGAAAAGTGTTGGGACTGTTAAGACTAAGAAGAATCTTGAAGTTGGACTGCATACATTTTGCATAATGAGATGACCATGAGCCTATGGGGGTCAGGAGCAGAATGGTATGGGCTGAAATTTAAATGATCCTCCCTCAAAAGCTCATGTGTTTGAACACCTGGTCTCCAAATAATAGTAGAGTTTTGGGAGGTCATGGAGTGCTTGGAACATGGGACCTAGCTTAAGGAAATATGTCAGTATAGGCAGGCCTTAAGTGGTTCTACACATTTCTGCTCCTGACTCAAAGTCCCTGCTTCTTGGTCTAACCACTATGTGAAGTGGGATTACACACTCTAGCTACCATGAATGCTATGAACCAAGCCCTCTGAAACCATAAGCCCAAGTGAGTATTCTCCCCTTAGGATGGTTCGTCATAGCAACAAGAAAAGTATTTAATACATTACTTCTATTAAAAGCTCCCAGGTGTACCAGTACTGGTGATTTGATAACCTTACTTGTGCTGGGGACTAGTCAAAAAGTAACTTGATGCTCATGGAAAACTCAGATTTTAAAAAAATGGTGATGGAATTCCAAGTGAAAAGGGGGAAATGATCAAAGTTGGTTCAAATTTTAATAGGAAATGAGAAAAATTCATCCCTGAAAAGACTTTTATATCTAAGGAAAGTAAGAACAAGTTAGTGAGTGATGCACAATGTTAGGAACGATGGAATCGCATCCCTTAACCCTCTTTCACAATATGATTTTGTTAATAGACCTCAAAAAACTGGGGTCTGTTTCCCTTCCCTTTGAATCTAGGCAGTTTAGAGAATACATTTGACCAACAAGGTGCAGTAAAATTGAGGTTCTGAAAATTCCAGAGCTAAAGCTTGAGGAACTAGTGTTTGCTGTTATCTCTGACCTAGATAAAAACAAGCAATAAGTGCTAACCGTGTAGGTGTGTGAAGCCACCTTCAGCTAGCCAGCCAGCAAGCTCAGGGTGCAGTAGACTTGCCTCTCCTCCACAGAATCATGGGAAAATGGTTGGTTGTTGTTATGAGTGGCTGGAGTACGTAGTCACAGATCAACATGACAAAGGGTTTCCAGAATGTTCCCTACAGTACACTATTCTGATATCTTCATATTATCATTCTTCTCATTTATTCAGCTTAGCAATCTTTGACATTTATAATACTTTAGATATTAAGTCATAGATTAATAAGACATATTTCCTACCACTTGTGGCAACCATCATTCTCAAGAACGGAAGAGAGAGTGGGCAAATCAATGGCATGCATTTAACCAAAGTATCAATACAAAGATGTATGGATGCACTGAATAGAGACAGTGCATGTGTCTGTAGTGTCTGTCACAATTACCTTTCTATTGTCACGACAAAACACCACAGCCAAAGCAACTTATGGAAGAAAGCACTAAATGGGGGTTTATGGTTTTAGAGGCTATGTCCATGGCTATAAGGGTGGGGGAACATGGCAGCAGGCAGGGGTGGCACTGGACCAGTAGCTGAGAGCTCATATCTTAAGGCAAGAAGCAGGAGGCAGAGAGAAAGTTAATAGGAAGTGGTGGTTGTTGCATCATAGTGGGGGTCCTGGAGATAAACTCAGGTCATCAGATTCAGCAATAAGCACCTTAACCCTCTGGGCCCTCACACTCACTGCCCCTGTGTCAAGTCACAGTGATAAAATGCTAACACACCACATTTGATAAAGTGTACCACAGCAATATTGATTACATGTGCGTCACCTATTACTATCAGAAGCAAGTATCTTAATTACTTTAAGACAAGACACCATGATTAAGGACATTTATAAAAGAAAGCTTTTAGCTGAGCAGGGTGGTGCACGCCTCTAATCCCAGCACTCGGGAGGCAGAGGCAGGTAGATCGTTGTGAGTTCCAGGCCAGCCTGGTCTACAAAGTGAGTCCAGGACAACCAAGGTAAACACAGAGAAACCCCCAAACCAAAAGAAAATGGCTTTCAATTTGGGGCTTGTGGTTCCAGAGGATTACAGTCTATGACCACCGTGGTGGAGAGCACAGCAGCAGGCATGGTGTTGGAGAGGAAGCTGCAGAGAGCTTACATCTGACCAGAAACAGGAGGCAGAAGGAGAGGCTCACTGGAGATGGCACTAGTCTTTTGAAACCTCAAAGCTGACCCCCAGTGGCACACCTCCTCCAAGAAGGCCACAACTCCTCCAAATCTTTTCTTTCTTTCTTTCTTTCTTTCTTTCTTTCTTTCTTTCTTTCTTTTTTTAAAGAATTTTTTATTATTTATTTATTTTTAAGATTTATTTACTATGTATACAGTGCACATCATTATAGATGGTTGTGAGCCACCATGTAGTTGCTGGGAATTGAACTCATGACCTCTGGAAGAGCAGTCAGTGCTCTTAGCTGCTGAGCCATCTCTCCAGCCCCTCCAAATCTTTTCAAACAGTTCCACCCAGGACCAAATATTCAAATATATGAACCTATGAAGGCTCATTAAAACCTCCACAGAGAGAGAGAGATAGATAGATAGAGAGAGAGAGAGAGAGAGAGAGAGAGAGAGAGAGAGAGGGAGAATGAATATGTGTGTACGTGTGTGTATATATGTATGTGTGCAAGCATGTATTTGTGTGTGCACGTGTGTACATGTGCATGTGTGTGTTTCTATATGTGTATATATGTGTGCTTGCATGTATGCACATGAGTGGAGGTGTTCAGAATCAATCATGGAGTAGAAGGTTTATAAAGGGATTGTTGTCTAAATATAAGAATGTGACAGAGTGAAAGAATCCTACCTTAGTCAAATGTATCGTTGCTGCATTACTTGTATTGTTTACCGCTCTCATTGGCTTTTCTAATGTTTGATTACTTGGATATATAATAAAACTGCAATGTTTATCTGCTATGAAAACAGACTAGAAAATAAACATATTTTCCTTTATCTCTAAATATTTGCGTCTCCCAAAGGCCTTTCAGAAATCTGTTTTTATTTACTACTAATGTTTAAATAGATTATGGGTTGAATGACAAATCAAAACATTATGGAAGGTCAATAGTTTCCTTCATCATAAGTGAGTAATCATCATGCTCCTGAACAGAATTTTTATTGATTAAAATTCCACTGCAGACCACAGGTACTTGTAAAACAGGGTGTGCCAGTGGCTGTTGTAAGGCTTAAATATTGACGGATGATCTGGACACCAAGGTAGACTAAACTCTAGGTAGAATATCCAACAATTGCCCCGCCCCAGAATTGCTATGCTGCTCCTATATGTGAGGGTGCTGCACCTGCCGGTGGAGAAGGTACTTAATCAGGCAGCCAGAAACTTAGATCCATGCTGACCACCAGAAAGATAGAACTCAGATTTTTAAAAAAATATTTTTACTATGTTTCTTTTTTAATATACACATTTATATTATTACACAGGAGTAAAATAAACTACATACATCAGGAAGGACCATGAGACAATTAGGAGTTATATAAATGTTACATTCATAGTGATTTGGCTATTTGTATTTGGCAAACTTGAAGTAAACATCTTTCCTATCTTGTTGGGTCTAAATTTCTGAATGGAGATTAATATCTATCATATCTCATCTCTATTAACTAAAACATCTTGATCTAAAGACATCTTAACTCCTAACCTACTAAGCCTAATTGAAAGACTGAACTATCTGGTCTTCAAACCCATCAGAGACTTGAGAAGGGATAAAACTTAAATACCTGAGTGAACCCGGCGTGCAGGTTGGCAGCAGCCAAAATGAAATAAATGACTGAGACAATTTACTGCCTGAACAGTTGTCGATGCCGCCCCCGACCAGCAGGAAAGACACCAACACCGGAACTCTTCTCGCAGCAGTTTATTCAGGAACCTTGACTACCGGAGTGACCCCGGGAAAAGCTCCCACAGAACCTTTATAGTGTGCCTGGTCCTATCAGAGACTGCCATGTTGTTGCTCTTGGTTGGTGCATTCGGATCACGCCACCTCACACTATGCCTTCAGGCATGCACATAAGGGGCTTGCTCAAAGGCACATTGCACGTGCGCATAAGGGGCGCATTGCACCTAGGAAGCAGCAGGGGGCGCTGCTATCTGTGGCTCTCCACAAACAGTCACCCAATACTCTCTATAACATTGGAGCATCATCTTCAGCTTTCTAGTCCAATATATCTGACAGACATATTTGCAAGGCAGGAACTATTGAGTACTTGCTTACCCCGTCTCAGCAGAGTTTGGCCATTGACTCTTCTTGCATCTAAACTTGCCCATTTTTAGGCATAATTCGATCTGTGGCAGAAATGAGGACATTTTGCCCAATGGCTTGTTTGCCACACTTGAAGCCAACTCCATAAGGAGGTTCTTTGTTGCTCATCATCTTCTTTGAGGCAGGCTGGGTGTTGCCAGGAGTTAACTTGTCTTGTTGTCAAATAATCTTTAGAATAAATAAAAACATCTTTGAATGCCATATTCTGTAGGTCTCTGAGGCTTTTGAAGACCTTATTTAACTATTTTACCTCATATATCTATAGAATCATATGTATCTATTAGACCTAGAGTGTATATTCTTGTGATAAAATTAGACTAGTTTTTCACATGAGCATGATTTGCATCATGATTTTTGCAGTATACAAAATTCAATACCATTGAGTTAAAAAATAACCTTATTTGTGAGCAACAATTAGGGCCTTGAGATGAGAAGTAGATTCAATAATCTACCTTTTGCTCTATCCTCTCTCTATATTTCTATATGCCCCCGCTCAGATTTTTATTTCTTTAACTTAGTTTGGAATCTAAGTCTTTCAGAATGCTATTGGTTTAGGGGACTTCAAGTCACATCTGGAAAGTTAGCAACAGGAGCATCTGGGAAGTGTTCTATTTTGTGGCTTAACCTCCAGGCACCGAAGCACCAGAAGGCACAGGAGAAAGAGAAAATGGATGTTTAAGAGGCTCAGCACACAGTATCCCCCATCAAAGCTAACCCTGATACTACACACAAATGCGGAAGCCTGACAGCAGCAGCCAGAAGATGGTATGTATATCTTCCCACCACACAACGAATGTTGAAAAGCAGGCCAGGTTCACTTGTTTGTTGCAGCAGAGAAGACCATGCGTAGAAACTGCATCCAAAACTAGCAGAAGCAATGGAAAAGCATTTTCAAACCCCTAAGTCTAACCATCTGGCAAGAGTTATAAATGTGGCCTTTGAAACCACTGACACAAGCACATGGGTTTTGTTTTTCTTTGTTTTTTGTTTTTAGTGTGGTTGTTTGTTGTATGCTCAATTTTCTTAACCAATATATTTTATTAACAACTTAGTGACTGAGCATACATCACTTATAACCTGACTAACCAAAACAATAGGAAATGAGGATTAATGGACACAATAACAAAAACGTAAGGATATCAGTTTCGAGTAATGATTCTCCTGGTGCAATCTGCAGGATTTCTTTTGCTGGAACCTAGAGTAACCAGAACCCAGAACCTCAGCAGGAGCCGGAGCCCCAAAGCCTTCCCCCAAGCAGTTCTCTCTAGGAGTGTCTCAAGAGAAGCGATGAACAGCCAATACTATCCCACGTCTCCAAAAAGCCCTGCCTCCAGTTCTGGGCTCATTTATATACCTCCTCCCAGAGTCTGTTCATGGGATCTTTTCAGCTGGCAACAATCAAGCTCCCACACTAGGTGGTTGGTCTTCTAGTGGATTAGCCTCACCTGTTCTCTCACAAGACCGTTCCAATCCCGCACTTGGGATCCTAAAAAACAGGCTTATCTCTCCTTCAGATTGTTTGTTTGTTTGATTGATTTTTTAGACAGGATTTCTCTGTATAGCCTTGGCTGTCCTGGGTGAGCTGGCCTCAAACTCACAGAGACCAGCTGCCTCTGCCTCCCTGAGTGTTGGGATTACAAGTGAGTGTCTCCATACTCGGCTACAAACACATGTTTTATTTCTATAAGATGAATTAAATATTTTCATTACTTCAATATCTATGTTCAACCAAATTTCTTTTTGTTACGAAAATTGAGACTGTTCTGATGAAATGTTTATACCAAAGACATATTAAACATTGTTCAAGGACACATGTAACTCCATAATATGAATCAGTATGGCTTTGCCATTTTAATTTTGAATGCACAAAAGCATCAATCAGAGTCTGTACTTTTGTTTTCTTGCTTCTTGATTTGAACCAGTTGTCATTTCCTCTACAACACATTCTATGGCATAAAGACATTTGGACAAATGCAAAAAAAAAAAACCTGTATTCATAATTACTTATAAGATTATTGAATCTAGTCTGTATTTAGGCCATGGTTAAGAAGTTGTAATCTCAGAGGCCCCCAAATGAAGGCATAAATAATTTCTCTGAAAACTTAGAAAATTATAATCTTCTAAATGCAAATCTCAGTAAGACATTTAAAGCAGTGTTTTTTTTTTTTTAATTTTATTTTCCTAACCACCCAGTCGGCTCTGAATAACGGTTTCTTAAAGGCTAAGATACACCAACTTTCATATGCTCATCCAAAAAAGCTGGAAAGTTGACATTTTCTCAAAAGATAAGCTGAGAGGGAAGGAAGCTGTGTGGCTCCCTGGAAAGTCAGATGTTATTAATGAGTGTGGGCCGCAGCTGTTACACATGAATCATTGTGAGGAACTCAAAGTCTCACTGTTCAAGGCACAGAACTGTTAGTATAATTCAGCCTCCGTTAAGTGATGGAGAGCTGGCAGGGGACCAGCTGGATGGCGGGGCACAGCTACATTGATAGATGGGATTCCTCTTTGTAACACAGACAGTTATGCACCCTCCCACAAGGGCAGACTGATGGTACTAAACACAAGGACCGGTGAGATAGTTCTGGCTATGTTTAAAATCAAATTTTGTGAGCAAATTTTACTGTTTTCGAAAGGGAAGATTTAAAATTAACCCAATGGAACGGAAGATCCTCTGTCTTGACTCCATTGGTAGCACCAAGAAAGATACTGCTTTCATAATCCCACTCTCAAAATTATAATATAGAATTAATAATTATTGTTATTATGAGACAGAGTTTCATATACACTGGGCTGGCCTCAAGCTCTCCATGTCACTGAGAAGGGTGTTCCTGCTCCCCCTTTCCCGATCTCCCGAGTGCTGGGACTACATGTGTGCACTAACACTCCGTGTAGCGTCTGGGGAGCAGGGTACTGAACGCAGGGCTCTCTGTGTAGCAGGCAATCAGCATTCTACCTGCTAAGCTACATCCCAAGCTCCTAGGAGTAACCTTACACAGAGTTCCTGCTTTTCTCTATTTTCTGTCTCTTTAATGCACTACCCCCCCCCCCCCGTGTGTGTGTGTGTGTGTGTGTGTGTGTGTGTGTGTGTGTGTGTGTGCTTGCGCACGCCCGCACGTGCGTGTTGATGTGTAGGCTCATCCATTCTTCCCCATCATTCTCCCCAGGCCTCACTGGCCAGGAAGCCCCAGATCCTCTCTCTCTGCTTCCCCAGTGCTGGCTTTGCAGACATGTACCACGATGTTCATCTTTTTGCATGTGTGCTGGGGACCTAAACTCAGGGACTCATGTTTGGGCAACAAACACTTTGCCAACCGAGCCACTCAACATACACCTTTTAGAGAAATCTATAACGTAAAAGCAATTTTGTCACTATCTTCAAAACAGCAAAATTCTAAGTAGTCATAATAACAGGAAAAAAAGACTTCTAAAATTATGTTTTTGTTAATTTAAACTGTAACAAAGCAATTTCAGTATAAGTTGCCCAATATTTTAGAGTGTGGAATGTTTTTACTCTGATATGTTATTTGATCCCAACAGAAATTCTATCCAGTAGTTAGGATGAGTGATATTTTTTTCCATTTATAGGAACTTATAAGAAATTGTAAAAGATGTTATCAAAGGGTAAATGACAAAGACAAGTTTCTAAAGGCTGGACTCTAGAAAACTCTATGCTTACTCTAAACAAAAATAAACCAAAAGCCATCTTGATATCTACCCCAGAGCAGAACCATGGAAATAAACAACAACAAAAAAATCACAAAGACATTTCATCTCAGGGCATATACTATGATGGAAAATGTTTTGCTTGTAACTGGAAAACTGTAGTTGTTTAGAAAAGGAAGTCTTTGGCGGCGGGGCGGGGGGGGGGGGGGGAGGAGAAGGTGTACTTGGTATTCTCCTCCACGAAGCCCAAGCTTTCGCCTTATCACGGTATCGTAGAAACTTCCAGGCTAGACAAAGTAGTACCCTCCACAGATGACGGAAAGACCGGCTAGAGGAGCGTGGCGCAGCTGAAAAAAGCGTGCTCCGGCGGGTTGCCTCCTTCATGCCTCCTTAGGGCTCTGAGCAGCCCTGACTAGAGTGGAGGAACACAGGATATTTGCATCGCCTAATTACAGTGCCACACATTGCCTCGACCTTACTAAAAGAAGGAAAAGCTGCAAACGTTCACGTCTACAGAAAATACTTGGAACGAAAGCCCCTGATTTACAAGAAGTTTTCTAGCCCATTCTCTAACTATCCCCAAAGGAATTAATTAAAGAGAGCCATATAAGAGATGAAGCATTTCGATTTTGGAAATGTCAGTGCCCGTATACATCTCCAAGGAGAATAGAGGTGGCATTGTGCTAATTTTCCTCTTACGCAACACCACCCTGAACTGTGCTGTGACCTGCAGTGGCAGCTTCCTGCCATACTCGGCAATAATCAGTTTCTAATGAGCTCTTTTGCAGCCTTTCCTTAGGAGAAACTTTATGCTAAATGATATTTTCTAAATCCTCTTCTTTTGAGTGGCCAAAGGGCTTCATATAAACAAAACATATTTTCCGTTGACAGTTAAGGAGCAACTAGCAAACAGTGTTTGCTTCAAGAAGGCAAATTAGCATTTACTTCAGGAAGAAGCATATTCTATATCAGTTTGTTTTGAAGCTGTAAATAATCACAAATTCCAAACACACACACACACACACACACAAACACACACACACACACACACACACACACACACACACACAGCTTCTGAGAGAGTTGTTCTTTTCACAAAATGAGAATAGATAAAAGCTCTTAACAATGATAATAAAATGGAAACAAAAAGTAATACAGAAGAAAGATTCTCCTGTTTGTTGCTTTCTCTTTCATAAAGTTGGACATTCTGTTCCTTGAATGTAACAGGTGTTCCTTGTTTCCAGTTAGAGCCCTAGGGAAGCTTGTAATTAGCTCCGTCATTCTGACAATAGAAAGTGGCAGGTGAGCCCATGAGTGAGCAACAAAGATCAGGATTGGCAATGAAAACTCAAAGACAGAGATGACATTGTATTTTAGCAATAGAAATGCATCATGCAAATCAGTTATTTTTAAAGCTATTTCAAGACACCAGTACTTATCAGGAAACAGACAGATTGGTGTGAGGGCATTTTAATCTCTCAAATTACTAACAACAAAATCAGGTAATTTTCAGTAATAATGGATTGTACAGTGTTGGTATTATAGCACTGAGCAGCATTGCCTTTCAATACTAGCGAGAACCTAAAGACATAACTTACACAGTGTGTCAGGGAAGAGTCTGGTATAGTCCAGCCCTAGTATGAAACACAGTTGATAATATTTATCAAAAGTCACATAAAATTATATACTTCAGCCATTAATTCTCTAGCTGAAATATGAAACCTGAAACACAAGTATATAAAATGCATAATGACACTAAATCCAAATGATTGCTTGTGTTTTTTTTTTTTTAACTCCAAACATTATATTGAGTAGTACTGAGTTTTTGATACAATGGAAGAAATTTTAGTCAATTGAAAAAAACGCAAATTGGAATGCATAGAGAGTTTGGATATGAATTAATCGGAATTCTTTGTGCATCTCTCCCTCCCCACTTCTCTCTCTCTCTCTCTCTCTCTCTCTCTCTCTCTCTCTCTCTCTCTCTCTCCCCTGTGTGTGTGTGTGTGTGTGTGTGTGTGTGTGTGTGATGTGTGTGTGTGTGTGTGATGTGTGTGTGTCTCAACACAACTTGTGCTGGTTTGAAAAGGAATGGCCCCCACAGACTCATACATTTGAGTGCTTGTCCCACAGGGAGTGGCACTGTTAGGATGTGTGGTCTTGTTGGAGGAAGTGTGTGCTTGTGAGGGTGGGCTTTGAGGTCTCAGATGCTTAACCCAGGCTCCATGACACAAGTTCTTTGCCCACTGCCTACAGATCCAGACAAAGAACTCTCTGCTGCACCCCACCATGCTTTCCATCAAAACAGTAGTAGACTAAACCGCCGAAACTGTAAGCCAACCCCAGTGAAATGTTCTTTCGTTTTTTTATAAGTGTTGCCATGACAGCAATAAAACCCTAACTAAGACACAAATGCACATGTTTGCATACATGCAGAGGACAGGCATTGGTGCCACATGAAAGAAGTTATATTGCTCTGTGCTTTAGTTTTTGAGATGGGTTCTCTCATGTATCTGAAGATCAGCACTTGGCTAGACTGGCCAGGCAGCAAATCCTTGGGACTTTCCTTGTCTCTGCCTCCCCAGTGCTGGAATCATAGATAAATACTGCCATGCTCGGCTTTTTAAATAGTACTGGGGTCTGAACTCAGATTTTCATATTGGTGAGGCAGGCACTTGACCAACAGAGTTCAGGTTTCAGTTTCAGGGATTCTTATTTTTAACTCTTCAAATATCACCCAAGGCCTCTTCCTTTTAAATTATAAAATTTATTGACATTGCCTAAGGAAACAATACAAATGCGTATATAAAAGTCAAGAAAATTGTTTAGTTTATTTCAGGAACAAAATTGATATAATTTACATATTGCATATATATATGTTATATACACAAGTTTTTATTGTGGTTTAAATAACAAATGTCCCCTATAGGACCATGTGTTGGAATGCTTTGGAGAATATGGAACCTCCAGCAGCCAGAGCCTTGCTAGAGGAAGTGTGTCACTGAAGACGGCTCTGAAGTTTGATAGCCTGGTCCCACTTGCATGTGAAGTTTGCTCAAAGGAAGTCTAGTACGGCTCCGGCTAGCTCAGCTGGGAAGGGCAGGGTCAGCTCTCCTGCTTCATTGTCCTCAGGCCGGCTTGGCTCACCAGCACTCCTGCCCAGCTCTACTGTGCTGCCCAGGTGAGATGCTGGGCCTGCCCTCCCTCCCAAGTGTCACAGCAGGTGCCTCAGCTGGCATTCCAGACCAGGCACATCTACCTGGCCCAATAATAAATAGAACAAAGTAACACAAAAACCAAACAAGTTTTAAAGCATTTTGGTTAAGTTTACTTTTATTTTTTTTTGGAATTGTAACTCGAGTTTTGAAATCATAGTTTCTATTCTTCAGTGTCATAATTGTGCATTTCAAAACTTCTGGGAATGTTTAGGTTCTCTCTCTCTCTCTCTCTTTCTCTCTCTCTCTCTCTCTCTCTCTCTCTCTCCCCTCTCTCCCTCCCCCCTTTTTTGGTTCTATCTCTTGTACATTTACACAAGTTCTCACTCTTGTTGCTCATGTGCTGCTCTAATAACCTCTCTCTTATTCTTCATAGGTTTCATTTTATGAAATGTATTCAGGATATTCTCCACAGATTTTAATTTCATTCTTCTGGTTACCTTGGCATGCCAATGAGACTCAATCATTTGTATTCTCTACTAGAGATTTTCCCAGGAAATTCACATAGTGTGTTAAGAACTCTTATAAGTATTTTTTAAATTGTAAATGCAATACTCAGGAGAGAGTATTGTCTCACTGCAAACCTGGGCCCTGGCCATCCTCATGTGTGGCTGCACACAGGCACAGCCCCCTGTTTTCTCACTGTGGGCCTCAGGCATCACTACTGCTTTACTTTTCTGTGGCTGGGGAAGAGCTCTCAGGAAGTTTTTGACTTTCACAATCAGAGTTGCCTGTCTGTCTCTGCCTGCTGTGAGTCATTAGAGGTAGCTCAGGTATCCTGGGATTGGAAGACCAAATATTTTAGAGTACAAAACAAACAAACAAACAAACAAACAAACACACAAACAAACAAAAAACTCTCCTCCTGGTCAAGAGAATAGAATGTCTGGCCTGGGTGGAGACCCAACACTCAGTTGGACAAGGTCAACCTCCTGGCCAAGGGCCTGCCCTAGGAAGGCAGCCTCACCTAAGCATGCTCAGGACATAGGAAGAGTAGTTTTTCCTTTAATAAGATATGGTACTGTTTTCCCCCCAGGATCTTGCCCCTAATGCTGTAGTTTGCAGACCACAGCCACACAGCTTCGCAAACCAACATAATTTCCTAAATTATTCAGAAAAGCATAACTTCTCCTTTTCTTCTTTCTCTCTCCTCTAGGCATGTTTTCATCAGCCTCCTGGATTCCCCAACATTTCAGGATTCCTTATTCCTTCTTTGGGGTGTCCCTCCCTGCCATGTGGCCACTTGTGTTGGCAGCTCTTTTTTGGTCTTTCTTCCATTCTCCTCTGGGCAGCTGCTGTGCTTTGCAGCTTGCCTTCCCTGGGAGAGTTTCTAGTAAATGTTCATAAAATGTCCTTGAGTTTTTGTTTGTGTGCATTCTTAAATACCCTTAGTAATGAGAGTAAGAGCCCCTCTCTTTTCCACATCAAACACACCTTTAGCACCTGGCTTACCTACCATATTGTAGCATATCCAGCTACAGGTTCCTCAAATTCAGCTCCTGTTTCACTTCTTTTTAAAATTCAGCCATCCGATAAAGAGTATAGTCGCACATTATGATTTGTCTCTCATCCCAGTGATCGGCTGTAGGGCAAGTCTGTGCCAGGTGATAGAAAAGTTTGGAAGTGATGTCCCAGCCTAATAATCTACTTCCTGCCCAAGTCATTACTTCTTACTGATTTGTGTTTCCTCTGTGGGTGGCTCTGTTGCAAACTGACGTCACTACACACACACACACACACACATACACACACCCTCCCGCAATGAGTCAGCTAGCCAGAGGTTAAAGAGAGAATTATCCTCCTTCTGCTTGCAAACTTAGCTTTTAAAAGAACTAATTTTGTCTCTTGACAAAATGAAAAATAATCTATTTATGTATTTTACAAACAGAGCTATCAGTTGTGGTAGGATTTTCTTTTTTAAACTGTTTAAGATTTCAGTTATGCTTGTGTTTCTATCGTGATAGTATATCAAGTTCAATATTTGATTTCTATTTCTGTTTTTAGTTTGTATTTTTAGAATATTGGCAACATTTGCCTGGGGAGTTTATCTCATCTGACAAGCTGATTCTCAGGACTCTAGCTCGTCACTGGGGCCACTAGGTCAACACAAACACTTAAGAAGTAGTGACATGTCTTTAATGCTTCCCAATGCCACAGCTTTAGCTCGGCAAGATCTTCTGTTTCTTAGGTTAATTATAACCCTTTGCCTTAGTGTTGACTTTTACCAAATTTGATTGACTTAACTTCGCTGTCAACTTGGTTTGCCTGGAGCATGGACCACACTGAAGAGGGTTTGATTGGATGCTAACAAAATTAATCTATGTTATGTAGGCTTCAAAGATCTCATCCAGAACACATACAATTATGTGAGATTTTACAGTTCTCTGATCACAGGCCCGAATATGTTGGTCTTCTCTCGACCCTCTGCAGAGTGTGAGGATGTAGGAGCCCCATGGCGTCAAGGACCTTGTGCTTTGGTAATATGAGGTTCAAGTACAAAGTTTTTCTTTGCATCGGTGTCTTTGTCTAAGTTACGGTTTTGATACATAGTCTACTGACTGGTCAGTTATGACACAGGAGACCAATTTGAGCTCTGTGGTGAAGACAGAGAACCTCAGGAAACTGCCTCAGCTATGCAGTGACAGATTACATCCCTACCCATAATGCTTCGACGGTCTCTTGCTTCACTTTTACCTTGTGTAACTGTGTTTATGGCCACGTTAGGTGTGCTGCTTATCCCAGCTTGACACAAACCTACAACTGTCTGGGGAGAAGGGATCTCGGCTGAGGAATGCGGCCTTCAGACTGGCACGTAAGCAACGCTCCTCCTTGGCTTTTGCTTCAGTTGCTGCCTTTAGGTTCCTGACTTGAGTCCCTACATTGGCTTCTCTTGATGGCCTGTGACCTCAAAGACATGACAGCTGAATACACTTTTCATCCACAAGTGGCTTTTGGTCACGGTATTTTGTCACAGAAACTGAACCTCTAATTAAGATAGTGACTTATCTTAGAATATAGAACTCAACAGTGCAGCCAGAAAAGGCTTTGTACAAGCCACTTAGCTTTAGCTTCAAATATTTTCCCAGTTGGATTCACTCTAAATTTTTGTCCCAGACAGGATATGTGTCTTCATAATCATTTATGAATATATGGCGGAGTCATGGAGAGTGAGAAACCAATCTCTGTCCCTCCCTTCCCCTATCTTTCCCCTTCTCTTCTCTGTAGAGAATTAAAATTCCAGGACTTATCACTTAAAAGGAAAGCAGTTAGGATTGGAGCCAAGCTAGGTCTGGTGGTGTGTGTTAGCATATAGGCAATGGCTGGCCTGCCGTCAGGGTCCTAGCAGTTGTTTATAATATCTGCGGCCACCTCCAGGTACTCCAGGTGTGTGTGGAATATAAGGACCCTGTCATCCCAGCTCTGCTCCCTCTACTCTTCTCTCTCCTCTCTCCTCTCTCTCTCTCTCTCTCTCTCTCTCTCTCTCTCTCTCTCTCTCCTCTCTCTCTCTCTCTCTCTCTCTCTCTCTCTCTCTCTTCTCTCTCTCTCTCTCTCTCTCTCTCTCTCTCTCTCTCCACACACACACACACACACACACACACACACACTATTTCTCTCTTTTTCTCTCTTTCTGCCCCACCCCTCTGCTCTTCTGGTTCATTCACTGTCCCTAGCTCTTCCCTAGGCCCTCTCCCTTACCCCAGTAAACCTCCAATATACCTGATCTACTGTATGACATAACAACTCCTCAGGGGTGTACACCTTGGCATGAGCACACCATGGTGCCATCCTGCTGCCACGTCACTGAATCATCTTTATAGCTGGGACTGTAGTTCTATGTGGGAGGCTAAAGTGGGCAGGTCACAAATTCAAGCTTGCTTGGCTCACAGAGTGAGTTGGAGGTCAATTCAGACTTTTCAGCAATATCCTGCTTCAAAATAGAAAGTAACCCAGGCTGACCTCGAACTCATGATCCTTTGCCTCCATCTTCTTCAGCAAATCCTACCAGAGGCATGTGTGTACTACCACAACATGAAACTTGATATGTTGGAGCAGACTGGGGGGGGTCCCCTTTTCTGAGGAATAGAGGAGAGGGAATAGAGGAAGGGGGAGGGTGGAACTGAGAGTAAAGGAGGGGGGCTATGATCAGGCTGTAAAGTAAATAAATTAATTAATTAAAAAGTTGAAAGTAAGACTGGGCTGGACATGAAGTTTAGTTGTCAAGTGATTGCCTAATATGTATGAGGATGCAAATTCTAAGCCATCCCCAGGAATGGAAAGAAAAAAAAAAAAGACAGCAATTAAAAACAAAACGAAACAAAACAAACCTCCTGTAACTGGCCTGGCAGAAATGAATATGTTCTAAAGAAACAAACGTGTCTCTCAATCAAACTATCAGAATATTGAATCAATGGACACCAAAGAAATGAGAGCTTCCTCAGGAATCTCATGCTGGGTGAGGGAAAATACTTAGGAAGGAAAGCTTGTTTCTCTTGAAGAGATTTCACACATTTCTCACAATTTGTCAGGTTACCTTGCAGGATGTGACTGAAGGCCAGGACGTGAAGGGTCCCTGGTAGGCGGGGCCACACCTCACTGGAGGACGGTGGAGGAAGACTGCCAACATGTGCATATCCCTGACCCACTTCAGGACCCCAAAGGCAGGCTTGGAAATTCACCGGATTGCTTTGTTCGTCTTCTTGATGTGGCCGAGTTGATTAAATCTGTCTTTTCTGCCTTCTACATTGGTTAGTTAGTTTGTTTTCAAGACAGGGTTTCTCTGTTTAGCCTTGGATGACCTGGACTTGCTTTGGAGAACAAATCTGGCTTTGAATTCACAGAGATCCACCTGCCTCTGCGTCCCTGACTGTTGGGTTACAGGTGTACAGGCTAATTTGTTTCTTTTAATTAGTTTATTGAGGATGAGTGGCTGGACATGGTTTGGGACACAGTTTGTGAGCCTCTAGGTTTGATAACAAAATGAACAAAAACCCTTTGGATTTAGGTTTCAGCTCAACTGTTTCCTATTTTAGTTATATTATCTATCAGAAAATTATACTTGCGGTGGGTGCAATTACCTATAATCAAAACTCGGCAGCTGGGTTGTGTGTAGATAATTAGTCTATGAGCTCCTTTAAAATGGTATGTCTTGAGGTTCAGTAATATAATTATAGCAAAGCAATGGATTGTGAAATTAAAGTGATGTCATTTCAGTTATAGGGTTGATTAAGGTGGCGTAACTGGTCTAAATGAACGTGTAGAGGGATACAGAGAAGAAGGTGCCTGCTCTCACATGGTGTGTGTCTACGGAGCAGAACTCAGGGAGCAGATGAAGACTCTGCAGGTCTCCTTGCTCCATAAGGTATATATCAGACTGTAGGAAAGGGCTCTGAGTCTCCATTGAAGTAGACAACAGCAGGGAGTTGCTGTTTGCATCCTAGTCAAAGGGAAAGACTCTATAGCTCCAGAAATGCTGCGTGTAGATTCACTGTGTATGTTGTGGTTGATGTGAGGTTTGTGACATTTCCACACGCTCCGTGGAAGCAAGACACGGGCTGTTTATTGCAGCCTGCTTTCTACCTCTCACTGCTAGAAGCTGCCAGTACCCACAGGACAAAACTTGATGTTTGTCCAACAGCCCGCCAGCCTATCTCAGTGTCTTGGTTTTCTATTTGTGTACATTCTTGTTTGCCTCCTTGTTGTATAACAGTTCCCTCGAAATGGAAACAGTCCATCCTACAGGGAAGCTCCTTAAGCCGGAAGGTAAACAAACTCAACATAGTCTCAGGAGTCCCTGAAACTGACCAGACTTGCTAGGCCTCTCCCTGCCATAGTCAAGAATAAAATCCAGGAGTCTTTCTCAGTGAAGTGATGCTGAACTTTGATTCTTAGACAAATGAAGCTTCAAGGACAGCTTTAAGAATAGACCAACTGCCTAGAAGCAGCAAAAAACCGACAGAGCAGCCTGGAAGAGGTTTGGACCAGAGTCATTTGGAAAGGACCCTCTCAGAGCTGTTGAGCTGGCTGCAGGCTGTGCAGTGTGCTCCAGGGTTCCCTCTTGTGAGCTGTTACTCATGCTGGGAATGGCTTTGATGATGCAGCTGTCTCAGTAATTGCTGCTCCTGTAAGCCATCACAATAAACCTTATTGGTTCACCAAGCTAGACTTTGGTGGTATTCATACGTTGGTCTGTTGTGGTTTCCCTATCTGGAGTGAAAAGATGCACGTGTGTGTGTGTGTGTGTGTGTGTGTGTGTGTGTGTGTGTGTGTGTATGTGTTTCCTGAGAAGATTTCATCACACAACATTTTCTACCTATCATGAACTGCCCCGCGCTGTGAGACAGTTTGCAGCTGGCATATGAAAGTCCAGCTATAGTACATGATGTAATGAGCCAGCAAAATACTCATACAACTGACCTGACTCCTCCTAGTCAGAGAGCGCTTGAACAAAATGATTTCAAACAACAATAAACCAAAGCCGAGAAATAGCTGACTAGCCTTCCTCCCAGCCTCAGTTGCAGTGCCTTTATCCATACCTTTCTAGGTGTTTATTATTTCCTTTGATCTACAGGCAATAACCAGATCAGCCCATGTTCATATTGTCACACCTTAGGTTGGTGATTCGTAAAATAAAAAGCCTATAAGAAGCTCATTGTTCCTTGGGGATTAAATATGGTTTATATTATAAACAGCAAAGCCACTGTGTGCACTTCATCTATAAGTCACCATATTATTAATTTTTTGTGCGTAGGCACTCTCTTCAACTGTCATATACTCTTTCTCCCAAATCTCACTGTGCTTTGTAGCAACTATGTAAAGCAAACCTTTGTTCTGAAAAAAGCCACCCATTGAGTAGGAGTGTGAATTCAAATGCTAAGGGTACCATGGCATCCTACAATTATTCAGCTCAGCAAGCTCTGTGTGACATCACACTTTTCTTAAATATATTAGGGAAAAGGGGAAAAGGCCAACACTTGCCTCTAAGCACTGAATGAACCTTTGTTTTCTTCTGTCTAAATATCCCCTCCCCCAAGCAAGGCAGAAGAGCATTTCTCAGTGTGCTGAGCTTATGTTACATAACAGAGAGGCTGATTAACTTATCTTTGGCTTTTCTAACATGCTTCTTTCTCAGAGATTTTCCCCTGTTTCATTTTTTTCTAGAATGTGCCCCTGTCCACAATTTTCTGCCTATATTTTCAAAATTTATGAACTTCTCTTTTGAAAAATGCATCATTTTTTCCCAATCCCCAAAGTCTCATCTCCTTTCAGCATGAACACCAGAGTCCAAAGTTTACCTAAAAATATAAACCAGGCAGGAGGGAGAGCTGAGGCACAGTTTATCATGACAAAAAGTGACCCTGTGGCTCTGAATGTGTGTAACCAGAGAAGTTATATGCTTCCTGAATACAGTGTAAGGACAAGCATAAGACAGACGAGAAGATGGGAGAAGAATTGGTCACAGGCAAGTCTAAAATGGTGCATGAGATCTTACGATCATAGACTAATACTCCTTGCTTAGATGCCTGCTTTCTGGACTATGGGTGGACTGAGGCAGTAGATGCGGCTCCCTGATGAGCCACTGGATGAGACAGGAGTTCCTTCCCACTAGAAAGGACAAAGCCTATGACAGATCATGTGATCACTCTCCAGACTGGATCTCCTGCCTGGCTGACCTGAGAAACAGCACACAAAGCATGTGACCTCCTTGATGGTTTGGCCTGTGATGTGACAGTAAATGACCAGTCCTAATAAATAGAACCCTGGTCTCCGTCCAGTTCCTGCCATAAGACTGGTGGACAGGGCAGCATGACAGCATTCCTCCAGGAAGCTGCTCCCCTCTTGGAAGTGAGTTATTTCCCACTTTCCTTAATTAATCTGCTACTCTGCTTTCCTCCTTGTCTGTTCCCATTTTCTTCTTGAGCATGAGACCCTGAATTCAAAAGCCATTGGCCTGGGATAACACCTTCGCTCTCAGAGATAAACTGTTAAGAGCTGAGAACGACTCTATCGACTCTATCGTTCTCAAAGAACCATGCCCACAGGGAAGGAGCTGTAAACCTCACCCTGTCCTGGGTTGAGGGAGAGCTCTTGGTAGCCCCTAACCCCATAGATCATAGGGTTTGTGTATCTCAAAGATCTGTCTAGAGGCTGCATGGTCTGTTGAAGCCAATCTGCTGGCCTTGATGATCTCTGAATCAATTGAGGTTCATTCATTTCTCCCCTGAATTTTTCTTCTCTCTCTCTCTCTCTCTCTCTCTCTCTCTCTCTCTCTCTCTCTCTCTCTCTCTCTCTCTCTCTCTCCCCTCTCCATACTCCCCAGAAAAAGACACATTTTCAGCCAAATCAAAGCCATTGGACAGTTTTCCTTCATGTCATGCAATTTGTTTCAGGCATCCCTGAGTCCCTACCTGCTGCTGGGCATGCCTGGCAGAACTGAACTTCTCTCTACCCTGAACTTTCCAGCGCAGAGGCAAGGTCTCCCCTTCACTAAATAACCCAGACAGACATTTTGGTTCCCTGCCCTCTCTCTCATCTGCTCTCCTTTCTCTTCCTGGTACCTCTCCTTCTCTTTTCCCCCTTCTCTCTCTCCTCTCTCTCCCTCTGTGTGCTTCCCTGCATGGTGACCTAGAGATGCTCCCCAAAAACTGCATTTGTATACTATGACATCGTCCTGCAACGAGCTCATTCCAGCATTTCGGTCACATGTGTTCTTGGTAAACTTGGTAGTGCAACCTCATGGCCATTCCTCATCTGTATGGCTATGAAATCCATTGGTCTTGTTTTCAGTACCTTTGTGAAATGTTTAGCTACATTATAAATAAACTTTCTCACTGCTTTCAGTATTGCATAAGCTGAGAAGTCATCAGATCTTCATGCTCTGGACTCTTGGATTTAAGAACTCCTTTAATCCTCTTCTCAGTGGTCACATTTTATTATAAGTAGTCAGAAGAAGCCAAGGTAGTTTCTGAGTATTACTTTGAATTTGTCTCAGCTAAATATCCTGATTCATTGCTAAAACCATCTGGATTCTTTGGCATTTGTGATAAGGATGGTCTTTCCTTCTGTTTTGAATTTGCCATTTTATCCTGTGATTTAACCAGAAGAAACCTTTATATCCATTTCTCATATTTACCTTTGGACTCTCCTGTTCATTATTAAGGTCTAAAGCCTCTCCGCTGTATTGAAGGATTTATAAATGTAGCATTCCACTTCTGGTACCAAAATCCACATTAGTCAGCATTCTTCTGAGAAACTGAGCCAACAGAATTTCTAACTATCTACATTGTCAATCTATTTTAGTTATAAAGAGATTTATTATAAGGAATTGGCTTATGTCATTTTGAAGCTGAGGATTCTCAATACCTGGAATTAAAAAAAACAACAACAACTGTAAACCGAGGCGTGCCAGTGTGTATTTTTAGTTAGAGCAGTGACCAAGAGAGCTGCTATAATTACCAGTACAAGACCCAGCACTATATCCCACACTTTCCTTGAGTCCAAAGGTAGGAGAAGACGACCCCAGGTCAAGCACTCTGAAAGAAGTTCCCTTGAACTTTGCCTCTGTTCAGTTGGTATTTTGACGTGACTGAATGCAGCACAACAGTCTACAGTACTCAGCCTAGGCATTGTGGGGACCAAACAAAAGCCATCTTGCACCAAGCCTCTGTCTTGCCCCCAGAGTAAACTCCCCCTTTCCCCCATGTTCTCGAAGTTTTTGGAAAGCCCACAAAAATATGCCTGGTAACACCTGGAGTTGGTACCCAGGGGCCAACTTATAAGGTGAAAACCCCACAATGGTACAGTAGATAAAAAAAAAATTAGAAATAGATGGATCCAGAGGGTCCTAGAAACCTATAAAAAGAACATTAGGATGGGCAGATCTGGGCCCAGGTGTTCTTTTCAATCTAAGACACTAACCAAGGACAATACGTGCAGTCATCATCAAACCCCTACCCAGATCTAGCCAAGGGACAGAACATTCTCCACAGTTAAATGGAGACTGGGGATTGACTTTCACATGAACTTTGGCCATGTCCCCTTGATGGGGAGGCCCAATGGCACTCAGAGAAAGGATAGCAGACTACCAAGAAGAGACTTTATACCCTAGTATCATATTCAGGGAGAAGAGGTCCCCCTCAGTCACAGTCATAGGGAAGGGGAATGGGGTGAAAGCGGGAGGGAAGGAGGAATGGGAGGATGCATGGGATGGGATAGCAAATGAGATGTAATATGAATTATTTTATTTTTCAATAAAAATGTGTTTAAATAAAAAAAAGGAAAAAAAAGATTCCCCTTGTGCCTGGCTCAAACCCCCTACCCTATCATACCCTATCAGCGTTATGGCCAGTCTCCCTATAGCCCCCTTACCCAACCATGTAACGCCAAAGCTTGGAAAGTCCCGCTTGCAGTTTTTGCCTTTATAATCCCTGGGCCTCAAGGAGACGGGGCGCCACAGTCCTTAGTTTCTGGGGAGCAGATAGTTCTTGCTCAGGAGCTTGCTCAATAAAGGATTCTGTGTATCTTGCATCAAGCTGGTCTCTGGTGGTCTCTGGGGTCTTGTGACTTGGTCATAACAGCATCAAATGTTAGTTCTACTTAGAAACAGTGCTTTACGACTACGGCCATAAAATCAGCCATTGCAATACTCTTGTCAGAAAATCCTCTCACAGGAGGCTTTTCTCTGGATTCCACTCAATGACACTGATTTACATGTCTATTAACTTCCATTATTTCATAGTCTAAATTTCATTGACCCCCTATGTATTGTTTCTACAAAAACAGCAACAACAACAACATCAAAGGGAGGGAGGGAAAAATTTACTTGGAAAATTTAAAAGTATCAGATAAGTAAGTATTCAGAAAATTTCTGGTGTTTTGTTCAATTTCAAAGTGAATTTCTTGGTAATAGCAAAGCGTGTTTTTTGGATATACCAACTACTACACAGTTCTGATTTATTTTTATTAAATACATTCTTATATTTCATTTCTCCAAACTTTATAACTACATAATGATGCTATAGTACAGTTCTTACTTTTACCTAGTAATTCTTGTGCTGATCTTGTTCCTAGATATTAATGAGAATATGTTATAGTTTTTAAAAAGTTAGATCTGTCTACTTTTTCTTTTGATTTTTCTTTGATATTATTTTCATAGTTTTCTTCTTTTAATTTTTATTTAAGTAATTTATTCAGATTACATCTAATTTGTTATTCCCTCACTTGTATCTTCCCATTCCCCCTCCCTCCCTCTTTCATCCTGTTCCCCTCCCCCCTAGGTCTGTGACAGAAGGGGACCTTGGCCCCCACTATAAGATCACAGCCTATCAGGGATCTTACTTATTCTCCCTCTGAGTATCACCAGGTCTCCCCACCAAGTAGAAGTGGTCAATTAGGGGGCACCATACTTCATGTCTGAAACAGTCTCTGCTCTCCACACAATTGTGGAGAATGTGGTGTCCATTGGCTAGATCTGGGTAGGGGGTCTAGGTTTACTGTATGCATTGACCTTGGTTGGTGCAGTAGTTTGAGGTGACCCACCTGGGTCCAGACCCACCAGCCATAGTTTTCAAAGCTTAAATTCCAGTTACCTATAGCTTATAGGTAGTGTTGTTTTCTCCAGCCATGTAGAGTGTAACTGTGTGTAGTTAGACACAGACCAAGCAGTTGCAAGTAAGTGGTGTGAGACGGCGACTCTGTCGTATCTGTTAATGTGTAATCACAGAAACATACGACTAGAAAAAGTAGAACAGTTGTGGGGGTGAAGGAAGAGCAACAAAAGGGGCATCTCCAAAAGAACTCCTGATTGCCAGAAACATCAAGTACATCTGTGATATGCAAACTAGCTTTTCTTTGCAGTTCTTATAAAAAGAAAAATCTTCAGATGCCATAAATTGCTGTTATCAAGTAGAACTACTAAGTTGCTTTTTCATTATAAAAATGCAATGTCTTTTTTTTTTATCTTGGTGGATTTTTTTATTAGTTTATTCAGATTACAACTCAGTTGTGCTCCCATCACTCGTACCCTCCCATTCCTCCTACCCTCCCGCCCCACCCTATTACCCTCTCTTAGGTCCATGACAGAGGGGGATCTCCTCCCCCACATTACAAGGTCACAGGCTAACAAGGCTCATCTTGGTAGTTTGCCTATTCTTTCTTTGAGACCACCAAGGGGAGGTCGTCAAATATGGGGCACCAGAGCTCATGTCAGAGTTAGTCCCTGCTCTCCATGTAACTGTGGAGGATGTCCTGTCCCTTGGCTAGATCAGAGTAGGGGTTTGGTGTTTACTACTTGTATTGCCATTGGTTAGTGCAATAGTTTGAACAGACACCCCTGGGCCCTGATCCACCCATTACGATGTTCTTCTTGTAGGTTTCTAAGATCCTCTGGATCCTTCTATTTCCCCATCTCTTATATTTCTCTTACCTGGAGTCCCAGTAGGATGTCCTCACATCTGTCCCAATCTCATGGTAAGTGAAGACATTCATGGGATATGCCTTTTGGGCTAGTGTCCAATTATAAGTGAGTATATACCATGTGAGTCTTTCTTTTTCTGAGTTAACTTACTCAGTATGATCATTTCTAATTTCTTCCATTTGTCCACAAATTTCTGGATTTTCTTGTTTTTTGTACCTGAGTAGTATTCCATAGTGTAAACGTACCACAATGTCTTTAAAAAATATTTTTGTGCTTTAAGCTGTGCCTGAAGTTTTCAAGTCAACGAATGATAAAATAAACACTTTAACATACTGTCTGGTCTTCTATGTCCGTCTTTATTCATAGTTGCACCGTTTGTTGGATTCCTCTGGCTGGACACAACATGAACTGGGAACCTCTCCCTTTGTCCTATTTACTATGTGTGGTACACAGACAAGTCACTTAGGCTTTCAGAGCCTCTTCTCCTTGCCTATGTTGTAACCATGTAACAAGTGGTTTTATAAAAGCATTTATCCAATGATGAGAAAGAAAAATGAGATGTTTTTATTGTCCATGAAAATTTCCAAAAGTTGATTTTGGTAACACAGTAGAGCAATATCACCTAGGAGATACAAAGTTGACTTTATACCCTTGTTTTACAGTAGTTTGGCTCCTCCAGAAAAAAAAAATCATTTCTTTGTACTTTTTCTTAAAAGTAGCTTTAATTATATTCAGGCAAATACAATTTGCCTATCGGTCTGATCTGTTGCTAAGCATCCTCCTTTAATATGAAGTGAAGTTTATTTTCATTGTTTCACGGACTTTAAATAGGAAACTGAGGGTCATTGGGGCCTGGCTATGTTGCAGAACTACAGAAAATCACAGCCAACCATGTCTCTTGTTATTACCTGGAGGCTGTTTGTGGTTTGATCATACTTTGAGTTCAAGAGAAACTTAGGGCATTTTCCTGATAACCCGAGTTTGATCCCTGGGGCCTACATGGTGGAAAGTTGTTCCCTGATATCTAGTCAGATTTGGAAGGTCTGGGGTGTGGTGACAGGCTTTGCTCAGCTCCTATCACTGTAGCTTCTTGGTGGGTATAGCTCATGCAGAGACCATGTTTCCTAACTGCTAGGCACAGTGAAGACAAAGAGTGAGGTTTCTAGGGCTGGTCTTTCAGTGACCTGGAAACTCTTACCAGGTCCACATCCAGACTTCCCTACCATCTCCTGGTCAAGCTGTACAGGAGTATTGACATTGAGCATGGGGGCATATTACCTAGACTCAAACCAAATCAGTGACTTTGGCCAGGAATACAGGAGGTTGGGAAGATACAATTAATAACATTCCAGGAAATTTTGTATAGTGATCTAAATCATAAGAAATCAACACTGTTGGATGATGGGGCCAGTGACATGGCTCATGGGGTAAAGCAAAGCTGCTTGATACTGAGTTTCTGGAATCCACATTGTAATAGGAGAGAACTGATGCCTGAATATTGTCCTCTGATCTCTACACATGTGCCATTGTAGCAAGTACACCCACACCTGAGAGAGAGAGAGAGAGGGAGAGAGAGGCCAAAACTTTTAAAAAGAACTGTTAGTTATAAATCAAAGCATTAAATATAAAAATAATAATATAAAACAAAAGAATAAGCCATAGTTCCCACTGATTTCATTGACTTGTTTCTTGTTAGTGCCAGAACCGGGGAAGATTTTCAGAAAGATATGCCTCACAAGCAGACTTATGTTTTTATTTAATGTAGTTTCATGAATAAGTGTAAGGGGACAGAAGAGATACAGTTGAATATGTTGCTGATTTCTAAAAATTTCCTCTTTATTAGGAAAAGTTCCATGTAAATATTTGTGATTCTGATTTATAGTAATTTTGGAATATTGGGGCTGAGCTATTGAATGGACTGTCATCTGTGTCTGTTATACAGCAAATATGTAACAAATAACTTTCAGAGTGGAAATACAGAACATATATACATAAAACAGAATAAAGTGTTTGCTCCTCATTGTACCCCCAGCCGCCGTGTTTCAGGGTCCTCTAAGAAGCTTCAAGAATGGAAAGTGACCTAACCACCAGCCCTGGCTTTGGCTACAGACGGCAATCGGTTCACTTGACTCCAAACCAGTGGCTCTCCACCTGCCTAACACTGCAATTCTTACTATCATCTCTACGTCATAACCTTCTGTTTGTTACTGTTATAAATCACAATGTAAATATTGGATATGCTGGATATATTATATCCAGCTCCTGTGAAAGGGATATTCGACCCCAGAATGGACCATGATCCATAGGTTGAGGAATACTGTGCCTAACATAAGAAATGTATAAGCATAATAATCGGTCAAGTCTCATTTTCTAGTCATTGCTCCTTCGGGAAATCTTTGCTTCTTAAACTTTTAAAAAATATGTAAAAAAAAAAAAAAAAACAAGGATGGGATAATAAACTGTTGACTCGCTTAGAGCAGGGCACACACAGGGGTTGGTTCTCCAGCCTTGATCAGGGATGCACCCTCTTGCCCTGTTCCCATTAGGAAACAATGGTTTCCATTTGTGATGTGACCTGCCTGAAATGGGGTAAACTCTGCAACCTCAGAACAAAATGAAGCCATTGGGCTACCCATGGGCTGACCCCTGACCTTGACTTCATTAGTATTTTCACTAATGTGGGAGACTACAAGAAGCTTGCACTTAGAATTGCCCTGAGTCACACCATGTGGCCCGCCCCACTATGTGATTGCCATTATGACCAAAAAATTGCTGTTTGTGAGAGAAAATATATTAATATGTTATACTTAAGATTCAGTATTGGTGTCGTAATTCCTTTGAGAATTGATAGGCTGTTTAATTAACCGTTCTAGAAGCGATAATTAAATAGTAATATCAGCAAACAATGACTCCTAGTATTATTTCTGTAGATCAGTTTCATAGCACAAATTGTGTCTCCTTCCTCGGTTCATGTATTTCATCCCTAAATGCTTACTGCCAGAGAGTGTGGCTCTATTTGGAATTAGAATTTTCAAAAAGGAAGAATTAAAGAAGTCATTAGGGTGGGTTTCGCTTGGCCCTGACTGGTGTTCTGGGAAGAGGAAATGGGATACAGACACACCTGTGCAGAGGGACGGCCCAATGAGGACATGGGGACGTCGGCACCTACCAGGGAGGCTGCAGAAGACGCTAACCACGCTGACCTTTGATCTTGGACTTCAGACTACAGAACAATGAGAAAATAAATACCTCTTTTTAGGCCACCCAACTTCTGCTATTTTTTTTTAAATGGCAGGCTGAACAAACTAGACCGAACCAAGCATCATGCTAAGCACTTTTTGTTCATTGTTTGTGGAGGAATTTTAATTCAGAACATGGCTGGTCTGGCAAGAGATCACATCCAAAGACCTTCTAGGTCTGTGTGATCCAGCTGGAATACAAACATACCTTTAATCTGGGAGATGGACACAAGCAGATCTGAGTTCAAGGCCAGCCTGGTACAGAACCAGCATCAGGTAAAGAAAAGCTTAGGTCCAGGCATACAACAATGAAAGTAAAGTTAGTTTGTAGAAGGATGTTTGAAAGTGATGTTTAATTGAGTGGCAGTTAACGTGATGAATGGAAGAAAGATTGACAGAATAGGATACGTCCAATTCTCAGGAAAAATGAGAGGAAAGAGAAGCTACTAAGGGGTAATACAGAGAGATGAGGCAGTTTTACTGGAGAGTTTTACAGAGAGAGGTTGAATAAGAGAACAAGTTAGACACAGGTAAAGACCAAATGAGCCAGAGAATGAGAAGGAGCCAAGATTAGAGCAGATTGCTGGAGTTAGTTTGAGGCCAAGCAGAGCAATTCAGGGGCCCAGGGAGAAGCCAGATTGAATAAATCCACTGGGAGAGGAGGTTGATCCAGAACAGCTGAGTTGAACCACCCAGCACAAATCTCAGTAGGAACAAGAAAGGGTGAGCTTATTAAGCAGTAAATCTCAGAGACTGAAAACATCCTAGGCCTTGGTTAGGCTGTACGGAGGCTAGAAGCTTCCAGGACTAGGCCTAGGTTAGCAGAAGGAGGCAGTAGCCCTCTGAGACAACAGTTGAAACAGGTGAATAAAAGTTTCTTTTACAATTCTTTCTCCTCTCTCTCTCTCTCTCTCTCTCTCTCTCTCTCTCTCTCTCTCTCTTCTTTCTTTCTTTCTTTCTTTTTTGGTTTTTTGAGACAGGGTTTCTCTGTGTAGCCTTGGCTGTCCTGGACTAACTTTGTAGACCTGGCCAGCCTCGAACTCACAGCGATCTGCCTGCCTCTGCCTCCCAGGTTCTGGGATTAAAGGCATGAGCCACTTTTCTTTTGCTTTCTACAATAACCCATAGAACACAAGCCTTTATTAACCCTTTGTCAGTCAGGGGTACTAGGTAGAGACATGTGTTAAGAGCTAATGAGTGGGAACTGCTGTAGTCAGATATCAGCATCCACAGGCACCCGTGCAATGCCTTGCCCTCCCCTGTCTTCTCTCCACAGAATTAATGCTAGCCCTTTCTTGTGAGAAAACGCACTGTGCTGTTTTATTCTCACTGTATAGGTATAGAGTCTCGAGACTCTGGACTGGATCATCTGAGATTGTTCCCGTCAATGGCAGAGCTAAACCCTAGCCAGGTACATGTGCCCTGTACCCACTAGTCAGGACCTGCTCACAACTGTCCTGCTTTTACCTTTTGTCAGGAAGAAAGGAATAATAGATCACTTTTATTTTGCTTCTTTAGATCCTGGAATATTGCTTGAAACTTCTTTCTGCTTCCTATAATAAAGTATTTTAAAATTTAATAAAATTCAGTACTGCTTAAAATTATGATGGAATAAACATTATTTTAAAAATCATAAACAAATTATTCACTTCATTCTGATAAACTTAGTAGTTTATAGCACTGACTAGTTAGTCACATTCTTCTAATACAAAAGCATAAACTGCTATAGGGTACAACACAGTGAGTGGATTTCTGTGAGCTATTTGGTTAATTTATTTACTGTCTGTTTAGGCTCTTATTTTTTTTTTTATGTCTCCTATAAAACAATAACATTGTCTTTTAACTTGCTCAATGGAAGTTTCATGAAAAGTACTGCATGAAATAGGAAAGCAATCAGAAAGTAATTTTAATTTAACAAATGAAGTATAAAATGGAAAAAAATATTCAAATAACCTAAAAACAATTCTACTGGATCATTAGGTAGCCTCTTTAAACACTGCACATTTATGTAGCATACTCATCACAGTGTCATCTTTAAGCCTATTGCAATAGTAATAGGCTTATAAGAATTTCAAAAAGATGAAGAAAGATTTAAATGTGGTAGAAATATTTTAGCTATCAAAATGTACTTTTGTGGTGAAATCTATTCTTTAGAACCTGTCCAAAAACCATATGATTCAAAAAGAAGCTTCACAGGGTCTGCCTGCTCATATTTTTGCACTCATCAAACAGGTACCCTATGTCTGTCTTAGTTAGTTTTGTATTTCTGTGACAAAATATCAAAACCAAGGCAACTTAGAAAATAAAACATTTAATTTGACTTTCACCAGTGATTCTCAACCTGTGTGTTGCCACCCTTTAAGAGCACTGAATTACCCTCTCACAGGGGCCACCTAAGACCATCTGTATATCAGATATTTAAATTGTGATTCATAACAGTAGCAAAGTTATAGTTACAAAATAGCATAAACATAATGTATGGTTGGGGTTACCACAACCTGAGGATCCGTATTAAGGGGTTTCAGCGTTAGGAAGATTGAGACCCACTGACTTATGGATTCAGAGGGCTAGGTTCTATCATGGTGGAAGAAAAGAATAACAAAAATTCACATCTTGATCCACGACCGTAAGGCAGAAAGAGAGAGAACAGGAAACCATAGGAGTCTGTTGAAGCCTCAAGGCCTGGCCCAACTAATACACCTTCTTCAACAAGACCAAACTCCTAACCCTTCCCCAACAACCCCACTAAACAGAGAATCAAGTATTTAAGTATGTGAGCGAATGGGGGTCATTCTCACCCAAGGACCACAGGTCCTTGGCTAAAGTACACTTCTAACACATAGAACACAATGGCTCATCTGCTGTTCCTAGCTTATCTCTTCTTAGAAGCAGTGGGCTTCTGGAAAGGCTTGGGCTATATCTACAGTTAGCACCTTGTTAGCAATAGATTAGACTTCAACCTGGGAAGGGATAGAAAGAAGTAAATTTTAAAAATCATTGTTTTATGTTAAACATCAAGGAAGTGGGAATATGGAATGGGTGTGGCTTTGCAGACAAATCCTATGTATGGAATGTTTATCACCATCTGTTAATGATGTCTCCTAGGACAAATCGCCTGACAGCTCAGTGTCCGTTTTATCTTTTAGAACATGAAAAAACTACAGGTGACTGGTCAATTTGGCTTAAGAATTGAGTGATAACTGTACAAAACATTGGGCCATTTTTCTCGTGTGTGTGTGTGTGTGTGTGTGTGTGTGTGTGTGTGTGTGTGTGTGTGTGTACAGGTGCGTGAAGGTTTACATGCACATGTGCCCATGGAGGCCAGAGATTCATGTTGGTATCTTTTTTTTTTTTCATGCTGGTGTCTTTCCTTGATTGCTCTTTACTTTTATTTTTTTTTTATTTTTGAGACAAGGTCTCTTAGTGAACCTGCACTTCATACATTTGGCTGGATTGACTGGCCAATGAATACTGTGGAGTTTTCTTTTTTGTCTCCTTCCTCCACAGCTTCAGTTATAGGTTTATGCCACTGTCCCTGGGTTTCAGATGGGTTTTGGGGACCCTACTTTAAGTCCTCATGTTTGCTTAGCAGGTACTTTACCATATGCGCTATCTCCCCAGTCCCCTTGCTCCATCTTTTTAAATATAATTTACAGTCCCACAATTTTCCATATATACAATGGCTTTCAAAACTCATCTGATTATAATATAGTTCACTGTCACAATAGCAGTGAATTCTGGGTGGCTGTAAGGAACTGAAGGTGAGTCCGATACATTCAGTAAGGCAGACCAAGTGATTCTTACTACATCTTCCATAAATAAGCCACGCAGTCCACTTGGACCCTGCTGCAGGGCCTGACTCAGCTATGAAGGCCCATGATGCTTCACCCTAAGGTAAGCTGAGTAGGTAGTTTGGTGGCTGAAAATACCTGAAAAAATAGCTCAGTACTCAGTTCAAAAGAGGCAGATATAGATATTTAGACTTAGCTGTCAGTATATTTATTTATAAAAAGAAGCATCAGGCTAAGTCACGCTGTGTATTAACCTTCATTTCTGAGAGCATATTTCTTTTTATTTGCCATCTTTTTTTGCTTTAAGTAGCAACTACCTATTACTTTGGATTGCTTTCTGACCAGTACAAGAGCTGAGAGGCTGATTAGAAAGTCTGCTCCTGAACACAGAATCAGATAAGACAGGACTGGACAATTAGGAGATAGCTTATATGTCTTCTGGTGAAGCACAGCGCACTTAGTCCACAGAATAAAACAACTAGAGAGATCCTAGATTCAGTGTTTCCTTTGTAGACCATGGTGAATAGCAATAAATCTTATATTTCTAACTTAGGTGTTTTAGTCTGCTTCCTCCTTTCAGACAAGTTTCTCTCAATATCTTTAGCGTAATTTCAGTTCAAGTTCTAATGTTTTGTTTCTGTGCTTTCACTTTTGCTGCTCTGTGTGGAGCAAGGTGTACTTTATATTAAAGGAGGCTCCTGTATGCTTCGGATCTTATGACCTAGGTACTTTTATTCAGAGGGAAAGTGACCTACACTGAAGGAAGCAGAAACGATGAATTTTATGTCACATGCCCAATCTGCTCACTGGGTTATGGGCCCCACCGGAAGCCATTGATTAATTCTTGGTTCTGATCAGTTCAGAGGGAAGAAGACAAAGTGTTAGTGATGAGGTTTGGTGTCTATGACATGATCCACATGTTGCCGTGTCATATGTAAAGCAATCATGGAGACACATTAACCACATACACAGATCACATCTCCAGATAATAGTAGCATTCAGGTAGTAATGCATCTGCTTTAATGAACACTATGTTCAAATCTGTCATTCTAGGAAGAGGGAATGTAACAGAATTACAGAGCCGTAAGGGCCGTATAATAAACCCTTAGTACTATCCTTAACATTTTTATGTTTATGACCATGATAAGTAAAGCCCAAAATATCCTAATTAAAGCTATTTTCCTTAGAAAAAAATAAAGATATTTAACTTACCACAGTTAGTCATAATTCTTGTTGAAAAATATAGAAAGAATGTTCTTTCTTTGATAATTACAGAGGCAGAATCAGAGCCAACAAGGAACTTGGTACTTACAAGGTCAATACTAGTTGATATGTTTCCAAAACACTGTACAAGGGAAGAGGTTTCAATATTTCATTGAGCAAAAATATACAAACTGCTCTCTTGGGGCCCGAGAGTCCTTGACCAGGGAGGATGATTCCATGGTGGGAGGATCTGCACTTAGCTCTTCTGCCAACATCACATCTTGAGATTCAGGATACCACGGGCGACTGCTAGGAGGAATGGTATGTTTGAGGACCACTGAATGGGGCAGATTATGGAAGATAAGCCTGTCAGTCTGGGCTGGAAGTGTAATGAAGTAGCTAGGTATTTGCCTCAGACAGTGCTAAACATATCACCATAGGGAGGTTGCAAGGAAAGACACTATGTGGTGAGAGATAAAACTGCCAACACGAGCTCAAAATGTTTCCAAAAAACGTTCTCACTTATCAGTGTATATGAAAAGGCTTCTATATTTCATTGGGCAAAACAGTATATATTTATTTAGTGAGCCATCAGACTGGCGGGGGAGGGAGTTCTAGAGAGGGATTGTTTATTTACTCTAAGGGTCTCTGGTTTCTGCTAACTCAAGAGCAGACTTAATGTGAAGTTGAGCAGAAACAGAGCCATATTCATTACTGGCCAAATGCTCCACCTTCAGGCATTTCAAGTTTGGTACCCTCTGAGCTCTGTGATGCCACGAAACCAGTAGTAAATGCAACCCATAGGATTCTCCTGCAGTTGCTTATTTGTATGAGTACTCATCTGAAAATCATATATTCAGTAGTTAGCTTTTGAGGGTTGGCCTGCTTTGATTTCTGATGAGATTGGGGAGAAGCAGTACAAAGTCGTAAAAACCTGATAAAAGCCCCCTGAGATCTTTTCCCTTCACTTTGGTCATAATACTGCATCTAGTGTGTTCTTTAGTTTGGAATCATCTCCTAGTATAGAATACTTCATTGCCATCTATTGTACTTTGACATTTAGACCTCTGAAATATATTGTTAGGAGTTATTTCTTCCAACTAATCAAGCCTTGGCTAGAAGGTATAATAATATGGAAATTAAAAGAAAAAGAAAAAATATGGGAGGATGACAGTTTGTGATGCTGCAGCTAGGAAGGCATAGCTACATAAGAAAACGGTTATAATACAACAATTTTGTTAGCTACGTGGTAGAAATGCTGGACTTTAAAGATGGCCTCAAGTTTGATAGACAAAAAAAAAAAAAAATGCTAGAACAGTAGTGATTCTCAATCTGTGAGTCGTAACCTCATTGAGGGTTGAAGAACACTTTTGCAGGGGTCCCATAAGACCATCGGAAAAACAAAGATATTTACATTATAATTCCTAACAGTAACAAAATTACAGTTATGAAGTAGCAGTGAAATAATTTTATGGTTGGGAGGGGAGTCATCACAACACACGGAGCTATATTAAAGGGTCACCGCACTAGGAAGTGTGAGAGCCACTGGGTTAAAGGGACACAGAACACTCCAGCATTCACACAGGTTCAAATTCCGCTAAGGACCTAAAACACTCCGTGAAGAAAGAGTAGGTGAGGTGTTGGAAGAACCCTCCTCTTTGAGGTTACAGTCCTCCTGGTCCAGATAGCCACTCTGAGTTCGGTGTTGGGTGCAGGACTCCCTCTCCCCAGCTCCGGCTCTCTGCCCGACTCTACCTAGAGAGTGTCTGTAGACATAGATGCCCCGAACCACCTTCGATATAATGGCCCTTGACACAGTTCCTGCCAGCTCTCCCCTCCCTGTGCCTATAGGATAATTAGTTACTGCATTTCCGCTCATATGGTAGGAGAATGCGGCCAAATGCAAACCAAGCATCCTTAAAGTGCCTGGTTTCAGTCAGGTATGAACACCCATCCTGGAAGCTCCCTCCTGAGACTCTCCAAGGGCTATAGAGCCTTTGTTCTCCGTGATTAAAGTTGAACTAGCTCCTGAAGTGGTTTCCCCGAGTGTTCGATCTCTGTCCTGCTTATGGCCTTTTAGGCCCTGTGTCGTCTTTTGCTCCTCTTGTGTCGGTGGGCTGGTGGCCAACAGCCCCCAGGGAGGAGGAAAACCACAGTGGGAAGCTCTTCACCCGCAGTTGGAAACAAGACTTATAGCTACCGAGTGGGGTGGTTGAGAGGACATGCTGGCTGAAGACGTTTGGGGTCTGTCATGAAATCTCTTATTTCTACACTGAAGGTTTAGGATTGCATTCTGCTTTGCTTTGTTTTGTTTTGTGGTTTTTCGAGACAGGGGTCTCTCTGTGTAGCCTTGGCTGTCCTGGGCTCACTTTTTAGACCAGGCTGGCCTCGAACTCACAGTGATCCGCCTGCTTCTGACTCCGGAGTGCTGGGATTAAAGGCGTGCGCCACCACACCCGGCCCTAGGATTGTATTCTGTGAGAGGGCTCCTCTTCAGTACCTGCAGGTGTTTCAGCTGTTGAGGACACGAAAGCTAAAAGCAAAGTTTCGGCTTCCACGAAGTTTGCATTCTAGTGAGAGAAATAAGAACAAAGTTCGCCAACGTGCATATTCATAGCAGATTATGTGACATTAAGTGCTCTGAAGAAAAATAAAGCATGCAACTTTAGACCTTGAAACTTTGGCTTTTGGCCCATGGAAGAAAGCCAGTCTAACGAAATGAGAGGATCAGAGGAATAGGAAATGGGTCTCTAGCCAACACTGAGCAGGATCTGGTGGGATGGAGTCGGGGGAAACTAAACTGAACCTTCTGCCTAAAGCAGCCACACAAGTGAGCCCAGGAGAAGCCAGCAGATGACTCGACTAACCAACTCTGCTTTATGAGAAATCACAGAAAAGTCTGTGATACTAGGGCCACTGTGTTTGAGAAGAAACATGAATAGGAAAGAGCTGTCATTTAAAAATGATTTTGGGGTCACTGGCTCTAGACACGGTTTGGTTAAGTCAACTAAGGCACAGAACTTGAGGGAGAAAAACCTCCCTCAAGAATGACCCTAGATTGAAAAGTCTTGGGTCACTCCAGACTGGAGCAAACTTTAATCACTATTTTGGGGATATTAATCCTGAAAGGGTGGGAAGATGTTCCACATTTGCTGCCTAAGCGTGGAGAGCTGCTACAAGCATAAGCAGGTTATAGCAGCCAAGAAAGCACCAGGCCTGGCAGCATGACTGTGATCCAAGCACCAGAGAGATGGAGACAGAAAATAAAAAACAAAACAAACAAACAAACAAACAAACAAAAAACCCTGTGGCTTACTGGACAGCCAGTCTAGCTGCCAAGTCTTGGCTTCAGTAAGAGGCCATGTCTCAAAAACTAAGGTGGAGACTCTGGAGAGATGACTTAGTTATAAGGAACATTTGCTGCTCCCGCAGGAGGCCCAGGGTCTGTTCCCAGCACCCACGTGGCAGCTTACAATTGTTTATAACTTCAGGTCCAGGAGTTGCATACGTGGTGCATGTACATACATTCAGGAAAGTACTCATTAAAATAAAAATAAACGCTTCTTTAAAATAAGACAGAAAGCAATAGAGATGTAGAGGAAGACTTCCAGCCTTCACATGCTCATACACATGTACGTACATGAACAGGAGCATGTACACAAACATACACATAGACTATTTTAAAAAAGAACCCTGGAAAGCATAGGTCTCAATGTGACAATTCATCAGAGTAAATTTTAAGTCAAGAATAACCACCAATATAACATGCAAGGCATGGTGGGCCAGACCTGTGACTCCAACGCTTGGGAAGTGGAGCCAAAAGGAGCAAGAGTTTGAGGTCAGCCTGGGCTACATAGTAAGTTTTAGGGTAGCCTAGACTATTGGAGAGTCAGCTTCAAAACAGCAATGTGACCAATTAATCAATATGTAGTTATACTTGTCAGTGTTTTGACCGTCATTTATGTAAGAGACGCGCAAGAGAAATAAGAGCAAGGAGCTACCAGAGATAAGTGGGGTGGAAAGAGGAGAAGGAACGGAAAGAGTGCAGAGAGGAGACACACTGTGCCTTCGGTAGGGTTTATGCATTTGTTTGAGATGCAGCTAACTGTGGAATTACATTCTGGATGATTCTTTTCAAAGGCTGAATTATCATAAAAAGCTCTTAATTTTAGGAACTCTTTTAATCCTTAAGACACTATATTTCCTTTTTGTGAGCATTTTTCTTTCTTTGGGGTTCTGGGGATCAATAGCCTTGAGCATGGTAGCCAAGTCATTTACAACAGAACTATATCGCAGCCCTCATTTTTTCTCTTCTTTTTTTGCTGTAGCCTCTTAATTTACAATTTACTTTAGTGATATCAGTTCCACAGCATCTTCTCTTGGGAAAAATGCAAAGAAATTAACCGTAAGAGTTGACAACTAGAACTGCACGCTATTAAAAGCTTCTACACAGCGAAACACAGAGTGGAAATACAGCTTATAGAAAGGTAAAACAACCTTGCAAAACGCCTACCAACAGAGTGGAAATACAGCCTATAAAGTGGTAAAGCAACCTTTGCCTGCTTGCTGTACCCCAGACAGTGCAGCCTGTGTGTGTGTGTGTGTGTGTGTGTGTGTGTGTGTGTGTGTGTGTGTTTGTGTGTGTGTATACGCGCGTGCACGTATGTGTGTGCGTGTGTGCATGTGTGTGTGCATGCGTGCGTGCGTGTGTGTGTGTGCATGCATGTGTGTGTGCATGCGTGCGTGCGTGTGTGTGTGTGTGCATGCGTGCGTGCGTGTGTGTGTGTGTGAGTGTGCGTGCGTGCATGTCCATGTGTGTGTGTGTGCGTGCGTGCGTGCGTGCGTGCGTGTGCGTGTGCGTGTGCGTGTGCGTGCGTGCGTGCGTGTGTGTGTGAATCTCATTATGTAGCTCAACTCAAGGTCCTCCTGCTCTGACATCTGAGGACCAAGGTTACAGCTCTGAGCCACCATGCCTAACATTTTTAAAGAGCTTCTGTTTGCATTTGTTTTATGTGGGTTTACTCTGTGCCATAATATTCTGCCATCTTGGTTTCTTATGGCATTTCTTTTCCTCCTGTGCAGTTTCCTCTTTTGGTTTAGGTGGCAGTGGCCTCTGAGCATAAGTTCCAAGTGCGCAGTGTAATTGTGGGCTGCACTGCTCACCTGGATCCAATCAGTGACCAGAGAGCCTACATCCTAAGCTGAAGGCTCAGCAGTACTCTCTACAGTTTTAAGTATAAGCAGCAAGAAGTCAGCACTGATTTCAGGAACCTGTGTCCTACCCTACCGCTGTTGCTGTTTGTCCTGGTCCTTCCTGCAGATGCCACCATAGGAAAGGTGAAATGGCACATCTTGTTCTCCAAGATGATTTGTCAAGAAATTAATGGCTTGTTAAGTTCTCATATACCTTATGTCCTGGACACTGTCATGAATGTCTCTGAAGTGAACGTGAAGACCAGGAACTCTTAACTTGAATGCTTTTTTTTTAGATTGTTTTTTAGATGAAAAACTAAGCAGTTCATTTTCAGAAAGCACCTCAGGCTGCTGCTAAGCTAAGAGGAAAAGAAAGAGACGTAGGTGTATAGATTGGTGGAAGAGCACTTACCCAGCATGCCTGAGGGTCTAGGATTCAAAGAAAAGGAAGAGCCTCTCACTCATTTTGAAAAGTGAAGAGAAATTCTTGTTTTTATAGGCTACAATGTAAAATACTTAGTGACAAAATGAATGAAAATAAAGTCTTGATTAAAGCGTTTAAATTCTTCTCCCCTTAGAAGTTTTAATCCAGTAATTAATTATAATTACAACATGACTGTGGTTATTTGCTTTATATGACAATAAGAATATTTCATATTTTAGTAACAGAAGTTGAAGAAATGAACTGGGATTGAAGGATGAACCATTCCTATCAGCTCCCACCAGTCTGAGCATTGTTGCATTTATTATTCATACCCTGTCAATCTTCAGGTACTCAGGACAGAAGTGACGATCACTTATGAATAATACACTTTTAGCATGAACAGAAGATTTTATCTTTAGCCTGAGAAAACTAGATCTATGGATGTGGTAGAGTGTTTGCCTGCTACGCACGGGGCCCTGAGCTTGATCCTTAGCAACGCATAAAACTGGGCATGGTGGTATAAGTCTGCAATCCCAGTACCCTAGAGGCTGAGGCAGAAGGGTCAAAAGTTCAAGGTCATCCTTAGATACCTGTTGAGTTTAATGCCTGATCGTGATTGGCCTTAACTCTTGTTTGCTTATGGTCTGTAACTATAAGCCTTTGAAAAGTCTTTGGCACAGTTTCCTCATCTTTCCATGCCCCACGTTACTAAGTTCGGCACTATCTGCAAAGAACAAGAGGAGCACATATTTTGTCAGGTCTTAGCTCAGAGAACCTGTATGAATTGCAATGGTTACAGTAAATGTTAAGGGGCCACCCCTCCATCAAAGGTTTGAGAACTTTCTTCCAGCATGGAGTGTTTATGTAGGCCACTGTTTCATTCTCAGGGACAAGTGGAAAGCCTGAGCATGGCAGTTGTCTAGTGTTCCCATCATGAACAATGACACAACTGCAGAGTATGGACTCAGGGAAGGATGGAGGCGAAAGGTTTCTCTCCGTGGATGCTGTCTGATCTTGCAACCTTTCTTTCAGGGTGATAGTGTCTGTAAACACACTATTATGTTTGTGATTCAATACTGAAGTCCAACAAAGATCTGAGGCTTCTACTGTCCATGGGCCTTTTGATGGTGTCAAGTACTACCTAATACAATATAAGTCATTCAGTTAAATTTGAATTTAATGTAACAACAAACCTGTATATGAATACATAGAAGTAATGATTTACATTTTTGGGCATTAAACTTTATTTCACTTCCTCAATTTGTGTTTCTGAAATCTGGCAGCTGTAGGAAAAGTCATTTCCTGTACCAGACTAGGAAGACTGCTGCAAAAATCATCTCCAAGTTCATGGTTCTCTCCTACTTAGTGGGCTACCCTGAGGTCAGTTAGCTGTAGGGGTGATTTAGAGTGAGGACTGTGGAGCAGGAGCTGACCCCGACGCCATCCCCCTCTCTGGCTTCCATTTTTTTCCTGGCTGTATTTGGTCTTATGAAGTCATTTTGAGATATTCTTGACTGATAAACTTAAAACATTACCCCTACTAGGGACACTTACACTGCAGACAGGTACCATCAAAATAACAGTTTATAATTTGAATTTGAGATTTTTTTTTATAACTTGCTGTTAGAAGTAGTTATAGGAATAAAAATTGTAGTGGATATAAACACGTTTTTGTTTTTTTGATCCCAAGTGTGGGATGTAAAGCAGACTTGTATGAAGGTGTGTGGTGTTCATCTGCTGGAAACAGACTTGTGAGAGGACACGTGATGTTTGTCCCCTAGAAGAGGAACTGCCTCTTGTGGGTGCATGGTCTTTGCCAACTGATAACGTCCTAGTATGGACTCCGAGAGGAAATATTATATCTATATCTATATCTATATCTATATCTATATATATATATATATCCCAAAACAAGAGGCGTGGCTTTCTGGTTTTGGTATTGCTTTCCATTGTTTGGCTGTTCATCCCTCCGCTTTGAGACATTCCTAGAGAGGACTGCTCCAGAGAACTCTCCGAGGTTCCGGGTTCCAGCTGCCGCAGTTGCTGTCACCTTTGCTGAATTGTTGCTTTGAAATGGCCTATTGGAATCCTGATGACAAAGTGTGGGATCAGTCCAAGGAACTGAGTCTAAAAAGGTCAGCGTCTCCTGTTCCCATTGACCTCTTTTCTCTCCTGTCTAGGGTAGGTGGGTTGGAAGGGAGGTATAGGCATTAGAACTCCAAATAAAGTTGGTTTGTTAAAGTTCAAAGGCTACAAAGCTTTACTCTTGTTTTCTTGAACTTGAGGACTTGAGCTTTGATTACTCTAGGTAAGCCATCTCGTTTGTGTAGATGTCCGCTTGTGTTCAGGCTCCACGGTCCTGGATGATGGCTAGGAGAAAAGGAGTGCTTTAAAGTTTTCAAGATTCTTTACTTAGTGATCAAAGAGGAAAAAAAAGAGAACTCCATCTAACTAAAGAAACCCTCCCAGAGGGCCTTCCTTTTGTCTCTTGTATGAAGTGTTTTCAAATGTCATTCCTGGAAAAATCAAGTGAGTGGATGACATTTGCTGAAGTGAGCGAAGCCCAGGGATGGTAAGTGGCTTGTCCTGAGTCAGAGAACCTGGACATGACAGGGCTGTGACTCAAAAGGCAGGTTTTTGGTTTTTGTTTTTGTTTTTAAATTGAGACCCACATCATGCTGTCTAGTCATCCTACGGTCCCCTTCATGGGAAGACCCAGCCTCCCCTCATAGCTGTTGGATGTGAGAGTCGGGTGTGGTTGCTGTAAATCTTCTGTGGTTAAGTGTCTTTTGATTACAAACTTTTGGGAAAAAGCAATGATGCCAGATCACTTTAGTGACACAGATGGGAAGTGATTCACAATCACACACCGTTGGGCAACTAAATTTGCTAACAGCATTTTCTTGTGAAGAAGTAGACTGTTCTTCATTCATGATTAAAGTCACGGAGAATGGAGGAGACGGTGCTAGCACTCAGATCCATTTCTAGGGCCGGGTGAGGGTCAGCTAGAGGGGAAGTGAAGTGGATTTTTGATATAGGGGAGCTTCATCTACGGGGCCTTCCACTCACCATCTGAGACAACCTGTTCTTCCCATCCAGGGGGTCTGGTGAGCTGGTTATAAGGAACTGGGAGGACTGCTTTATTGTTGTGTTAGCTTATGAGAACTGAAAATAGAATCACTTCCCGCTACGTGGAATCTTAACATGGAGCACATGAAAAAGGATTGAATTTAATTCTAAGTGGGACCATTCTGAATACCGAAGTGTATTGGTGAGCAGCGTGTTTTGGGAAAACACATAACAAGAAAACAGCAACTGCATAGAAAAATTCAAATTTTATATTAAGAGCTGGTTAGTATTATACAATTAATAATTTGAAGTATTGACTTACAGGCTACAGGGGCATGGCTAAAATCAATCAGCAATACAGAGTGTGTTAGTCTGACTCGTAATCCCAGTACTCAAGAAGCAGAGGCAGGAGAATAGTGAGTTTGAAGACCCTATCTCATGAACAAACAAAAGAGAACTTTAACATATGACTAAAAATGTTACAACTGGTTGATAAATATTGGGATCAATGTATTTGGTCATTTAGAAAGCAAAGCGACATGTAATTATTCACATTTAAATAGGAATTCAGGTGTGAGAGGTCTTAGTCTTCATAAAATAAATTATTAAGGAAAATAGAACCATGTTGGATTTAGAGCAGAAATAACTAATTGGTATTTTAATGCTGGATTTCATCATATAATATTACTTGGTGTGCTACTATGGGATGCAACAGGCCATAAAGAGCTGGAGATACTAGGAAGTGCCACTATGGGATGGAACATAGGCCATAAAGACCTGGGGCTATTATGGGATGTAACATAGGCCATAATTAGCTGGGTGATGACCTAACTGGCCCTGACTTGGACAAAGACAGACATGCCTCTTGTTCTGATACCAGGTCAGTTATTTCATTTCAATGGGCCTCAGTTTTTTCTCCTTTGTTCGTGGGAAAATTAACAAATCAACAATTTATTCTTCAAAATTTTTAATAAATAAGATGCTATTTAAAGTTGCCTGGAAATGTGATATTCTAGATTCAGTGGTGCTCATAACAATGCTCTTTTCCCTTTTTTATTTTAAAAGACATTTTCTAAATACTTCTGACTAAATATAATGAAGTGTTTGTAGCTTCCAGACCAAAGTCCTGACTTCTATCAGTGAATAGGACTAAAAATGATGGCGAGCTGAAACCAGTGTACTTTTAAAATCTGATTTTACCATGCTCTGTGTGCATGGTAAGTAAGGAAACAAGCATTTCTGAGGGAATAAATTCATGAGCGAATTAGAAGACAAACCTGTCATGTCTACTCATGTTTGGGCTCAAAATGTGCATTTGAATTCCCCTACATAGCATACATACTTAATGTCATCATTTGTGTTATAATATATATTATTGTATATATACTAATATATACTGTAAGTATAGTATATGTACTAATATTTGATTTATTAACTTGTGACACATGCTAATACAAAACTGTTACACAGAGACGCTACAAAGCAAGTTTCACTAAATCAGTAGCTGGAATCTGTGGGATATCAGTGGCAGTAATGATAATCCATTTCCAGAATGAGAGAAACTCTCTGAAAGTTTGAAAAGTCTTGTGTCTTAAAATTCTAGAGTGACAAATGAAAGGATCAAGGCATGGATAAGAAACAGCATTTAACAGACTGAATAATTGCCCATAGCAAAATATGCTAGGACCAGAGGAGCTATGAAATATCATCTTCTGATAGTTGCCAGTTCTTTAATTGCCCTGATTTTGAATGATCAGCAAGGGAACTGCAAAGTAAGGTGTTAAGGACATATAGTCATGTGGCATCTTTGGGTTATTTTGAAGATTTGCTTTTCTATGAGATGGAGGATCACAAAGTACTTTGAGCAGAAGGGCGGTATGATGTGACATGTTATAGCAGGCAGTGAATAAAAGATGTCAGTGTAGTTAGGACATTCATAATAACCAGATGTGAAGTTGTGAATCTTTGGATCATGGTAGTGGCATCTGAGATAGTAAGAGAGTCAGTATTTGCCTTGGGGATGGAGAGAGAGGGAGAGAGAGAGAGAGAGAGAGAGAGAGAGAGAGAGAGAGAGAGAGAGAGAGAGAGCGCAATAGGACTTTCCATCAGATTAAGTATGAAAGTAAGTGGGAAATGGAGGCTAAGTACAAGACTGCTGGTTTGGGTAATTCAGTAAAACAGACCAATACTGAGTGGGAAGGAGAAATCACGAGGATCAGTCTGAGGAGAAAGAGGGAGTGAGTTTAGGATTAGACATATTCAGTATGAAATGCTTATTCAGTGTTTGACATGGTAGGCAAAAGGCGGTTGGATGAGCTTAATGTGGGGCAAAGAACTGTTAGTGTAGATCTGTTTGCCAATGAAATAAGGCATGAAACTGGATGGTGTCTCTTAAGGAGAGAAAGATGGTATTGAGACATGTCTGCCCTTCTACATAGACTCTGGGAAGATTAGTAAGGGCGTCTGAGGGAGGTGGGGAAGAAGAAGAAGAAGAAGGATCAAGTGGGAGTCTCATCTTAGATACCAACTGGGGGAAAAAGTGGTCCAGAAAGTGAGGCAAACTTCCCTCCTTAAAAGTTGCTTGTTGGGAATATGCTTACTCATCTACGCTATGTGCAAACTACAGGTAATCTGGCAGGTTATCTCACTGAGGGTGGTGGTGGAGCAAAACAGGCTCATCTTTTACGTTCACAGGACCTTTAGCTAGAGTACAATGTAAGGTTCATACATTGTCTATCCAACTTTAAACAGTGACAAATCAAGATAGCAAATAACAGACATCTTGTGGCCATAGGTAATAATAATGGGAGAAAGGCCAAGAAATAGCAGAAACACTGGCCCTGAAGTGTCTAGCCAATGAACCAGTGCCAACAGCTCCATCACCCTTATCAAATTTGGCAAGAGAGAAAGGACTAGTTGCCAGCTTCCAACACCACACTGGAAAATATGCCACAGTCTGGCAATTTGCTGTTCATGCAATGGTGTCTATACTAGAGAAAACATTATGACTAGATAACAGAAAGCTGCTGAACTGTTTATAATAACTATCTGGGGACTGAGCTGTCTTTGGATCCATCAGATGGAGGAAAATATGATACCCATGGGGAGTGAGCTGGTGTGTAGGCAAACTCAAGTAGAAAGGGGGAGTTCCCTTACTACATGTCTATATAAAGACAATGACATGGCAGAATATGAGATCGTACACAGCCATTACTAATGAATGGTATATTCAAGCTGTGCTTAACATGATCAAATATATGTTTTTATGAGTTTTGTATATAAGCTTATATATTCAGCATCTCAAAATATTGCATATAACTTAAAATGTCATAGAGAGGAGATCCATGATGGCAGCACCAAACACACACTGTGTCTGATCAGCAGGACAGCAGTGACTGCGCAGTAACCTAAGGTTCAAACTGAGAACTACAAAACACCAGCTCTGGTGATTCCCAGGTGAGAGAGGTCCACAATATGTGGAGCACATGTGAGTCCAGCTTCAGGCCACCTGGCTAATCCACACAAAAGTTTTGCTGAGGTGTGGGAAGTCTAGGAAGTCTAGCCACTAGCCTGCATATGCACAGCATCTGAGCTTTGTGTCTCAGGTGGAACTGTGTACTACAAAAACAAAACAAAACAAAAAACAAACAGTCTCTGGTGCAGAGGTGACCTGACCATCTGGAACACAGTGGTTCTGACCTCATGTCTCCCAGTCAATTCAAGGAAAATTCTAAGATTGATGCAAGCACAGGCACAAGGTCCAAGGTCTAGCCACATGTCTGGTGGGGCATACAACACCTGCACTCAGTGGCGCAGAAGGCTACAAAACACCAGTGCCTGAGTCTCCCTGCAAGAGACACCACAGTGTGGAAGACAGGTAGATCTGACCTCAGATCACCCAGGTGGTCCAGAGATAGTTCACAGTCTGATCTCAGGCCACCCACCTGTTCCACATGAAGAGTTCCCTGATCACTGGAGGTGAGGGGTTTCAACAAACTGAGGAAAGCCTGGAATAAGAGGACTTAGAGAAGAAAACAGAACTGCAGAGGTAAAAATTGACAACAGAATACAAGAGATGGAGGAAAGAATCTCAGATGTAGAAAATACAATGGAAGAATTTGATGCAACGACCAAAGAAAATGTTAAATCTAAAGTATTCCTGATTTTTAAAAAATCTAAGAAATCAAGGACACCATGATGCTTACATGTAGAAAAACCCAAATAGATCCATAATTATCACCCTGCACAAAACTAAAGTCCAAGTGGATTAAAGACCTCAACATAAAACCATACACACTAAATTTGTTAGAAGAAACCATGGGGAAGAGCCTTGAACTCATTGGCACAGGGCACAGCTTCCTGAACAGAACTCCAACAGCTCAGGATCTAAGATCAACAATTAATAAATGGGACCTCATGAAACTGAAAAGCTCCTGTAAGGCAAAGGACATTGTCAGCAGAACAAAAGGACAGCCTATAGATTGAGAGAAGATCTTCATCAATCCAACATCTGACAAAGGGCTAATATCCAAAATATATAAAGAACTCATGAAACTAAACACAGCAAACCAAATTACACAATTAAAATGTGGTACAGAGCTAAATAGAGAATTCTCAACAGAGGAACATGAAATGGCTGAGAAGCACCTAAAGAAGTGCTCAGCATCCTTAGTTATCAGGGAAATTCAAGTTAAAATGACTCTGGGATTCCATCTTACAAACACTAGAATGGCTAAGATCAAAAGTTCAAGTGGCAGCACATGTTGGGGAGGATGTGGAGAAAGAGCAGTACTCCTCCATTGCTGGTAGGAGTACAAACTTGTACAACCACTTTGGAAATCAGTCTGGCACTTTCATAGAAAATTGGGAATAGTGCTACTCAAGACCCATCTATACCACTCCTGGGCACATACCTGAAAGATGCCCCACCATACAACAAGGACATTTACTCAACTATGTTCATAGCAGCTTTATTCATAACAGAATCTGAAGACAACATAGATGTCCCTTAACAGAAAAATGGATAAAGAAACTGGTACATTTACATGACGGAATACTACTCGGCTATTAAATTCAAGGAAATCTTTAAATTTGCAAGCAAATATATGGAATTAGAAAAGATCATCCTGAGTGAGGTAGTACAGACCCAGAAAGACTCACATGGTACATACTCATTTATAAGTGGATATTAGCTCAGCATAGATGTCCTCTGAGAGACTTCATCCAGTGGGGGATCAGGACAGAGCTGTGACTTGCTACTGTTTCTGGGAGCAGCACTGAGAGTGGTATTGAAGAATGGGGATGTGGAAGGACCCCAGTTCAGGAGCCCCAAAAGAATACTATCAAGACCAGCAGATCTGGGCCCAGGTGACCTGTACAAACTGTTACACCAACCAAGGACAATGCATACAGTGCACACAGACTCCCTGTCAGATATAGCCAATGGATAGCTCATTCTCCAGGATTGTGGAGGGGAGTGGGAACTGCCTCTTACATGAAGTCTGATATCCCAAATTTGACCACTTTGTGAGGCAGCCCTGCAGGGACACAGAGGAAGGGGATGTAGGCTATCCTGATGAGACTTGACAGGCTGTGGTCGTATGGTGGGGTAGGGGGTCCCCTTCTGTTAGAGGTCTAGGGAGGAGAGTAGGGTGGAAGAGAGAGAGAGGGTAGAAAAGGAAAGATACTAATGAGGGCATAACAATCAGAGTATAATCTGAATAAATTATAATAAAAAATTTAAAATGTCATAGAGATGGTTTACAAGATGAAACTTGTGATAATACCTGACATATATGATTTTTCATGCTTTTATTTATGTTTTTGGTTTGAGTTCTAAAAATTAATAATTATTTTCAGGGCTAGAAATAAGCTTTAGGAAAGAAAAAATGACATATAGATGTTTGTTTGTATGTAAAGTCATAATGTATGACATTTTAATCAGATTAGTAGACTTGGGAAGAACATGTTTATAACTTTATTCTTTTTAATGGAATCTGAATTAACTGATTTTAATATAAGGATAGCAAAAACACCCTTCTCTTTAACATCTAAAATCTATGACAAGTCATCTTTCTACTTTCCTTCTCAAATACTAATTAGCATTCTTCCTATTCTTGTTTACTGAGCACTGCAGAAAGTTCTTCCTTGTTCCTCAAATCCGTGGAGACTTGTTCTTGCCAGGCCATTTTTAATAACAACAACTCTTACTCCTTTGGCCTTCTGCATCCTGCTGCACCTTCCTGTGTTCAGCCCTTAGTTTCAACATCAAACTGACACTGGTTGTGGTTTCAGCATAGATTTATTGAGGCACATGATATTCAGGATTTATGTTGCAGACTCAAACTTACAAACTTATCCTTCAATAGATCACTGCTCTGGGATATGCTTCTGCAGAGAATATGCTTCTGCAGAGAATGTTCCCTAATGGCAGTGACTTATGGCCCTACACATTTCCAGAGAGTTGGACTAGAGGGATGTCTCAGACAGTCTCTTGTTTTCCTTCCTGCTTGCTTCACAGGGTGACTCCAAACTTTTCTGTCTTCTTCCAGAAGCACAAGTAACCAAATCAGTCAACAACCCAACCAAACCCAACCCAGGCCAATCTAACCCAATCTAATCCATTCACCAACCCACGAACTCAACCCAACCCAACCCAATCTAACCCAATCCAACCAAAACAACCAACCAACCCAATTCAACATAACCTAACCAAATCCAACCCAACCCAACCAAGTAATTAGCCAAACAAAACATATAACCTTTAGGGCTCAAATGAAAACTTTAAACAAAAATCTTATTACATTAAAGCATTGACAACTTTTTCATGTATGTAATGCATGATGATGATGATGATGATGATGATGATGATGATGATGATGATGCCTTGACTCTCTTATCACCCTTATCGCACCCTCCCCCATCCATAGGGGTCCCTTTCCCACATTCACGCTTTTTTGTTTTATTTTGTGAACCACTAAGTTTAACTAGGGATGTCTGGGTGATCATAGGTCTGGGACAATCCACTGGAGCCTGGCAAGTTTATTTATTAGTGGGTATGGAACTAAAGACAGTGACTGCCTCTCCCCTAGAATATCCTAGTAGCAAATAGTTTAGCTGGGATGGTTAGGTCCCTGTGTCTTCCTGATGCATGATCAACCATTGACAGACCTAATTTTGTGGTGTAAGTCCAGTGTAGGTAGTTGCAGTTGCTGTGTGATTAAAGTGACAATGACTGTGTCATTCTTACAAGAAAGCATTTGGCATCCTCTTTCCCTATTTTTTCCCCTTACATTCTCTCTTTAGCTGTGCTCTCCGATCCATAAAAAGTGTCATAAATGTCCTGCTTAGAATGGAACACTCAGTGTTCTCTTATTCTTAGCACGTTGACCGTCCATAAGTCTCATCATTAACCATCGTTCATTGTGAAGTCAAGCCTCTGTCATAAAGACTGAGGGGAGAATTTGTCTATGTGTATAAATACAAGCATTTAGAATGTTGGTTGGCACCATGTCGATTTAGTTAAACAATAAGTTCTCCTTTAGGGTCTATGAATAATAAATAAGTTCTCTGTTAGGGTCTAAGACCTCCTTAGCAATTTTTTTTTATTCAATTTACAGTACCAGGTGTAAATTACCTCTTGTGGAATGGGCCTTAATTTGAATCATAGACTATTTGGTGAGCTACACCATAGTTGTGGACTACTGTACCAGTGAAAACACCTTACCTCCCATGTTAATATTGTAGTGCATAGGGTTCACAGATTGATAAGGCAGTGGTGACTTTCATCTCCAAGGAGCCTGTATAACACCTTCCAGGAGGTCAGAAGGGAGGAAGCTTCAAACTCAGCTACAGTTTGGTTTCTCTATACTTTGTAATGAAGATGCCCTCTAAATAACACTTTCTCAGCTCTAATCTTTGGATTAAGAAATTCATCTCTGGTGACTGAAAGTATTTCCTTAGTATGTTAGTGAAGACTGCTTTTGGGACTAATTTCTGTGTGATTAACAAATAATTACATGTAATTGAAAATTTTTCCAATATAAAGGCATAGGACAGACTATATGGGAATTGCTTAGAAACTTAAACACAGACAATGTCACACATGAATAGACACAAACTCAGCATCACACACAATTACTAGGCAACAACAAATATAACACACACACACACACACATACACACACACACACACACACACACACACACACACACACACACACACACACACAATATAGCCAAAAAACCAGGAGGCAATGTTAGTTGTAAGAGAAATGGAACAAAGATTTTTTCATTTGCAACATATGATAAGAAGTTCTGATTATTTGTCTAGTTTGTATTAACTCAGGGGAAATTTCAGGTGATTAAGAATCTGGAAACAGTGATACAGACTCTGGGTGTGGAACTGGCATCATTCTCTTCATGAAAGCCTACAGTACTCAGGGAACCAATGCCTCCTTGGGGCCCGTCTGTCCATAGCTGTGTTGATATCCCATTCTGACCCTTGGTCAAACATAATTACTGTGCTTGCCTACCTTCCCCAGACCTTATAGCGAGGACCATGACAGAGCTGGTGTCCTTTCACAGAGCTCCAGGAATACTTTGCATATTGTTATCCCAGAAGCCCAGTTTTATGAGATCTACCATGCCTGCACCTACTGGGTGGCAGGCTCTTATGGAATCTTCCAGTCCCCAGCAGATATTTTCCACCATTTTTGGGAAAGGTCAATTCTAATCATTCAAATAAAAAATTCTGTCCCTGGACATTTTCTCTTTGTCAAGAAAATTCCTGGGGTTTGGGATCCTCTGGATTCTTACTAGACTTGCTTTTGTCCAGCCTCAAGTATCCAACACAGAAAAAATAGCTGAATTCAACCTCCATTGAGTCCCCAGTAAGAGCTTAAAAGACAACGCTTCACTGCCAAACCAGGCTGTGTTTTTCCCCCAGAGACAACACATTAAGAAAGTGCAGTCCTCTTGTACACATGCCTTGGATAGAGCCCCTGGCCTAAAAATAACTCTGGCATTATTTGGCTGTGGCGCATCTGATTCCTTTCTGGGCCTGGCTTATTTCAGAAGTCACCTCGTTAGCTTTGCTCAGTGCTATCTCAGCCATCCCAATGTTGGTACTAGCTGCACTTGGGTTAATTTTACACTTTTCTAGTTAAAATGTATTAATTACAAAAAAATTGTAATAGAGGAGACATAGTCTAATAGACAGTTGTTTATCTCAACCTAGCAGTTCTTTCAGTGTGCACTTTTAAAACTAAGTTGTAGACAGGGATAAGGAAACTCCATCTTAATCCTTGCTCTTCCTCAGGCCCAGAAATGACCACTATCTCAAATATATTGCATGTACACAGTTTATCACTACTATTACATGTACTCTGTGTCCATTAGCACCAGGGATTTTGTATTAATGTTTATGTAAGCAATATGAATATGAGTAAATGTTAAATTTAATCATCTCTCCATGAACCATGATGAGTACATATACCTTAACACTTAATTAAAAATAAGTCTTTCTTAACTGAAAGAAGTAGGGGAAAAATCAATCCTGTCTTTGCCATCACACAGCAAACAGCTAAAACACGAAGATAGCCATGAGCATAAATGGAAGCAGCTTTATAAATCAGCAAACATGGGTTTGGGTTCGAGAAATCCAAAGACCACATTTAGAACACCCGTTGTTACGCACCAGTTTTGAGTTTGCTTCCTGACTGGATAGGTTCTCAACATGAAAGTTCTGGCTTTGCTACTAGGAACACTTCACTATTGTGGATGAAACGATGCTGTGAGGATTCAGAAGTGTCTGTACTGGGAAGAAGAAAGATATAACCATTTGTTTGAATTGATGATGCTGCTTTATTATTTTTTCCAACTTTAAAGTGTGTGTGTGTGTGTGTGTGTGTGTGTGTGTGTGTGTGTGTGTTTACATAAAGGAAGGAAGACAGAGGAAACTATGAAGAGAAAAAAATATCTCATATCTCATTACAGCTATTAGCACCTTTTCAGTTGATACGTTGAGGAATTCTCTTCCACAGTTCATCTATAATCTCATTTTATTTCATAATTTTATGTTATAAAATACATCATTATAATTAAAAAGTTACACAACAGTTATATACACACATTAAAGGTCTCCTATTCTAGAGATTTGGGTATATCTCAGTGATAGGGAAATTACCTAGGTGTGTGAGGGTCCACATTTCAGCATTGTCTCCTCAAATGCTCTTTCATTCTTGGCACCATTTACCACAAAATTTCTTTTCATTATTTCAACAAATCATGGAGTCTCTTCTCCAGATACTTTCTATACAAGCTTAAAAGCCATCCTGTTGTGCTTCTAAACTTCTGTGGTAGCTTACTTAATAGTTATGGCGGATGCACTAATGTCCTCAAATGAGTTATGCCTACTAGAACTGACTCTGAAGTCAATTCTTCCATGCCGCCTGAGCGTGAGCGAGCATCTCAGGTTGGCCAATGGACACTTGGATTTGTGCACTTGATACAAGCACAGGTTTGATATGAGTGTGCAGCCGTGACATGAGCTGAGTTGGTCCAGACGTCCAGATGAGCAGAATCTGCGTGGAAGAGAACTGAAGTTGCTCCACATCATCACCACCTGATAAACTGAGTCAGATCTTGAGTGGTTTCGCTCCAGGCCAGCTGCCAGTTGAATTGAGCACTCACCCAACACCCTGAGGAGTATCAGGCCAGAGAGTCTGGAGACACGATAAAGAACGGCCTTAAGCTGAAGTGGCTTGTTACTTATGTGGCAGTTGATATCTAAAGTAACAATATCAGCTTGCGTTTATCCTTCTCATTCTTTCTAGTTTCTGCTTAGCGATTATTTTTGTAAATATGAAAAGACTTATTGAAGTAGTTCCCCCTCATGTATATTTTTGGCTATTTGTACCAATAGCATTGAAATGGCAGTATACTTAGCACCAACACTATGAAATATCTCAATTCATAAATATCTTGTATCCATCTGAGTATTTCTCTCTTTTTCTGAGATATCTAATTATTTTAATTTTACATGCATAAGTGCTTTGCCTGCATGTGCATCTATGCACCACCTATGTACCATGTGGATACTGGGAATTGAACTCAGGTCCTTTGGAGGAATAGCCAGAACTCTCAACAACTGAGCCACACCATCTCTCCAGTCACCTCAGACTATTTCTTAAAGTAAGTTCTTAAAAATACATTAGAATAGAAACTAAGCATTTTGGCATGGTTGATAGGTACTGCTAAGTTTACCCCAAGAAGAGGTGAGCTATCTTCAATCTTCATGGTGGGCTCTCTAGCTTACTTCTCTGTTGCTGTGATAACACCACGATCAAAGGCAACTTAGCTCAAGAAAGGACTTATTTGCCTTAGAGGTTACAGTTTGTTGTGGTGGGAAATCAAGGCAGGAACTCAAGGCAGGAGCTTAAAGTAGAATTCAAGAAGGCACACTATTTACTTGTTTACTTAGGTAGCTTTTTAACCATTCCAAGCCCATTTGTCTAGGGAATGCACTGCTCACAGTAAGTGGGCTTGGCTCTTCTACACCAATTAGCAATAAAGAAAACTCCTCAGAGGCCAGACAGGGCCACAGGCTAGCCTGCTTTGGACAGTTCAGATGTGGTTCTCTTTCCAAGTGACTCTAGATTTGTGTCGGCAGGTTGACAGCTGAGGCTCACCCTGACAGTGGGCACACACACACGCACACACACACACACACACACACACACACACACACACACACACACACACACACACACTTTGGAGCCTGTGTTGGAGATGTGTGTAATGGCTGTGCTTCCTCAGCAGCATGGTGTTTCCTGCTTCTGAGTTGGGGGAAATAAAGGTGGTGGCCAGGGGATCTTCTGTCACATATAAAATAAATTCTTTGGTATCTATGCCCTGATGACTGGTCGTGGAATCCCCAGGATTCTGGAAATATTTAGAAGATCAAGAAAGTTCTGCAGTGGATTGGGATGTTTCTTACTTCCTTTAAAGTACTTCCTAATATCACTGACTCACTGAGATGCAGTTATGGCCCACTTAGAACAACAATCAATGGCTTATGTCTCCACAAGCTGAAGAGCCAGCCCTTCACCTTTCTGAAGAAGGAAGCAGGTTGTCAGAAGGTAAGTTATGAGTCCATACCCTTTTAGAATAGGTGTCACCATCCTGGGCAAGGGATACACTACTTAGCTTTTCTCATTTTTAAGAAGAATTAAGTAAGATGCCTTTTATGTAGTGCCTGGTACATAGGGACTCAGTCACATCCTGTTCTGTTTCTTTCTATAGTTTCTATATGACCTTAATAAAATATATAACCATAGAATTGAGTGATTGCCCTTACAAACAGATTGAAAGTAAGACATAAAAACAAAACCAAGTACTGGCATAATCCTGTTTTTTTTTTTCTTTCCTGGATAATCATTAAAATACTATTTGCAAAAGCTAGTCAGACCTTCCCAGAGTCTTGCCTGTGTAAGCTGTTCCTTACCGAGGCGAAAGGCCTCTCTGTCTTCTGTAACTGCAGTTAGTGGTTCTCCGTTCCTGTTGAATCAGAAGCCAGTTCATGTCTTGGAACAGGTGACCTCTGTCTGCAAATGACTGTTCAGATGGTTGCCATTTAACTAGAAATCTGGGAACATTCAAATTTGCTAGAAGTTTAGAGTTTATGGGTCTTTAGAGATGACTTCTAAGCCCACCAGTGCTTCTGGACTTGGGGAAATCATCCCTGGTATTGCTTCACAAAGAGGCCGCACTGATCCCTTGTGAGGACCGCTTCCCTGCCACCTTTTGCTCATAGAGACTTTGTTCTCCAGCCATCGCACTTTCCCCAGCCCTCTTCAATTTGCAGCAGCCTTAAAGCCTCTGGGAAAACACTTACTCAGGCTTGCCACCCCAGGAGCCCCAGTGCTGGTGTCACAGAATGGTCCTAGTTCCTCTTTCACACTGCCGTAGTGCTTTTATCCCCATTGCAAATGCTTGACATTAGTTAGTTGCTTCCTTATGGAACTCATGCATAAAGAGAAGTTTAAGAACTCAAACTCCGGCCAGCAAAGCAGGAAGGTTAACTGCAGACTTCTTTTCTCCCTCCATGCTTCAAGTCCAATCTCGTAGACTCTGCCCACCTTTGCAGCAGACCACCCACTGTGGCCTCTCCTCATTCTCTGACACATTCCTGGTGGAACACCTTGCTGTCTCCCCTCCTGTGGACTCCCCGGTCCCCCACTCCTAGCCCATCCACATTCCTAACTGTCAGTTCCCAATACCTAGAAACACATTTACCTGGAACCCCTATTGGCCATGCCTACCAGGATCCAAGAAGAATTTCATACCCTATAACACACAGTCACCACACTGTCTTAAGTGTTAAAGTTATTTTTATAAAACTGTTGTTCAGTTTCTCTCTTAACTTGGCTATCACACAAATAGCTGAGACTCTTTTATATTTGTTTAGCAGCATAATAACTGAGCAGTTATTACTGTATTCCTGGTTTCCTCCCAGCTTACATCCTAGAGATATTTGTAGCTTTCCCTGATCCAGCTCCTCTACTGATGTCTTTTCTGGACTTCTGCTCGTGGCTGAAGTCCTACTTTCTCCTCTAACTCCTCCTACCCTGGCTTGTAGGAAGTCCAGCCCTAGTCTCTCCCCTGAATGGTGATTGGCTATAAGTTGCTTTATTGGCACACCAGGGGACAATTGGGGAGCAGTGTTTATACAGCATAGAGACAGGAGTTTCTTAGAACAAGGATTGCAACCAGGTATAAGGGGAACAGAAATCAGCATTTGAATTATACAGTAACCTTATGTCTACACCTAAGTACCAAAGAAGGCAACTGAAACCAAACAACAAAACATCCACCCAACAAAGACAAGACCAGATATCAACATCTACAATTACAATCAACACAATCAGAAACAAGTAGGAAAATATGTCTACATTAAAGCCAAGAAACCATACTATGTCATAGTGCTGAGTATTCCAACAAAGCTGAAGAACAACAAAAAGACTTTAAAACAGCTTGAATGAATGCAATAGAGATCTTAAAGACGACATGAATAAGTCCATAAAGAAATCAATGAAAATAGAAACAAAGAGCTGAAAATATAAATAAGATCAATAAACAATAAGACAACTCAAACTGAGGGAAATCTGGAAACAGAAGTTTAGGCACTCAAACGTGAACCTCAGAGGCAAGCCTCACCAAGAGAATACATGATGTAGAAATGAAAATCTCAGGCATTGAAAAAATGATAGAGGAAATGGACAACTCAGTCAAAGAAAACATTAAGTCTAAAAACTTTTTGATACAAAACAACCAGAGAATCTGGAAAGTGATGAAATTACCAAATCTAAGAATAAGAATAGAAGAAGGAGAAGAGATCCATGCCAAAGACCCAGAAAATATTTTTTAACAAATCATAGGAGAAAATTCCCCTAACCTAAAGAAGGAAATGCCAACCAAGAAGAATAAAGAACACCAAGTAGATGGGCCAGAAAAAAAATAATCAAAGCAGCAAATGTACAGAATAACAAAAAGAATATGAAAACATGCAAAGAGAAAAAGAACAAGTAACATATAACAGAAGACCTATTAGAATAGCTTTAGACTTCTTAGTGGTGACTCTAAATGACAGAAGGATCTGGACAGATATTCCACAGACTCTAAGGGACTACAAATTGCTATGTCCAGTGATACTTTCAAACACAGTAGATGGAGAAATGAAGACATTCCATGATTTTTTAAAAAAGCAGTATCTACCTTCAAATCTAACCTGACAGAATGCACTATAAGGAAAACTAAAACCTAAAGAGTCTAACCACACCCAAGAAAACACAGGAAATAAATAAACCCCGGCGAGCACATCGAAAGAGGGGCTTCCCTACATATACACCCCACCACAAATGCCAACACAACACCAAATAACAGAAACCAGCAAACGCTTCTTATTGATATCTCTCAACACCAATGGTCTCAATTCCCCAATAAAAAGATGTAGACTAACAAAATAGAGGCAAAATCAGTATTCATTCTTCTGCTGCACACAACAAACACACCTTAACATCAAGGATAGATACCAACTCAGGGTAAAAGGGTAGAAAGAAGTATTCCAACACCATGCACCTAAGATGAAAGCTGGTATAGACATTTTAATATGTGACAAAACAGACTTTAAACCAAAATCAATTGGAAGAGATAGAGCAAGACACTACATACTTATCAAAGGAATAATCCGCCAAGAGGACATCGCAGTTCTTAACAACTATGCCTCAAACACAGGGGTGCCCAAGTTTGTAAAAGAAACACTATTATAGCATAAATCACACACTGACCCTCACACACTGATGGTGGGAGACAATGCTCCATTGTCAACAAAAGATAGCTCATCTAGACAAAAACTAGACAGAGAAATACTGGAGCTAACAGAAGGTATAAACCAAATGAACCTAATAGATATTTACAAAACATATCACCAAAATGCAAAAGAAAATGCCTTCTTCTTAGCTCCTCATAGAGCTTTCTCCAAAAATGACTGCATACTTGGACTCAAAGAAAAACCTCAGCAGATATAAGAAAACTGAAATAACACCCAGCATCCTATTTTACCACTATGGATTAAAGCCGGACATCAATAACCAACAATAACCAAAACAATAGAAAGCTTACAACCTCATGCAAATTAACAACTCACTGCTGAATGAAAAATGGGTCAAGACAAAAAGTAAAGATATTTTAAGACTTTCTAGAATTGAGTGAAAATGAATACACAGCATACCCAAGCTTCTAAGACACAGTGAAGGTGGTTCTAAGGCAAGTTCACAGCACTAAATTCCTACATTAAAACAAAACAAAACTAGAGAGATCTCACAGTGGTAACTTATCATCACACATGGAAGATATAGAGCAACAACAACAACAGCAACAACAATCACACCCCAAAGGAGGAGATAGCAAGAAATGATCAAACTCAGGGCTGAGATCAAGAAACAAAAGGAACAATACAAAGAATCAATGAAACAAAAAAAAAATCGGTGCTTTGACAGACTCACTAAGATAGACAAGCCATTATGAAGACTAACTGAAAGGCAGAGAGATAATATCTAAATTAACAGAATCAGAAATGAAAAGGGGACATAACTACAGACACCGAGGAAATTTAGAGAATTACAAGGTCGTACTTTAAAAACACATACTCCACCAAGCTGGGAAATCTAAAATAAATGCTTTCTTTTCCCGACACATACCACTCACCAAAGTTAAGTCAAGATCAGATAAGGAATTTAACCAGACCTAAAACACCTAGTGAAATAGAAGCAGTCATTTAAAATCTCCCAACCATAAGAGCTTAGGGCAAATGGTTTTAACACAGAATTTTACCAGACTTTTTTTCTTTCTTTTTAAAAAATTGTTAAGTAATTTATTCAGATTACATCTAAATTGTTATCCCTTCACTTGCATCTTTCCCTTCCCCCTCCCTCCCTCTTTCATCCTCTTCCTCTTCCCCAGGTTCGTGGCAGAAGAGGACCTTGTGCCCCACTGTAAGATCACGGCCTATCAGGTCTCTTCCTGGTAGCTTACTCTTCCTCTGAGTGTTGCCAGGTCTCCTCACCAAGGGGAAGTGGTTTACCAGACTTTCAAAGAAGAGTTGATGCCCAAAAAGTCCTGAAATTATTCAACAAAATAGAAACAGAAGGAATACTACCCAATTCATTCTATGGATCATAGTTACCTTGTCACCCAAACCACATAAAAATCCAGCAAAGAATGAGAATTGCAGACCAATTTTTCTTTATGAAAATAGATGCAAAAATTCTCAATAAAATACTTGAATACCAAATCAAAAGACATGTCAAAAAAAATCCACCATACCAAGTATGTTTCATTCCAGAGATGGAAGGATGTTTCAATATTAAAAAAATCAATAAATGAAACCCACCTTATATAAACTGAAAGACAAAAAACCACATGATTGTCTCATTAGATGATTTGACAAAATCCGACACCTCTTTATGATAAAAGTCATAGAGAGATTAGGAATAAATGAAGACAGTTTATAGGAAGGTCATATCAACACCAAATTAAATGGAGAAAGAGATGGGGGACCAGGTTGGGAGGGAGAGGGGAGGGAGGTTTTGAAGGGAATAAGTGGGGAGACAGCTAGAATTAAGGGGCACTTGAGGGATAATATAAAAACCTAATACAGTATAAGCTTCCCTGTGTATGTGTGTGTGTGTGTGTGTGTGTGTGTGTGTGTGTGTGTGTGTTTGTATGTGTGTGTGTGTGTATGTGTGTGTGTGTGTATGTGTGTGTGTATGTGTGTGTGTATGTTTGTGTGTGTGTATGTGTGTGTGTGTATGTGTGTGTATATGTGTGTGTATGTGTGTGTGTGTATGTGTGTGTGTATGTGTGTGTGTATGTTTGTGTGTGTGTATGTGTGTGTGTATGTGTGTGTGTATGTGTGTATATGTGTGTGTGTATGTGTGTGTGTTTGTATGTGTGTGTGTATGTGTGTGTATGTGTGTGTGTGTTTGTATGTGTGTGTGTGTATGTGTGTGTGTATGTGTGTGTGTGTGTGTGTGTGTGTGTGTGTGTGTGTGTGTGGTGTGTGTGTGACAGTGATCTAAATAAAATTGCCAAATAATACGGGAGAAAGAACCCCAACTGTCCATCTCTTGTCACCAAATGAAGCTTTCAGTCCCTGATACTGTGTTACATCTAATTTAGTTTTGGGCTAAAGAGGAATTGTGGAAATCCCTACGTTGTTGCTAAGACATTGCTTGCTCTCCACAAGCTGAAGGCCAGGGGCCATCATTGAAGACAACACCCATAGAACTCACTGAACGTGGAAAGGTGGAGCTGGTGACTACGTAGACCCTTTACCCCAATGTTCCAGAGTCTTTGGTACAGGAAGGTACTGTGCTTGCTACCTGGAGAAACAGAAGCACCAGGTCAGGCATAAACCCGTTGGTACACAATGGTATAATGCCTGCAAGACATAGCAGGACGATGGTGGCACAAAGCTTGTGGGAGCAGCCAACCAATATATGATTTGATTTAAGGCCCACTCCATGAGATGGAACTTATCTACATCCAACACTGCTTGGGTGACCAAGATAACCAGCCCAGGGACCTCTGTTAAAATCAAATACATTTTTTATGCTCTAAAAACAAAACATCTGCAGCAATAAAATGACTCTTAATAATAACATTGCCATAGTCATAGGTCAGTGCCTTGCAGTAGATGGGAATAAATACAGAGACACAGCCAGACCCTGTGCACAGAGTGAGAAGTCTTGGAACACTCAGCCATAAACAGGAAGTCTCCGTCAAGTCTTTCACCTCGGGGCTTAGGGAACCTGTGCAACAGGAGGCAGAAAGTTTAGGATCTAGAGATGGTGGATGACACCAGAGAAGAAGGCGCTCTCCTTCAACATGATGGATGTAAATGTGAGCTCACAGAGACTGAAACAACATGACCAGGGCCTGTATGGGTCTATGCTTGGCCCTTTGCGCATATATATGTGCATATATTTACATATATATAAATATTATGGCTAACAGTTTAGTGTTTTTATAGGACTCTTGGGTAAAAACTAGAACAAATTAGTTGAATCTCTGATTCTTGTGCCTCCAGTTGGGATCTTTTTCTTCTATTTGTTTGTTTCATCCAATTGCAATATGTTAGTTTTTGTTTTCTTTTATATTTTATTTTGTTATTATCCCATAGACGTCATTATTTTCCAATGAGTGACTGAAAGGGAGTGGATCTGGATGGGAGGGGTAGAGGGAGGGGAAATAACAATCATGATATATTATGTGAGAAAAAATTTCCCTTTATTTTCAATGAAAGGAAAAATAAATACAGTTAAGCTGTTTTTTTTTTTTAATTTGGACAGATCTGAAAGTCACTGAATTGAGTTAATTGACCTCTTGTTTTGCAGCAGCTCCAAAGCAGCAAAACAAACTGATACGGGTCAGGGGATAAGTGAGAGAGCAGCAGTGAACAGTAAATACAATTCCATTCATTTCCTATCCACCCCCTCCTCCATTCTAGAAAACTAAAACAAACCCTACTGGACCTATAATAAACAAAGGAAAAATGTATGTGAACATCACAAACGGTGCACACGTTTTCCCATGTGTGTGTATCCACTGGTTGGAATAACATTTTGACCGAGGTGTTGCATTGTCTCTTGTTATCTTTGCATTTTATTTGAGCAGCCAATTCCATATCTCCCACATTGATGAAAATCTGTGAAGGAAACCGATCAGCAGATGTAATGAAAACAAAATGGAAAGTAGGTGGTGGAGGAGACGGCTCTCTGGGTAAGGCACTCACCACTAAGTCTAACAACCAGCCTCAGCTCCCAGAGCTCACAGGGTAGAAGGAGAGGACCAACTCCTTTAAGTTGTTCTCTGACTTTTACATGTTGCATGTAAAAAGGAATTGCAGGCAGTTTATTCGGCAAAGTAGTGATAGAATACTCCATTTATTACTAATAGAGCAATTGCTTTGACAAAAATCACGCTACAACAAGAGCCCTGGAACAGTAGTGCGAATGCTTGAGCAACACCTACAAGGTCAATGCCGATGCCATTAATGATGAATATAAGTTTCTCCTACGGTATTCCTATAGAGATACTCAGGACACCAAAGAGCCAAGATGGCTAAGGTTTTAGGGCTCAGGTGTGTTCTCACAGACCTGTTGTATTTTTTGTTTCAGTGTAAGCCTGACTTTATCCACTGTGCTCAGCTTTAACAGCATCAATAAGTGTTCCACAATTTACAGACTAATATGAGTCATATTATTCTTTGACAACATGTCTGGCAAATATGCCTGGTATGGTGAGTAAATGCAATAAAGGTTAATCATTTAGAAAGCAGTTTATAATTAGGGTGGTTGTAAAAATAAAGTTGATCTTGAGAGTTCTTGTGTGGGTACAATACATGTTTTAAAAATATTTGTTTTGCTTTATTTTAAAAACATTATTGCTTATTAAAACCATTAGTAATGAGATAAACAATGGGAATATATTTCTATAGGGAATCTTAAAGTTTTTGGAGTTGGTTTTTCAATATTATATAATATTTCATTTAAATAAAGAGTTGATACTTTGTCCTTGAAAAATGACTGCCACATTGAACCATTAATACTATGAAAAGTACATATTTCAAAACTGAATCTGGGTCTTTGACAAGGCAATCAAATGCTCTTGACTTCTGAGCCATCTCTCCAGTTCCTAAAATTATTTTAATTTGAAATTTCTTTTATCTTAACTACTTATGAGGTAGAAGTTATCCATCAGACAGAAAATGAGAAATAGATAAAACATCCAACAGAAGAGAATGAGTAGGTAACAGAATGCTATGTCGCCAGTAAAGTCAGCAGATTAATCCTTATACAAAAATATGTAGATCGAAAATTCAAAAAGTAAAACATGAGACTCCTGAAAGGGAAGGAGTTAGTCTGACTGTAGATCTGCCCCAGTTCCAACCCCCCAATCTCACTGCCAGCTCCAACACCTGCAGGTGTTCCCTGTGAGAACACAGCAGCTGAGCAGACCCAAGAACGAGGTAAGCTAACTCAAGACCCTCATCACTTCCACACCTTTAAATCCAGTCCCGAGTCTCACCCACCCCCTCAGCAACAAAACACCTTCTGCAGTCTTCCCTGCCCTCCTCTCTGCCTCCTGTGGATGCTATAGATGCTACTCTCCTTACTTCTCACACCCTAACCTGTTGCTTTATCTTTCACAGGCACAGCCTGCTAACCCGCAGCCACTCCTGCTGAGGAAGCAGGTGGGCTCAGTGTAGATCTTCCTTTCTCCTTATGACCCTCCTCCTCCAATGCCCAGTCTATAAAGCAGGGTGATCTCTCTTCACTGTCTACTCCCATTCCAAGGAAACTAAATAAGCAGATCCTGGTTGAATACTCTGCTTTCCTCCCTCCTGTTCTTTTGGGAGCAGCAGCTTGGAGGAGACTGCTGGACGGAGAGGGGCATAGGCCAAAGGAACCCAATTGACTCAAAACCGCCAAGAGAAGTAAAGGGGCCTTCTCTCTCCCCCAACATTCTCTCTTCTGAGTAGGGTTCGGAGGTTGGAAGAGAGGTTGAGGCTTAAACACACCAAATAGAGTAGAGTTTGAAAGCAAGAGCACAATGCCCACACAACAAAGACAAAACAGAAATCAGGACCTAGGCCTAGAATCATACCAATCCCAGATGCCTCGGTGCCAATATAAAACACAATCAATAATAGTGACAGTCGTCAACAGAGCCAGTAACCCCATCACAGCAGGCCTTGAATATTACAACACAGCTGAAGCACAGGAAGAAGAAAAGAAGAAGAAGAAGAAGAAGAAGAAGAAGAAGAAGAAGAAGAAGAAGAAGAAGAAGAAGAAGAAGAAGAAGGAACCTACATGAAGATGATAGAGGTCCTTAAAGAGTAAGTGAATAAATCCCATAAAGAAATGCAGGAAAACACAAAGACTGGTGAAAAATGAATGAATCCCATAGAGAAGTCAAGGAAAATACAAACAAGTAGTTGAAGAAAATGAATAAAACTGTTCAACACCTACCTGGAAATAGAATCACTAAAGAAAACTCAAAGTGAGGGAATTTTGGAAATGGAAAAACTGTGAATTTAAATAGGAACTAAAGAGGCAAGCTTCACCAAGAGACTTTAAGAGATGGAAGTGATTCTCAGGCATGAAGATACAACAGAAAAAATGAATACATCAGTCAAAAAAAAGTTAATCTAAAAAATTCCTGACACAAAACAAACCAGAAATCTGGGACACCATAAAAAGACAAAATCTCAGAATACTACTATCAAGCAAGGTGAAGAAACTAAGCTTGTAGGCCCAGATAATATTTTCAACAAAATCTTTGGAGCAATTTTACCTAACCTAAAGAAGGAAAGGGTTTGTTGGTGGCAGGATCGAGCGTCCTTTGGATATGTGTCCAGGAGTGATATAGATAGATTGTATTGAGGTAGATTTAAGGTTTTCTGTTCTCAAGGATTTCCTACATGAGTGCAGTAGTCACATCATTTCTACTTCTGTTCTCCCCTCCAGTTTCACCTGTGTGGTGTAAAAACCATCTTTTAATTCAGTTGAGTTGCTGTACTGGATATTTTGAAGGCCATGCAAGGCAGCCAGGTCCACAGGAGTGAAGGCTTTCTGACCTTTCATCCGGACTCTGTCTCCAAGTTTGGCGTCTGAAGCCTTCAGGACTTGGGAGTTGCCTTTCTGAAGTTCTTTGCTTTAATTTAATTCACTAACTAAGGTATAGGGATGAACCCTGGTACATGCTAGGCAAGCCCTGATCCTGATCTACATCCTCAACCCCTTTATTACCTTTCCAGAGTAGATATTTTTCCTAAGTATAGACTTTAAAAATAGGAAAGCTAGTCAGGTGTGGTGGCACATATCTATAATCCCAGCACTCAGGGAGGCAGAGGCAGGTGGCTCTCTGTGAGTTCGAGGCCAGCCTGGTCTGCATAGTGAGTCCAGGACAGCCAAAGCTACACAGAAAAACCATGTTTTGAAACAACAACAAGAAAAATGGGAAATCTACAAAAATAATATTAATCGAAGTAGAAGTAGTTATGATTTGTAAAACTTGAATAAATACAAGTTCATGACATTTTGTTCTCAGAATCTCAATGTATTTCTTAATTTGTTACTGAATGGTTTATTTAAATCAGAAACAGGGACATGTTGGAAATAAATCCAGTATCTACTTTGATGGCTAAGGACTAAGTTAGGCAGCATTAAACCGGAGTATTTAATAACTGAGAAGATGCTTGGCAAGGCAGATAGCCTCCTCACTGGAGTATTGTTTTATAGTTATGGGGAGTTTTTCCCTCATCTTATGCTGAAATGGGATTTGAAAATTTTTAATAAAACAGAATCCACATAAAAGCAGATTTGTCCTATAAGGTATAAAACACTCCCTCTAAGATAAAAATTCTCTAAAGCTTAGTGTCCATGGATCTTCTGAGGTAAACATCAAAGGGCATTTCTTCTCTAAAATCTTCCAACACTCTTATATAATATCCAGACTCACAGAGATGTTGGAAAAATGAAGAACTCAGCTTTGGCAAATCGAGGGTGATATTTGTTACATTAGTAACTACTAGTTTCTGTATAAGCTCATATTAAAAGTAGGATTAGTATTCAGGAATCCAGGGCCAACAACCTAGCACTCTTCTGACATAGAATACAGAATAAATCTACAATCACTCTTCATCAAAAAGAATTTCTTTCTATCTAGCATCTTTTATATGAGTGCATGTGAAATGAGTATTTATAGACAAAAATCATTGTTGACATGCATAATTATCTTTAATTAAGCTTCAGGAAAACTGGGTCTAGAGACTTGGTAAGTGGTATATTCCCTGAAACCATAACATCACCTGGTCTCAAAGTATTCGAATATACAAAAAGTGTATGACTGGATAAATTCAGGTACCTTCTACTCTCTTTTCACAGAGCTACGCGAGGACAATTATGACCCAGTCATCTTGATTTCCATTTGCCACTTTGCTGAAGGTGTTTATCAGCTGTAAGAGTTCCTTGGTAGAACTTTTGGGGTCACTTATGTACATTATCATATCAGTTGGAAATCATGATACTTTGACTTCTTCCTTTCCTACTTGTGTCCCCTTGATCTCTTGTAGTTGTCTTATTGATCTAGCTAGGACTTCAAGTACTCTATTGAAGAGACATGGAGAAAGTGGACAGCCTTTTGTCCCTGATTTCAGTGAAATTGATTTCAGTTTCTCTCCATTTAGTTTGATGTTGCCTGTACGCTTGCTGTATATTGTCTTTGTTATGTTGAGGTACATGCCTTGTATATCTGCTCTCTCCAGGACTTTAAACATGAATGGATGTTGTATTTTGTCAAATGCTTTTTCAGCATTTAAGATGGTCATGTGGTTTTTTTTTCTTTCAGTTTGTTCATATGATGGATTACATTGATAGATTTCTATATGTTGAACCACCCTGTAGGCCTGGAATGAAGGCTACTTGGTCATGGTGAATGATAATTTTTATGTGCTCTTGGATTTATTTGATTTGGAAGTATTTTTGTGTCAATGTTCATAAGGGAAATGGGTCTGAAATTCTCTTTCTTTGTAGAGTCTTTCTGTGGTTTAGGTATCAAGGTGACTATGGCCTCATAGAATGAGTTTGGTAATGTTCCTTCTGTTTCTATTTTGTGGAATAGTTTCAAGAGAATTGGTACTGGCTCTTCTTTGAAGGTCTGGTAGAATTCTGTGCTGAATCTATCAGGCCCTGAGTTTTTTTGTTTTTGTTTTTTTTGGGTTAGAAGGTCTTTTGATGACTACTTCAATTTCCTTAGGAGATTTAGGATTATTTAATTTGTTTAGCTGATCTTGATCCACTTTTGGTAGTTGGTATCTATCAAGAAAATTGTCCATTTCATTTAGGTTTTCAAGTTTTGTGGCATATAGGTTTTTGAAGTACAACCTAGTGATTTTTTAGATTTTCTCTAAAATCTAATTTAAAATCTATCTGATTTTTAGATATCCATTGTTATGTCTCTCATTTCATTTCTGATTTTGTTGATTCAGATCCTCTGCCCTTGCCTTTTAATTCATTTGGCTAAGGGTTTTTGTCTATCTTGTTGATTTTCTCAAAGAACCAATTCTTGGTTTTGTTGATTTTTAAAATTATTTTCTTTGTTTCTAATCTATTGATTTCAATGTTGAGTTTGATAATTTACAGCTGTCTACTTCTCTTGGGTGTGTCTTCAATATCAGTTTCTTTATGAAGATACTTAGTACTATGAATTTTCCTCCTACGTTGCTTTTATTGTGTCCCAAGGGTTTAGATACGCTGTGCCTTCACTTTCATTGAATTCTAGCAAGTTGCAATTCAGCATTAGCAAAAGAAGTAGCTTCTCTATTTGGAGGTCTTTGCCTGTTCTTTCTGTGCTAGGAATTCCCAAATAGGTCTATGTTCTAATCTTTGCAATTTGTTGATGTTAGGTGATGTACTATTATGTACACTCACAGATTTATAAGTTGAAGGCTTGGTTCCCAGATGGTGGTGCTATTTTGTGAGTTGGTGGAAGTACTTGGTAGGCCACCGGGGGGCCATGTTCTCAGGAAGTACGTATCGTTCTGTGCCTTTCCATTTCCTGGATGTTATGAGGTGGGCAACTTTATTCTGCCACATCCTTCTGCTTTGACTTTGCACCTCATTATGGCCCAGAAACTATGGATCCATTTGGTCATGAACTAAAACCTCTGAGATTGAGCTGAAATAAACCCTTCTCCTTGTTTTCGTGTACTGCTACAGCAATGGAAGACACAGATGAATCAAGGCTGTTAACCAGATGGTCTCAAGGAGAGTGTCCTGTTTGATTTTAACAGGTGAGGCTGTGTGGATGAAGCATGCAAAAGTGTTGGTAGGATACAACCAACAGGAGTAAGACCTGGCCAGCCATTACTGGCTTTGAAAATGGCAGAAGCCATGAATCAAAAAAAAATGTGAGTAGCTTCTTGAGACCAAAACGCACAAGAGAAGGCACTCAGCACTAGAGCATCCCAGAAGGAAATGCTTCTGCTGGCAACTGGAGTTTAGACCATTAAGAACTTCTGAACAATTTAGTATCTGAAGCTTGTTTTCAAGGCTGGGATAGCCGGTGTGCATCACCTCACCCAGCATAAAAGAATGATAAGATAATAAATTTAAATGGGCTAAGTCAACTCATTGTGTGTGGTTTTTTCCACAGCAGCCATAGAATTCTAACATAGCCTCTAGATGGATCAGTAGCTCTCTAGTTACATCCTATTTATAAGATATTTGGATGATTTTACTATTACTCTTAAGACAAAGACCATTTCCTTAATGAGCTTCCCTCAGTCTGCTTATCCCTCAGTCTCTGACTTCTTAGGTACGCTTCTTCAGTGTTTGACATAGCCGCCTTCTTCATCCAATTAAATATTTTATGTTTTGTGAATTTCATACGTGAAACTCTAATTATGTAATTTCCACTTGCTCCTCTCCACACTCTAACTCTTTTATTGTGCTCTTCCTACTTCTCAAATACAAGACCTTTTCTTCTTAAATTATTATTTTCACATATATACAACCTCTGGCCTCATTTAGTGCTCTGTGTGTGTATGTGTGTGTGTGTGTGATGTGTGTGTGCATGTGTGTGTGTGTGTGTGTGTGTGTGTGTGCGTGCGTGCGTGTGTGTGTGCGTGTGTGTGTGCGTGTGTGTGTGTGCGCGCGCGCATCTGATCACTGGAGTTAGATAACCTAACAAAGGACTCATTCCCAGAGAAAAGTTTATCTCCATCCCCCAGAAGCCACTGAGTGCCTGGAGTTCTTCACCTAGGGATAGGGCCTCCTGAACTGTCTCCCATTCGCATGTGCAATGACAACTGGTATTATCATTATTCAGGCCTTGCTTAGACTTTTATTTAGATTTCATGAGTCACTTGACATGTCTAGCTGATGTTTTTGTTTTCTGGATCTCATAATCTCTTGATTCCTCTTCTACAATGTGCCCTGAATATTAGGTATAGGGTTGTCTTATATTTGTACCAATGGACAATGAGCTCACCATGCTTATTTAGTCTTTGTATTTTAAAAATATATTTTATTAACTTATTCATATTACAGCTCAATTGTTATCCCCTCCCTTGTATCCTCCCATTCCTCCCTCCCTCCCATTTTCCCCTTGCTCCCCTCCCCTATGACTGTGACTGAAGGGGACCTCTTCCCCCTGTGTATGCTCATAGGGTATCAAGTCTCTTCTTGGTAGCCTGCTATCCTTCCTGTGAGTGCCACCAGGCCTCCCCATCCAGGGGACGTGGTCAAATATGGGGCACCAGAGTTTGTGTGAAAGTCTCCTCTCTAGTCTTTGTATTTTGAGCTGTTGCATATCTCTGTAGTAGCCTCAGTTGCTTCTTTGGTGAGGGACAGGAGCTGTGCTTAAATGTGGTTGTAAGGACAAGTGCTTGTAATACAGTAAGTAACTATCAGTTTAGGAAAATGGCAGCAGTAAGTTTCCCTCTAGGGCCTCCTCTTTTGCTATAGGTAGTTGACTTGGTTTATAGTAGCAGGAATAAATTCCCATCTGTCTAGTGGCCCTAAGTACAATTATACAACTCTTGATTATACCCAAAATATATGTGCCACTATCTCATCACTGGGTATATATTGCAGGCTGGTCACTGTCATGGCTCACAGGTTTTACAGCTGGGTAGAACTACTGACTGCTTTTCCCCATTGGCAGCTTGTATGGTGTCCTTACAGAGGAGGCTGCTAGTTCAGCTCCATATCAGCTCCTCCAGGGCGTGTAAGTCCTCAGTAGCTCCTGCCTCACACATATGTCTGTGAGATATATTGGGCCAGAAGGCTGAAGATGATGCTCCAACATTGTAGAGTTTTGTGTGACTGTTCAGGCAGCAATCTGTCTGTCAGTTTTCATTTGGAAGCTACAGGTTCACTCAGGTAATTAATTTTATTCCTTTTCTGATGGGGTTGAAGACCAGATAGTCTAATTTTACAATTAAGCTTAGTTGTTTAGGGGTTAAGATGTTTTTAGGTATAGATAGATGTTTTAAGTTGACAGAGATAAGATATGATAGATATTGGTTTTTAATTCAGAAATTTAGACTCACCAAAATAGGAAAGATGTTTTCTGCAAGATTGCCAAATACAAATAGCCAAAACATCATGAATATAACATTTATATAATTCTTGATTGTTTCATGGTTCATCTTGCTGTATGCAGTATTTTATTTATGTGTAATAATATAAGTATATATGCCAAAAATAAAATAAAACCTTGAGAAAAAATATAAATGCCTTCCGCAGCATCCCCCTTGATTGCCTTTGTTCCCTTGAAGCGTGGAATCTCTGTCTCATTTCAAGGGACCACCAGACACCAAGGGGACCTCTGATCTCTCTTTTGGCTTTCTCAGTAGCTGCCTCTCACCTCCACGACACCCTGTCAGCTCCCAGTTAGCAGCTGTGGTGAGATTTGATAGGCAAATCTCTGCCACTCATTATCAAAGTTGTGATCTCACCTGTGTTCATGTGATTTTGAGAAAACACATGACTCTCTGGGATCCTTCTCATTTCGTGTCATATTTATTACACAGAGCATGGTGGCTTGCACAAAGACACTCAGTTTTGTTTTGTTTGTTTTTTTTTCGTTAAGGAATAAGTAGCTGAGTGATTGTACCTGTGTGTCCAGGAGCCTGGATCCCAGGCTTTGTTTTGAATTCCTTGTTACAGAGTCACTTTCAGGCACAGGTGCTCTCATCCAAGGCACTGTAGAAAATATCTCCACGAAATACGTTATCTGTATTTCCTGTGGGGTTTGTGAGAATTTGTTTCCATTCTATTAGTCAGGATTTCTTATATACCTAGTAATGAAAAAATAATTGATTTCTATCTTGTTTTGGAATAACTTTGCTTTCATAGAGTAGCTTATTTTCTCTTCTGCAGTGGACATTAGGGGATCTGTCTAAATCTATCACAGCCATTAGGACTGCATCATGCATACTGCCCGCTGACCACTTGCAACTGAGGCTTCCTTCCAGCCACTCTTCCTCATCTTCTGCTGAAACCAGTGTGATGCAACACCATTTCACTCCCAGGGCCAGCCTGTATTCCAAAATGACCAATCTAAATCTCGGGTAAGATAATAAAGGTTTGTATTATCCAACTATGGAAGCTTGGTAGAACCAATCCCACCTTCAGCTCCACCCATAGAAGTGTTTGTTTTCTGTTCTCACTGCCTTACTCCTCTCTGCCCATCTGGATGGCCATGCCACCATAGGTACTAAGCCCAAGAAACCTCACCAGAAAACCCCCCAACATGAATTCTGCCTATACATTTATTTCCCAGAGCACATGATTTATGACAAGCTTCCAATAAACAAAAAACAAAACAAAAAACCAAACAAACTAAGTAATCATTTCTCCCTTTACTCTACTAAAAATCCCATGGAATGGATTCCAAATCTATCCATAGATTAGGCATGCATTTCCTATGATATTTATCTGTTTTGGTGTTCTTTTTCACATAATATAGTTAGCTAATGTGCCTCAGCCTCTTTGTGGGAAAAGGCAGGATTTCGGTGAATAAGCAGAACAAAGCCATAGGCATATAGGCTTAGATATACCACTTAAGATTTTTTAAAAAATTTATTAATTTATACTTATTACATCTCAATGGTTATCCCATCCCTTGTATCCTCCCATTCTTCCCTCCCTCCCATTTTCCCCTTATTCCCCTCCCCTATGACTGTTCCTGAGGGGGATTACCTCCCCCTGTATATGTTCATAGGGTATCAAGTCTCTTCTTGGTAACCTGCTGTCCTTCCTCTGAGTGCCACCAGGCCTCCCCCTCCAGGGGACATGGCCAAATATGAGGCACCAGAGTACGTGAGAAAGTCATACCCCACTCTCCACTCTACTGTGGAGAATGTTCTGTCCATTGGCTAGATCTGGGTAGGGGTTCGAAATTTACCTCCTGTATTGTCCTTGGCTGGTGCCTTAGTTTGAGCAGAACCCCTGTGCCCAAAGATTACTTAGGGCATGCTGAAAGTGCTTGTACTAAGAGGAGATAAGTGTGCTCCAATAATGTTCTGCTGTGTGTGTGTGTGTGTGTGTGTGTGTGTGTGTGTGTGTGTGTGCATGCGTGAGTGAGTGAGTGATAGTTCCTGCTGCTTAAAGAGAAATCCAGCCAGAAAAATGTTATGAGTAACACTTGCCTTTTCCTTTGAATTCACTTCCTGACTAAGAACAAGTAGAGAGAACAGCAAAGCTAGCGGGGAATGAGAAGTTCAGGAGGCAGATGGTCCAGGTGTTAGTCAGTCTTCCTCACTGCCCCTCTCTGAGACAGCGATATGTAAATTACCTTCACGACTGACTGCTTCTCAGCACTGCAGGCCTCCAAGAAACAAAGCAGCAATGAAGCAGAGTGCAGTGGTAAATTGCTCTGTGAAGTGGCTGTGACTCTTGTTTTCAGTTCCTTATTTTTTTAAACCCTTTTAACCAAAGTCACCAGGCATGGAAGTAGCATGAAAACTGGATAAGAGAAAATTTCAATTGCTCAGTTCATGAATTTTATAGGGTATCATTTTGTCAAGGAGCAAGCAAGGCTTTTGACACTGCATTTTGCTTGGGCTTAGGGAATTACGTGTTGTGCTAACATTCCTAGCAAATAGTTCCTTGATCCCATATCAAAGACATTTACAGTGTCTGAACTTATCTCCTCGTTTGAAATTTCATTTAAAAAAAATGAAATCAGGAGCCTAAGCGTCTTTGATAATGCTGCGGCAAATGCCAGGATATCTTTCCCTGTAGTTAAAGCCTTTTTGGAGAACATTAAGTCCCTTGATAAGAAAACTCTTACATAGATAGCTACAGGCATGTTTAACCTGGCACCTTTTCCATCAATGCAGAACTGCTTCTCACACTCAAGATCCATACAAGGTATTTAATGCAGGTTTCAGAGACATTACAGCAAGCACATTCACCTGGACAGTCTGAACATTCTAGCACAGGGAAGAGAAAGAATGATTCTAGAAGTTCAGGAGGCTGCTTGCTAATTTGCTTGTTACTCTAGATTGTGAAAACAAGGACAGTCTCTATGGTGTATTCATTACTTTTCTGTTGCTGTGATAACATACCGTAACTAACACAACTCGTAAAAATAAAGGGTTTATTTGGATTACGATTCCATCGAGAGAAGACTTTATCACGTTGAGGAGGCAAGTTGCAGGCATGACAGCAAGAGCAGGAAGCTGAGAGCTCTCACCCTTAACTATAAGCATGAAGTTATAAGCAGCCAAAGATTTATAAACCTCCCCAAACAATGATACCTACTGAGGACCAATTGTTCAACTATCTGAACCCATGGGGGTCAGTCTCACTCAAACAACTCCACATAGAAACTATAAGAAAATTCTGTTTTATCACTCAGCAACTTAAATATCCAAGATATCCTCAAAATAGAGATAATTTAGGGTTAGTAAAAGAGAGCTATGCTATTCTAATAATTGCTTTTAAATCAGTTTATTCTGCTAGTCACCTTGAGGAATGTGCCTTCCTCCAGATGTCTAGAAGTGATGCTGTCAGATGCATTTAAGACTTTCCTGTTTTGCTGTAACCTGCCTGCCTGATGTAACTACTTACATGTTTGAAAAGTGTACGGTTTTTATGAACTTTTCTATTTGGTTATTATAAAATGTTCATAAAATTGCTGCCTAGTGGGAACATGGTATTTGGGGCAACCTGAGTCTGTGTCCCCAAGCCATAGCCACTCATATGTGGCTCGAGAATAAACCCTCTCTCTTATGCCTTTGAGGTAAAAACTTTTTTCAGGATTTCCATGGATCATGGTGGGGTGAGGGAAATACAGTACCCTCTGATATAGTTAGGTGAAACTTCATCAATTAATGGTACAGGCTTCTATATATACTATTTTCACTTCAAACATGAGTTACGAGTTCATGAGATCCCAGGCTCTCCCATTTCTGACCAGGGGTGTTCACTACTTCTCAGGTGTGTTAGAACAACTCAGGAGAGCACTATGTTTATGATTGTGATTTTTTTTATAGCAACAGAGAACACATTAAAATCAGCCATTGGGAAAGGTGCATTGTGTAGAGTGTGGCTGGGCAGGGTGGCATGTGTTAGGAGTCCTCACACTTTAGAACAGCACAGTGGTGTGTGGCAGTGGCTGTTGCTAACCAGGGGAGACCTTAAAGATGTGTCGTATGGACTTGTAGTGTGGCCTCATATCACATTGGCTTGAGTGGTTGGTTTATTGCCTATTTAGTTGAACTCAAAGTTTAGCCCCTCTTCCCCAGAAATTGTGCTCTCTCCAAGCTCAAAGTCATAACTCTCTGATCACATGGCTAGTCTTTTTGTCTGAGCAGCAAGACTCCCACTACCCACCCACCCCCAACCATCAAACTGAATCAATCAATCATTTTCTTAGTAAGGCTTTCAAAGAATGCTCACTGAGTCATGTCATAGCTGTAAACTTAGGGCTAAGCCCAGGATTCACCAATAACATAGGCATCGTATCATTCTAGAAATTTCTAAGGCCAGCCAAACTCTTTGGTACATAAAAAGGAGCCAAAAAAGATCTATCTTCTATTGAAAGGTATTCAGAAATTAGTATTTTAAACATATTATTAAGACAATGACAGTTAGATATTGTTATGAAGTCTTAAAGTTGTATAAGAGTCTTTCCCACTTTCCTCTTTCTTTCCTTTCCTTGTCTCTCTCCTCTTTTACTTTTCTTTGTCTCAGCTCTGTGTGTGTGGTAACAAAATTCTGTCTGCAGACAGATTTTTCTCTTCCTGCTTGATAGTCACACTTATTTACAAAGATGTTGCTCTTTTACTCAGAGTCATCTTGTTTTGCTGAGTTCCAGTACATTTTGGAAAAAAAGAAAACATTTAATACATGATTTTGCTAGGCCAGACCACTGAAGGTACATGAATGAGTGTGAATGCTAAGTCCCAGAAGCCTAGAAATGCTTCGTAATCCATTAGTGCAGGAATCAAGTCCAGAGTCTTCTACTCTTCATATCCTATCTATGGGCAACTTAGGAAAAGTGGGTACTGGGCCAAACTCCCAGCCAAAGTCTTACTAGATTCATGTCTTGTCATCAAGTGCAGTGTGAGTAGCAGGCAGATCAAGGCCTGGGAAAGGGCCAGTTAGATAAGTGGGAAGGTCACTTGAGGTCAGAGCCTTGCCTAATCTCCAGTACCCACAGACGACACTTTATTAGAGTCATGCTCTTTATCTCCTGATGTAGTGTTATCGTCACTGAATATCCTTCCAAAGAGATCTGATGAGTGAATTTGCGCTGATAAGCTAAGGATGACCAATAAAGCTAAGAATGCACTTACCACTCCCTGAAAAGGATATCGAGGTGATAGTTGAGTTCGAAGAAATAAATGCTTAATGATAGGGTTTTTACGAAGGCTGAAGGAATAAACATTTTTTAAGGTGATTCAATCATTATGTAGTCAGCACAAGAAAAGAAAAACACAGAGTTCAAAAATATAAATTGGTTATAATAAAAAATTATAAAAATGTTATTTTCTTAAATTTCTTAAATGTATAAATTCATTTAACACATTTCACACACACATTCACACACATCAGTAAGAATTTTGGTTTCTTCCAAAACCCATTTATGTTATGGAATGTGTGTGTGTGTGTGTGTGTGTGTGTGTGTGTGTGTGTGTGTGTGTGTGTGTTGTACCTGTTATACAATAAACGTCTGTAATCCCAGATGGGCTTCTCTGCTCATGCACATGTGGAGGGCAGGCACATTCCTCTGTTGCTCTCTGTTTGTTTTGTCTTGAGCTAGATAGCTCACCATTCCTGTGAGCCTCCAGGATCTGCCTGTCTCTACCTCCCTGCCCTGGGATTCCAGATATTCACTGGCTAACAGGCTTTTTGCCTGGGTGTTGGGGGATCTGAACTCAGGACCCTGTACTTGCACAGCAAGCACTTTTGTACATTGAGCCACCTTCCCAGGCCTGGAATAAGTCTTTGGACTGGACACACAAGTCCAAATTGTGCCTTAAAGAATGACGGCATGTAAACACATTTTCAGTAGAAATGAAAATGGATTTGTCCTCAAATGCTTAACTACCATGATTGAAATGCTGTACTTGTGTGAGAGTAGGCAGGTCATTGACAGAGGGACAGGTCAGAATGTCCCCTGGAGGGCACAACAGAGAAATCACCCCAGCTAGTGTTGACATTTCACACACATGAATTTGACTCATTCTGAAGACTCATAACCCAGCAGTTGGTTCATGTATTTCCCAGGGCATTTTCTTTTACCATCTGGAATAGAAACTTTCAATTCCCATACAACCTTGCTGCCCCACTGTTACAGTAGGTACCCACTGCCTTGGTTCTCCCTAAAGGGAATTCTTTCCTAAAGCCTATGTCTGCCTCCCCTTTTGAACAGCTGTAGAGAGTCAGGTCCACAATTTGAGAGCTCCAGGCAGGCAGGAGCCCCAGGTTTTTCCTTTTTATTATAAAAACTTAATGTTGTTGTTAATATATACAAAATAAAAGGTTAGTTATAGGGAGGAAAATTTTTTTCAGAAGTTTTGACAAAGGAGCATAAACAATATTAATATTTGGACCTCATAGACATTATTATGAACTCATTGAATTATGATCTGAAATTATTCTCTAGATTTTCTTAGGGAAAAATCAATTATTAATGTTAAGTCTTTATATATATATACATATATATATATATGAGGTTGTTTGAGGTATTAAATGAGATTGTATAGATAAAATGCATTGGAGAAGCTTGAAGTGCAGAAAGATTTCACAACATCTAACTTAAGGTATTATTATTTTAAGTACTGACTCAGGCTAGAGTTCTTACATGCAATGGATTTTTTTTAAACATTATTACTTATTTTGTTTTAGATTTAGTTATAGGATATGTATGAGTGTGTTGCCTGCCTGTTCGTGTATGCATCATGTGCATGCCAGATGCTTAGGGAGGTCGGGAGAGGGAGCGGGAATGCCTGGAAATGGACTTACACTTGGTTGTGAACCACCATGCGGGTGCTGCGATCTAAGCTTAGGTCCTCTATAAGAGCAACAAGTGCTCTTAATTACAGAACCATCTCTTTAATTTCAACATCATTACTTTTTACATATCATAGATAAAATATTTTTTAAAATCTTGAATAAGGTCCAAGTGAGGAGAGGCAAACAATTAAGTGCCAGACATTTAGTCTTGGTACCTCATATACAACTGTAATGTTAAATATTTCAATCAATAAATCAATTTATACATATATATCTTATTTTAATTTTTATGTGATGAGGAAATTTATGAACAGAGAGATTAAGGGGTTTTATAATCACAGTGCTAGTACTGTAATATTTATCAAGGAGTTAGAGTGAACATCAAAAATATATTTTAAAATTACTTTGAATAGTATTAAACATCAAAAGCTTTGAACTACTTTTATGATTACTTTACATTAATAATAAAATATTATTTTTTTGGTATAAAGTAATGACTTTTTTCATGTTTACTAGATTTAGTGTATAAATTCACTTTGGTCTCTGTATTGAACCATTCTGTTTTATCTAATTTCTGTGTTATCAAGAAGCCACAAACAAATGACATCGATGGAGATATGTAATTTTGCTACTATTATGACTTGTAATGTAGATACCAGATGTGCAGGATATCCAATATGTGACCCTGAGAAAGGGCTGTTCACCCCCAAAGGGCTCGGGAACCACAGGCTGAGAACTGCTGCTGTGTGCCTTCTGCTCATGTCTTACATGTCCACAACATAAAGAAAAAAAAAAAAACAACCCTACACACTAGCCTGCGTATGATTTTAATTTTCTCTTTTTCCCAGCAAATGAAAATATTTTTTCAACTGATGTTTATTTAGCAAATTAAGTATTCCAGAAACACTTACTTTCTGTGGCTTTCCTTTGTTGAGTTCATGCATTACTACTTGTATCCAACAGGGGCTGGAGAGATGGCTCAGTGGTTGGTCTTCCAAAGGACCCGGGTTCAATTCCCAGCACCTACATGGCAACTCACTACTTGTATCCACAAGTGACATTGACTGAAATATAGAGCAAAAATAATTATTAATTACTTGTCATATGACTTCATTATACAGCTAACAAGGCAATTCTGTTAATAGTTTCATGACTGTAAAACAAGCAAGAAAAAAAAAAGAAACCAAATAATCACGAATAAACAAGATAATAATATAGAAGGCTCACAATCAAAGAGCACCAAAACATGGGGTATTATGCAAAGAAAAAAATGGGCTCCTCCATATACAGGGGGAGGAGGTCCCCCTCAGTCAAAGTCATAGGGGAGGGGAGTAAGGGGAAGATGGGAGGGAGGGAGGAATGGGAGGATACATGGGATGGGATAACCATTGAGATGTAATATGAATAAATTAATAAAATATATTTTAAAAAATGGGCTCCTCATTAAAAAACCCTCATGTCTGCGGAGGTATTTTGTAGCTTGGTTTTTGAGAGAATGAGTGAGTGAGTGAGTGAGTGAGTGAGTGTGTGAGTGAGTGGGCTCAAGCGTGTGACATTTGGTAGCACTATCTGTCTTGCAGGAATCCGCAGGCATCTGTCATTGCTCTGCTCCTTCAAGGGCAGCAAGGCTGAGTGAACACTTGGGAAGTGTAGGGCCAATACAGGGAAGCGGTGGCCTCCGAGTGGACAATCAGGGAGCTCTCCCTGAGGCTGCAGAGCAAAACAGTGCAGAGAGAGCTAAAATCATTCAAGTGCATTGAGCCAGTGTGAAATTGAGTGAGATCAAGAAGACAGAAGGTGGATTAAGACGGGACGGAGAGTTAGAAGGACCACACCACGAGAGTTCTCTTGAATAACGCTTCTAGGACTTTTTTTTTCTCTTCTAGGACTTTTTTTTTTCTCTTTCTGACTTTCAGCTGTGTCCTTCATCTGTATGATTACAAAGTATCAACTGAGGGTGACCAAGGAACTCAAAATCATGAAGGGATCAGAACCAATAGATCTCGGGGTTTTGGAAGAAACCCAGGTCCAGGCTGCAGTCTCCCTGTTAGCTTTCCGAAGCGCTGTGGATTCCATCTGTGGATGTCACTTTCAGTGGGAGCAACCTAACACCCTTCCAATTTACTCAGCGTCTCAGGAATATTTCCTTAGGTGTCTCATGGCTCAGTAACATTTAGTAGGGCATTTTTATGTCTTTTACACTGTTCATCCCTATCTTTGCGTAACATTTGTGTGCGACATATCTCACGGGCTACTAGATTGTATCTGTGCTTAACCCTGGTTTCTCCGGTCTCTCACCGGGCACTTCGTACTTACTATATATACTTGATGACTTTCACGAGTGTTTTCAAATCTATTTGTTCTCCCTGTTTGTATGATGAGAACAGAATCCTTTCAGATAATGTAGCCAGCACACCTCAGGAAGAGGAAGACATGAACAAGGACCACGCAGAGGCTAGACGTCTGAGTGTGATGGAGAGTGCTTCTAGAGTGTGCTAAGCAAGGGAGCCTGGCAAGAGGTGACAAGGCAATCCTTTCCTGTAGGGTTCTTCCCACATACATGCAGTTATCTTCAACGCTTGTGAATTGTCCCTCCTGGTTTTTAAGGATGATTTATAAGCAGTTACTGAAAGAAGCCCCCGACACAGCTGTGTGCTTTAAAAGCTTCCTTGTTGTAAACTACATTACACTGTTTATTCCTCTACGGCCACATCTTCTCCAGGACTGATAAATTATTTACTTAATGTTTACAAGGCTAAACTAGGAAAAACACGCCAAAAATCAGATACTCAGAGGGCCAAGGAAAAGAGATTACACAGTTTTCTTCCAGGCTCCAGAGTCTTTCAAGGTAGAAGTAAGACTCACAAAAAAACTTGATTTAAGCAGTATACATTGGGTTCATAATGCATCATATCCTATAATCCCTACGCTTGATTCTGGGTTTCCAGTGTGGTTAAATTCCAGCTGAACGCGACTTAGCTGAGTTCTGTAACAAGAGAGAAAAGCCCCCACTCTTACTTACAGTACAAGACTATTCTTTGTTTTTCATCTCGGATCATGGAAATCACCAAAGTTTTACCACTGTGACTCGAGATGCTGATTGGAAGGTTGAAATAGCTCTGACCCAACATTGAGCAAGTTCTGCTTTCCCAGGCAGCCTCTCTAGCATGTCTACACACTACAACAAACATATTTAGAAAGAAGCTACTCAGAGATTTGAAGTTCTATATGTAGGTAATTTAATAATCATCTGGAGACTGTTATTAAGGCAAAAGCTCAAAAGCATAGGTGGCAGGACACTTGGTAAGCGCTTACCCCCACAGTGCCAAAGCTGTCCTTTCAGGATTGCACATTGTTTTAATTTTCAGAGCTTGCTTGATCAAGGTGCTTTTTATATTTTGCATTTAATGAAAACCAGTTTGCTGTGCTTTACAGGGATCTTCTCGGCAGTCAGGAGGAGAAAATGTACAAAATGGCTTTTTAACAAATTGTGTGTTACATTTCTCTATTAAAAAAGAAATTGGTTGTGTAAAACAATGCTAAGTTACTATGACTATATTTTTGTGACCAGTCATTTTCACTCCTTGACTGAATGGAACTTTTCCATGCCTAGAAGGGATAAGGGTGGCTGCAAAGGAGTAGACTCAACAGAAAATATAACAACATTCATCAGGAGCACTGTAAATAGCTGAAATTCAGAGATAACAAATAGATATTTATTTTACATCTTGCTTATGCTTAGTAAAGAGTCCTATGCGAGATGCTGCAGAATATTTTTAATAGATAAATGTAACATTTTGCCTTATTCTCTAACACATATTTTTAAAAAAGGATTTTTGAAGGGGGAGATTGTTTTTATTTTCAAAGTTCAACGGAAAGAAAAGAAATGATGACAGCATTCCGGAATTGTCCCTAAAACAGGAAGGGTGGGCGGAGGCTCATCCATGATTATAAATACCGTGACTGGAATCTCCACACAACTGTAGAAAGCTGTCCCTGAGAAAATGCCCACTGTGGCCCCAAATAGGCCACTCTGCCTCACTAGTCCCTCTGGCAATTTCCCCTTCATGATAGGGTTTCTTGCAACTAAAAAGTATATTAGAAGATCATTTATGTTCAAAATATTGCCCTATGGAGATGAGAGAAGATCCATAGAGGAAATGGAAGTAAAATTGAGCCTCAAAAGGACAGATTCCCCAGGAAATGAGTGAAAAAAAAAAGCCTTGCAGGTCAGAGGACAAACATCAGGCAGAGGAATAGAACAGACGTGGTTTGTGGTACCTCCTCCCAAAGATGGCTAAAAATGGAAAGTGAAATTCTGCTATGGAGGAGTTCCAAAATAGGTGGGTGGGTATAGAGGAAAACAAACAAAAAACAATAAACGCAAGTAACCACATCAAAAGCCCCAAATACACCCAGGATACTATCCAGTGATTCCACTCAGTAAAGGAATTTAACAACATTGAGTGTTTATCCTCAAAGAGTTCTTAGTAAATTAGGAACTGAAGGGAATTTCCTCAGCTCACCATAAGAAATTTGTAAAGAGTCTACAGCTAGTAACTTAATGGTCAAAATCTGATGCCTTCCTTCTGATGGTGAACGTGAGATGTTTGCTTGTACTGTTTCACTTCAACACTGTCCTGGCTACATTGGCCACAGATGATGTTCATTTACATGCCCAAAACAAAACAAACAAAACAAAACAGCAACAATGCGAGGGCAGGAGATCAAGAGCTAGACAAAGAAAAGGAAAGTCGTACTTTTGAGTCGGAACTCAGAAAACCAGTCATGCTTAGCAGTGAATACTCACAAGCAGTTGGTTGCACTTACTCCTTGGAGGTGTAAGCATATCCTCTCATTATGGAGAGAATTGTTACTCCTACCTCCTTAGCCTGTTTTCAGGTGAGTCGAGACTCCTGTGGGATGGTTTCCTGGACAGGTGTCTGACAGGTCCATTTGCATTAACTCTTAAGGGAGGGAACAATAGTATCTAACATTCTAATTTTTGAAGCATTTGAACAAAAACAGCCCACACAGGCTCATAGGCAGTGGCATTCTTGGGAGGTGTGGCCTTGTTGGGTGAAGTGTGTCACTGCCCAGTGTCACCCTCTCTTCCTGGTGCCTTTAGATCCAGATGCAGAACTCTCAGTTACCTCTCCAGCACCATGTCTCAGTCTGTATGCCCCCATGTTTCCCACCATGATGATAACTAACTAAACCTCTGAAGTGTAAGCTATCTCCAGTTAAATATTTTTCTTTATAAGAACTGTGGTCATGGTGTCTCTTTACAGCAATAGAAACCGTAACAAAGGCAGAGCAAACCAGACCAGAATGTTCGGTCTCTACCTACGGCCAGAGGTAAACCTCAGATTCTGGAAGAAAGTTCCTTTTACTTAATGGACCTCCACCAAGCTCCAGGACCTTCCCTTCTTCATAAGATATTTTAAGTCCTAAGAAGGGTGAATTGTGATGCTTCCTCTTCTAGGGGAGACAGAAGGTGGAATCTAAAGGCAAATATGAGGCGGCGGTCCACCCTCTAAAGCTTGCTTTAGTAGGTCTTGCAACCCAACAAAAATACATGACAAAAACAACTTAGGGAGGAAGAGTTTATTCAGCTCCTGATTCCAGTTTGTTGTGATGAGGAGAGTGTTGGTGGGAGGAGCTGGTGAGCTACTCACATGGACCCTGGTCAGGAAACGCAAGCATGTGCTGCTCTAGAGCTTGCCCTGGCCTCTTTACTTAGCTTTGGGCCCCATTACATGGGGTGGTGCTGTGCATACCTGACGGAGGCCTTCCCTCCTCAGTTAAATCTTCCTGGGAACATCCTTATAGACGAACCCAGAAGTTTGTTTCTATAGTGATTCTAAACCCAGCCATGTTGTCAATGAAGATTTAATTGAAGAGTTTTTAGAGAAGTATATACACACTGTGTGTTGTCTATTACTGCACAGTAATCTAACCATAAAAGTTGGTGGCATCTGATAGCTGTGGTTACAAGCGCACTTACCATCTAACCGTATTCACAGCTCAGGACTCAGAAGTAGCTAGGCTGAATCGCCCTTCTTTCATGGTTGAAGATGTAGTCAAGATTTTGACCAAGGCTGAAGACTCTGAACTGTTAGCTGGCACTGAAGATTTGCTTTCCAGTCGTTCACTCACATGCCTGGACAAGCCAGGATTGACCATAATCAGGAGGCCTGCATTCTTCGTCTTGAGGCTCTCCCTATGGGGTTTTGGGAATGTCTTCATCACATGGCAGCTGCTTTTTATCAAAACGAGCAAGCCAAGAGAGATTAAGGAGACAACAGTAATGGTTTTATGACTTAATCTCAGAGATTTTCTTTGGTGTCCTAATAGTTACAATTTAGGAGAGAATCACACAGGCATGTGAAAGGCACTATCTTGGGATCATTTGGGGTTTATCTTGGAGGCTAGCCATAGACGTATCAGAAAATACATTAAAAAGACCCCAATGTCTTAGCTGAATGTACCGTTTAGATTTTTTTTCTGTGCACACAGAAGTCAGGTGTTGTCCTCAATTCCTATTCACCTTATTTTATTTTATTTATTTATTTATTTTTGAGGCAGGGTCTCTCACTGAACCTAAAGTTTACTGATCTGGCTAGACTTTCTGGCCAGAAAGCCCCAGGGATCTTCCTGATTCTGCCTTCATATAACTGGCATCATAGATGCACTGTAACATGTCTGACTTTTTACAAGGATGCTGGGGACCCAAATAACTCATGTCCTCATTTGGCATGACAAGTGCTTTCCTGACTGGGCCACTCCCACAGCTGTAGAATAACTCTTAAAACCTCGACACTATAATGACTTATCAATGATGCCAAGCACCTGGGACACTCATATTTTGCTGCTGAAAATGGAAAACGGCACATCCATTTGCAATGCAGTTTGGTCATGTCTCACATAATGATGTTCGTGCTTACCATTTGCCCTATGGCCCGACTCCTAGGCACTTAAACAAGAGACATAGAAACACAACTCTGTCCAAAGAGGTCTTTATGAATGTGGATGGCACTTTCACTCATAGTCACCCAGAGAGAAATACATCAAATTCAGCTGCTAACCCTGATGACCTGAGTTTAAGCCCTGAGATCCACACAGTGGAAAGAGAAAACCGGCCTTTCCAAGTTGTTCTCTCTCTCCCTGTTCCACTAAATACACATTTTAAAAGTGTAACAAAACAAAATATTAACCAAATGTGTAAAATCAAACTGTGGTGTATCTATAACGTGGAATTTTGGCAATTCATGAAGAGAAGGGAGCTATATATACATGTGGTCACAGTTAAACTTCAAAATCATTATGCTAAGTGAAAAAAAAGGCCAATGGAATGGGCTATACAGAACACAATTCCACACTTATTATGTTCTGTGAAAGAGGATATGGGAATCATTCGTAGGTGTCGGGGATTGAGGGGTTTGACCACAGAGGCCTTCAGAAACTCTTACAGCTGGTGCTCATGGTAACGGTTTTACTACCATAAATATACTTTACTTGAGATCTAACTATACCTGCAAAGTTAGTGACTTTTTCCTTTAAATTACTCTCATGAACCTGAGTTTAAAGAAATCAAATATAATTTAAATATCACAACAGGATTGATATTTTGTTGTTTTGTGAGAAACTTACATTTTCACTTTAGGCAAGATGATATTTTGAAGAGAAATTATCATAAGAAGCGTAGTCTTGAAGTGAGTTAGAGGTTGTAGAATGGGAGGAGTAACAGGTTCTTCAGAGAAACAAAACCTATGACATGTACTTTTTTAAGTCTGTTGTTTAAAATCTTAATGCAAGAGGGATGTAGCCAAAGTCTAGTGGCAGTTGGCCACAGAAACAGAAAGAGGCAGCCTAGCAGAAGGTAGTGTCTTAAGAATGTTTTGTGTCTCTGTGAGGTCACACTTTTGACCTGGTCAGGCCTTCAACTCACTGGATTAGGCCCATTCACACCAAGGAGAACAATGTGCTTTACTGAAAGTCCTCCAGATACAAAGATCTCACCGGAAAGGACCCTCACTAAAACATCCACAGTAATCTGTAGACAGAGATACGGGTGCTGTGGCTCTAACAGGTTGTTAACTGATTAACCATCACATGATAGGATTGATTGACTGAGAAAGGGGTTAAGGGTCTTCTCAAATATCAGAAATATTTAGAATCTGTGTTGAGATGTTGCTGTCTTGGGTGCAAATTGCAAATATTTCTCCAAACTCATTTTGCAGTAAACTTCACATCTGCATGTTGTACAGATGGTCACCTAGCATACAGAGGATGTACGTGTGCATTAATGTACATGTGCCTGTGTGTGCACGCATGTGTGTACATAGCTGTGAGTATGTATATATGTGTATGCATGTGTGTATATATATATGTTCTGTATAGTGATGGTACTAAGAGCTGATGATTTTGCTTGTGACATTTTTTTCCACGTGTCTCTCCTCTGTGCTTGAGCCACCCACACCAATGTTGAACACCTGAGGCCACCTTTACTCATCACCACTTTTAAGAATCCATTTTATTTTCTGCAGCTCTTTGGAAGTATGTGGGTTTTTCTATTCTGCTCTCCTTTCCAAATGATCACTAATTAGACCATCATCACTTATTTTACCAAAATAGAGACAGAATATATGATCAGCCTTACTAAATGACTGAAGAGGTAGGAAGAGGTTTAAATGGCATCTTTATCTTTTATGAAAGGAGGAATAGAAAGGAAAGGCATGCACAGTTTTTATTTTAGTCATCTAATTTTACTTAGAGTTCTGCATAATTTTTCGAGGTGGAATTCATGTCATCAGGGGACAAAGTAATAGCATCTTTAAACTTGCTGACCATCTTTTCAGAGTTGACCCAAGGACAAATACATAGCATTATGTTATTTTAAATAAGGAAAGCATTGAATTTATCTTAATATATTAAAATGAATAGCTTAATAAAAAAGAATCTAGGGAATTGTCAAGTGAGAAGTAACAGGTGTTTGAAGAACCAATTTGTAAATCAAGGCAGATAGTTTTGTGGCCCAAAACTTACCATGCCTACAAGATGTGCAGGGACAAAAGTAAAGCAGATATTCAGGAAATGTCCAACCAATGCCGGGCCCAACCTGAGACCCACACCAAGGGAGAAAGCCAACCCCAGACACTATTAACGATACTCTGCTATGCTTGCAAATGAGGACCTAGCATAGCTACCCTCTAAGTTGCTCCACCCAGCAGCTGATGAAAACAGATGCGGAGACCCATAGCCAAACATTGGGTGGAGCACAGGGAGTCTTGCTGGGTTGGGTTGGGGGGCTGGGGCTGGGGGTGGGACAGATAGAAAGACTCAGAGAGGATAGGAACTCAACAAAAAGACCAACAAAGCCAACTAACCAGGGTCCAGGGGGCTCAGAGAGACTGAAACACACACCCAAGGACCATGTGTGGACCAGTCCTATGCCCTCTACATGGATGTAGCCAATGGGCAGCTTGGTCCTTATTTGGGTCCCCTAGTAAGGAGAGTGGGGGTTGACTCTGACGTGGACTCTGTTGCTGCTTTTTGATCACTTCCCTCTTGTGGATCTTCCTAGCCAGGCCACAGGGGAAGAGGATGCGCTCAGTCCTGAGGTGACTTGATGTGCTAGGGTGGGTGAGCACCCCTTCTTTGAGGAGTAGGGGAGGGGAGATAAGAGAAACAGGGAGGGAGGGTGGAGCCAGAAGGAGAAGAGGGAGGACCTATGACCGGGATATAAAGTAAATAATAAAAGAAAGGGCAGATAGTATCTGTAATGGTTTGAATGAAAATGGCCCCTGTAGGCTCATAGAGAGTAGCATTGCAGGAGTAGGTTGGAGGGAGTGTGTCACTGGAGGTGGACTTTGAGGTTTCAAGGGCCTATGTTAGGTTCAGTGTCTCTCTTCCTGCGGCTTGCAGGTTCAGAGGTAGAGCCTCTCCAGCACCAAGTCTGCCTGTGTGTCATCATGCTTCCTACTATGATGATAGCGGACCTGGAAGCCAGTCCCAACGAAGTGTTTTCTTTTATAAGTGTTGCTTTGGTCAAGATGTCTCTAGACAGCAATAGAAACTCTGATCTAACACAGCATCTAATGTGTGCCAATCTGGGACTTTTAATTGGTAATGTGTAGAGTGACACTTCCATACTGCTGGTTTTCCCCCCTGGTAATATTCTCTGGGGTCAAGTTATTTTTGTGGCATCTCTTCTAATAGGCCTGCCTAGAGTCTTGTCTTAACATGAGGGTCCTCTCCACTCTAGCTAATTGGTAAACACTTTAAGAGAAGCTAGGTGGGGTTTTTTTTCCTTCTCTCAAACAATGAATACACAAAACACACCATGGCCAGCAAACGCCTAGCAGGTAGATGCTTCCATTTTCATCACAGAGCTGGAGTACCATGGAAAATTAACTTGGGAAGGTTTATTTTTCCGTTTATATTTCCAATCAGTCCACCCCACCCCTTTTTTGTTCCCCTAGTACACATTTCCTCCAGAGAACATCTTTCTAACAAGCCGATGATAAAGTAGAAATAGTACCAAACTTCACAGAATAGAAACAAACCTGAGCAGATGTTTGCAGCACAGCTCTGCTCTCGCCAAAATCAGGAAGAAATGCTCATGTCTTAGGGTCTGCTTGTGCCCATTCCCAGCCCTTTTGATTGACTCTTAAATATTGACTGTCATTGAAACTACATAGAGAGTTCTTGAATGCACATTGTTGGACCCCATTTATAAAGTTTCTAACTTAGAAAAATTGGGTTAGTAAGTTTAAGTAAGAACAGTCCCCATAGGCTCATATATTTGAATGTTTGGTCATTAGGGAGTGGCTCTACTTGACAGGGACTAGGAGGTGTGGCCTTGTTGGAGATGGGCTCATCTCTCTCTCTCTCTCTCTCTCTCTCTCTCTCTCTCTCTCTCTCTCTCTCTCTCTCTCTCTCCTTGGTATCTGCCGATCTACCTTTTTGGCACCTTGTCGGCCTATTTGCCACCATGTTCTCTACCATGATGATAATGGACTAAACTTCAGAAACTGTAAGCCAGGCCCGATGAAATGTTTTCCTTTGTAAGAGTTGCCTTGGTTGGTGGATGGTAGTGGTGAATGCCTTTAAATTCCAGCATTGGTCTACAGAGCGAGTTTCAGGACAGCCAGTGCTATACAGAAAAACCTCATCTGGAAAGAGAAAAAAAAAATCCACAAAAGCCATGGTCATGGCATCTCTTCCTAGCAGTAGGACACTAAGACAGCTAGATACCAAAACCTTGCATTGTCAACAAGTATTCTTCCAGGGATGCTACTGCCGGCCCAGGGGCTCCTCTGTGACTACAACGCACTTAATATGGAAAAAGTATAGGCGAACAGAGAGTTTTTCTTAAGTTAGTTATTTTCATTATTTTAGTTGTGGTCACAGTGAATTTTATAATCATAATAACAATGTGGCACATAGATGAAAAAGAAGAGTTTTTCTCTTCCCAGTCTGGTCTGAGGTCTTGTCTGGTTAAGGCCAGAAGTCCAAACAGAGCTGGGCCCAGCGCAGCAACCCAGGGTACTTCACGGTGTACAGTGTGGTACACATGGGCCATTTGTTTTTCTCACGCGGTGTGCAACGGCCTGTAAGTCTGACCACAATATCTGCACCAAAACCACATATTGCTGATGTTTCAATATTTTACAAATCATCGAAAGTGTGATCATTGATGTAGTTAAAACTTTTCCTGCTTTAGTTTTGTCTGGCCAAATATTTTGATAATGTGAGAATTTAGTCTACAAGTCATGGGTTGGCAAGAATACTGTGGTTTGTGATACCAGTCTGGGAGTTTGATTCAGTTTGGACAGTCACCAGGAGCGACTATTAAAACTGGCATTAGCCTTCTCTTGAAGTAACTGACTCCTTTATTGCCTAGATCAACTCTGTTTCCAAGCCTCCTGGAAATTCTCTTTAGGCAGTAGCCAATAGTCCCTCTCTTTGTACTTTTATTTAGATCTTTACTTTCTCTTGGGGAAAAATGTGCTCTTTTTATGGACTCGACTTTGTCACAGTTTTAAAGGGCTCATGTCATGTCTCCAGTTCACCCAAACCTTCGCAACATAAATGTTTCCCTCTACTTCGGTTTCTTTCATTTATGTTAAAAATGGACAAGTCCTTCCCATTAAAAGCAACTGATTTTCTTTTTTGCTGAATACTGAGGGTAACTGCGCTTGATATTTGACATCTTATACTGTTCTTTTCTCAATGAACATGACTGTGGTAAACTTGTGGGTAGAGCACTTTACCATTTAGCATTTGCTACTTCCTAGTCAGTAAAACATGGCCTGCCTGTCCTTGACACCAACTTCTTCATAACCTGGTACTGGTAGCTCACTGACTTTCAGTGTCCTATTATCACTCTCTCTGCCCTGTGAGTCATGCATTTTTTACGTCCCCCTTGAGTCTCCCTTTCTCCACGTCTACTTACTTTTCCTGTGAGGCTAATGCCATTTTCTCTGGGTCTTCTGTTCTGTCTTATTTATGGCATCTTGGTATACTTAGCATTTCAATTGCTGCCCCCCCCCACCTTCATGTAGCATTTGTTTACACATTTCAGCTCTTCTACTTTACTCATTGCACATGTCTTCTGGGGTGCAGGGACAAAGGAGCCTCTGAGAGCTGAGCTGGTTTAGTTATCCTCAAGATGCATGTGGTTAGTCACCTGTGAAAAGGGAAGTAGATCTGAGTGTGGTGGATGCTAGCCTAGCCATTTATTGGCTTAATTCATTGTTTTTAATAAGTCCCAACTCTCCCTGTAACTCATTTTTTTCTCCTTTGAACATTTAGAGAAAATGGTATTTATGTCAGTGAAGGCTCTCAGTGATACAATTACATAATGAATCAGTTACTGGGATACGAGTTAGCTACTGTTACATCAACTGGTATAACTACACTGCTGACCTGCCAGGGATGAGTGAGGTGAGCAGCACTGGACAAAGCAGAAGCTATCTACAGTCTCAGGACATGGTTTCCTTGTCAAGGCAGTAACCCCGGGTTGTCAAAGTGGATAAGAGAAAGTGAAACCAGATTTGCACACATCATTTCCTCTTTGCTTTCACTGCGTCTGCTTTTCGGCAGTAAAGGAATCTGGAAGTTTCAGTGTAGTCAATTGAAACTCAGGAGAAAGATTCTGTGACTAAAACAGAGTGGGAAGAACTCTGACTCCCAAAGACTAGGTGTAGTCTAAACACAGCTCTCAATGAATTCTCAAAAACTAAGGCCGGTGAGACTGACTTTCTAGTAGCTTCTCTCTGAACTTGATTGATTAATACCTACACCTAACACCAGAAAGCGTCTTCTAGCGAATGGTACATTATATACACTCTTCAAATTATTAGGAGCTCCTTAAGGATAAAATCTCTGTCGTATTTAGTGTTTAATACAACCTGCACTGTTCTGTTTTATTCTTTCCCTTGGGTTAAAGGAAAGAAAGATATAACATTAAAAAATTTTTTTTCAATTGCTTATTGATGACATTCTAGGATGAACAATTGAGTATTGGTATATGATGTTTGTGTCAAATGTGCTCTATATCTGATAGCAGAGCTGTCTTGAAGGTATGGTTTAACATGGTCTAATTGTTTTTGAGACAGGCTTTCTCTGTGTAGTCCTGGCTGTCCTGGACTCTCTTTATAGACCAGGCTGGCCTCAAACTCACAGAGATCTGCCTAACTCTGTTTCTCTGAGTGCTGGAATTAAAGACATGAGCCACCATGCATCAGCTTTGACTAATTTTTTTTAATACTTTGTCATTAGAATATTCTTCCTGTTTACATTATTAGGTGCTACCTGAAGGCGCAGGTGCAGTTTAGGATGTCACAACTCTTCCTGGGTGGTCTTCATAGCCTAAAAACAGTAGCTTTTAAAAGCTACTCAGTGTCCTTTGTTAGTGACAGCGTGTGACTGCTGCCGCATTTTCTCCTGTGTCAGTATTGTTTCCCAAGACTTGAAGGGTCACGATGCATATGGAAAATGAAGAACAGGCTTCTATATTCTTTATGCTTTTATTAGATCACTAAAGTTTTATTTTAAAACATAAAATGTTATATTGATCAACACCTACATTTAAACAGACTGGTATATCAATTAAATGCCTTGTTACAGCTGTTATAAGCTCTGTTAGAAAAATAAACATTTCACAACAATCTACAGTGTCAGCTTTTAATAAATACATAAAAGAGAAGTTAGTAGTCAACCAGTTACGCAGAGATTCATAGTACAGTATGTGAAATTATCATATTTATTAATCCGTATTATTTAAGGCAATTTCACCTTTCAAATAATTCAAAGCCAGAAACTGCACAAAATGTCTTCATGAAGAATTTGTTTTCCTTTGAGCTATTTTATATTCAAATATTTTGTTTTAAAAATACATTCTGTATTAAGTTTCTTTTTACAAAGGCAGTATTTTGTTAAGGGAAAGAAAGATTATGTTACTGTTAATTTAAAAACATGTCTAATTGTTTTTGCAGAGATTTATAAACCTTAATAAAGCGGCTAGTTCAGGTAAAGTAGCTTTAAAGGCATGTTGAGTGTACATGGAAATTAATGTCTATGTTAATATGTGCAAATTTATACTTTCTTATAATTTAGAAGGAAAATAAATTTACTTGCATATTTCAATAAAAATCTACGTACCATACTTGTCATTGTGCAGACATGTTTTCAGTATCACATTTGTATGTCTAAAGTCAGTAAAAGTTCTCTACATAAATCATGTGATTTCCATTTTTGATGATTGCAGTGTTTTTTCATTTGTGCGGATGTGTTAGACAGTTGTACTGAAATGGGTTGTGAAGAATTCCACCTGGTCGGAAGCCTTAGTTTACAGGGTTCATCCTAGGCAGGAAGGGACTTCAGGTAGACACAGGGTAGTGTTGTTACTCTCACGTATCCATCAAAAGCTGCCCAAAGAGTTGAACAATTGTTTTTATATAAGTACTATATTTTAACTATCCGTTTTTTAAACAGTCATCACATGGAAGAGAGAGGAAAGTTACTTGAGCCAAAGGAAACATCAAAAGTACATAAAGGATAAGAAAAAAAAAAAGAGAGAGAGAGAAAGTTGAGTGATCTAAGAGGAAATCTTTTCCACAAAAACAACTTGTTACATCTTTTTATTCTGTTGTAACTGACATCAAGCATACAAAGTGCCGTAAAATCTATGATGTTTCATGTAATCTTTTTCCAGTTAACTTATTGAAAAGTGAGATGACAGTTCCAAACGATCCCTTCAAAAAGCATGGGAAGACCAAAGATCCTTAAAGGGAAGCTCAAGAAACCTCCCGCGTGTCATCAGTGACGGAGGTTTGCTTAAAGCATTGCTGTTAAGCATAAAGCATAAATGGGAGTCTGAAAGAACTTTTGTAACTTGAAGATTCGAAGGATCTGAACTGATGCCAGTTAGGTCTGTACTGAGGAGTATGTGGCTCAGCTGTATAAAAAACCGCCTTACAGCCTGGCAAGGTGGCTCAAGCAGGCCTGTATTCCCAGCACTCTGGCAGGGCAGAAGCAGGCGGATCTCTGTGAGTTCGAGGCCAGCCTGGTCTACAAAATGCGTTCAGGACAGCCAAGGCTACACAGAGAAACCCTGTCTCTAAAACAGAGCAACCCAACCCAATCCAAACAAACAAACAAGAACAATAACAAAACCTCGCTTTGCATATTATCACAAACAAATTCATAAATATTTATAAGGAAAGGACTGCACTCACAGATATTTAATTAAGTTGAAGAAGTGTAGTGTTTAATCTTAACACAACTTTAAACACTGCACTGCGGAAGACAATTTCAAAAGACATCACAATTTTGGAGATGTTAAATCAAAAGTGTGTCCTAGAATCAGCAAGACACATAGTATGTGTGTCTAAACAGTTATGCGTATCTAATTTTCCCACATAGGAATTATGGGAGATGAAAAGGAGAGAATTTGAAGGAATAGTTCTACTCCTTTGAAAATGTTTGCAATACACGAAGTGATGTTTTTAAGGTCATAAGGACATGAATATAGCTATAATTAAGTATTAAGCGTAAACAGAGAATACAATGTGCATACCACTGGACTTCCTAGGGAGTTGCTACCTCAATGAAAACATAAATCACAAAGTTGTGAAAATTCAGAATTCTTTGTCTTTAGTGAGGCTGTCTTTGTCCAAAGGAGTGTTAAAACCAGTAAGAGATCTTTGGAAATGAAGAGTTTAATGACATTATTAAATTGTGATTTTTTTTTCACAATTAGAATTATTGGCTTGAATCTTATGGGAAATTTCTAGAGAAATGTGGATGGGAAGACCAGGAGCCAAGAGAGAAAGAAAAAGTCATTGAGCATAATATACCCTACCAAGTATCAGAAGAAACACCATTCTACAGAGAGAAATATTCATCATCTATCAAGAATAAATGAGTCCAGTGTCCCATGAATGCTTGTTGATATATACAAGAATATCTTCACTGGAGATTTAGTAAATATTAAAAATATTTGAAATTTACTCTTTGGTGAACTTTTGCATCTGATGTATACACAATTTTATTTTTTCAATTTTGAAAAATTTGCCTCCAGAGATATCTAAATTTTTTGTTATTTTTATGAATTAAGTTAAGCTCAACATGTGGGACATAATTAAAATTTTGATGAACTTTTAAGTATTTTAGAGAATGTCTATGGCTTAATAAATAGTAGAAAATATCTAAAAATTGTATCAACTGTCTAAATACACGTGTATTGCAGTGTAAAAATGTCTTAGAAGAAATAGCTTACATGTAGTTGCTTAAGTAGTGGATATATAGGATATTTTTGAATAATTACACACCAGGGCACAAAATGCTGCCATGCCAAAAAAAATCATTCAAGTTATTAATTTTGCTAACAATTTAAAATTTAATAAATTGCATTTACTATCAACAACTCTCAAAAGACTCGTGTGGTCATAGAATTTGAAATACTCTTTAAGTACATAAATTATTTAATCTAAGAATACCCTGTTTCCCCTTACCTGTTAATAAATCCTACCTAGTCAAATATTAATTCTCTTCTCAAAAACTATTAAACAGAAGAGCATCAATTATTCAAGTAAAATGTAAGCCCTACAATCTTTAAGAATTAGCTCTTTAAGTTAACAAAGAGGAAGAGAAAAAGAAACCACAAGACATCCCACATATAAGTACATATTATCAACTGGCACTGAGTTCCTGGCAAGGAAATTTGTCTTTCCTGTGACAACAGCATTGGTCCATCTTAAAATTAGTGCAAAATAGTGAGGGCCTAAACGAGTACAAATCCTTGCTTTTCAAATATTCTCTTTAATTATGCTCTTTTTATGTGGAAATTAATCGGTTGTTCATAAACACTATGTACTTTTAAGTTGTCATCATTTAATTAATGGATATCTTCCTTATCAGGGGGAAGAATGTCAAGTATCCATTAATGTATGTATTTATAAAAGGATCCTGTATATTCTGAGCAGCAAAATAGGATTTTCACATCAGCTTTAGCGAACCACAGTTTTCCTAGGCACAGTCACAATATTTTGACAATGCCCATCTCCCACTGAAGAAGAAGAAGAAGAAGAAGAAGCACTTCAAGTCAGCAGCATCACCACTGCTCTGCTAAAGGGACTTGTCATGTTTCTGGCTAGAAAATAACTTACAGGCTTTCCAGGCCCTCCCCAGGGTGTAATACCCAGTAGAATTTAGTCTAGGACTTTCAAGTGCTGGAAAGTAACAAATCTGGGAGAGACACTTCTTTAGATCTCTCTGTTATCATGGGTGCGACATGTGCTACACACAGGACAGTTGGCAGTTAGGACTCAAGCACCAAGCTTCTGCACTAAGGCTTTAAGCTGAGCCTAGTGCCAGGAGGCTTGTCCTTGTAGCCCCTGTGGAGCGAAGGGCTGCACCAAAGCCTTATCAGAAGATGGCTAATGGGAAAAACCAGGTTCATTTAGAGTACCCTTTCTACTTTGCTTTGAAGTATTCTCATGAAAAATGCTCAGAGTTCAATAAATCATATTTTAAGATTTTCCATGGAGGTAGTGTGCTATTGTACAATGCTGGCCTGTAATTACAAGGCATCTCTTCTCTAATACTGCCCTGTCATTGCTTCTGTGTTTCTGTGAAATCATTTAGATTTTCTGAGCCTCCATCCCCTCATTAACAAAAGGGAGGGGTTTTAGCTTGTTTCCAAGAAATTACCCACAGTTCTCCAATTTTATACCTTTGTAAATTCTCATGAGTTAGGGTTGGGATGATTCAAAAAATGACCCTAGGCTGCCCAGGCAGGGACAATAATATAGCTTTCTATTTGAATAATGTTGACATTAACTTGGAGCAAAAGTCAAGAGAATATACTTAGGGGGAAAGGGCAATCCTCTTGAAGCAGAGTTTTAGACATTTTAGACACCTTGTGGACTTCAGGCTACAGGTCAGATCAATGAGAGTGTGAGACAGTTTATCCAGTTTGACAGGTAAGAAAATATAAACTCTCTATCTTCAAGGACGCTAAGGACCGAGACGACACTTTACAGTGACCCTTACAAACGTTCAGCTCTGAAAACCAGTCTTCTAGTAAAGTGTCATTGTCGTATGGGTTTCTATGGCAGTAGTAACTTAGCACTTATTTAATCCAGTCCTCTATGACATTATAAACTTATTCCAGAAGAAAACAAAACAGAATTAAAATGCAAAAAAAAAAAAAAAAAAAGACAAGGTGTTCGGTCAATATCCATTCTGCAAAACAGAAGAGAACAGACTGGCACATGCAGCAAACCACACAGTTCCAAAAGTAACGTCACTTAGGGTTAAGGTTTTATCTATTCACCGCCAACTGAAATGAAATACTAACCCTTATTCAGCTGGTTGTGAACGTCTAGACAAGGCCAGTTGTTGGTTCAATGACCCCCAGATGTTTTCCGTCAGCAGGTTGTGTGCAAAGATCACTGCACTGTGGTGGTGACCTGTGCCAACCGGTTCCATAGCATTGTGTCTGTCTGGGAAGTGCAGGATGACAGGTACCTGTAAAGTGTAATCAGTGCTTTCCAGATGATCTACATTCTATGTTGACCTAAATAAGTTATATATTACAGTAAAGTGCTACAACACTAGTCTCCAACAGTAGTAAGACACATAGTTCTCTGAAAAGTTCAGCAGCTGCGTGAGTCACACGGTTGTGAAGACACTTGCCAATCTTCATGGCATAGTATTCAATAATTTGTCTCCTCCTGTGACTTTTTATATTATACTTTTTAGAAGCAGTTGTGTAAAAAAAAAATCCAGTTTCCAACAGTTTTCATTTGTTTGTTTGTTTTAAATCTTTCTTTAGAAGTTGCATCTGAAAGCGTCATGAGCATTTAGCTTGCTGATATCCATTTTTATTTCCTCAGGCTTTTCTCGTCGGTAGGTTACAGCCCTTGTGCAAACACTTTGCAGAATCAGTTTATCCTTGATAAAGAAGAAATATTATCATTAGTAAGGGAGCTGAGTGTTAGAACTGGACAGTAACATATAGAGAGCTATCCTCTGAGCTCACCAACCTTTTTGGAAGCAGACATTCTGTAATCTGATGAGGACTTTATCTTGTTACTGTTCCACTGTAGAATCACCTGTCTAATGATAAGGACTTTAAGTAACCCAATCAAGAAAGTGACTATGAATATGATAAAAAATATTCGCAGATAGCTTGGGCCAGATAAACATTCTGCAAGAAAGGAAACAAGTCGAGGAGTTAAAAAAAGTTTTAAAAAGTAAATCAAATTTTTTTCTGTCAAATAAATGATGTTTACATTCCTATAAAAGAAATAGAGTTATTTACAAATCTATGTTTTTGAAACAGGAGCCTGACATTACTGATTACTCAAAAGAGCAAACCCTTCTTTGGAAAATATTCACAATGAAAGTATTTGATATATTTTTATAGCTTGCTATGTAAAAAAATCTTACCTACATGTAAGCTTGTTTACAACAGTGCCAGAGAGAGCTTTAGTGGTGTGTACTGTTCAGCAGTATATGGAAAACACGATTTAAAAACTATTGAGCAGCCCTAAGCATTTAGCATGTGTTTTTCTTTTTATTCTTTCTCCTCCTTTGTTGCTGAGCAGTAATGGAAAATAAACATCTGCAGAAGCTAACTCAGTACTACTCTAATAGGGAGATAAATATTTCCTCTAAATCTTGGTGTAAGATTTCATTAATATTTCACATCGTGACTCTGAGAAGCAGGAGTGCTGAATCTTGGACAATACCCAAATTTCTTGTCTCACTTATTACTAATTAACTTTAGTAATCTGGTCTGTTTGCTTCCACAAATTCATTGTGAGTTCCTCAAAAAAACAAATAATCACTGGCTGAAGAAAGAAAAGCTGTGTTAGGAGAAGGGACATGCTAGGCCTTTGGCAAACTCTCACTGGAAAATTTGCAGACTCTGTGCTTGCCCGAGGTCTACTCTAGTCTCTGAGGAACATGGTTGCACAACAGTGGGTATTCCACAGAGCTCACAAGCTGCCCCAGATTCATAAAATCACTTCCTGGACTGAAACATGTGTTTCTCCACCCATTCTGCGTGCTTCAGAGACCTAGTCTGACTGCTGTAGTTGCCTTTAAAAAAGCCTCAAGGGAGAGGATGTGCCAAGGCCACGAGCATAGTAGCATTCAGTCATGGTTGATTCTGGCTTGAGTGTTCGATGATAACCCAGCATGCCTCTTAAACAAGGCAAGGTTTCAGGAATGGGGGGTTGGGTGGTGGAGGGTCTTTTCCAACTAGGTGTACTTAATAGAGACCCTTTCTTGTGATTGGTGACAAAAAACCTTGAGGAGATCAAAGCACATCCAACCCCACTCAGTGGAGTGGAAGCAACAGACACACATACAGTACGGTGCCTCCTTGTTAAAGATGTCATGGGGACAGGGTACAAAACGTGTGTCCAAAGGTGGTGCTCTTTTCCGGCTGACTGCCTTCAGGCTAGTGACCCACATGACTTAGGTCTTGACAGATGGTGATGTCCCTTGGCTGACTTAGTCTGCTCTGCCAGCTAAGCTGATCCTCAGAGGGTCACGTGGCTTGATCCCACTCCTGGCTTTTTGCCTGATGGGAGCTTAGCCAGAGAGACTGAAAGAAGACCCTTTAAGTGTGATTGAGTGGAAACATAATTGAGGTGCCTAACAAATGCCCTTTTCCTTTCTTTGCACAATAGTTGTCAAGGCGGGGGGTGGGGGTGGGGCCCTGTAGCCACTGATATATTTCAGAAATATTACTAATGTGTTAGCCAGAGGACCCCTTGAGGGCTCAAATCTGCATGAATGTTCCTCATGTTGTTATGGATGGTCTAACATTTGCCCCTGGTCATGCTTTTCTTAGCTGAGGTCAGACTAAGCCTTTTTCTAAGGAGCTTTAAGGGAATAGTGTTTGCAACAACACTTAAGTCAGAGTAGTGTTTACTTAACATAATTAATGATATGTAGGGGCCCTCTTTATTAGAAGGGCACTTGGCTTTCTGGAGAGATTGCTGCAATCTCAGCTGGCAACACATGGGACTTTTTTTCTGAGCCAAATTGACTGTGGGCTAAGGGAATGAAATATGGGAAACTAAGATGTGCAGGACATTTCCACTCTGCGACTTCTCTAGGGCTGCCCTTTCTGTTTCTTGAAATAGTAGATGCATCAGGAACATTTCCAAAGACATGGCTGCAAATACAGCTTCTATTTCATAGGTGTTTCTACACCTTAGACCTGTGCAAAGTGGGTTTTAGATTTTTTTGGGGGGGAGGGGTAGGGAGAGTGCTCCAATAATCTTTTGTTTAAAAGTAGTTTTTGAACATAGCTCTCACATCTTTCACCTTTATTTACAACCTTTGAATTGAGGCCTTTCTTTATGTTCATTAGTTTATTTAGTATCATATAACCTTGCAGCATACCTCTTATCCTCTATTTTCTAGTGAGGTAGGGCCTCAGAGAAGTTTTGCCGAAGGACTTATATTTCTTTCTTTTTTTTGGCATTTGTTTTTTTTTCCAAAATAATTTTTTTATTAATTTATTCTTGTTACATCTCAATTGTTATCCCATCCCTTGTATCCTCCCATTCCTCCCTCCCTCCCATTTTCCCCTTATTCCCCTCCCCTATGACTGTGCCTGAGGGGGATTACCTCCTCCTGTATATGCTCATAGGGTATCAAGTCTCTTCTTTGTAGCCTGCTATCCTTCCTCTGAGTGCCACCAGGTCTCCCCCTCCAGGGGACGTGGTCAAATATGAGGCACCAGAGTCCGTGTGCAGTTGAGTGGAGAGTGGGGTATGACTTATATTTCTTAACTTACTATATTTTAGGACTAGGTCTTCAGCCTGAAAGTAATGCATTCTTTCCGTTGTATCAAATTTGGAATTATTCACCTCAAAGTAATTTCCTTTTTCTTTCCCCCTTTTTAATTTAATAGGCAGAATTTATATAGTTCAGGATGGCCTTGAACTCCCTATGCATCCAAGGCTGAACTTCAACTTATGATCTTTGGATACCACCTCCCAAGATCTGTTATGTCCCATGATGCCTAGTTTTATGTGGTGCTGGAAATTAAACACAGGCTTTACCCACGCCAGGCAAAGCTTCAGCCCCCGTGTCATAGCCTTAGGCATATGACAACTGTAGATGATCACTTAAAATGTTAGTGGCTCATCTGAAACAGGAAAATAAAGTTTTGATAGAAGTGAGGAAGGTCAGAAGGAGAAGAAAAAATAGGTTACAATGGAAAATCAGGGTCCTCTGATCTCTTAGAGTGATTATTCGATACAGAAAAGCCTATATTTTGGCTCAAGGGTGTCCTTCTAGGTAATTCATTTGCACGACCCTTGGTAAAGACAAGCAGCACAGGGGCTGGGAAGATGAGAAAGGAAGTCTGGCCACTTAAGTGCCCATCTTTGGGAGGTTAAAAAAAATGGATCACCAACTCAGTTCAATCTTGTATATACATACCACTACAGTTTATACAGTAATCACATAATACTTTGGCACAGTGATAAAGTCATTCAAAGAATGAATCCAGTAATTTGCATGGACTCAATATGAAGCTGGTGCTCCTTCCTTCAGCCCCAGGAGCCTCCACAAACTTACCTGATGCTTGGTCTACACGGTGCTGTTCCATGACAGCACAGGAGGCTTTACACTGATCAAGCACCGCCTGAGACAGATTGTGAGGGTGAAGGCACTGCAGACAGTTCCTGCGCAGGGAACATGGAAGGATTACTACTTTAAAAAGGTAACAGACTGACATTTCGTGTGGGAAAACAAAACAGAGCAACAACTAACAGACAAATTTTGGTTAGGTCCATTAGAAAGTAACTCCATTAGCAAAGCCTGGTGGCCCAAGCCAGTATAAATGAAAGGCTGAGGCAGGAGGATTATATGTTCTAGTGCTGCCTGGGCTCCAGAGTAAATTCAAGGAAGGCCGGGCTAATCAAAACACTGTTGGGGGTGGGGGGGGGAGGGGTGGGGGGGAGGGGCAGGGGGGGAGGATAGAGGACTTGTCCAACACGTTTGAGTCCAGAATTCAATCCCCAGTTGCAAATAAATAAACTCCACTGTTATAATTAAAATGCTATACTTTTAAATGATTTAAATAACTTACTATGCATATTTCCAAGAGTCTTACTTGTGTTACTGTTCTGAGAAAGTATGTTTATGTTTTAAAAATAGTTTATTTAATTTTGCGTCCATTAGTGTGAGGGTGTCAGATCCCCTGGAACTGGAGTTACAGACAGTTGTGAGCTGCCGTGTGGGTGCTGGGAATTGAACTTGGGTCCTTTAGAAGAGCAGCCAGTGCTCTTAACCACTGAGACATCTCTCCAGGCTGAAAGTATGTTTAAAAAACATGAACAAGCAAACTTGAGCCACAGTAACATTTACACATGTGCTCTTTGAGCAAGTCTCAGGTGGCTATTTAAAAATAGTTTTAACATGAGATAATAAAGCTACTGTCATGTAACACATGGATTTCCATTTATGCACCCCTGAGTGCTTCATAGCAACTGCAGTTCTTTATGCTAAATATTAAGATAGTCAATCCAGTTGTAGTGGGTCATATTTACTCACTGACTGACATGTACCAAGTGCTAAAGGTTTATTTTATTTACCTTTACAATATCATTTAATTCTTTTGCAAGCTATAGTAAGGTATTACTAGTCTTATTTTTAACCAGAGGCACAGAGAGTTTCAATAATTTATTGAACATCACATAACTAAATAGTAATCAGTATGTTAGCTGACAGTCTCTGTTTTCAGAAAATTATTTTTAAAAACTAATCAAACAAAGTAGTGATTTTATGTAGATATGTTCTGATTCTTCCAAAGCGACTCATTAGGCAAAGATGGAAATTTTAGTACCTTAACTCTTAAAATTTCCCACTCAGGTCTACCCACCCCACGCCGCCGCCGCCATCATCATCATCATCATCATCATCACCATCCTTATATGATAGTAACTAAGAACTCAGTAGTTAAGATTTTAAAAGGCAGAATAAAGAACAGAAATGTCTGTCAGCAAGGACTGCTTTGCCCTCGCTGGAGACGGGGACATACCAGTTTTCACTACAGGATAGATGGCAGGCTGGGCAGTGCTCACAGAGGCGGCCAATACTCCTGGGGTCGGTGCACTCACACCTGCCACACACACAGGTGCCTCTTCCGCTGCAGACTTGGCCCTTGGAGTTGACACAGCTCTGTGCCGCGGCTGATGGGCACTGACACCGATCGCCTTCCCAGCCATGGAAGCACTGGCATCTGCCACCTTCACACTCCCCGTGCCCTGCAACACAGGCACACCAGGGTAAGGTCGCCAGGCCCAGTAGCTTGGTAAGAGCTCTCCCATTTTCATGAAAATGTGCAACAGCCCCATGGGTACAAACAGCATCAGGTTCTTTTTTTTTTTTTTTTTTTTTGACAGGGCAGTGGCAGGATTTAGGAGTGACTGTTTTAAAAACTGTTCTATTGTAGATAATTTCCCCATACTAATATGTTATACTAACATGTATGAAAAAAAAAAAGGTCCAACTTTGATAGTTGCCCGACTGCCTAAATGCCATTGCGCTTTCAAGTTTTAAATTAGGAACACATAAATATAGTGAAGCCGTAAGGGCTGACTTGAAATCAGCAATGTAGGAGTGTTTGAGCAATGGGTCCCACAGTTCTCCCCCCACCCTTCATTGTTGCTAGGGGCCCAGGAAAACTTCGCAGGGCGTTGAAGCAACCATTTTAGTGCTTCTGTGTGCTCGGGCATGATTAAAGATAGGTCTTGTGGGAAGCAGACATAATTTCCCTGATCCTCAGAACACCGTGCAGGAGGTTAGCAGGGCAGGCTTAATCTGTGCTCTGAGCTGTTACTAGGTGGAACAATGGGAAAGAGAAAGAAATATGTGTGTGGGGGGGGCATTTATGCAAACAATTATCTTGAGAAAATCACGGCTACACACCATTAAATGGATTTTAGACTATAAAAAGTGTCTAAAACTTCATATGTCAATGTGAAGTAGAAGTCTTCAGAAGGAGGCACGTTATATATTTTATTATTTTCAGGCTTCTATGACTATAGATCAAACACCCTTGTTTTTCTTCCTTCCCTCCTTCTCACCTTCCTTATCTCCCTGCATTCCTCTCTTCCCTCCCTCCTTCCTTACCTCCTCTGTTTTTCTCTCCTCCTCCTCCCCTCTCCCTACCTCTCCCTCCTTTTTCTTATTGCTGGATCAGCTGAATTTGCTGAGTGTAAAACTGATGAGGTCCAGGCAAGCAAACACCCTGGTGCTGACTCCCAGCCAGATGACTTGTGAACGTGAGTTATCATCCCCGAGGAAAAGTGGTAGGGAAAATGCATGTCGGTCTTGCAGCCTGCACTCTGAGGACTCAAAGCAGATTGTCAGTTGCCTCTGCATGTGTGAGGTGTGTAGCCACAATCAAATAGACACTGTCAGGATGTCTTTTTTTTTTTTTTTGAGATTACGCCGCAGAACCTGATTCTTAAGTATGTGAAACTGCTTCCAGACACAGTATCCATTGACTGAGGACAGAAACTTCCCTGTCTTCTGCCCTGTAAAATATTTCCTTTTCCTATAAAATATAATAGACACCTGCTGGACAACTCGGAAGTCATCTTCCCTCCTATCTATGAGTCTAGTTACAGTTGAACAATGTGCGGAACACAGAGCGCTTTGTGTGTATAATAAAATAAAGGAGACTTATAATAGTGTTTTTCTGTCATCTAAGACAAACTTTCTGCCTATACAAGAATAGAGGGTTAACTTTTATAGTTTTGATTTCCATACAGTTGTAACAATGATATATTTTCATTTTCCAATAATTTAACAGATGTTTCATTACTAGCATACACATACAAGGAAGGGATCTTTATGGTAAGCAAACTTACCCTTTCATGGAGAAACAATCAAGGAACTCAAACGATGGGTAGTTTATTTTATTTTAAATATATATTAAATTTATATTCTACTAATATAATGTTATCATACTAATATTATGGTACTGTTAATATTGATATAAATATAATATAAAAGATATTTATATATTTAAGTTATATTTATATATTTAAATATAATATATTTAAAGCTATATATAAAGTTATATTTTGTTTTAATTTTCAAATGCTGCATAGGCTTTTTAATTTCCTGGATAGTAACCAGTAGATGGCAGTGAACTGAATTAACCAAAAATAATCTTGATATTTTTATCTTATCCTATTTCATTAAAAATATGTTCTGCGTGTGGCCAGAGGAATTAGTCTTCTGGATTACTTAGCAATCCAGTACTTTCTGAAGAATGCTGCCCTTGTCCGTTCTGTTACTGGTGGTTTTCCAGAAATAAATCGGTGAGGTCTAAATGACTTCAAACTTACAATACCATCTACAGCAATGCTTTAAGAATTTTCCAGTGACTGGGATTATATTTTTATAGCTTACTTTCTCTCATCCAGATGGAAATAAAACCCTCGGAGCAAGCGTAAGGGGGACCACTTCCAGAGCGAATCAGATCCTTACAGAATACCCACCAATTCTTCTAGAAAACTTGTCAGCCTTCACCAGTAACTACCTTTTCTGGTATAAATCTTTCCAACATCAAGGGATACATGAGATTCATATTTAATTTTAGGTTTTAATTTTTAAAAATAGCAACTGTACTCAAGCTAAAAATATAAACATGATTTTGCCATGCCTCAATTTCATAGGCTGTGGGGTTTTGAACTTTGATTTTGGGTTAAGTGGCAGAATTTCACGACATCAGGTTTAATACACCAGTGTAAATGCCAATATCACTATGATGAATTCAAACTGCCTGTGTTCATCAACTTACCAGCACACACAGACCCATGGTGATACGGACAAGAAAAGTCATCCTTTTCACAGTATTTGCCATATACTCTTCCAAGCTTGGTTTTGTGACATAAACATTTTCCACAGATACAAACGCCTCGGCCACTGCAGACAGGTTGATCCTCCTGTGACTTGCATGTCTCAGAAGGAAACTGGTCTTCATCAAAATGACATTTGCTGTCATCACAGTGCGGACACTTGGGATCCAGGACAGCTTCCACACACTGTCCTTTATGTCCTTTGAGATCCTCACACTGGCAGCTGCAGCTTCTGTGTATGTAGACTTTCGTGGTCTCATTGAAACCAATAGGTTTGATTATTGCATAGTTTTTTCCTCCTATGATATCACATGTTTTCATCACAGCTGTTACATTGAAAAGAACCTAAATTTTAAAGCAAGAGGAAAACATATTTATATCCTTTGATACAATAATGCTATATCCAGTAATAAACTCAACAGTGAACATTCTAGAAGCACTAACAATATTTATAAAACATACATGCAATCTTTTTTTATATGCAGGTACATAATCCCCCTTTAATTCCATCTTGCCTGACTAATTAATTGGAGTGAAAGGAAGCAACAATTGCTAATGGCATGTAAACCTCCATGTGTCCATTTGTCTGTGTCACCTTAGGTAATTGATTGGATAGACAACTGGTGAAACAATGTTTTATTTTCTAAATTGCAAATAAGGTGTTAGTGAACATATGGCATTAGGAACCATTAAAGTAACAACCTTCTGCTCTTCTGGTTCAGAGCCCTCGGGTACTCATGTGGACAGTCTTATCTATTTATAGTCTACTTTCTAGATGTCCAAGGTAAAGGCCCAGAGTTGATCTTTAGCATATCCAGCTTGTCAGTGGAGAAAATTTTACACGGTCTCTGATGTTATTCAAAGGAAAGAGGCTTAGGACTCATGATCCAGTTTCAAGACCTCAGCACAGAGTCACTCTGTTGTTACAGCGAAGAAGCCACTCTAAAACTAAAGGATGGACTTGCAAGAATTAGTACCACCCTACAGTTTATTTGCCTGTCAAAATTTTCCTTGTTCCTTATCTTTTTCCGTAATACGGTTGATTTACTGTCTATATTTTCTGACTCTCCATCTTCAGGTGCGTTGAAAAATCAGAATGCTTATACACATATATACCAGTTATGTGTGTTTATACACTTTGAATTGAAATTCACTACAGTAATTAAATTCCAACATTAAAATAATGTGTGCTGGAATTTTTAGTTGGAAATGAATTAGCATGAAATAAAAAAATCCTACATTTAGACTTTCATGTGCAAGGCATTTGAGTTGGATTTATCACATTAAAAATCAGTGTGGTTGGTGTCAGTTTGTACTTGAACTGTTTTTACCTCTAAGAATTTTAAGGACTCACAGATGTGTAGGAGGATGTGGTCACTGCTATTATAACTAGTATAAAAAATCTAGGACTTCCATAAATAATAGGCTCATTTACTGCTTCCAGGAGTCAAACTGTTTATAGTACTTAGCTGAAAGGAGATAAAGTCAAAGAAAAAAAAAGAATATAAGAATGAAGGTAAATCATTGTTATAAATCTGAAAGTCTTGAAAGACTTGCTTTGTTTTTTAGAACTTAGCTTAGTGTTATCTTTCTTGCTACAAAAAAACTTCTCTGTAGCAGAAGTCAAATGAGTATTATATAAACGAGTATATGATTTTTTGAACAATATCCAAGGAATAATTTTAGCTGGAACTACAGAATTAGAAGCTTGAGGTAATTAATTAAAGATACAAGGCTTGTGAGCACAGTCACACTACCCACATGAGGAAAAATTACTTTCCAACTAAAGAGGAAGAAGTGTTCTCTCTCTGAGTTAATCTTAGAATGTTAAGGACTTTCTATCTCTTTGAAAACTCCTTTCTCCCAACACAGAATGCTGGAACACACAACCTTAGAGTGAGAAGGAGGGAAGATGCAGCATCTTCCCACCCAGGTCATCTGAGTCAGGGATGTTGGAGAGGTGACACGCCCACCCCAGCCCTGCGTGCCTGATGTACTCTGCTGCGGCAGTTCTTGGTGAAGAACCATTTCCTCTGGCCCTGGAGCTCTGTTCTTGGCATCCCAACTCTTTCCAGTTATTTTATAAATAGTGTCACTCCTCCAATTTGACCCCTTTTAACAATTTTTCACCTCATTTTTTAGGTCATCACAAAATGAAAGATTTTGGAATTCTTAGCTTTTATCTACTGTCCCATTCTTTCAATTTCATACAAATTTAATTTGAAATTAAAAAGGCATTGTCACTGTTACAACTACAGAAACTGCTTGCTTGAAAGTATGTGATTTCTCTCATTAGACAAACTGGGTCACATAAGTACTTAACACAATACATATTTAATTTGAAAATTTAGGAGAAGTCAATTAAGGATGGAAGTAACTTTGAGAAGACACTAGAAGGATGAGAAAGCACACCAAACAATTAATCTTAAACAAGAAAAGCACACTGACACATACTTCGTCATTGCTTGTCACGTTTCCACATCCAACTATGCCTGGCTTTCTGGCCCCATCCGGACAGATGGCTGTGATGTTAAAATAGACACCATGTACCTGATTTTCCATCTGCACTTTTACTTCTGAAGTGAGTTTCTGCAGAGACATTGGTTTTTAATTACACACTACAGTAGTTTCTAGTATAAGCATTAAAGCATACTCAAGGCTCATTATGTCATCCTAGACTTAATATTTAACTTAATCAAAGTCTACCTCTGGAAAATTGAATAAATTGGTGACTTCTTGCAACAGCCCAATTATATGGAAATCATGTAAGAAATACTGAATGATAAGCTGAGTTTAAATAGTTTGATTTTCCCACACATCTGTGATTCCACATTTTAATCATTATAGAAACAATCCCTTACCCAGCGTTATAAGGATAATCTTTCAAAGTCATGTTTATTATACTTAACGATGAAGTTTAAAGAAACATTTTCATAACAAGTGAATTCTGACAATTTATAGCAGGAAATATGGTTTTGGCAAAACAGAAACAAAAACAAAACCCTGAATTTCAAGTGCTTTTGACTATCATGAAAAGCTAGTGTTTTGTAAATACAAAGCTGAGACATAGATTTGTGGAGGTGGCATTTCTAACCTGCAGGTGTTCACAGCAATCACTGGCCAAACACAGTCTTACAAGGTTCTCTAAGAAGGGCTTAGGGTTTATCACGTCTCCATGCTTGCCTGAATCCGTAATGTTTGTTCCTAGCTGTAATTCTAAAGCAGAGCTCCATGTAGGGTACAGAATTATGGTACATTTGCACAGTCATTCAGAGGGTCACTCAGTAAATGTCTACCACACGATGTCATGTATTGGGCACACACTAATGTCTTCCATCACTATCTTTCACTTACAAAAGATACAGCTACTTTAAATATATCTTTTAGATATGTGAGCATTTGATCACAAAAATCTGAGCCTGGCACATGGAAAAGTCATGAATTTATACTTGTAAGCAAAAATAACAGAAATGTGAAATATGCAGATGTGCAAGGACAGTGGGTGGATGAAGAACTTCCAATGGCTTCTAATTTTTTCAGCTAAAGTAATTTTACTTCTTTACCAATATTTTTGATGAGATAGGTATTCATTGATGAAGAACTGATCATGGAATTCTGATACCATGTCCTCAAAAGAAGATGTTTTCCTCAAGTTCATGAATATAATTTGAATAGGTAAAACTACTTCTCTCTCTCTCTCTCTCTCTCTCTCTCTCTCTCTCTTTCTCTCTCTCTCTCTCTCTCTCTCTCTCTCTCTCTCTCTCTCTCTCTCTCTCACACACACACACAAATACACACACACACGTGCTTACTTTTATCTCCACCAAGAATTCATATTCTTTGATACAAAGTAATCCTGGCAAGCTCCCCATGGTGTAAAATAATGTGGCTATGCACTGATCGCTGGGCCAGGACCTGCCTCCCATAGTGGCAATCTTGCATGCCATGCTTGCTGTTTCTCTAAGATCTCAAACCACTTGGGCCCGTGTCTATGAAGCATCGTGTAAAGACAAATCTCTACAGTATTTCCTGTGCTTTGGAAATCAAGATTCTGGTGAAATGTGCAACTTCGTCTTTCCGGTCTAAGAGGTGCTAGGACAGACACTATTTCATGTCTAAGTGGGTTGGGAAAGATGCTACTGTTTTTCCTGGTGTATAACAGTTAAATGAATTGTAAATTGTTTCTGTTGGGCTTTGAAAATTAAATAAAATTCTAAAAGAATTTTGAAAACGTACATACATAAAAAGTAATAACAGAATCCCAAAGTTATTTCAGCCAAAATAGTTTTGCTTTGTTTTGTTTTTTGAGTTCACTAATGCTTTTTCTCTGCAAGGGTATACAGTACCACAGTAGGCTGAGGGAGTCACATGTCTCCACAAGGCAAAGAACATACGGGCCAAACAATGCTGTCTGGTTTCACTGTTTAAGACAGTGTTTCATACCTAGCTTCCTGTCTCATTTTTCATAAGTCTGACATAAAGGTTTAGAAAAGCTAGACATGGCAGTATATGCTTATAGTCCTAGGACACAGGAGAAGGCAGAGAAGGATCAGGAACCCAGGGCTAGACTTGGTTTATCAAACAAAGAAACAGAAAAGAAGCCAATTTATGCCTTGGCATAATAAAATGGAGGTACACAGTAGTAACTAAAAGGTCTAACTGCAGAGCTGGAGAGATGGTTCAGTAGTTAAGAGCATCGGCTGTTCTTCCAGAGATCCTGACTTCAATTCCCAGCCACCACATAGTGGCCCGCAACCACCTATAATGGGATCTGATGCCCTCTTCTGGCCTGTACCATATATGCACACCAAATACTTATACATAAACAAAATAAAAAATAAAAGGACTAATTGCATACACTCCCTATTCATTTTGATGGCTCTTAAGAACAAACTATGGATAGGAAAGAAGTGTCGTTATGGTTTGCTTTTCTTGATATAAAATTTCATGGATCTAATATTTCTTTAAAGACATGTATGAATGTTTTACCTGCATGTATGTTAGTGTGTCCAGTGGTGGTGGAGGTGAGAAAGCGGAGATGATGGATCTCTGGGAACTGTAGTTAGAAATGCTTCTGAGCCACCACATGGGTGATGGGAACTGAGCCTCCATACTTTGGAAGAACAGCAAGTACTTCTACCCACTGAGCTATCTCTCTAGATCTAGGATCTAACATTTTTCATGGTAGCGAGAGATATCATTTAAGATATTTGTGTTTATTTCATTCCATGTAGTTTTCAGACATTAAAAAGAAATCTCTGCAATGGGTGTTAAGGAGCATAGAGTTGGCACCTTCTGTAGCCAGGTGGGACTCCAAGTGGAGAGAGGTGGGTATCACCCCGCACATGCAAACCTTCGACCTAAAATGCATTTCATCTATAAGAAGTGTCGGGCAAAGACGGAGCAGAGATTGAGAGAGCAGCAAACCAGTGACTGGCCCAACTTGAGACCAACCCCACAGCAGAGGGCAGACCACTGTCACTATTAATGACACTCTGCTATGCTTGCAGACAGGAGTCAGGCATGACTCTCTTCTGAGAGGCTTCGTCAGGCAGCTGATGGAGACAGGTTCAGAGACCCAAGGCCAAGCAATGAGGCAAGCTCAGGGAAGACAGTGGAGAGAAGACTAGAAGGAGCTGCAGGAGCCAAGGACACCACAAGAAGACCTGCAGAGCAATCTAACGTGGGCCCGTGGGGGCTTCCAGAGACTGAACCACTAACCAGAAGGCATGCATGACTGAACTTAGACCTCCCCTCTGTGCCTATGTAGCAAATGTGCAGCTTGGTCATCATGTGGGACCCCTAGGAGTAGGAGAAAGGGCTGTCTCTGACTCTGTTACCTGCAGCTGGTTCACTTTCCCTTAGCTGGGCTGCCTGGTCACTCCCAGGCGGGAGAGGATTTGCTTAGTCCTGTATGATGTGAGATGCCAGGATGGATTGGTACCAATCAGGGGTCTTCCCTTCTCTGGGAGGAAGGAGACGGGCAGTGGGAGAAAGGGGATGGGACTGGGAGCAGGATGTAGAGTGAGTAAATAAGTAAGTAAGTAAGTAAATAAACAAGCAAGCTGAGGGAAAACCCTCTGCAAAACCAAGCCTAGCAAGATGTATTTACTTTAAAGAAGGATATTTTAAACAATTTCTTCATTTTCTTCCCTGTGTCGGTTTCCCGCCTTCCCCTTTGAGCCCAAGTTCAAAGCAGGTGCTGCCTAAGGACAGTTAACAAGCAGCCCTGGGGCTTCACAGCTCCGTGGCTCTCGCAGCACTAATTCCACAAGTCAGGCAAGCTGGCAGGCAGAGAATCTGGGGCAGCAAGGCTTTATAACTGGCCAATAAATCCATGGAAGAATAAAGCATAGTTTTTGACACCCCATTAAAAAAAACTCAAAGGACAGAAGATAAACAGGCCACATCACACATCTGGAAGCAGCTGGGCTCATGGAGGAACACCTAGCATCTCATCCTGATGTCTCTGCTCATTGGTTGTGTGAACTACAGTTAACTGGCTTGCTTTTCTGGTCCTAAATGTACAATGGGACTACTAACTGCTGCCCAGCAGAGCAGGTGTGCAGATTAAGTGAAGGCATGTATGGAAAATGACAGGCATGAAGAGAGAAGTCAGTATAAGCACATTTTAATGAAACTTTTAAATGCAGGCATGATCCAGTTTGCGAGGCCAGAACTCCAGTTTGAGTTCCCTTAAAACTTCACTCAACTATTCTTTTTAAAAAATATATATTTTATTAATTTATTCATATTACATCTCAATTGTTATCCCATCCCTTGTATCCTCCCATTCCTCCCTCCCTCCCATTTTCCCCTTACTCCCCTCCCCTATGACTGTGACTGAGGGGGATTACCTCCCCCTGTATATGTTCATAGGGTATCAAGTCTCTTCTTGGTAGCCTGCTATCCTTCCTCTGAGTGCCACCAGGCCTCCCCATCCAGGGGACGTGGTCAAATATGGGGCACCAGAGTTCCATGCCCCTATTCTTTACATGACTGATGATGACATACAATCAGTGACCCAAGAGATCATCTGGGAAAGTGAAACCTTGGCCCAATTCTTGATAAAAATGCAAATTGACTGGACACTACAATGACTGAGCGTGGGTAGCCTCAGGAAGCCCTCTTGTAACCTTTACGTCCTGAGGAGTCTCTTTACCTCTGCAGGCTGTTCTTTATAACAGTGCCATGTTGCTTGTGTCTGCTAAATCTGTGATGTAGGAAACTATCCAAAATGTTGTGACAAGCTGGTAACTCACTGAATATTCAATTTGAAAGGAAACCTAGATGACTGGGTCAATCTTAGTTCACCCGTCTGTGGGACAAGTGAGGCACAGAGAACAGAAGTGACTCTCCCAAGCATCAGGCATCACTGCTGGTTTGTGGTCCATCCAGGGGTAACCCCAGCTCTAAAGTCCCAGTCTTACATTGTTTCTGTCACTCCTTGCAAGAAGCAGCAACACTGCCTTGCACGTTGCCACATAAAATGGTAGTGACATGGACTTGGAGAAAATTGTACAGGCTGTGATGTACATACCTTGTAGGCTTCTACTACTAAATTGTTGAGGTTTGCAGCTTTGGATTCTATTTCACCAGCAATGGCGCCAGGCAAAAGAGGCAGAAGGTCCTGTAAAATATGTGAATCATGGGTGCATAATAAAACAGTAGATGTAAGCAGTAAACAATCAAGACATTAAACATTATGTAGCTATCAGGAAGGCAAGCCACTGTACGAATGAAGACTTTTGACCAAACCACAAGCAAACTAAGAGAAATGCCTATCCAGAGAAATTAGAAGTAATAGATACTGATTATCATTCAGAGTTTTAGATGCACCAAGATAGGAAAGATATTTTCTTCAAGGTTGCCAAATACAAACAGCCAAAACACTATGAATATAACATTTATATAATTCCTGATTGTTTCGTGGTTCTTCTTGCTATATGCAGTTTATTTTACTTATGTGTAGTAATATAAATGTATATGTAAAAAAGAAATATAATAAAATATTGCAAAAAATAAGTATCGGTGTCTGTGGTCATCTATGTAAATGAGTATGTGTGTATATCCTGAATTACATGACCTCAAATCCAATTAAAGTTAGTTCAGCATTTCCTAAACTGTTTTTAACATGAAAAGAGTTCTGATGGCAAATAAGTTGATGAAGGTCTATTTTTTTTAGAGATCCAAAATCCACACTTGCAAATTATTCAGAATGGGTCTGCAATTTGAAAATACGTTAATTTTAATATTGTTTATCTGGCATTACCAATTCATCAGTTTCTAAACTCTTTCCATGTGACCTAGGTAAATTCTTGATATAAGTAGTGTCCTGTGGAATGACACTTTGGGGCATGCTGGGCTGGATGGAAGGTCGTAGTTAAAGTGTGAGGAGGGATTCTATGTATCTCTTGAGAGAACATGAGACTGAGCAATGGCCTCAAGGTCTACCTGAAAGAAGTCTGTCTGGTCAGAGTGAGAAGTGATGAGCATAGCATTACGATGAGAAGAGCAGGGCATGAGAGCAGCAATGTTCACTTCTTTATTCATTTTCCCACTCACTAAACACCACCATCTCCTTCTGTGTGCCAGCCAGACTTAGATGTAGCAATTTTAAAATTCAAGTGTCAAACTCTCACCGAACACTCTCATATGTTACTGTGAGATGTTAAATTACTAGGCCACATAGTTTCAACTCTTAAGGAGCAGTTTCACAAAGCGCCTGTACACATGATGACACAATGGAGTAATGCTCAGGTGATATGAGGAGGGACACCAGCAAACATTTCAGTCTGCGAAACATTGTCATGGACTGTTCCCTCAAGAAAGTTACTTAAAGTTTTTGGCTAAATGTTGAGCAAGAGCTAAGAAAGTAATGAGGGAGACTGGCTTCTAGGCATGGGGTGGGGGGCAGGGCAAGAACCAAGGCACTGGGGAACGGTATAGCCTGATGAGTGTGCGTGCGTGCACACAGAACAATTAGACACAGAGCTGTAAAGACAAGTGCAAGGTAGGACACAGTCTAAGGAATGAGTCCAGGGAGACAGACAGAGGCCATATGATGTTGAAGGCAGAGGGTGCTTTCAATAGAACACTTTCCTTCAGGTAGTATTGTGGAAATCTTTGTGATTTTGGTGGATTGTCTAGATAGCCAGGTAGAGAGGGCCTGGGAGATAGCTCCCAATTCTGGTTTGTAAACCAGATAAACATGGTTTGTAAATAGGTGGCAGCAGGGGCACTTGGAACACTGAGCAGAGCTATTCAGGATTGGAGAGCCCAGCAATTCTTACTTTGCACACAATTCAGTTAATAATAAGCATAGTTTTGTATTTCATCAGCCAATGGCAGATTTACAAAGGGAGAGAGAAACCCCAGTGAACACAACACAAGAAGAAACAATAAGCCTTCGAGAAGCAGGAGGCAAAAAGCACAAAAGGCTGCATAGAATTTAAAGGTCAGCTGTGAATCTTGGAGGTTAAGAGCCTAGGACTTGAGTTATTAGAGACCTGGCAAGTTTTTAACCTCTCTAAATGTTTGCTCATCTTAAAACAAGCATGTGGACAATACTGCCCTTGTTATACGTAGCTAAGCGAACTGATGATGAGTGCGCGTTTTTAAGTTCAGTATCTGAAAGTAGTTAGGTAACCAGCCAACGGAAGCTGCTTGTGTCATTGTCCTAAGTGGTGTCACAGTTCATTTTGGGCCTGAACTAACTCATGTGAATGTAAATTTGTTATTATGTTAAAAGATGATTGATTCCATGCTGTGTATATACAATTGGGGAATCGGGGCTTTTATCACAGATTTCCGGCGGAACTAGTGGTACACATGAAGTTGAATTTTCAGATGATAGCGTTGTTATTATGTCTGAAGGAAACTAGTGAGGGAAACAACAGCTTTGTGCAAGGCGGAAATGAGTTTTGGCATTTGTTGAAGTCAAAGGAAAATGTGGCTGCTAAAGAAAGAAATAAAAGAAGGAAGAAAGAGATAAAGAAAGGAAGGAAGGAAAGAAGGAAGGTAAAGCGGATGGGCCACTGTGAGAGGTTTAGAGTAGATAGAAGAAAGAATAAGCAAAACTTGTAAAGGAGATGAAGGCTGAGTGAAGAGAGGACAACTAAAGCATCATAGTCTCATGAAAACAAGAAAGAGTGTCTTGGAAGAGACACTCTCAAAGACTGAGAAGAAAGGAGTGCCTCAGGCGCCCCTCTGTTGGGCACTCCACGCCATTTCCAGATTTGTCCCTCTACACAATGTCTGCTTTGCTTCTGAGTCCCACATACACGGAAGGGTTCTAAGAACCACAGAGATTATTTTTATGCACAGGGTATTGACTGGCTTAGCCACTTCCACGGATTCGGTTGGTCCTTTGCTTCATGACCTAGACCAAAGCTAGGTGTGTCGGTGCTGTTAAAAATCAATGCACCTACAGTACAATTCCTATATACAAAGCTCAGGGAAATCATGGATGGGGGCATAAAGATTGTAAGGAAGAGGAGCCACTGCTGTAGACATGACAGTGAAGCTGTACACATGAAATCTCAACAATGTGGCTTCCTGAGCAAAACCTGCATAATGATGACACCAATCAACATACCAACATGGATGGAGGCATTTTCATAAGGCCCCCACTCTAAGAGAAAATGTTACTGACAATCAGAGACTACAGAAGAAAGGAGAATCACTTTTCTCTAGGAATGAGTCCCTGACAGGTCATAGTAAATCACCCAGTCCCAAGTCAGCCCTGAACATATGTACATAAAAGCAACACTAAAACAGCCCTGAACATATGTACATTAAAAAAATGCTATATATATAAAATATATAAAATAAGGAAGATGTTATGGATTTGACAAGGATTTATGAGGAGTTGAAGAGGGGGAGGCAGTTGAAGAGGAACGATGTAAATACAGAGCTTATGTTTGAAATTCTCCAAAAAAATTAAAAAAAAAAAAAAAGAAGACAGCTGCTGTTCTCCACTGTTAGCCCATTATAAGGACATGACCTTGGACCATGATATAAGCAAGAATTCAAACATGAAAAGAACAGAGTTGGAGTATGGAATACTTCTTATATGATGCAAGTCTACATTACTGTTGCATTCAGTACCAGCTTAGGTGTCGTGCTGTGACCATGTGCACTGAGTTCAGTCTCCACATGTCATGGTTCTAGGTGTCACAGACTTAGAACTTTGCACATAAATGCTAACATAGGATACTACAAAGTTTACTTTCAATGAGACATCATTACTTGGTATATCACAGCTCTAGAATCCCAGTTTCTGCTTCTGAAAACTACCTTCACTTCAGCCAATCCAAGCATTTTAACTCTGATGTCGCAGGTGTGAACGTACCTTGTACCAATGAAACTGCTTTCCTTGAACTGCAAAAATGACATTTATGTTGTTGTCAATTAGTTTTTCAGAAAGTTGGCCTAATGATGGATGTTCCTGTAATAAACAGAGAAACAAAGACTGAGTGAAGTCTAGTAGCTCAGTCTCACACATCTATAGATTTTAGTATGAAAAAAAATCCATGTGACTTAGAATAACAATGCATTTACTTGTTTATGACAGTCAAGGAACATTTTCAAATACAACGCCAATATCAGCGAAGTCGGTGTCTTACAAGAAGAACTCCACGAAACTCTATAACTTAGAAGAGTAAAGAAGGTCAAATTCACACACTAAAGTGAGGATCACAGCCCTATCAAGTTAGCACTGTTCTGAAACAGGGACATGCAAGTGACAGTGCATTCTGAGCTGAAACTCTTCAAAACTTGAAGTGTAAAACACTAAAAAAATTGTTTATTCATACCCATTGTGTATACACATATACAACTATACACATATTTGTGTGTGCGTACATTTGATTTGATGTCTGACATAGCATATATAAACTCTCTTCACTAGTAGTAAACCCTGTGGTTTTCATTTGGATAACAGAAGCTCTCAGCTCTATCCCCTGCCCCGCATGCAAGAGATGACAATAGTACATAAAATTAGAAAGATGTATTCAGTAGGTTCTCAGACTAATAGCACTCAGGATTTCTACCTTAATGTCTTATGTAGAGTACAGATTAATGACAGATTAATTATTATTCTTGTTTTGGGGCATGTGATATACTATGAGCCCACTTTACTGTGGTAAATAAAACATGGAAAGCTAAATGTAGCCTTTTTTGGCTACATTGGCAGAGGTGGTTGTTTGAAAGCTAGGGATTAACTAGAAAAGGAAATGCTTTTAGTTCAAGGATGAGAATGAAGCACAGTAGTAGGGTTCTTGCCTCGCATACAAAAGATTCTGGCTTCAATTCTCATCAACATCTTCCCCTCATCCTCCTGACCGGCAACTATTTACTGTTACATAGTTAGGCACATCACTGGTGGTGTTCCTTTCCAAATGCTCTTCTAAGAATTAAATTTTCTCAAACAGCAGGTTCATAATTAGATATACCCCAGAAAGATGTCAGACTCCATTTGCTGTGGCCTCTAGATAGTCATTGGTACCTATGTGTAGGAGCCCAGAGTTGTGTTACTGAGCCTACGTAGCTTCTTTCATGCACGTCAAGATCAAGTTGTTTTGTAGTTTCTGCACCAGTTTACACCTGCCAATGCTAATCTAGCTTAGTTAACATCTCTGTAATCTGGAAACTATGTGAATTTAGTAATGAAATTTAGTCTTACTTATAGCCAATGGACACAAATACTTTCAAAGGTACCACTTGCTTCAAAAAGTACTACTAAGTCAGCAAGTGTGTGTGGATGCTTAGCATCCATGAGGCTCTTGGCTTCAACCTGAAGCAGACATCATAGCAAATACTCTGTATTTGTTTTATTAGTTGCATCTAGACGTGATATGAAACCAATTCATGAAGAGGCCCAAGAAGTGTTAGCACACGGGCTTGCATAAGAAAAATTCCGCCCAGAGCAATTCTTAGGAATATAAATTTAAAGCAATAGAAAAAATATCCCTGACATATAAATTCTCCTAGACAAATTCCTATTCTTGTTCCTAATAAAGTACATGGTCTTAAAATAGATTTGTGACAGTTTGTGTAACACCAGTTAAGCTTCAGGGAGTAAGTAAAATACAAGACAAACCCAGATACGTTTGGCAATATTATTTTAATAGCAATAGTTACTTTTAAATATTTTTGCTTTGACAAAAAATATTGACAGCTTGCCAAGCATTTACACTTCTTACTTTTAAAAACATTTCATTTAAAAATAAGAAAAAAATATGTTTTAAGCAGCTTATACTTAATTTACACAAAGTCAATATTTAAAGAAAAGTTGAAAATGTGAGCAGCTTCTGGAGCCTTTTAAATTTATTTCCTCTTCCACAAATAGGAAGTCACATTAACCAAAATTACACAAAATTCAAGTCTAGAATGCTCATTCTAGCTCATTAGACACTCCTTGAAAAGGTTCACCAGACTTTTACACTTAAAAGAACATTCTTCTTTTGCTCGTAGAGAGAAATCTATTTTTTTTTTTTAAAAAAAATCTAAGTACCTTGAGGCAGATTTTTTTTTTTATTATAAATGTCTAACACATGTTTAAATAAACCACTGTTGACAAGTGGCTGTGGATTAATGGCCATTTCCGAAGCCTCCTCACCTCTTCTTCATGAAGCCCGTTATCTGTCAAGCTTTTTATCTTATATGTCCTTTTCTTTTCTTTTTTCTGCTAGTAGGAGAAGGCACTCCCCCTCAGCCAGCTGCCCTGTCCTGGTGATGTCATGACTCCTCAAATCCAGCACACGGTTTCACCTCCCCCAACCAAACCCATTACATATTGCTTATCTAAACTCTGAAAATAATTAATGGAGATAAGGTTCATTTCAGAGGCAAAAGGGAGAAGGGAAGGGCATGCCAGGAGAACGGCTAAGTAATTAAGCTTGTGGGAAGTGACATGAATTTAAGCAGGGAAGAGAGATTGATGGGGAACACTTTCAGTCAAAGAGATTACTGTGCAGGAAGGAAGTACAGCTGAGTTGTAACAACATGCGTAGCCAGGCGGGGATAAAGACGTAAGGTGGGTTACAGTTCGTAGTACCGAAAACTAGTAAGATATTGAAAACTTCACTTTTTAGTGAGTTTGTGTTTTAAAGGAAAGAGACGGGCAAACTGGAAGCAGTGTGACGGTGAAGATTTATTTGGAGATGAAAACTTGAAAGATATGCTGCCCATTTTCTTCTGTCTCAACAGCTTGGCTTTTAAGCACATGGTGGATTCTGTTAACAACAAAGGGCAGGCCGGGCAAGACGGTGGGTGCCAACATTTGTGGATGGATATTGTCTTTGCTTGGAGACTGTGTCTGTACAGAGCATCCTGTGCAATTGGCATGACACATAATGCCTGCCTACTCATTAAAGGGTAGCATCCTTTCTCTGTGCTATGATAGCTAAAATGTCTTTGGCATGAAAATGCCCTCTTAAAGGCAAAATCTCCCAAAGAAAATTTAAAAAAACAAAACAAAACAGGTGAATTGGACAGAGCAATGAAACTGGGTTTACATCTCCCAGCTCTGCAACTGTCAGCTCTGCCCATAATTTGGATCTTAAATATCTCTCAGCAGCCCACATGATGGAAGACTGTTCTGTACTCTGTGACTCCAGAGGGTAAAAGTGGGACCTTTAACTGGCGGGCTGGTTAGAAGAACCAGGCCACTGGGGCATGACCTTGAAGAAGACTGTGTGCCCCTGGTCTCTTCCCCTCTTTTGCTCCCTGGCCACCAGGTAAGTAGTTTTGCCTCCACAGTCTCAATGTGATGGGAGCAAACTTTCATGGACCACAGCCTCCCAAACTGTGAATCAAACTAAACACTATCTCTTTACAAGCTGGTCATCTTAGGTAGGTGTTATAGGGAACGGACTGTGACCAGCACACTATGTGACCAAGATTGTTTTAAGCTATCTGAGGTCCTTTCTCTGTGTGATTAAGATATATAGAAATACTAGTTTACATTTCTCAGAATTATGGTAGCTCTCTCTTACATAAACGCGCTATTGAATAAAAAGGCTTTGCCACAGGGTACTGTGATTACTGAGCTCATAGCTCAGGTCATGATGTCTCACTGATTGGCATCTACTACTGGCCCTTCCGTGGAGTGGAGTGAGACTGTTTTCAGTACTGACCTTGTTTACCGTGAAGCAGAGTCCCTACCTGGCCTGTGAGGCTGTGCTTCCAAAGAGTAAAAGAACACACAAAAGGGGCTACTTACTAAAAGACAGTTTTGAATAAAAAGACTGCTACCAGTGAACATTGTAGGAATGCTCTACATGTGCTTTGATGAGTCTACCTCACTCATTAGCCCTGTGCCCCTGGCTCTGGGGTGTTTGAGTCTGTCTCCTCTGCCCCAAATGGTGTCAGCTGTGATCATGAAATTCTACTTAGTGAAGGAGGATGAGGACCAACAGTCTTTGTAAGCTTTTCAAAAGTAATGGAAGTGGATGCTTTCTGCTCAAATGCTTTACCCCAAGCATTTAATTTAAGCAAGATAGTTTACTCCATAAACTTGTAAATGAAATGTAAACATTCTTGAGCTAAGTTTTTAGATGTTAGAGGTTCTACAGAAGCAGAGCCTGGTTCCTGTGATCCTGGGGTAGGTGATTTCTGCCTGTAACATTTGCTTTCAATTAAGAGTAACTTCAGCTAGGTATTGTTTGCAGAGATCATTTCCTGGCTACTTTTCGGAAAACGTGTAAAGCATTCAAACTGGGTTTCATAAAATAACTGCAGAAATATTTTTTAGCATGTTTGCAGTTTAAAGCACATAGTACAGTCAGCTGTTATCAAGTGTTTTGTTGGTTTTAAGAACCCCACAAGATGTAACAATATTTGTTAAAAACTGCATGCAGACTTCAAGGTTTCTACAGAAGTATTTGAGTGCTAAAGAATGTCTTTTTATTGATGCACCCAAAGTACATGCTGAGAAGTGAAAGTGTGCCTAACAATTTTTTTTATGCTGAAGAACCCATTTCTTAGCCAAGAGCAGCTAAAACATAATTAACAATTTTCTTTTCTAAAAGATTAAGTCTTTGATTAAATGGCATTGTCTGATGTCAATATTAGTTATAAATGCCTCTGTGACTTTGGAATGTTAAAGAAAATCCATTTTTAGTAAAATAAACCACTGAAACAAATATAACTTTATAAACAATTGTTAACTCATGCATCTAACCTATGAATTAAAATAATCAAGTATGTTCTTAACTTTGCTTTCTTTATTGACAGTACTAAAAAAAAAACCAACCTTGAATGTACTTCACAGTCAATAGAAAGCTCACAGATACCATACTAAAAGTGAAGTGCATGCCATACAACATTGAATGTGAACAAGAACAAGAATGTTGAATATCTTTCTATGCAAGGAAGCTTAAGTCCATCACCAACAATTTTATATGAACCTCTGTCCTTCTGGAAAGAATGCCATACTTTATGTTGACATTGCTGCTGCGTAGACTGAAGCACTAGGTTACTGCTCAAGTTTTTATTATGGCATTTATTGTAGACGAAAACACTAGAAAATAGATTTATTTAATAGTTTACCGTGAATGCCAACAGTAGGCACTCATAGGAAAAAAATCTGTAGAGAGAAATTATTTCAAATTAAATCATCTTTTATAAATCAGATAAAACCAAAGCATACAGGATTATTCTTCTATAGGTAAAGGCTAGAACCGAAAACACACCAGGAGGTTGGGGCATTTTGACAAGGTAGTCAGGGGTACAGATTTAAATGCAGTGGGTCCCAGACCCACTGTTCGTTACTTTGGTAGCTTTCACTCTTCATACAGATTTAACTCAGCTTTTCTAATACTTAATTTTTTTTTTAGTAAAAGGACAATAATAGTAAATACTGTTTAGACTTGTTGTAATGATAAATTCCATGCTGTATACAAAGTATTTTAAAGATGCTTTCAGCCAATGGGCAATCATTATGACTAGGGTGGGTTACACTGGTCTTCTGGAAATGGTTATAACTCAAAACTCTAACTCTGCTCCCTGTCCTTCAGAGGCACAAGTGTTATGTGTCTCCCTTTATAAAGGCGAAGTTCTGGCTGTTGGGCTACGAAGTCTAGCATCATTACTGCATCGTTTTCTGGAGGTGAGGCTAGGAAGCAGAGTGCCTGATTTCTTGCTTAACTGATACATAGTTTAGAATTGCTTCATAGTACTTGACAGGAAGGATGGGTAGAAGATACCCATCTGATATGGGCCTAGAGATGGGGCCAAGGTAGCCTGACACACACCAGGCTTTAGAGCCATTCATTGTACATTTTACACATGGCCGTACAACCAAGGAGTCACTCCAGTGCACCAGCTCATTCTAAAAAAATTATTATTTTTTTGTCAGAGTTGCCAGCAATGAGAATTCTCAGCAGGAGGACTCTTAAAAATACAGATATTCCATAACTGCTGTTCTTTAAGTTATTGTCAATGCACTTCCCTTTGATTTGCCCAATAAATCACAGGAGTGACAAGATCTATTTAGAGGAATCAATCCTCTAAATAGATGGAATATTGACAAGGAGCACCGAAGAACATGATGCTTTGTCTGTTCCCCCATATCACAATAACTCAAATGGTGTCTAAAAATCCTATAAAAATTGTAACTTATCCACAAGGTTCTATAACATAACCTGTGTCGAATATCATGATGGCATTTTATTTTAGCCAAAAGAATCCTCCCTGGGTGAGCCACAACATCCATTTAAATATACAGATAAAGAGATGATAGAGATGATGTCAGTAATTTGGCAAGACTTCAAAAAAAAAAAAAAAAAGAAAAAAGAAAAAAAAGAAAAGAAAAGAAATAACAGGACTTGGGAATCAAGTCATTGTCATTTCTCCTTTAAAAAACCTTCCTTGGTCTCAGAATAGAGCAGCTCCTCCTGCTCCTCTTCCATTGCTAAGGAACATTTTAGACTTCTACCATAGATTAAATGAGGCCAAGTAGAAAGCAAGCTAGATAAGAAATTAATAACAGAAAAGACACCCAGCTGCATAGGAGATAATTAGCAAATTAAAAGATTCCCCTAGAGTTAGTCCAAAGCTTGAATTTTAAATACGTTAAGGACTGAATTTATTTATTACATTTTATTATTTCAGTGTATTATACTGTTTGAAGCAGAATCTGATGTGCCCAGGTTGGTCTTGAACTTGTTATATGGATGAGGTTGATACTGAATTTCTGATCCTCTTGTCTCTACCCCCTGAGTGCTAGGATTACAGGCATGAGCCACCATGCCTAGTGTACACGCTACGAAGCAATGGGGCTCGTGAATTGAGAAATTTGTCAGCTTTCTCCAGACATTTGCAAGTATATAGTTGTCAACATCAGATACAAATGATACTTTGTTGCCCATTTTTTTCATATCATAAATTAGCTAATACTGTGAAGATGTGGTGATAAAAGGTTGCATTTAAATTCATGATTCAAAACTTATGCTAATCTTTTGGAATTAATGTAAAAGTAACTTTTATTCTCTTGGCTCAGTTGTTGGCTGGGAGGCTTACTGTCTCCTTCTGCTGGCCTAGGGCTAGCCCTGGAAGCTTCTAGCCTCTGTATAACCTAAGCTAGGCCTAGAATGTTCTCAGCCTCTGAGACTTACTGCTTAATGAGCTCACCTCTACATGTTCTTTCTGAGCTCTGGGCTGGCTGGTTCACCTCAGCTGTTTTGGCTCAAACTCCTCTCCCAGCTGACTTATTTTGTCTGGCTTCTTTCTTAGCCTGGAATTGTTCTGCTTGGCCTTAAACTAACTCGGCAATCTGCTCTAACCTTTTGGCTTTTTCTCATTTTCTGGCTCATTCAGTCTTCTAATGGAATTGACATCAAGGTAGACAGCCCATTAATAATGGGTAAGAAGTCTGGCTCAATGGAACAGAGGCCAGCTCACTGGAATGGAGCTGGGTATATGAGGCTGCCTAAATATCTAGTTTAAGTGTGGATTCATAAAAATGTAATTGTACCTTGAGAAATAGAAAGGGGGAATAAGATTAGCTAAAAGACACTGGATTGTAAACTGGGTGTGGTGGTACATGCCTTTAATTCCGTCACTCAGGGAAGCAGAGGCAGGCAGACCTCTGAATTAGCAGCCAGCCTGGTCTACAAAGTGAATCCAGGACAGCCATGTTCTGAGTTAACATTCTTCTACAGATTAATTCAGACAAGCTTCATCCCTCAAGCAGCTTTCCACCAGGGATGTGTGAGTGAGGGAGGATGAGGAGCCTGCCTTGCTTCCTTTGATCTTTATTTAGCTTATTTAGTATTGTGTCCTGAAGATTCCCTATACCACGCCTCTATCACTTCTTAATCTATTTATAGATACCAACCTCATAGAACTAGCTTATTTCCACAAAACAAAGCCATGTTTTTCTTTCTTTTCAATGTCTTTGAATCACATTAAAATAAGCTCTTGAATCACTTTATTCTTAAAAACTCTACAATCCTTAGTAGCTTGCCATAGAGTTAGGCACTAGACAATACCAATGTCTTCTAGCCATCAACTTTCTTGAGCAGTGATTGTAGATTGCGCTGCTCCCTTGGTGTTGCTCCCTAGCCCATCTTGGTTCTGCATATTGCTTTTAGATAATTTCCTGTGAGGACAGTTTAAGCTTTCATTTTAGCCTAAGCAGAGTCTCCTCAGCTAGGAAGGCTTGTTCCTACATTACCATGGTTGTCGATTTGACGTAGATGTTATTCTTCAGATGGCAGTTTCCATCATTGGGCACCACGATGCCTGCCAATTTGCTGTCAAGAGCAAGGTGTGACGTCTGGTCTGTCATCACCAGCAGCAATCTTTTAGCTTCTTTTCGCCATCCAATATGACTCTTAAAACAAACATGTAATTAGACCCTGTACAATGACATGGCCCTCACTGCGGTCTTTGCCTCAAGTAAACAATGCGTTCAAGTTGACTAACACTAAGTCAGGCTTTATGTACTGTCTGGAACAGCATGACAGGAATGGGACAACAGGGTCTTTCTGGCTCTTGCTTGAGTTGTATACAAACACAGAGCATCCCCTTTATTAAATCTTAACTTTTCTCTATAGCCATTTCCCAACTTGGTCCCTCTAGGCCAGCATATACCAAATGAACCCCAATAGTGATAAGAAATTATATATATTTTAAATGTATTTTTTTAGGCTGGAGAGATGGCTCAACAGTTAAGAGCACTGTCTGCTCACCCAGAGGTCCTGAGTTCCATTCCCAGCAACCACATGGTGCCTCACAACTATCTACACTGGGATCTGATGCCCTCTTCTGGCATCTACATGTACATGCAGATAGAGCACTCTAATTAATTAATTAAAATGCATTTGTTCATGCTGTTTCTACTCTGCAAACAGGCTAGAACAGCAAGCTCTTACACCCTTGGTTACACCCGAGCACTTAGGCACGCAGCGTACAGAGTTCCGTACCTCGCAGACAGCAGCCTGAAGCATGGCGTCAAAGCCTCCCTCAGGTGTGTCTATGTTTCCAGAGATCTTCTGCCTGTGGACTGCCTTTTCAAACTCAGTGATATTTTCTGTCAGAGACAGCACATGGATGTACCCATGGGGAGGCATACAGTCTAAATTGTAGTCACTGTGTGGGAAAAAGAAGTGAAAAATCTTGTTTTCTATGCTTCCTTAAAACTTCCAAAGTGCTGCTAACAGTCAAATTATGTGGTGGCTATAAGAAAGAATAGCAACTATTCTTGTGTTGGAGGGATAGGGAGATTTTTTATAACACAGAAATCTGTAAGATTAGAGATGTTAGTATTGGCAAACACTTTTTGTGAGCAGAAAATAGAACTGTAAGATTTGATGTTCAAAAATGAAGAAGATTCCACGTGTTTCAGGAATACAGGACAATGAAACACTTCAGATGCTAATTAAGACTGAATTTTTAAGAGGAACATAAAAATTTGTACTAATTTCTTATCACAGTTGGACTTGGAGCCGATGAGAAACACACCCAGGGAGATATTTGGGGAATTCAGCTCAAATAGCATATTTTTTTTTATTTCTAAAAAGATATCACACTAATTTTGAAAATTATGCTGGCTGTGCAACTATTAATATTCAGCAAAACTTATGAGAATGACTTTGATAAACACTCTTGTATCTCAGAAAGAGACTCATTCCCCAAGCAGGCTCTCCTTCAAGGAGATTGTTCAAACAAGGCAGCAGGATTCACAAGTTCAGAGTCAGCCTAAGATACAAAGTAACACCTGATCACAGAAAACCATAATGAATGCATCACAATGAGTAAATGGGTAAAGAAATTAATAAAAAGGAGACGGCTTCTCAAAGTCTTATGAAAGATAAATCAACCCCACTCTGTAAATTGATAATACTATTGCTGAAGTTTGAATGTATAGAGTGAAGTTATTTGAGCAGTTTATAAAAATAGAAGATACCTTTTTGGAACAAGAGGTTTACAGAGCCATTTCTCTGAAAATTCAACAAATGACACTATGTGAAAACTTGCAAGCTTGAAGTTAGTTATCTTTCTTCTGGGGAAATAAGTACTAGTTAAAATCAAATTATTATTTTTTGATCCATGGTCTTTGGAGCAGTTGTCTACATCACTAACAACATAAATACACATTATCACAATACAGTAAAAGGTCAGCATAGCATTGAGATAATAAATACTCTAAAATGTGCCAAACCTAAAATCAACAAATTTAGAGCAACCACAAAGGAGGCGCATGTAGAATTTCTGTCGGCCTCACTGTTGGAAATTCATATACGGTTACTAATAATAGGTAAGTTTTTTGTATGACAAAAAATGAATAAGCAATATTTGAAGAAATATAACTTAAAATTCAAGGTACAGGCAAATGTTTCCAGAGAGGAGCAAAGATCCTCCTTAAATGCTTTTAACTTTTTAAAATAAGACAATATTTTGAAACATGGTAAGTCTTTACAGAAGAGCAAATAACATGAGACTTTGTTAAGAAAGAGTTTTTTACTATTATCCACACAAAACATTAGCTACCTGCACTGATTGTGAATCCTTTCCGGGTGGATGCTAATGTATGGAGAGACAGTTTTATCCACATATGAGCCAAAACCAAGACGGAAGTCACGGGAAAAGAATGCCATTTTTTTAGATAAATCATTTCCAACGGAATTCAGTTTTTCTATATTATTGTGCATTGATGCTGACACATCAACCAGATAATAAAGATCCACAGGATATTTCTTCAGAGGACGGATTTTTAACATAAAATTAGCTTCAGCTCCTAATTCAAAGAAAGAAAAGTATCAAAGAAGGAAATTCATCCACACATCTTAAATGTCAATAAGTCGGTGATATTTTTATTTGCATTTAGAGTGTGCGTGCATGCGTGTGTGTGTGTGTGTGCGTATGTGTGTTCATGTGTGCGTGTGTGTGTGTGTGTGTGTGTGTGTGTGTAAGCACACTTGTCCCAACGTATATGCTGAGGTCAAACAACAACTTCAGGAACCAGAATCAGTTCTGTGCTTCTGTCCTGTGGGTCCCAGTGACTGAACTCAAAGACCATACATTCAGGCATCATTTCTAAAGTTTGTTCCGGAGATTGAACTCAGGTGGTCAGCCATATTGGATGCTTGCAGTAATACTTCAGTATGCAGCACAGTTATCATAGGTTTACATACTACCAACATGCTTTTCTTACTGTGTGACTATCACTGTGTATCACCATGTGCATGACTCAGTACTAGACAGAAGCATCTTCAGTGAAGACAGATGGTTCAGGCTCACAGAATAGAGGATACAGCCAATTATCTTGGTGGGGATGGCATGGTAGTTGGGGCAGGAAGCTGAGTGTTACAGAAGGAAGCAGGGTTGGGTACTGCTTTCAAAGTCCCATCTCAAGGACCCACACCACCAGCCATAACCTTCCAAAACAGTGTCAGAAGGTGGGGATCAAATGGTCAGACAAAGGAGCCATGGGTGACCTTTCAGATTTAAACTACAGCTCTGCATTTCTGACAGTTCTAGAGACAAAATACAAACAAAAAAAAATTAACCAGATCAATACAAATGCAGGAGGAATCATTTACATAACCATAAATTATCTGTTGCCCTCAGAGCTAGGAATGCACGATGCAAAACCATTAAGTAGCACTCTGTCTGAATAAGATTCAGGTGGCTGTGCTCAGGGAATGATCTGAGGCAAAACAACAAAAGACCTTAAGAAAAATAACCTTTTATTAGATGTGTTAAGCCTTCTGAAGCAAGGCGCCTTTATCAGTGAGGTGTGAACCCTTTGGTACTTGACAGTACATAAATCCCCTAGAGATAATGAGTGACACGTTATGAGTCAGCAGATGACCTTTTTCTTGTTGATTAGTGGGTGAGATTAGAGCAGAAAACCAGGCATGCCACATTGAAGGTGTGGGGAGTATTAGTTAACACACAGAGGGAGCTCAATCAAAGCACGATGAAGAAAGATCACAGAGGCCAGGTATTGACCCTGAGCAAAATAGCTGGATTAGATGAGACAGTCACTCCCAAGACAGGTAAAGAGTTGCCCAAGGGCACCTGTCTACAGTACAGGTTAAATAGTTCTTGGACACATTATGATTTGACATAAGACTTGGGTTCTTCATCGAGATCCATCAGAGATTCTAGGTCTGCATTTAAGATATACTAGGAAAAGTCACCTACTTAAAATTTGTGAATTTCTCCTTTTAAAAAAAAATTAAATGGTTTCAAATCATTAACTGTACATAGAGGACATTTAGACTGGGAAATATGTATTAAAAATAAATTATAATTTGTGTATCCATAAGGTCAGTATGATGAGATATTTATTTTAAAATTTCCATAATCAATTATTTTTATATTTTTCTTTACATTCTTTTACGATTCCAATGCTATCCGGTCTGAACTATCCAACCTATCAAAACAGCACGGCTTTCTTGCCGGATAAGAGCTAATATAGAGAAGAAGGGGCATTTGCTGTCTGTGTAGAAAGCCCTGTGATTGTGATGCTCTGAGTTCTGCATTTCAGAAGTTTGGAAGGAAAAGTGAGGCAAGCGTAGCCCAGCCTCATCCACTCTCTTGGTCCTCTTTAGGAGCTAGGCTGCTTTCAGAGAGGATTTCCTCTACTCACCCGTTGGGTCTGTGGTGACAAGTACCAGTAGAAACATTCTGTAATTAAAGTGGGGAATTAAATGTAGGAAAATACAGAAAGTAGTACACCAGGCCAGGTGTATATAGACATATGGTGTTTTTAATCTTGGATCATTGTAGTTTATGGTGGCTCTGACAGTGATTGATCATGTTTTAGAGATGCTGTACATGTAGCAGTTATTAAACAGCAAAAGTGTGGGATGGTGACCTCAGTGAAAGGCACAGTTTGTGCAGCAGCTGCAAAGGCTTCCGTGGGAGCCCAAGCTATTGAAAGTACTCCAGACAAATGTCAGCCATACAGGGGAGCTGTGCTGACAACACTTATTCACAGCCCAGCCAGCAAAAGTTCCTTTCACTGGCTCAGCAAAGAAGAGGTGATGAGAAATCCTTGGAGGCTACTGTGTCAGGATCCTGGATTACCTAGATGCTGGTCTCAGCACAGGTACCTGGGTTGGTCCCCCCAACATGGACCAAGAACTCAATAAGACAAGTTGTAATTTAGCTTTCCATACTTGAGTCTTTTAGTCATTGCCCAAGACAGTAATTGCTACTTTTACATCTCAAGACCCCTGAACTGCCAGTGAAGGTTTTGCCAGCTCAGGGTAGATAGCCCCAGGCAGGCTGACCCCACATCTCACTTTGCTTGTTAAGATGGATGCCTTCCTTGCCTGTGAGCTTCAGACATTACCCATAATGGGTTCTCAAGTTGTCTTTTAGTTAGACAATTATGTATGTGGAAGAAAAGAATTAAATATGGGTTCTGTAATATTCCATAGGTAAAATCAGTAGAGACACTGTCTCATGACCATGTAAATACTGTGCCCCTCTGTACAACCACCATTTAGTTTATATTAGAGTGTGGTACACACACAGGCCAGTAACCAGATGACAATAAAAAAAGGGTTTGGCTAACCTAGCTCAGAGAGAAATATGTACAGATGCCTGGCTTAAGACCCGTGGCTGTCACCACTGCAGGGTTGTTATGAAAGCAGCAGTGTTTTGATGTTACAGGAACTATGGGAAAGGAGCTATGCAGAGAGAGACGCACTACATTCATACACTCTACACAACTGGTATGCATTAGCTGATCAAGTCATACTTTAATTAAATGTTCTCCAAGTCACTCTTAAGTCCTCTACTCACACTCAGCTGAAACGATGTCCTTCATCCAATAAGTGGCTCTATATATTTAGACTACATGGAAACTTTAGGATGCCTAAATTATAAAATTCAAAAATGTCCTCTTTAATTAAAAGGTGCCCACAGCCTAGCTTGGTGCTCTAAGGCTCGCCTTGTTTCCCAGGATTTCTACCAAAGGAGCCATGAGAGTAATAGCAGAACCATGCTGGCGGGCGATGGAACTCTGGACTGAAGTGGCAACACCCCAGCCCTACCAAGCACCCACTGGCTCTATCCAGTGGCTTAAAACTAAGAGACTAACAATGGTGGGCAAGGAAGGGAACCAAAATCTCCCCACTCTTGATCTTTCCTCCTACAAGAATAGCCTCCTGGGCCAAAGACATGCTCAGTGGTTTAGAGCATTAGCTTCTCTCTCAGAGGACTCGGATTTGATTTTCAGAACCCACATGTTGCTCATAACCATCTGTAACTCCAGTCCTGGGGGGATCTAAAGCCCTCTTCTGACCTGTGAGGGCATTCTGCAAAGTGATGCACAAATAAATAAGGTGTGTAGGCAAACACCCATAAACATAAAAATAACTAAATTAAAGAAGAGTAACCTCTTATTCACTCCCCATTAGTACACGGTTTGCAAGGCAATTTGTTCTATTTATTCCATTCAGAATCATATTACTCTTCCATGACTACGGTGATCAGCATGAGAATGCCGCCATAGGCTCATAGCTTTGAATTCTTAGTGCCCGGTCAGGAGCATTGTTTGGGGAGGATTAAAAGCTGTGGCCTTGCGGGAGGAGATGTGTCACTGAGGGCGGGGACTGAGGTTTCGAAAAGGGTTTTGTCCAATTACTAAAACTAACTGGACTCTTTCAACTATTAGATATTGTCAGAGTTATATTCAATTATATTTGATTTACAAGTAAGGGAAACTGGACTGAATTTTACTTTCCAAATAATTACAGTAAGAAGATACGATTGACAACTATTTGGATTGATGCGAACCGGAGAGTTTTAGTCAATGTGGTTTTTTTAGGTCACATGGAGTTGATCACAGTCACTCATATCTTTTTGCTCTGAGTGTGGAGGATAAAGGGCAATGATTATGTTGTTGGCATCTCTCTTTACCAATCTCATGAAAAGGAAATCTTGGGCAATGAATGAGAAGCGAGTTTCTGACAACGCCTCAGTTTTTGTTCAAGTCCTTTGCTGCCATGGAACATATGCTTCCTTCTCTTTGTCAGCTTCTATTTGTGGTGTGTGTGTGTGTGTCCATGTGTGTGTCTATGTGTGTGTGTGTGTGTCTGTGTGTGTCCATGTGTGTGTGTGTGTCTGTGTGTGTGTCCATGTGTGTGTGTGTGTCTATGTGTGTGTGTCTGTGTGTGTGTCTATGTGTGTGTGTGTGTGTGTCTGTCCATGTGTGTGTGTCCATGTGTGTGTGTGTGTGTCTATGTGTGTGTGTCTGTGTGTGTGTCTATGTGTGTGTGTGTGTGTCTATGTGTGTGTGTGGGGTCCATATGTGTGTGTCTGTGTGTCTGTGTGTGTGTGTGTGTCAATGTGTGTGTGTCCGTACATGTGTGTCTGTATGTCCGTGTGTGTGTGTGTGTGTGTGTGTGTGTGTGTGTGTGTGTGTGTGTTAAATCACATTTTCTAACTAATTTTAGATCCCATCCCACACACTAAACAGTCAAACCACTAAATATAGTTGATAGTCAAGGCCAACTCTGTGGGAAACGGTTATAATTGACTATAGTCAGGGCCTGACCATAACATTTCCTTCTTGGTATTTTCTTTCCTTTATGAATTTCTCCCCTCCCCTCCCATCTTGTCTCCTCTTCTCACCAGCGTTTCTTTTCGTCGTTGTTTCAGACAGGACTGCACTATGTAGCTCAGGGCTGCCTCAGACTCAACTCACCCTGACTCTTCCCTGCCCTTCTTGCCTTCTGCCTGCATTGTGCCCTCTGACTTCACTGCCCTCCATTGCCTTGGGCCGTCCCGCAGCCACTACACTGTCTCTTTAAAACTCAGACTTGTACACATCACTGCCTGCTTCTGATGCCCAGATAGCCAGTCAGGGTAGACTGAAGCACATCGTCATTCTCACCCCGTCTTCACTTAAATCTAACAAAACAAAACTGCTTGTACACCCCCAGAAGTACTCTGCAAACACACACGTCCATGCCACATTCATGCTCATTTTGTCTGTGGTGAGCTAACCTCCCTTTCCTTCATGTAATTACTGCTTTAAGACACTGTTGGGCCACGCTGAGCTTCCTTCCCTTGTTGCCTAACGACTGGATCATACCATCATTTTAATGTTTTCCATATGATTATGAAGCCCAGACATGGCATCTTTATCTTCTTTCAATCTCTAAAAGCTTCTGTGAGAGCTTTACACAGAACACTTAGCTTTGCATTTGGAGCATAGTAAATACATATGTGTTAGTAGTTACTGGCATCATTTCCACAGGATTCTAAGTAACTTTAAGGATAATGACTACTTTCCATCTCTGAAGCCTCTAGTATCTGTCTATAATCTCAGGAGACCTAAAATATTAATATAGCTCCAAAAGACTAAAAGCCAGTTACTGGTCTAGACAAATTGCATAAACGCATAAGCAGAAAATATAATTTATAGGTATTTACATTGCAAATATGTTCTAGAGAACAGGGCTTTTGAATGATACAGTCATATTAATTAGCGATAAGTAATATATAAAACAGGATAACCTGCTGGAAATTAGCATTTAATTATAAAAGTAGGGTGGTTGGCATATTACTAAGGAGAAGCAAATCACACCAAAGCCCCAAGCATAAAGATGGTTAGAAAAAGTAAGCTTACAAAACGTGTTCAAACTGTCCAGTACTGGCTGTGGGGAGGGCAGGAGCAGGTAGCTCCTGGACTGTTACGCAGAGAGCACTGAAGATTGGGCCAGCAAGATGCTCAGCCTGTAACTGCACCTCCTGCCAATGGCCACGTTCTATCCCTGGGACTCCGGTCATGGAAAGAAAGAGCTGACTCCCACAAATTCTCCCTTGACCTCACCTTATGAGCTGTAGTATGCATGCCTGTACACACACACAGACACACACACACACACACACACACACACACACACACACACACACACACACACTAAATAATGTAATAAAAGTTTTAAGTAAAAAAAAATGAAGAAAAAATGAAGAAATTAAAATGAACAAGACAGGAAACTTCACTCACATAAGTCTAAACAAACCTCAGTTCTTCTTATGAATTATATGGGAATGAATGTACATTAAAATTCTACACAAGTTTTCTTACTTTAACACAACATTACAGTTGAAACTTGAATGTTTGCAAGGGCCCCAGATGGAAAATGTCTGACCTAGCTCCAGGGCGGTTGGAGGTGGTAGAACATTTAATAAAGAACTGAAGCCAGTCAGGATGGAGTCAGTCACTGGAGGCATGCCTTTGCAACTGTATTGGGACCCCTACTCTTTCTCTTTGCATTTTACCATCATGAGACAAACAGGTTCCATCTCCCTGTATGATGAACTGTCTCACAAGCCCAGAACAGTGACGTCAAGTGACCAGTGGTAGAAATGCTGGTATCAGAAGTCAAAACAAATCTCTAAATTAATTTTCTGATGTATTTTGTCACAGCAACATAAAGATAATTAATGCAGAAAATTCACTTTTAGAAACATATTCTAAAGAAATGTGCTGCTTTGTTTAGAGAAACTCTATTTGACCTTAATTGGGATTATCTCAATTTGGCTGAATATCTTTAATTTAACAGTGTTTATGGAGACTTGTAATTCTCACAATAGCAGCTTCTTGTTCAGGAATATTATATTCTTTTGTTTTTTGGGACACAGTGGTTCTTAGCAAATGCAATACGATTTGATTTGCTACAGTTTTTATTAAAGCTTTCACAGTGACTCATAGCAAGTAAGTAACTTGTAGGCCTGCTGTAAATCTGTGTAGGAATTATTTGACACAGGTATAATGTGTTCTTTGAAAGTTTGAATGAACCCAAAGCAATTCTTACTATGTAACTATTTAGACCTAAAGTACTTATTGAGCATTTCTTATTTAATTAGCAATTAAACGTTATTTTGTCTTCTTTTCTTAGTTAAACTTACTAACAATTTGTTATTCTCATTGAGATTTACAGAGAACCAATCCATGTATATCTATATACATATTATTTTATGATATAGTTAATTTTATTATTTTAAATTTATTAATTCATTTTTATTTTGTGATTGCTTGTATTTTTGTGGGTTTTTTCCCATTTTTTGGATACTTACTTCAATTTTATCCATTTACTTTTCAAAATAAAAGCAAATTATTCAATTTTTTTCAGAACAATTCAAATTACATCCCATCTATTTGAACGTATTTTGTTACTGTTACTATTTATTACCTTATAACTAGAACTTTGATTGTGGCATTTTGAGTTAATTTTATTGTACTGAGCTTAAATATATTGGGTCATGAAATAGTTTTTAGTTTCTGTAACTGGGTTCTATATTGATTTCTTAATATATTTTGTGGACTTTAGCATTTTACACATCAAATGCTATTAGTTGAATAGTATTTGGAGGGGGCCTTGGGGAGTGATTAGGGTTAGATGAGATCATGGGGTGGTAGTCACCCCATGATTACTGGTCCCCTGAGATACTGGCGAGCCTCCCTTCACATCATCTCCATGCCTATGACTTTCCCTCCCAACTCTGCCGTGTGTTCCTCATTACGAAGTGAGCACCTGCAAGCCCGGAGAAGGGCCCTTACTGGAAGCTAAATCTGCCACACCTTCTTCTTCAACTTCCCTGACATTTGGAATTTTAGCCTTTCTGGAACTGCGAGAAAAGGTAATTCTATCATTTGTGTCACCAAATGTAAGGCACTGTGTGTGTGACCGCTAAACAGACTAAGGCATCAATCAAAGATTTAAGCTCAGTCGTTCTGTTATAGTCTCTCCCCCTCATTTCCTCTGCAGATACTGAAGGGGAGGTTGTTGAGTCAAGTGAAGAGCAGTGATGCAGCAATCTGTAGGATTTTAAGAAAGTCTTGGAGTAAAGACAGTGCTCAGAGCGTGCCTTCGAAAGTAGGCAAGTTATAATGGACCGTTACGTGTGTTACCACTCAATGCTAACACACAAGAAACAAACAAAAATCGGCCCCATAAAGATTCTGGAGGCAAAGGTGGAAACGGTGATGGGTGAGAGGGCTATCAGGATATGGAGACTGGTAAGAAAGTAGCTAGGAGAGATTAGAAACCCTGAGATCAGGCGCCGTTGCAAAAACAGGTAGAGGAAAAAAGTCATTAGAGGTTTCTGGGCAATTATAACTTTAGAAGGCTGTGTGTGCAGGGAAGATACATGTGAAGCTAAGAGAGTGTGAAGGGCAGATTTTAGTGAATATGTTGTGTTGGGTGAGCACACGAGGTGGAAGAACTGTGATCTTAGCTGAGTTAGAATTCCTGTCCTGGCTGTGCTTCCCCTTCCTGCTGGAACTCTTACACTTCCTACTGAGCTGTCGCATTATTTTACACGGGGAGGAGCCCAGTTTTAACTGGAAGCTCGGAACATGTCCGGGGAAAGAAATACACTTTGCTTTTCTGGTAACTAAAGAGTCTGGAAGAAATGGCTCAGCACTTAGAGTGTGATGACAACTATAGCATCATTAGCTACTACTATACTATTATTGTTAAAAACAAAAAGTAGTAACAAAATAGGACCACCCACAGCGAACTAATGAGGAGCTGAAATGTTTAATATTACTTTAAACCTTTGGAATTCTTTGAACCTGGGGGAACGAATGTTCCAGAGCTACAACATGTGTCAATGTCAGACTGTGGGACACTGATGGGGAGATATCAGAGGAATGCACAAGGAAAAGTAGATACTAATCTCAAATGCCACCGCAGAGCTGTCTAAGGTAATTATGGTAATAATGAATGATAGTTTGTGTTTCAAAGTTCATAGTAAAAGCTCTAAATACTTAGCTTAATTTGTATTTCCCACTAACTAATGAATAAGTGCAACATCCAAATATTTATGAAGAGTTTACTCTATTACCACACTGTAAGGAATGGAGAAAGAATACAAAAAAGGATGTTTTCTTTCTGGGGTTAGGAGGTATGAGCACTTGCTACCAGGCGAGGCCATTGTTGTACAATCATTGAACACACAAGGCTAAAGAAGAGAATCAATTCCTGCAAGTCGGTCTCTGACCTCTAGGTGCACTGTGACTGGGTGTGTGCTTCCTCACCCTCTACCAACTAAACAGCTAAGAAGAAGTTTCTTTTCCCCCAGAGCTTCATTGTAACTAGAGCACAATTACATCACTGTGTGACTGGACCATGTGATCAGAACACAGAGTTATAATAGGTTGTGGGAAGGTTTGGAGCATGTCCAAGGCAGTACAACTTAGCTACAAACATGATGGGGGTAGAACAACGGTTCCTTTATCTGAGCTCACTAGAATTTTAGCTACACTACTGCAGTTAAACTACACTACTGTAGGCTGTTGCACCATATTAACTATGAGCAAGTCACTAGGAACTGACATTGCAAATTAAGGGCCACCGCAGTTTTCTGTGAGAGGTGCCAAACCTGGATGCAGTTGGATTGAGACTTCGCCTGGTGTCACTTGGGTATTGATTTCATTCTCACTTGGTGTTACCACGTGCACAGACAGGTATTCTATTGAATCAACCGGACAGCCTTTGCTTATCAAATTAGAAACAGTATCACAGCGTTCACTTCTTAATCCATCTGAAACAAAATCCTGTTAAAAAAAAAAAAAGGAAAATCAATGATGTTTTTAGCAAATCATCTCTGTGACAACTTAAGAAACTGTACAATGCAAATATCACAAAGGAAACATTTCCCACGTAGAACAAATTAGGCCATCCCATAAAGCAGCTGCATGCTTCTAATTAAAGTATGAGAAGTTTTGTCAGGAATAAAAGTTTCACTTCTACATTTCATTTAAAAATAAGAAAACAAGTTAATAAAAGGAGAAGAGTTTAATCAAGCACTTTAATTGTCGTTGACTGAGCACTGTAAAATTACACCAGCTTCATTCTTTGTAGGCATCTGACTTTGGAAAGACAGACCTAAAAAAGAATTAGTCAAAGTAGACAATTTATTGTTTCCACATGTGTGCCTTTTATGCTTTAAGGAACCCAGCTGGCACGTCTACTGTACGCTGTTGTGCTTCGGAGAGGAGAGCAAGTCCATCAAAATCATATGCCAAACTGTGCTGACAACTCATAAGAAAGAATTGAAACACTAGCTTCTTAGGTCGTCAACTTCTGCAGCTTCTTATATACAAAGCAGCCTGTAAATAATTAGATAAACCAAGGGAGATGCTTGCCATGACACAACACCAGAAGATTCCAATTCAGACTTTCCTGATTTTGCATCTAAATCATTCAGCATAAAATGATGCTAGTTTAGAATTAATGGAATATGATTAAAAGTTAATTTGTTCTGGTTGAGATAAAAAGACAATACTTCCATCTTTCACATGACCATTCAGGTATTGTATTGGAAAGCATGGAAATATTTTACTATGGAAAATATTGATCTAAATTGTTTACTTGAGAAAGTTACATGTGGTTGAATATTTGTCCAGCAGTCTTCCTAACGGGGCTATTTGGTCCATTATTTCATCATCTCACCTTTATGTCACATGACAGTCACTACAAAACAATGATTGTCTAAGTGTTAAGGAAGCAGAGCAAAGCAGCTAGAGACTCCGCTACTGAAGTCAACAGATCACAACTGAATTCAGTCACTAAGCAGGGAAATATGATTATTTATTATGGGAGTGAAGCTTAGGGGCAAGAGAATGCCGTAGGTTTATGAAGAAAGGGAATTATAAGCTTAAATGACAAGCCAAAGATGATGTCATCAATTATGAAAAGTGATATCCCCTTGGCCAGGGAACAATTAGGTCGAATCATGGTAGGCAACATAAAACATTCAAAAAATTGTTCCCTTTAATCCCAGCACTCGGGAGGCAGAGGCAGGCGGATCGCTGTGAGTTTGAGGCCAGCCTGGTCTACAAAGCGTGTCCAGGACAGCCAAGGGGTTTGGTAAATTAAAGTCAGTGGGACAAATGAGACCATTTGCCTGTTTTTACATGGTTTGTGTGTCAAAATGCCCCATTTTTAGGAAACAGTGGAGAACAACACAGGAAGAATTGCTGCAGAGGATGTGTGTGGCTGCTAGTGCTAATGGCTTACTGTCTGGTCCTCACAGTGTTGACTGATAGTTAGTGTGTGGCTGTCACTGGTGACCCAAAAACAATGAAAAGGAAAAAGGAAATATGCCCTTCTTTCTAATTGATCCGGGCGTTTGCTAAGGGGTTTGCTATCATATCAACTGGTAACTCCCACCACTGCCAGCCAGGTGTCATGTAGAGGCTGCATGGAGTTCCTCAGAGAAGGGTAGCCAGCGCCTGGCACAGCACGTGTCATGGTTCCCCAGTGCGCTCAGGTTAGGCTGTGCTTCTCCCAGTGCAGGGACACCGAGAGCACTTGCTGCATTTCCAACTCACGTGTCATGTCACAAAGGGCCACTTGCTTCTTCCAGATGTAAAGGCCCCAAGATCTTAAATAATGCAAAGGAAATAAAATATAAGCAGCTCTGATTAATCTTTCTTCTCAGCCTGTGAAGAGTGTCTGAGTTCTGGTGTAGAGAATAGGGAAGGAAAGGATGGCTAATTTCCTGTAACTATACATCAAGCTATATGCCATATGACCTTTAAATGTCAAATAGTTTTGCTAAAATAGCAAAAATCTTCTCAATTATTTTGCAATGTCTGAACCAGAATGGCTGTTTTGGTCCACGGTGAGCACTACTAAGTCAGAAAAAGCATCACCAATTGGGCCAATGACGTTTTAAAGGGGGAAAGAAAAGGTTTTTGCCCAGTGTGGCTCACTTTCCATTTGGAAGAAAAGCGATTTGAAACCACACCCTTTTAATTTCTTGGCAGTTTATGTCATTCTAATTTCTTCTAGTCCTTATGTTTTACTTTTTCTTCAAGAAAAATACTGGGGAAATCAGACTCCAGGTTTCTGTAGCTCAGACCCGATGATTATGGGAGGCCCAGACTGAAGTCACCGGTGCTGCTCAGCTCTTCTTCTATGCATTAGCACAATATGCTGGTGTATAAACAAAATGCATCCCCCACTTAATGTCTGAGTGTTCTGGGCTTCCAAAGCCAGCCGTGTGGAGATGGAAGGGTCTTATCATCTCCCCCTAGACAGCAAATGCCGGTCAATTCCTACTCTGTGATGGCTGTGATTTCAAGTCAGGCCTCTGCTGTCATACTGTGATGGTTCTGTCGGCCAAGATAGAAAGAGAATTGCTCAAAACAATGTTGTCTCCTCCTACAGTTGTTAACTAGAAATGTGGATGTCAACTAGGTGATATTAATAAGGTACTTATTAATGGTTTTCTGGAGCATGTAAGGAAGGGAAAATAGAGATTATGGACTAACAGATTAAAATGCTGTTTAAGAATACAAGCAAATTGAGTATACACTGTCTACGTTCATAGTGATTTTTGAGACAGGATTTTTAATAATTTTTGACAATATGATGCTTTCTAATTACTCTTATTCCCCCTTTATCTCCCTCCATCAGTAATGCCTCCTCCTCCCTACACGTCTTTCCCCACATTCCAGTCTAGTTGTTCCGTGACCCAGTCTGTCTTTGTGTCCATAGGTTTGGAATTATCTACTAGACCCCGGTGGGCTCACCATTCACTACACAACTAAAGACAATGATCACACCTCTCCCAGGATCTTTAAGCTGTTAATATTTTGGCAGGGAGGAGCAAGCCCTGTGATCCTCTGTCCTATACATAACCAATTGTTAACAAGGCCAGTTTCATGCAGGCCCAGAGCAGGAAGCCACATTCGCTTGAGTAAAGTGTGCAATGCTGGGTCATTCACAGTAGATAGAATTTCTCAGCCTTTCCCTCACCTTCCAGCTCTTACACCTTTGCCACCACCTTTTCTCAGGTATTTCATGAGTCTTAGAGGAGGTGGTATATTGACCAGCTTTGAAAGTTATACAGACCAGGTTTGGTAAGCTATTTTTCATCCATTATATACTCATGATTAGGAAAAACCTCTTTTACCTTTCTGGCAGAGAAATCAGGGCCACCAGCTGTGTCTGTGTCTTTATGATGGGTGGTCTTACCTCTTGACAATGTCAGGACAGCCCACAGGGATTACACAGTTCCTTCTCTTACTAATTAGAGCAATAGCCAAGACTGTACCTTCAGAGGTTGTGTTATTTTTCTTACTGTACTTTAGTATGATTTTTGTGTGCATGTGGTCTATGCATGTGTATGCAGCTGTGCTTGTCCATGCAGTTACATGCAGAGGCGAGAAGTTGATGCTTAGATGTTTTCTTCCAGTCCTTCTCCACTTTAGTTTTTGAGATATTGTCTTTCACTGAATCTGGAGTTTGCCATTTCAACTAGACCGTCTTGTCAGCAAGCCCTGGGAATACGTCTGTTTCTACCGCCCAATGCTGCCATCACAGATGTGTGCCACTACCTCTGGCTTTGATGTTGGGGATGGGAATCCTAACTGAGGTCCTCATCCTTGTATGCCAAACACTTTCCCCACTGAGCCATTTCCCCAGCTCCTGACTGAATTACTGGTATAGGCAGCTCCCTAGACATAAGTATCTATAGCTACAACTATATCTCAAACAATGTCCAGTGTCAAATGTTACTTCCCTATATATTGGTTAAAGTGTGGACTGGGTACAGACAGTATTTCCATTTTAGAGACATGGAAAAACGTGATTTAAAGGGATGAAGCAACATAGTTTACATAGTCGTTTACATAGTTTATAGTTATGAACTGTTGGTACTAGCGCTTAAATTCAACTTGGTATCACTTAGAGTCTGATCTTTCCAACCATAAATTACGTTACACTGCAGTGTGTAGGCAAGAACAGCTTTGCACATTTTCAATGTTTTTGTCAAGGCCTCTGTTTGCAGGTCCAACAGTCGACACAGGTTCCCTCTGTCCCTCAGCACACCCCCCTGCACTAGCTGTCTTCCTTCTGAATTCCCAGGCCTTGGCACATCCCCAAGCTCCCGATTCTGTGAACAGACAGATGGGCATTTTCAGAGCTGCCATTTTTCTCCCCCTTTGTACCAATCACAGCTGTGAGGAGGCGTGGTCTCTCTGGAGCCCAATGTCACACTTGGCTGACAACTAGGCTTTGAAGCATATTTCTGAAAGCTCACCCCAACAACTCTCACTGAAGCACTTAGCAGCTGAGGTTGGCACAAAGATCGGGGCTATAAGGATCTCTTTTAGTGATGAGTTGAGTATTGGCTCAGGGTCAGGAAAACCAGGCCACAAAACAATCCTGACACAGGGAACTCTACAGGTCAACTCCACGCTCAAAGCTGCAGAGATGAGTGAGGAAAGGGATGTTCAGGGGACGGCAAGGATTCTGTCTGGTGTTTAGGTGATAGAATTCTTGGTCTTGGACTAAGGAAGTCTGGGATCTTCCACTTTATGACATTGTCTGACTTGGTGACAAAGTATTTCCTTGCTAATTAGTGATGTCTGATTTTTCTCATTATGGAGCCCAGAGAACAGAGGAGAACATGAGACTGTCCCCAGAAGAGGTAACTTTTAGGTGTGGCTACTGTATGCTAACCCCTTATGAGCTAGTGCCCTGATTCGTTCATAGGAGAGGGGGACACCCGTCATCCCTGCTGCCTTTTAGCTTTCTTTGTCCTCCTGACGCAAACGTGGAAAGGGAGAGCAAGAAGGAGAATGACGAGATGATGAGAGGTTAGTTAGAGGAAGTAAAACTAGAGACTCATGGACACGTCGTGCAGGGCTGCCATGTGCAGGAGCTGCATAAGCAACCACAAAACTACGCAGGCGACCTCACAAAAGAGACTCCAAACTAGCCATCGGCACCTTGGAGAAACGTTTTATATAGGTATCTCTGATCTAAGATCGTTGGTTTTTTTTAAAAAAAAAATTCTTAAAACAAATTAGAGTAAAGCAAAAATAAGACATTATAATTTTTACAAAGAATTATGTTGGAATTTGTTTCTCCACAAAGAATGCAAAAGATTAACTTTTAACAATAACAGTGAATTTACAGGACTTGAAGTGTAAAATACACAATAAGTGTAAAAATAAAGGCATCATATTTTCCATAATTAAAATTTGCTATACAATGTTAATAAATCACTGAACTCTTAGTATTTCATGTAAAAACAAGCAAAATGGACCAATGAATAAGCAAGTATTAAGAGAGTAGTCTAACTTGAGTATATAACTTTATGCTGCAAGTTGCAGCAAGAATCTTATATCAAAGTCTACTGAATTATCAAGTATTATATCTATTTGCCAGCTTCTTCTATAGAGCAGATGGAAAGCGTAAAAATGGTTAGCACTTCATGTAAAAATTACTGCACTTTTCCTAATAAAAATGTTACACTTGATTTTCCATTCAGCCAGATAAGCTGCTTTTCTACAGAAAACCAAATAAAATTCCCCTGATGCTCAGCATTACCTTTCTTGTTCCAGATGTGTCTTAAAGTACAGAATATTGAGGCAATGAAATCAGGCTAGAGGGAAAATTAAGGATGGAAAACTCAAAAGTAGCATCAAAAACCAAACAAACAAAAGACCACCACCAACAAAGACGCACCTCCCGAGCACACCATCCGCAGTCTGGACCCAGCTGGAGGCACCTGGCACAGGAGACGACAGTTGAAGAGCCACATTTATTGTGTTCTGAAATTAAAGTTAAGATGAACCATTAGGCTTTTTTTTTTCCTAAGGTGGAAAGTGTACATAATTCAAACTACGGTAGAAAAGTGAAATGAGGTCATCTTTTGTTAGAAACAGATGGCATCAGAGAATGTACAGTTTCCTTGGGAAACATTTACCTGCCCCTGCCGTTAATAGAACACCTGGGTAGCTAGTATTTAATGCTCTAAGATCAGGAAAAAGCAATAGCGTGGAGATATGACCTTTGTTATATCTAGGGATTTAACTGTACTGTAAGGGAACCCTTTAAAGTTTTAGTTCACTGAAATCAGAGCTCGTGATCTCTGAACCAAGCAGGTGCTTTTCATGCTGATGTTTCTCACGTAAAAATTAGCATCTCCAATTGTGAAGCCATGCTGAGTCACACTGAGGGAAATTTCTGAGAAGTAATCTTGGTGGACATTTAAAGTAGCTCCAGCAGCAGCAGACTGTGTTAATACTATTCTGTATGACACAGGTCTAAAGGACACTGTGGCATGATTCAGCGTTTTAGACACAGTGGTTAAAGTGAGTGAACCGTTTTAGCTAACTCAATGTGGTTTTTTTGTTTTTGTTTTTGTTTTTGTTTTTAGACTGGATCATGATTCCTGTGCTGGACTGTACCTGACTAGATAGTGGTGCCTAGAAATTGTCTTTATTCCTCCGTGCGCTCAGCTTTAAATTATAACAAGGTTCTCTGTTCTAAGCGTAGATGCATAGACTAACACAGAATGAGCATGTTATCTTTTTTTCTTGTGTTTAGTAGGCCACTCTCTTCCTATGGCTTCTTTAACCTGAGAGCGCCTGCAGCCACTGAAAATCATTTCCCTCCACTTCACTCATAAGTGCACAGTGAATGAGGTGGACATCAAGGCTACAGTCACTCACAGTCCAGGAGGAAGTGAATATGCAGATTATGTAACAAACAAAGGAGACTTCACCAAATTTCTATGGAAACAGGTGAGGACGGTTCTCTCTACTTCAGAGCAATGGAAAGGGTGGGGGTGGGGCTCTTCCAGCATTGCTCATAGGGATTGTGCCAGTACTCTCCGCTCTCTTGGCTCACAGTTTTTAATCTGTATTACTCTCCTTAAAAGTGCAATCAACACTAAATTGTGTGTACCTATGGATATAATCACACGATTGTGAGAGTCCACAGGGATAGGGCTCGTCAAATTCCCATTGAAATTTTTTTTCTCTCTCCTCCAATTTCCTAAATATTCTGGGAGTCAGGGTGAAACTGTTATGACTTGCTTGTGTCATAGCGCAGGTGTTCGAGTGGGCAGAGCGAGGGTGTCAACTACGGTAGAGAGGCACTAACTATAGCAGAGTGTCAGGCTAGTGTGTACCCTCCCCTGACTTCCCTAGGCAGGCTTGGCATTAGCACACTGTTTCCTAACACCCTCTCTTATGGTCTATTATTTACTCTCTGTGGTTCCTCCAACCCTTCATCTTTGCCTTTACACTAATTTTTAATATATATATTAATATATACATATACATTACAAATCACATATCTTCAAGAGTTCTTCCCAGATCTTCCCAGATCTGAAATTCCAAGAACTAAAAATAATTTCTGCTCTGGGCTCCCTTCACTACCAGCCTGGCCATCTAAATATGAGACTCTCTAGTCAAAATCATCCATCTGGCTTAGTTTGCAATATATATATATATATATATATATATATATATATATATATATATATCTATATATATATACATATACATATATATATCCTGCTTGTTCTTAAAATACTCAGAAATCAAGATGACCTTTAGTTTTATTTCCAAAAAGAATTCCAAAATGGATCTAAAAATCAGGCATCCTGGCAGACTTTTGTGGTCTTGAGTGTAGTCTGCATCTCCAATGCAGTGGCTGAGGTAGGGCCTTTAAGGTGTAACTGTGCCTGAGGTTCCTACACTGTGAGTGAGACTGTAGCCCTTATAAAAGAGGCTTCTCTGTGGTTGTGCCCTTTTGCCTTCTTGGTCTCTGTCACATGAAGTCAGTGGACCCTGTCACTAGACATGGAATATCTGCTCCTTTATGGTGGATTTTCCAGTCTCTGAAGCTATAACAAACAAATTTCTTATAAATTGCTTAATATCAGATATACTGTTACAGCAATCAGAAATGAGTAAGACCCAGACCTGACTTGACCTTTACTAGCGCCGACTTTGACCTTACTTGAACATGGAGTGACATCTGCTTCAGTTCAGACTTGCATGGGACTCTGACTCAGCAGGTAGAACTTTGTGTTGCCAATCAAGGTAGGAGGATCCTGGGAGAACAGCTGCAGGGCCCAGGGCTCCAGTCCTTATTACTAATGTTTGTCCACTTCTGACCTAAGTTCTTCCAAGCTTATGCTGAGCCCCTACTTTCCAGCACACAGGAAGCACAGACAAATTTACAAACAAAAGCTTCTTTCCTTTTCTATCTTGCCTGGAACTCTGTAGAGCCCAGGCTGGCCTTGAAGTAGCAGCCATCTTCCTGTCCGTGTGTGAGTGAGACTATGCACATGAGTGGTCAGGAAGAGCTGCAAAAGTTTTCTCAGTATTATCTTGTTTTTAAATATTCCAGGGCCAACCTCTGTTCTCCTACTTCAGATACCTAAAGAAGATCACCAGGGTGGACAGGGACCTTGGCTCTGTCAATGCATCACAGACGCCAAGGCCGGCATGGCTGAGAATCTACATAACTACAGACAAGGAGCCCACAAATGGGTCTAGAGAGGGCAAGCCTGGTGACTCTGCAGACGCGGGGAATATGGGGCACTGAACTCCAAGGGAACAGTGTCACAAATTATCTCTAGGCAGCATCACAGTTACACTTCACAGAAGTGCTTTCTCAGGTAGAATTTTATGACGTTCTTTAATTTTAAAATATGCAAGTTAGAAAAAAAATGCCTAACATTTAAATAACATAATAACTGTGCCAGTTCTTGTCACTGAGTGGCCAAATTATTGGTCAGCATGTGGTAGAAATCACCCCCCCCTCTCTCTGTGTGTGTGTGTCTGTCTCTCTCTCTCTCTGTCTCTGTCTCTGTCTCTGTCTCTCTCTCTCTCTCTCTCTCTCTCTCTCTCACACACACACACACACACACACAAGCATACACACACACATCTGTGAGAGGAGAAATCCTTACAAAGCACACAGTTCAATGCGCAAATGCTGTTTGTGGACTCTGGGATTTGTCATCATCCTCTGGGTATGTTTGGCTCATTGTCTCTCATTCCCAGTGAAGAACAAGAGGTTTCCTAGCAGCCCAGGGCTCTGCCCTGACAGCTCATTAGATCATGGGCTTGAGCAGCTCTTCCCCATCTATGATTGCAGTTCCTGCTTGCTCAGTCTTTCATGCAGTGCTGTTGCCTTACCCATGTTCTTTATATTCTAGGCTTACATTCTTAGGAAAGACAGGTTTGTACTGAACTTAAGGAGCACTTTTAATGAATGGGAAACATGGTGAAAATATTTTATGCCACACAACTCCAAGTAAATCTTTTGTCCTTTTTAGTCCCCTTGACCTCTGTCCTTTCTCTGTGACAGAAATCAGTAAAGGATTTAGTAGCTTATTGTCTTTCTAAAAACTTTATCCCTTGACCTATAAGCAAAATTTCACATTATGTTATGAAACGGGAAGAGGCAGATGTGTTGGGGCAACATTGTTAAATGGCTCCTGGGAGAAAACACTAGACTTCTATGCAGCTGCTACTTACTAACATATGCCTTAAAAGTGTTATAACTTTATTTTCTCCCTGAAACGAGTACCTAACCCATAGCCACATGTTTCTACAATGGTTCTATAAGGTAAATAGGCAAGCATAGTAAGAACATCATTAATTGTATGGAGATAGCCATATTGACATGTTTGCACATATACCTTTATATGTAGATTTGTTTGTGTGTTTAAGTCTGGGCTCTCATAAAGAATGATTGTGTGTGTTTATATCTGTAGTAAATGTACTCTTACTGTCTGTCCTTAACATGAAAGTCTCTTGAGTCATAAGACAAAAATTTAAACTGTAGCCAATACAGAAATATCAGTAAGTGAAAAGTTAATGCACTTGGCTTAGTTGTTTAAAATGATTACGAACAAGAGAGTTAAAGAAACATGTACTAGCCCAGCCATGCGAATGAAAACTGCGCCCAACAGAGGGACAAATTACAGATGCTCCCTGAGAACACATTAATTTCACTCATGTTTCATACGCACATGTGAAATGATGTCTAACAAACGTCCATATATGGAGTAATAAGCACCCACCACCCACAGAGGGCTGACAGACAGGAACCTGGATGTTCACGATGCTCGTCCTCTTTGTGTAGATGGCATCACTTAGTCCTTATTTTGAGACTATCTAGTCAGTAGACGTAAGGAAACTCACATAGATGACAGAACCCCAAACAAAATAAAACAAGCATGCCACAAAACCCCTCTCAAACAAACAAACAAACAAAACGATAGATGTTTTAATGTTTAGACTGAGAAGTTTCCCCAAATCAAACGACCAGGCCAAACAAAGGCTGGAAACAAGATTTTCTAGTGTTCTTTTCCTGCTGTAAAGACTGGACAATGAAATTTTGAAATAATCACATGATATCTATTATTGGGTTTGGGTTCATAAAACAAACAGGATTGGTAGGCATTGTAGATTGTGATAGCCAGAAGCACTTATTCCAGATTCTTCTATTACTCCTATATAGGATGATTCATAAGAAAGTGCATCTTTTTCTAGGCACTGTACCTGTCCTTTTCCGTCTATGTATTATACAAGTCAAAAGATACTTAGATAATTGCATAAATCTACTTCCTTAAATAAAAATGAAGTCAATACTGTATTTTGAAAACAGTTAAACCAGACACACAGAGTCTATAATTTTCAAGGGTAAGTTCAGGGTCTTCTTGATACTTACTTGATACTGTGTGTGTGTGTGTGTGTGTGTGTGTGTGTGTGTGTGTGTGTGTGTGATGGTCTTGTTACAGTTACCCTCATGATACTGAACCTGATTACTGAAACTTTTTAATACAAAGATTCAATCGATGCTGCTATTTGATGGACAAACAGAAACAAAAATCACACTGATGCCTCAATCATTAAAAAGTATCTAGTTACTTCAAGGCTTAGGCTACCATTTCCTAAAGGACCCTGTACAACTCTTGGTTAGCAAGGGAGGAGTAACGTCTCTGAAGACTGGGTATGAGAAACAAAAGTCAAAGAGTGGTAGGGATCAGAAAAGCAGCAGTACAGAGGAGACAGGACCAGGCAGGGGCTCCTCTGAAGGAGATCTGGGAAGGGAAGCTCTGAAGGATAAGATGAGCCAGTTAGTTCCTGAACCTGTACCTCAAACCAAAGGCAACAACAACAAAAAATGACACAGACTTTCCATTTTCTTTTCTTCCTCTGAGTCTACCCTTGGTTTTCATAGGTACAACATTAAAACAATGTAGGCTAGCATTTTTAACTTGCTTTTTTAGTTAGTGCTTAGACTATAGGAAGCAATTCTACTCTTGAAACTTACAAGATAAAAAGGATTACAGTATATCTACCTCAAAGCTTTAACTATTAAAATAACTTTTATGGAATAAATACATGTTTGCTATGTCCATTTATAAGTTGTTAAAAATTTACTTTAATGTGTGTAGTTTACTCCTGTGTTATGGAATCAGAAGCTACTAGTTTCTAACATACTATAGTAAATATTGCCAGCTGGAAGACACCAGGCTGGCCTCAAAATTGCAGCAATCCACCTGCCTCTGCCTCTGTGAGTGCCAAAATTACAGACGTGCACCACCACACCTGGCTCAGACTCCTCTTTTTATCCTCTATGATACTCTTCAACTTATTTCAAACTTGTCAATAAACATCCAAGACAAATCAATGAAGATGATGAGTGTGTCTAAGGGGAAAACAATCTTGTGGGCTTAGCTGGGAGGGCAGCAATTCTTCTGAAAATGGAGCAAGTGTGGGTCCCCAAACAACAGAGCTCAAAAGCAAAGGGCAGGGAGCCTAACAGCCTGATGAAGAAGTCAAGGTGGAATGTACCAACATCTGCAATGTTCTACCCTGGTTAGCGATAAACCATTAGAGTGCCGTGGCCACTGGCATGCCTGTTCCCTTTAGACTACTGTACCCAGGATTTTTTTAAGGCAATACCGAGAGGAACTGGAATGTCACAATTCTCAACTTCTCTAGCAATGATGATGGTTGTACGAATAGCTCTGATGACAGCGTTATCTCAGAGTTGCTTAATGGGTCTTCTGTGAAAGACTCTCAAAAAGGCATTTTCTGTCCTTTGCTTATCCTGCTTCTTTCCTCTCAGCGTGGGCACATGATATCTTCAGTGACCACTATCATCTTCAGACCAGATGGAACTTGTCTCAGAAAGGTCAATGCTAAAGATTCAGAGTGAGAGGACCCATGCCTGTCTGAGACAGAGCTGCACCAGAGGATGAGAATAGACATGCTCTGGTCTTAAATAACCCACAGCTTTTAGAAACCTTCTCACTAAAATAGTAACACAAATATTAACTAACATTTTTTAATCTGATAGCTTAAAAATTTTTAAAGTGAAGGAGCCAAAAAGTTTAAGTTCATGGTTTTGAGATAACTATGAAGCCTTCTATCACAATTATTACCACATTGGAGAGACTTTGCTCCTGCCACCACACACACTTTGTTTGCTTTCCCTTGGAGAAGATGACGACAGGACTCTTTAAACACTTTTTGTTTTCTTTTAAAAAGTTAACTAAATTAATTAGTTATTATTCTTGTTATTTTGTTTGGGTGATATGTGTGTGTGTGTGCCTGTACATGTTGTTCATAACCTGGTGAGAGGGTGACTTTGTGGAGCTGGTTCTCTGCTGCCATCGTCCCATAGGTTCCAGGAACCCAACTCGTGTTGCAGCAAGTGTGCTCACCCTTTGAGCTCTCATCATGCCTAACATGTATTTTCCTTGTATCCCTAGTATAGAAGTCTAGTACCTGGGCCACACTCAGTAAATGCGTAACGAATAAACAGAATTCTATGTTAGGCTTAATTTGGAAATTCAGTTCCTGGGGTGTATTTATTTTTATTTTTTATTATGTAATTAATTTATTCAGATTACATCTCAGTTGATTTCCCCTTACTTGTATCCACTTGTTCCTCCCTCTCTCCTGTTTTCACCCTATTCCCCTTACCTAGGTCTAAGACAGAGGGGGACCTCCCCCCCCCCACTATATGGTCATAGGCTATCTATCAAGTCTCATCTTGGTAGCCTGCTTATCCTTTCTCTGAGTGCCACCAGGCCTCCCCACCAAGGGGAAGTTGGTCAAATATGGGACACCAGAGTTCCAGAGTCAATCTCCACTCTCCACATAATTGTGGGGAATGTCCTGTCCATTGGCTAGATCTGAGTAGGATTTCAAAGTTTACTGCATGTATTGCCCTTGGTTGGTGCGGTAGTTTGAGCAGATCCCCCTGGGTCCAGATCCACCCATCATGATGTTCTTCTTGTAGGTTTCTAGGACCCTCTGGATCCTTCTATTTTCTCATTCTCCCATACTTCTCTCACCTAGGATCCCAATAAGATGTCCTCACATCTATCCCAATCTCCTGGTAAGTGAAGACTTTCATGGAACATCCTTTTTGGGCTAGTGTCCAATTATAAGTGAGTATATACCATGTCAGTCTTCCTGCTTCTGGGTTAACTCCCTCAGTATGATTGTTTCTAGTTCCATCCATATGTCCACAAATTTTGGGATTTCCTTGTTTTTAATAGCTGAGTAGTATTCCATAGAGTAAATGCACCACCGTTTCTTTATCCGTTCTTCGATTGAGGGACATTTAGGTTGTTTCCAGGTTCTGGATATTATGAATAAGGCTGCTTTGAACATGGTTGAGCATGTGTGCTTGTTGTGTGGTGGAGCATTTTCTGGGTATATTCCAAGGAGTAGAATAGTTGCATCTTGATGTAGCCTTACTCCCAGTTTTCTGAGAAAGCACCAGATAGATTTCCAAAGTGGTTGTACAAGTTTGCATTCCTGTGGCTGGAGAGATGGCTTAGTGGTTAAGAGCTCCGCCTGCTCTTCCAGAGGTCCTGAGTTCAATTCCCAGTAACCACATGGTGGCTCACAATCATCTATAATGTAATCTGATACCCTCTCCTGCAAATAAGGCACTCATATGCAATAAATAAAATAAATAAATCTTTTTTAAAAGTTTGCATTCCCATCAGCAATGAAGGAGTGTTCCCCTTTCTCTACATCATTGCTAGCATGTGCTGTCACTTTAGTTTTTTATCTTAGCCATTCTGATGGATGTTAGATAATTCCTGGGGTTTATAATAGCTCTTGAATACTTAGATTTTAAAATATCCCTCATTTACCAAACATTTATTTTAAAAGGCAGCATAGCTATGTTTGCTTCTAAATCCACATCTGGATAAAGCACATGACTCTCCAAATTCCTGAAAACAAACATGCCCTAGTGACATTATTTATTTTAAAAATACAACTTTTATTTTGAAAGTTATTTGAAAATATAATTTATTTTGAAAATTAAGTTTCTTTCAGAAGAACTCTGAGTATATGCTAAGATACTATGGAACTAAATAGCATTTTTAATCTTGCTCTCATCAGATGCAAAACCACTAAATTCATTCATATTCTTTGGATGCTCAGATCAAAGCCAGACTCCCATTCAGAAAGTGTTCTTTTTTTAACATTGGAATAATCTGCAAGTGGAGCTTCCTTATGTGTGTTAGGAAGAATTGCTTTTTTAAGCTAGGTGGGGCTTAGGAGGGTGAGGGGCCCTTAGTATATGTTACCTTATGTTTTGTCGACAAGGCTCAACTTTCCCATTATCCAGCAAATAGTTCATGCAATTACATTAGGAAAGCAAAGCAGGAACAGGCCATTTTAACTTTGGGCAGGTTTAGGAATGTTGTAGTAACACTGAACACTCTAGTCATTGCTCTTGCTCTCTTTGGGGCAATCCGAAGTGAGTCAATTACACTGCGGCAGGATGGAATCAGTGTGAACGCCGACAAGAAGAACCAGTATGCAGCTACCAGTACCCTTCATTTGTGTTGAAACTGAGTGTCACAGAGGCCTGGTCATAGAGGATCACAGCAGGAGTTTTCATTATAATTCATTTGCATACATACTAATTAGTTTGAAAGACTCTGATGAGTATACCTGCTGGGTGACTATAACTTATGCTTTATCTTCAGCCACTTTTTACATGGAACTGGGTACTATTATAATTAATTACAATTATAGTTATACCATTGGTATAAATTGGAACTCCTCAGGGAGGCCAAAGGCCAAGATCAGCCTAAACCAGCAGCAGTTCTTAACCTGTGGGTCACAACCACTGGTAAACACAATGGTCTTAGGAACTGAGAAATTGTTCAGCAACAAAATTATAGTAATGAAATAGCAATGAAAATAATTTTATGCTGGGGGAGGGGGGTTCATCACAACACAAGGAACTGTATTAAAGTGTCACAGCATTAGAAGGTTAAGGACCATTTAGGTTGACCCTAAATGCTGTTTCAGTGGTGAGGAGTAAGAAGTAACAACAAAGCAGCTAGACAAATGTCAGTGATGAAGAAATCCATCCTCACAGGCTTGCCTGGAACAGGGATCAAAGGCTAGGTAAATGCAGAAATTGAACTGAAAGTAGATTGTTTTTTTTTTTTTAAATTATCCTCACATTCCACACACACTGTGATGTATGTTGTTTGATGTGTGAAACAGGTGAGCACACAACACACTATCTGCTTGGCTAGTGACTGACGTTCCTATTCATCCCTAGGTCATGAAATTCCTGAGTGGACCAAGTTTTCATAAGTGTCGCTCAACAAACAACAAGAGTAGCTCAAAAAAAAAAAAAAAGATCCAATTAGGTTTCACAATAAGCTGTTCATCAGACACATCAGTTTGTCTTCAGACACTCACCTAGGAGGAAAATGGGACAAACTCAGGAACAAAGGTGCGGTCGAGACCACGCATCTCCCAGCACAGTCTTTCTGCTGAAGCCTCAGACTTCAAAAACTATCAACATCTCAGGACTCAAGGAAGGTTCCAGAGGCCACTTCGGGGTAAACTCTGGTTAAGGCTGCATTTGTCTAACTTGGAAAGGCAATATTAGTCATGTGCTTTGTGTCTTGTTTTAACTGGAACTTTTCCATACATTCCAACTATCCTGTTTATGAGGCACACTCCCTCTCTATAATAGGCAAATATTCACCAGCTTTCCACCCTACATGTTTTGAACTTAACATACTGGATCGGATGAGTTTCAGGGGCTCTTCCTAATTTCCTTTCCAATTTTTGGCAGGTAGGATTTCCCTGTTCTACAACTTAAAACAAACAAACAAACAACAGCAACAAACCCCAAACATATGGCCATTCTGGCCAGAAAAATGACTTAGTTAAAGAGGCGAAAGAAAAATGCCCTGTGGTAGGAGGCATGTCTTACCTGCGTAAAATCTTCCAACCCTAGAATCACGTTGCAGGTGTGCACTTGAGGAAAACCACAAGTCAATACCTGCATTGTAAGGAATCCAGTTTGCCTTCTGGAAACCTGTGTGCCTGTCAGCCTGTGTGTATGATGATTCCTACCTGCATGGTTTTTTTTCCTTTAAAAAGGTCTCTTGTTCACCACAGCAAACACCCAGCTCACGTCAGATGCCAATAAACTGCAGGTATTCACTCTCTGTCTCCCATCTTACCAAGGGTGCAGCATGATTACAGACATACGTTACCACGCCTGAATTTATGTGAGTTCTTAGGACTGAACTCAAGTCCTTATGCTTAATGCAGCCACTCTCTACCCCCGCCTCAGTCCAGGATTTTAGTTTCATGTAAAATAAACAGGCAGATGAATAAATGCCTACGTGGATGAAGCCCAGTCAGAAATTGGTTTTCTTTACACTGCATTTTCAGTGCTCCGGGTTCTGCCACTTGAGAAGTCTATCTTCACCTTCAGATGCAATTATGGGAAAAATCAAAACAGTTAAAATTCATCCTGCAATTACCCTATGTTGGGCCCTATACTGAGTCTCACTGACAGTATGAAAATCCTGTGATGGTGGCACTACTGTCCCTGCTTTTTTGGGTGGTGGGCTAAAGTCTAGAGATGCTAATTCTCAACCCAAAATCATCCATCTAGCATGCCTGGGTCCAGCCACGGTGGGCAGTAGTGACTGCAGAGCTTTCGGATTGCAGAGGCTGTCCCACATGCAGTTGAGAATAACAGAAAGACAAGTCCCTTAAAGGTCCTGGGTATTAGAGCCATTAGTGTTCATTAGTGGTAGTCCTCAAGTGATGGCTCAGTAACCCCCAGGTACCTTAAGACATAGCTTAAATGTAAGCACTGTGTCTGTCGTTACTTTTCCTACCACCCACCCGAGGCTGGCTCGTGCTCCCACTCCAAAAGTGAGGAAGTTGTGTTTCTCAGCAGGCGTCTAGTATTCTGGGTGCCAAAGCACCCCTACATTCTTCAGCCTTTCAACAGATTCTTTTTTTTTTTTTTTTTTTTTTTTTTTTTTTGATGATCAAGGGTAACTGAGTTTTAGGTTGAAAGTCCAGGCGCGAGCACGTTGCTGAGGAATGAATCAGCCCTGCTAGGCAGTGCTCAGGGTGAGATCCTCTTTTCAACTGTTTCCCCAACCTCTTGCCAGGAGATTCTCTGAGCTGTTTACTAAGTAGGCAGAAGCTAAAGTGCTGTTTACAGTGGGCTTTCACTTGATAGTTTCCAGTTCTGCGCTGGCAGACAAAGCTGGACCAGGGAACAGGTCAGGATGGCCTCCTGTCACCGTTGCTCCCCTGACCTTGGCTGTTGCTGAGGTTCTGGTGGGTGAGGGTGGCTGCTCCCCACGCAACAGGCTTTGCTTGTCCTCTGAGTTCTAAAAAAAAAAACCTTTCAAAAGGCAGAATATGAGTTAATAGAACATGAGTGGTAATTATCATGCATCTTGTGTGTGCAATTTGCTTAGCCTACATGGCTGTTCTAAGATACAGTTTATAATAGGCAAGATTTATTTTAAAGGCCAACAAAATGCCTATCCTTAGCTGCAACACCTGCCCGTAATGTTGAATGAGCACTCACTGTCTCCTGTTTCCACATTACTGAGAGGTATCAGCAGCCCTTCCAGAACATGGCGGGGCTCTGCATGTGGGCGCAGTCCCGTCTCCACAGATCCGTCAAGATCTGCATACTCACACTCTAAGTGGTATACCAATGAAATTTACAACTAACACCGTAAATTACAATATTATTTGCTAAAAGAGCAGCAAGTGCAGATTAAAAAAAATATCTTTTTATCCTGACAACACACAGAAAAAATATTAAATTATATGATATAGCTTTTAAAAAGTGAACTAATGACACTTTGTATATGTTTTGGGCCTCACCTCCCACAGCGGCCAACTCAGGATGTTTGAGTTGACACAGTATTTGGTTAATTTGCATACCTCCTTCAGTTTAGATTAAGAGGCAAGAAATTCTAATGCCTTTCATATCAGTTGAGCTTAGTTGGTGAATATACATTTTTAGTTACAGTTGCTAATACTATGAATAGACACCATGACCAAGGAAATTTTTATAGCATTTAATTGTGAGCTTGCTTACACTTTTATAGGGTAAGTCTGTGGTCAGCCTGGCATGAATTTTTGAAACTTTAAAGCCCACCCCTAGTGACACACCTCCTTTGAGAAGACCACACTCACTCCAACAAGGCCACACCTCCTATTTTTTCCCAAATTCCAGTAACTGGAGACCAAGTATTCAAAAGTGAGCCTGTAGGGGGCATTCTCACTCAAACACAGTATCTCAATCCGTAAAGAATAGGCAGGATGGTGATATCAGTCTAGAGTTTTCTTAATAATTAATACCATTACTACTCCCAATATAATAATAAGGTATTTTATATTCTACTCTATATTAAAATCTCTTCCACCCTCAACACCATGGCTAGCTCTAAGTACAGTTTGTCTTGCTTATAGTTTATTTTATAGCATGATATAAAAGGAAATTCTGAGTTACAGCCAGATGAATACAATTGAAACATATCTTACACAACACACATGTAGATATGTACTCTTCTGTGCCTTAAACTTTTAAGATCAACTATTTGTCTAATTTCACCGGACACAACTTGAAATCTATATGCATATCACAATAGAGTTGGCATATTTCAGGAAAGTTAATATTAATGCTAAATTATGAGCTGTTGTTCTTTGAAATTCTTGCTCTGAATTCCTCACATATCTCCAAATAGTTAAACTACTTTCTCTTAATTAAAACTCAGCTTTACCCAGAGTTCATCATTCCCTGGAAATGTTTCCTGACAGGTTTTAATATTCTTCTTGCCCTCTATGGATTCTTGTAGGATTCTGCCCCAATCCCACCTCCCAGTCCTTCCTAATGAACAGTTCTGACATTACACCAACCTTTACCAGGGCCATTGTCATCATCACATACACACTAGACTACACCAGGCCCCACTGTCACCATCACACATGGACTAGACTACACCAGGCCCCACTGTCACCATCACACATGGACTAGACTACACCAGGCCCCACTGTCACCATCACACATGGACTAGACTACGCCAGGCCCCACTGTCATCATCACATACACACTAGACTACACCAGGCCCCACTGTCATCATCACACATGGACTAGACTACACCAGGCCCCACTGTCACCATCACACATGGACTAGACTACGCCAGGCCCCACTGTCATCATCACACATGGACTAGACTACACCAGGCCCCACTGTCATCATCACACATGGACTAGACTACACCAGGCCCCACTGTCATCATCACACATGGACTAGACTACGCCAGGCCCCACTGTCACCATCACACATGGACTAGACTACACCAGGCCCCACTGTCATCATCACACATGGACTAGACTATGCCAGGCCCCACTGTCATCATCACACATGGACTAGACTACACCAGGCCCCACTGTCACCATCACACATGGACTAGACTACACCAGGCCCCACTGTCATCATCACACATGGACTAGACTACGCCAGGCCCCACTGTCACCATCACACATGGACTAGACTACACCAGGCCCCACTGTCATCATCACACATGGACTAGACTACGCCAGGCCCCACTGTCACCATCACACATGGACTAGACTACACCAGGCCCCACTGTCATCATCACACATGGACTAGACTACGCCAGGCCCCACTGTCATCATCACACATGGACTAGACTACGCCAGGCCCCACTGTCATCATCACACATGGACTAGACTACGCCAGGCCCCACTGTCATCATCACACATGGACTAGACTACGCCAGGCCCCACTGTCACCATCACACATGGACTAGACTACACCAGGCCCCACTGTCACCATCACACATGGACTAGACTATGCCAGGCCCCACTGTCACCATCACACATGGACTAGACTACACCAGGCCCCACTGTCATCATCACACATGGACTAGACTACACCAGGCCCACTGTCACCATCACACATGGACTAGACTACACCAGGCCCCACTGTCACCATCACACATGGACTAGACTACACCAGGCCCCACTGTCACCATCACACATGGACTAGACTATGCCAGGGCCCATTGTCACCATTACAGAAATATTTTTAAAATTTGATGATGTGTTCACCACTTACCCCATGTACTCCATGTCTTGTTCTGCCACCATGGGCAGAGCCATTAGGACTCCCTGAAGATGACTGTAATAGATTGGAAGCCCTCTTAGGCTATAATGGCACTGCATTGTGAACGTGCAATGGTTCTTAGACTCAAAATCCAAAGGGAAGTGAAAGGCCAATTCAAGATAAGCCAGAAAATGGGACAGAAGGCTGCCCACTAAGCCAAGGATGCTAAACCGTGGCATTAACAGTAAACTGAACAGGCCAACACCAGCCTGTCAGGCATCCTGAGCAACAGCTTGGATCTTAGTGCCTAGAGCATTTTATGGCTCCTGGTGAGTTTGCTGGAAAGTCCTTTTAACAGTTCTGTTTGTTTCCCTCAGCTAGTTCTTTATCCCAGCTTTTGTTCTGTCTGGTTGATTTTTACTGGAACTTTTTTTTTTTTAATACTTGTCATTTGTAATTCTTTCTTCTTAAACCCACATTTCCTCCTAAGTCTTCCCACTAAAATGTGACTCTACCTCCACCTTTATATGGCAGTGAACATCGGAATGACTTGCCTTCTCCACACCCACCTCGTCTTTATTATCTTTCTGTAGGAAGAATTCTCCCCCCTACAAGATCACCTCGGTGAATGGTTCATTCAAAGGCAAATGGTCATTCCCTGATTACATGGCCATGACTGATTGCCTTTGTCTTTAAGAATAAGTGGACCATTACTCCCTTTCCCCTTCAGACAGATTCTCCCCTTTTCATGTCTGGCTATTTTCATATTTCTCACTAGATTTCCACACCTCTAGATGCCATGAGCTAATGAAACTTTCAGATTTCCCTCCTCAAACATGAATACAATTTTTTAAAATAATAATTTCCAATGTCTTCCCTACGTTTCTATTTGGGTTTCCAACAACCTGCTGGGCATCCATTTCGATTTCCACGCATCCTCAAAGTCTACAAATGTTCCTCTTCTTCACCTGAATGGGTTTCTGTTAATTACCTTAAAGTCCCATATATTCTAGTTTAAGTCTTTGTGCTCAACCCAATCAAGTCCCAACAACCTACCAGTCCCTAGGACCCTGGTTTAAACTTCAGCATCCTTAGTGTTCAGCCTCCTTCTCCACATTCTCTCTGGCCTCATCCTGTTTTAGGTTCCTGGCCATTTACTCTGTCATGATAACTTCTTCAGCCAGCGCATGATACTAAAAAATTGTTAAACAAGGATTGGGAAGATGACTCAGTTAAAAATGTATTTGCCACACAAACAAACTTGAAAAAAACCCCAGTGCCCACTTAAAATAGCTGAGCCTGCTGGTATTATGTTTGCCTCTATATGTGGCTACCTTTTTATTTCTGAGTTACAAAATCCTGCTTTATGGATGTTCTATGATTTATCTACTCTTGACTAATAATATTTGAGATATCTCTGTCTGGGTGACTCTGAGTGAAAAATGCCATCCACATTCACAAAGTGCTCTTTGTACAGAGCTGTGTTTCTACGTCTCTCATTTAAGTGTCTAGGAGTAGGGTCATAGGGCAAATGGTAAGCACGGACATCATTATGTGAGACATGACCAAACTGCATTGTAAATGGATGTGCCATTTTCTATTTTCAGCAGCAAAACACGAGTGTCCCAGGTGCTTGGCATCCTTAATGCGTCATTATAGTGTTGGGGTTTTAAGAGTTATTCTACAGCTGTGGGAGGGGCCCAGACAGGAAAGCACTTGTCATGCCAAATGAGGACATGAGTTTTTTGGGTCCCCAGCACCCTGGTAAAAAGTCAGACACGTTACAATGTACCTATGATGCCAGTTATATGGAGGCAGAATCAGGAAGATCCCTGGGGCTTTCTGGCCAGAAAATCTAGCCAGATCAGTAAACTTCAGGTTCAGTGAGAGACCCTGCCTCAAAAAGTAAAGTAGGGACTAACTGAAGAAAATACTCAGTGCTGACCTCTGACTTCCACAAACATGTACACATATGAACATGTGTTTACATAAATATGTAAAGTCATCAGACACATTTCTTCCAGCTTCACTTCTTGATACAGTATGATCATATTACTATTCCCATGAACAAAAAGTTTCAGAAGCCAAGCTGAACAAACCCCTAAATCCTGTATAATTTCCCCCTCCACAGAAGTAGTAATGTGTTATTAATGGATTTAAGCAGCTGTAGTGAAATACCAAAGCCTGAAGGACTTACTGGTAGCAAACTTTATTGCATACTGTTTTGAAGGAAGCTGGGACATCCAAGTGCTGCCAGGTGTAGTGGCCCCTTCCTGAGAGCTACCTCAGCTTGTTTGCTGAAGACAAACATGCCCTTGTGACCTAGTTAGTCACCTTCCCAAGTGTCACCTTTTAACATTGTCACATCCAGGACTAAACTTTCATGTTCACATTTGGAAGCACCACATGTTGAGACTATAGAACACAGTTTGAAAAGAAAATTGTCGCTAACGCGATAGCCTCTTTCCTCACTTCTCTTCTGCTGTTGCCCAAGGTAAGGTCAGTGTTCCTCCTGTGATATTGTGCCAGCCTGTGCAGTCAAGCTGGTCCTTCATCTTTGACACTTGTCACTTATGTCACGTCTCACCAATACACCTTCCCTCTTCTCTCCAGGTGTAGTCAAGCCCTTTACTATTGACTCTTTCCAGAGTTTGTATCATAGAGAGTTCTTACGCTCTACAGAGCTATTTGTCTGCATGTGATTTGCTACTTGTATTTTTGTTCAGATATTTGCATATTACACCTGGGACTGTAACTTATATATTACACAAGCAAGTGCAATTATCAAGAAGAAAACTCCTCCAAGAAGGAGAGCTTAGTAATCAAGTTTATGAAACTTCCTTTGGTACTTTCACTGGCAAAGTCCTGTTGGTTTGTACCTCAATCAATTTTGTTACCAGGAGTCAAGGGCAGTCCAGGCACACAAGGAAATACCACCTACCACTTTTGGGAGAAGATGAGGTAGAGTAAACCTCTCATGCCTGAATGACAACAGGCTTCCTCAGGCCTTCCTGCTGCAGAAATCAAAAGCAAGCCCAGAACCCCTGCCCTGTTTCCCCTCAGCACCCACAGAATCAAGTACAAGATGCTTTACCTTGAGCTTTTCAGGACTAATATATTTCCTTGGTTATACCAATCACTGTAAGATGCTCAAAACTGCCAAGTTTTCCCCTACTCTGGTCGCCTTATGGCTCTGTGGGACTTCTGTCCTCCCTCCATCTTCTTCACCACACTGATGACTCCTCCTCCATCCTTGGACAGAAGGATTGTCTGTATCTCAGTCTCTTTCCAAAGCACCCTTTGTCTTCCAGTCCTCGCAGAGTAGGAGCTTTCACGAGGACTGTGCTTACACTGCTCACCAATGAGCTGTGATGAGCATTCCTCTGCTAGCCCTCACAGCCGGGCCTAAAGATGGACAGGTGCCTTCATCATTGCCATTTGAAGGGTTCTCCCTAAGTATCCCACTCAGCTTTGACCCTCCTAACGCTAGCTAGGGTCACAGCTGTCAGTAGTGAGTTGTTGGGCAGTTAGCGCCGTTTACTGACCCCCAGGTAAATTCCCATCTCAGTTCTAGGAAGTTGTGACTGTTTGATTACAATCAGTGGAGCAAGCTCTCCACTAACCCTTCCTTTTCATATGCACAGACCATCTTCACGATGCCTGTATATTCAGGCTCCCTGCTCTTTTTTTCCAGTTATTTCTGTCACTGCCCTAACTTTGCCATACTCTCCCACGGTCACAGCTTTACAGCATGTCACTAGTAGACACTGCAACCCCACTGGGATCTTGATGCCATACATCCTTCTCTGAGCACAGTCTCCTTCCTTTCAGTCCTTAGTCTTTCTAAGTTCTGGGTGGTGACATGCCATCACCTGCTCTTGAATCCATTGCTCTGCCCTCTGTTCCTGTTCTTCAGCAAATCATTTGACCACGTCCCCTGGATAGGGAGGCCTGGTGGCACTCAGAGGAAGGACAGCAGGCTACCAAGAAGAGACTTGATACCCTATGAGCATATACAGGGGGAGGAAGTCCCCCTCAGTCACAGTCATAGGGGAGGGGAGTAGAGGGAAAGTGGGAGGGAGGGAGGAATGGGAGGATACAAGGGATGGGATAACCATTGAGATGTAATATGAATAAATTAATAAAATTTTAAAAATAAAATAAAAAATAAAATGGTAAAAAAAAATTATCTACAAGGCTGATTTTTCTCACTGCCTTCGGACTCTTGTTCAAATGTCACCTCTCTTAATAACCACAGGCCCAGCTAGTGTTCTCAAAACAGTAATTTCCAGTTGGTTTCCCTCTCCACTGTTTTACAATTGCACATATCATCTTTGGTAGGTGATTACTTAAGTTTGCTTACATGTTTATCGCTGGGAATGATTGAAGTCCTGAGTGAACGTATGCTGTTGCTATGGGAATGCCTCTCACTCCTGTGATGGTGGCAAATACTTCGCTGGGTGATGCTCAGAGGACAGGCAAAGCCTTCCTTTTGCCTGAGTGTGAATGTTGACAGGATATGCAGAAAATCACCGTCACTTATTCTCCTTGAATGTTTATGGCCTGAAGTCTGTCCCCCTACAGAGACTGAGATAAGCTAAACCTTCCTCCTTGTTTAGCTGTATGCAATAACCTCCCTCCCCTACTTTAAACTGTATATAAATGACACATGCAGCTTTCATTGCTGTGGCTTTCCTCCCTCCCCCGCCCCCAGTAGGTGAAGCCTTGGATCTGTGCAGAACGCAGGAACTTGTTATTTATTCTGTTCTCTCCTATCAAGATTATAAACTCACGAGGAAAGGGCCATGTGTGTGAGTGTGAGAGTGTGATCAGAGAGTGCTGTGTATGTTTCTGTGTACATTGGGGACATGTGTGCATGCGTGCAGGCAAGAGAGTGATGCTAGGTATTTTCCTCTGTCACTCTCTGCCTTGGTTTTGGAATAGTGTGACAAAGCCTAGACCTCACCACTTCAGCAACGTGCTGACAGGGCTTTCCCTGGGATCTACCTGTCCCTGTTGTCCCGGCACTGGTGCTGGATGCTTGCTTTTATACTATTGCTGCAAAGTGGAACTCAGGTCCTGATGCTTGCACTTTACCCACGGAGCTGCCTCCGGTGCAGCCCTCTGCTCTTTTCTTTTTTCTATTATCATTCTCTTGCTGTATGAATGCACTCTCCAATGGGACAGACATCTTTGTTCCTTCTGTTCCCTCCATCCCCTCAGCACTTAGAGAAAAACCAGGCATGCTCTAAACAGTGCATATTTGTGGAGCGGGAGAATGAATAGGCATCTTTTTTCACTGATCAAGTGTATTCTCTCTCCTCCATCCCCTGTGTCACTCCTGTGTCATTCCTGTAGCCTTTCCCCACCTTTGTCCCTTTTTCTCAATCCATTTAGGAACTCACGTGGCTGTCTTGGAGGAGCTCAGCCTGGACACTGTGCTCACCTCTTATGTCTGTTCTGCACTACTTCCCAGCATACATACATTAATATTTCCCTCCATAAGCCAACCCTGAACTTGGGATTTTTGATACCCTGAGTTTACTCATTTATTAATCTTCACATTTCCCATTTTTTAAAACCATATCTCACAGTTTAAACATGGTACAGACAGACTACGTTTTGGGGGTGCAGCATGCACAGCCTGAATGGATGGCACTTTCTGGTGATTCGCTTTACAACAGCAGTCTGGGGACATACTGCACCCATGTGTTCTGAGAAATGAACATCCTTGAAATCTGTTAACCAGGGCTCCACACTCTAACACTCTGCTAAGGAAAGGAAAAACTAAAAGTAAGACTTAATATCTATAAGGATGCTGAGGTTGTGCCTTCTATTACAACACATTCGCCCTGTATCCTGCCTAAAGCGATGAGGCACCAAGAGACAAAGGACTCCTCTGTGTCCATAGCACTGCCCCATGCAGTCACTCACATGCGCAGGAGCAGTTACTCTGACTGCAGTTTCTGTAGCAGCCAGACCAAAGTGCCATTGGACCTCCTGGTTAAGTTAAGTCTTCTGATTCAGCTCTGAGTTTTGTGAATCTGGTCAAATGATAACAGTAAGGATTCCTTCTCTTAACAAATGACATTTGTTGGTCGCTGCCAACAGGAGAAAGCATATGCGTCCATCTTAAGGAGCTTTAAAAAGTCAGGGTATGAACAACCATTTGGAATTTGATTAAAACAACTTTTACATGGTGCCCGGGGAATCCAAGCTAGAATACTTTTCACCTCGTGAGAACTCTGCTAGTATTAGAAAAGCTGGTTTCACAGAATGGAGTAGTGGGCAAGGATTTAATCTAAAGAGGAACATTATATCACTGGGGAGATAGAAGATTCCACTTCTTTGGGATTTGGGAGTAGTAAATGATTTTTTTTTCTGACACTTTTTCTTTTATGAAGTTTCTAGTAATACCTGCTACTGTGCAGGGAGTTTAAGGCTTCAGTTCTTGCTGTGCGAGGTTTATGGCACCATGGTCAAACCTGACATAAAACAGAACCTTTACAATTAGGTCACAAAAAGGACCAGGCAGGGTGCAGTGGCATCAGATAACAGGGACTTGTCCTCTCAAATGGAGACAAAGGGACAAAGCAAACTTCTTTGAGGAAGTTCCTGGGCCTTTTTATTGCATGATTGCACCTCTATTTTGTCTGGGTCACTACCACATGCTGCCTGTTTAAAAAATCACACCCTATTGCTAGGGCTGGGGCAGGACTGATGACAAGCAGACAACAGCAGCCTATTCAGAACCAAGAGATGATTCTTCATACCCCGAACCCTGTTTAATCTGAGTGCTGAGTACCCTAGTGCCTAGCCAGCTTCCTCTCCAACCTGGGTCTTTTCTGTTTTCCAACACCTACTGGACTCTTTGAAGGTCCAAACCTAATGCTTTTGCCAAAGATTTCAAGATTCCTGTAACTCCACAACAAAATCATATTTGAGTGGGCAATATAGGAGCTACTTGTTCACAATGACAGAAGTGACAGACTGTCTCTCTGTCTACTCAGACTCATAGGTCCATGAAGATATATCTGTTTTTATTTACTTTTTGGTCTCAGACACTGCTATACCCCCAAACAAGTGACACACAAACTGAAAACTCAGAGATTATAGGATTCTGTATTCCCACACTCAAGAGTGAGACTGCCTATATCCAATTAATCCTTGCCTTGTGTACAATCAGAGGCATCCTGAACTTTATGATTTTACCTTGGTATGAAAACAATTCAGAGAAGAAATGGATAAAGGCCTCTCATGACCTGAGTTTGCTTGTGATTGGTAGATTCCCTTGATTTCTAGATTTGTTGCTAGTCTCCCAGTGCTGATGCTACACCGTCTGTGAAAGTCACTGGATCATGAGGGCAGTATCCAAGAACATGGATTTCTATGACCAACTCATTAGCACTATCCTGCCTCATTTACCACACAGTATTGTCGAAACTCTACAGAGGTGAGTACATACTAGTAAAGGTAAATTATTGTGACTCTTCCTAGGCCAGCCATGCTTAAGCATGATATTTGGCTAGAGGAAAGATTCTAAAAATTGAAATACTTCTGTATTTCTTGTGATTTTTTCAGAACATTTAGTTCCCTGCTTGTCAATAAGTATCTTTAATAAAGATTCTCACACAGACTGATGTTTTAGTAGGTTCTCTGAGATTATGGCATCTTTACACATGTTAGTATAATTGTTGCTAAATGTTCCTTAACACAGTACAGGAATACCTAGTAACCACAAGAGTCACTTGTGTTCTGCACATGGGAACTGTGTTTAAAAAGCTCAGCCCAAAGAATTATATAATTTTTGTAGTGAGGAAAGAAAACAGTTTGTGGTATCTAGAGAATAAAACATGTTTATCTGTAAGGAAGAGCGTAAAGTCCAGCGATAGCTCTGACCAGACCACCCTGCTCGGTGCAGTCAGAACAGTGCTTGTCTATTTATTCTTCAAAGCCAAACTCATCTCTGGAAGGCAGAATTTCACTCCAAAGCCCTCATGTCTGCATTTTCCATAATGTTCAGACAATACCCTCTGTCCCACTAAGTCTGTCACAAATAATTCAGCCGCAAGAAACAGTGGGCTCTGGTATTGCTCCTATGCTGGCCTCTAAGCAGACCAGGACAGTCTTGGGCTGTATAGTGCTATGATAGAAACTTAGCTTGGAAATCCTGGCACTCATCCTCCAGACGCCCTAATCTGCCTTCAGCAAAACACGTGCAACCCTCAGGAGCCCCTTACTCTTCTCCCATGCCTTTACAGTCCCAGCGGATGGCACCAAGCCCTGTGTGGTCTTAGTTCTTAGAAAGTATCTTCTACACAGCACCTCATGAATTAATGATGGTAATAACATGCAATCCTTACATTTTTATCACCAACTCAGAGATCTGGTATTGTGACCATATATATTAGACCTAACCTCTGGACTGTCACTTGCACTAGTTCGAACTGAAATGCTCATCTAAAGGGACCTTTTTGTTGTTTCTTTGTTGCAGCCTTGGCTGGTCTGCAGTTTGCTATGTAGACCTCCCTGGCCTTGAACTAACAGAGATACACCTGCCTCTGCCTCTTGAGCGCTGGCATTAAAGATCAGCACCAACACACCTGTAAAGTGGTCTTTTAAAACCAAACTCAGGATTCCTGGAACTGACTTCTGTTGTGAGTTGGGCTCCTTTGTTATTTTCGGGGTCAGCTGTCCAGACGAAGTTTCCTTTGAGTGTGTGTAATTTGTAGAGCATTGCCTTTTACAATGTATACTATACTTGTTTTAAATTTGTTACACAAATTCAAACCAAATGTATAAAAGGATGACATAGAAATACCTTGGGAGGTATGCCTTGTACTAAGAGAGATTGGCTCCCTTTCTTTCTCTGCCAACAATAAAGTTTGCTACAATGACTTCTTTGTTTCCAACTAGAACAGCCAGTTCTACAGCAACCCCTGCCCATCCTACTACTTTCTTGTATTCTTTGTTTCCCCCAGCAGTCAATGAATACCTTACAAGACTAGGCAAAGCCACCCTGGCTTCTGAGCTTCTTTCCAGCAGGCACTTAGGAAAGGCACACCCCCAGTTTGGCACTCCACAAGGTACATTTTGTGAACTTTCTCCTTTTAAGGAGACTAGAGTTTTTATTTTAATTACTTTCCTTCTAAAACCCTCTAAATATTCAAAAGTCCCCTTGTAGGATAGAGGTAAGTACTTGTTCCATGAGAAGCCCTTGCCCTCCTCAAACCTGCCAGGGCTGCTAAAGAGTTGACACTGACTATACAGCCCTTGATGAGGTCAGGCAGATTGCTTTTACCTGGAAAGACAATCACTCCCTTTCAAGGTAAGCAACCTTGGAGCTACGCACGTAAACACAGATCAGGTGGCTTTATTTTGCATTGTCATATCTTGAAATGTCAGTGTAAATCCAAAGTATTCAAACCTAAAATTATCCGTTGTCTGTACCTAGCAGGACACACTTGGCATAGCTCAACACCTTGAGCTGTGTCTAATATCCCATTCTTCCCTTTTGTCTTTGTTACTATCCTTTGTCCCCACACTCCCAGGCTTATGCCCACCCCAGGTGTGTGACTTAGCCTAGACCTCCCCAGCTGCTTCTGTTTCTTACTTAAGTATTGGCTGTGCTTAAGTATTTGGCAACACTATAGGCCAGTCATACTCACTAATACTTACTTAGAAAGACAACAGACTCTTTCCCCGTCAACTTTATTAATATTTTTCAGGCAAAACAAAATAACAAAACATCTTGTAAAAAGAGAAAGGCTTCTTGTTTTCAAATTTTTATTTACCTTTATTTTATATGCATTGGTATTTTTGCCTGCATGTATGTCTATGTGAGAGTCTCAGATCTCAGAGTTACTATTTTTTAAAAAGCTTTTGTATCTTGCTTCAAAATGTGAACTTCAAATACTTAAAAAAAATACAATTCAAAATTAGACAATTTTTAAAGTTATCTTGAGATTATGTATGTGCAGTAGGCAAATCTGACAACGTGAATTCAATACTTGGGACACAGATGGTGGAATGGAAGAATGGACTCCCTCATGTTGACCTTTGACTTCCACACTCACACCATGGCATGGGTACCCATGCACATACACACGTATACACCCACAATAAGTAAATAAGTGCAATACTTGTTTTAATTTAATAAAAATTTAAAAAGAATATATATGGTAAGAACACTATAATTTACTTTGTAATTTTTAGTCAATGATTTTGATTTTTAATTATTAAATTAATTGAGGGCCTTTAAAAAATTGAGATAACTTGGTTATGTCTATTTGGTATCAGTTTCCTAGCAAGAACTGACTCCTGCTCCTCTGCTGAAAGGTGGGATTACTTTAATGTATAAAATCCCATCAGATGCCATTTTTATTTTCATTACAGTTTTGTTTGTCTGTAAATTATGCTGACTGACTGTAAAAGTCAAAATAAGGTGCATCACTGCTGACTATTAAAGCAAAAAATGGTTCCTTTATTCCATGAAAGCCATACAGTGACATTTACTATACAATTGGCTATATGCCACCTAAATAATTTGGCCAAATTTAGCTTATTCAGGTGACTTATATGATCTTTCTTGTGATCTTTTAAATTAATACTAGGAAATAAAAGGTAAAACTAATTTAAGAATATCTATGCCCTGGCTCCCACAGGCATACTGTTCGCAAGAGTGTAGAATTCAGAAACCCCATATCTTGGGGTTTACTTGAAGTAGGGAAATATAAAAGCAGGTTGATGTGAAGGAATCCTTCTGCACTTTGCCCTGGTACTAGCCTTGTCTGCCCCACTCTCCACTAATATTCAAACTGTTAGGCAAGTCTGCTGCAACTTTTCAAGGCCAAGGCCAGAGTACAAACAGCACCGGACACAACGGGGCCAAGTGTTTAACAGTTGCAAACTAGACTAAGAAATAAGTAAGTCAAAGAAGTTCGTTATGGTTCGGATACGAAATGTTCCTTTACGACTCATATGCTAAAGGGTTGGTACTTAATGCAACAGTTCAGAGATTGGATCACGGGCGTGCTAATCTTATCAATGGATTAATCCAGTGAAGAATTCCTATCTGAACAGACCATTTGAACTGAGCCTATTAGAAGAAAGTAGGTCACTTGTCCTTGCAGAAAGGCGGACCTTGTTGCTGTCCTTGTTCAGGAGCACGCCCCACCCCACCCCCACTCCTCCTTTTTCCCCTTCCCTCTACCATAGTGAGCACTGTCCTCTTTGGAAGACTCATACACCTGGTAGCCTGCGTAGGGTGTCTAACAGATGAGGGCAGGCAAATCTCAACTCCGACAGAAACCTCTGAGAGCCTTAAAGCAAGTCAAACTCCTCAAGGTGTTTTGTTAAAGTGATGCAAAGTCAGCACAGAATTTTGTCTTCTGGTTGGGAACTTGTACGAAGCTCTGCAGTCCAGGGTCAGTCTTTCCGCTCCCAGATCTAGAATCATTCTGCAGTGCAAACAGGTGCTCAATCACCTGTGTGGAAACTGCAGCCTGTGTGTCTAAGCTGCCTGTTCTTGCGGCATTGAGCCACATTGGGTGGTTTGTCTTGGATTTGGCACAGAAAGAAGGCCCAGGAAAGCAGCTTGGGGCTATTAGGTCAAGAATTCTAGAAATGACCTAAAAGTGACTGACAAGCAAGGACATCCTCTATGAGGCTAGAACCAGGTCTCATGGGGTCAGGGAGGGACTCCATTCCCCTGTAGATGGCAGTCTATGACGGTGATTCAGAGTGCTGAGTCAAACCCAGCTCTAAATAGTCCCGGGACTTATTAACTAAGAGAACTTTCAGAAGTTATGTGGTCACTTCCCCCTGGCTCGGAGAGCTGTAACACTAAAGAGATAGTGGATTTTCACATCACATGCTCAGGGGGCCTCCTGGTCTGTAGAAATCCTGCACAGATCTTACTTAGTCTTACTCTTTTAACCCTAAAATTTAGGGTAGTGCTAGTCATGACATTAGAAAAGCCGCATAATGGTCATGTGGCTAAGACACTTTGTCTGCTTGTTTTTGTGTGCTGTAAATGAAATAACTTTTTAAGGCCGGCTCCCGACACGGACAGGGTTACTTTTTGTATTCTTCTTACCAACCACACAAAGAAGGACATGAGGACTTACTAAGGAAGAACAAACTTCCGAGTTAAGACTCAAGAGTGTTAGCTTTTGATGTTGGTAAAGATCTGCTGAAAAGGTCTGGAGACTGCGTGCTGGGGTGGACTGAAAATGCACAACAAGTAACTCCTCCTTTAGAAGACGCTCTCCTTCTCCTAGGTTCACATAAGGGCTGGAGGTGAGGGGGTGGGGGAGGGGGATCAGCTGCTTGACTGCCTTATTCCAAAACTGCTCGGTATTCTTACATTAGTCAAGGTGATTTATTCCAAACGATTTATTGGATCCACTGTGCCAGGCTCTGGAGACAGAATCAGCAGGCACAGTGTATCCTGTCAAGGAGGTCATGGGTTGGGGTGGAGATAGGACATAAAACAAGGCAGAAGGCATTGGACTATGGTCTTCTGGAAGGATCTGTATGCCACCCAGCTGAGGAGCCTGAAGGCAGATTCTGCATAGAATATGTAAACAAAGGTCATAAAGAGTGACACTGCTTCAGGAGCCAGTTTAATGAAGGCCCATCTAGGCTTTCTCTACCTGCCGAGAAGACAAGCAGGGCCACTTTTGAGAGGTTGTTATGGACAAAAATCTCCATGTTGACAAACATGTTAAGGGTCCCGATTGTCATTTAATCATTTTATTCAGGATCTCCATTTTACTTTTATCTTATCTGGCATCAACCTCTTATCTTCTCATTCAAAACATTTTTTCCATGTAGAACTATGTGAGAAATTTACTATCTTTAATAGCAAAAGAAGGAGAAATTTTATTATGGTTATCAAGTTGAAAATCCTAACATATATTTCTTGTAATATTTTCCCCAGGAAATTAAACTGAAGAATGTCTTAAGTGAAGCTAAAAAACAAAACAAAACAAACAAACAACAGCAACAACAACAAAAAAAACCACCCCAAACTGGAAACCAAAGAAACAATGTTACTGAACATGAAAATGTGATGTGATGTGTGTGTGTGTGTGTGTGTGTGTGTGTGTGTGTGTGTGTGTGTGTGTCTGGTCTGTGCGTGTCTGTGCATGTGATAGCAATCTGCTCTTTAAAGCACACATGCGCGCGCGCGCGCACACACACACACACACACACACACTTTGGCTTTTCTTTCTCAAATAAAATGAAAACCTCCTGAAGTAGATATTTGTTTTGTTCTGTGTTTTCAGTGCTTAAAACAAAGCCTTGGTTATCTCCATATCAAGCCTATATGAAGAGGGCAGAGCAGCTTGTGCCTTGAGTCTAGTATATATTGAAATGCCAGGCTCTAAGTGACCCATCTTGCCAGACATTGGGGAATTGCTGAAAATCATTACCAGCCAATGAAAAACATCCAAGGTAGTGAATGTGCTTGGGATAAAAGTGACATGGCTACTACAGCCACTCTGTCACATGACGGCTGTAAGCAGTTAGAAGCGTGGTTAGGCCTGAGTAGGTCAGTAGTCTGACCATGTCATGGATTTGTCCCTAAGAGTACTTTTGATTACTTAGACACTCATTTTTCCCCTTCTTGCCTTTCTTTCCCCAAGTAGCAACTCTTACACAATAGTGATACATTGAAAAGCCAAGGGACCACAGGGAAGCATATTTTACCACAGGGTGTTCCCCACTAAGCCACCTGTATTTTTTCTCCCTACATGGGAAATCTTTCCACAGTAGGGGAAGCTGGAATAAGTGGGAGCTCCCCTGGAGGCATGTTTTGAAGATACCTGAGATTCTAAAGTCACAATCCTCTCTCTGCGGTTACTCTGCACAGGCAACAGTGCCCTACACTACTCATATTATGGAGGTACCCAAGCACTCACCATGTGGGGCATGTGTGACAGACACATGGTTTTGTAACACCCAGAAATTTCTGCAAGAAATCGTGGAGCCTTATAAAGAAATTTAAATCCTGATCTCTCTTGTACTGGCTCTGGGTTGTACACACTGTTCACCTCCTTGTGCAGCGAGTCCTCCTTTCAAAAGTAGGGGCTGTAGATCCAGTTTTCACACAGTGCTGCAGTGGCGATTAGACGGATACGTTGAATCATTTAGAAAAAGGCATGGCAGAGAATGGGAGCTCAAAGAACAAACATTTTTAAAGGTTTTAATGGAGTCACCTTTAAGCTCAATACTTAATATTCAGTGCCACACAGCCCGGTAAATTATAAATTTACAATTTTAAATGTATAATTATAAAAATTATAGAATGCTGGGTTTTTTCCTATGGTTTATTTTATCATACAGCTAGTATGTAATTCAGAGAATGTATTTCTTATAAAATTAAAGAACCTCCACAAGACCTCATAGTCTTCAGCTGACAACACTTGACAGGCATCAGTTTGCACAGCAACAGAAGCTAGAGTTTTGAGAACAAGGTTTGAGCAAATACAGGGACATTGGGAGGAAGTTGTTTGCTTATTCGGTGGATGCACAAAAAGATGATATCCTCGTGTCAGTCTGGCAAAGTGAGAATAAAGTACATCATAAAAGTTTTATATCTGTTATGATAGAGTTATCAGGCCAGGAACAAGAAAAGCTCTGCCATGGCTGTAGCTGCTGTGTAACAGGCACCATCAGGGAAGTGGTGTGGGCATCTCTTCTTGGCAAGCCCAAACAAAGACTCACCAAAGACAAATAGTTTACTGAGTGACAAGGAAACTACAGAGGGAAAGAGCTTGTTTGTTAAAGTTTAAAAACCTTTAAGGTCAAAACAGAACCTTCCATGTCAGTGGTGCACAGAAGGATCTGAGGGAGACCGTCTGTGAACAAAGTGAGGAATTTAAAACCAGACCTTTTATACCTATCTATAACAGACTTAACCAGTAGAAATCCAAAAGTCTGTAAAGGTAAAGGACAAAGACCAGATTATCTCACACACTGTGCTTTCTGCAAGAAAATTTTATTTGAAATAGTAGTATATAAAAATTGGAAAGTCAATATAGCGCTTTACATCAGGATACTTTTCTACTCTCATACACACTCCACTGGAGTAGAAACTATTATTCTTATCCTGATTGCCTGTCCTACTCTTACCTGAAACTCTCCCTTTCTTTCTTGAACTGTATCTGTTGACTGTTCTTGGCTTATTTTGATGCCAATTAATTTGTCTTATAAAGATATAATTAGCTTGGCAGGCATATATATTTACAGGTAAATAATGCTATATCTTCCAAACTTAAACAAACATTTAAAAGTGATCAGCTGGCAAGTGTATTCTAAGAAATTCTGTTTCCTGGTCGGTTGCCCTCACTTGTAAGATCCTTCACATGGCCTTACTACACGCACATAGCCTACGGATTTTACAGTTCTCCTAAACAAAAAGCCAGGCTATTGGAGTGATTCAGCTCTTATTAAATTGGAGTGTCCCCTCCCTCGATCAGCAAACTGTGACCTAGGACAGCTTATCTTTCCATTTTTACAAATGTGGAAAGACCTTTTTTCCCCCGGAAGGAGATCACTGTTTTCTATTAAGTATACTAGACTTCGACTTTATGTACACTTATTTGTTACCCGAAGAGAAAGTGTGTCAGTCCTTCCTTCAAATAAACAAGGACACACCTGGGGACTCAGTCTAGAAGAAGCACATTTCTACTTTACTTCTTTGACTCTTCTGCAAGTGCATGTAGGTGATTTAAAAAAAAAAAAAGAACAAACAAACAAACAAACAAAAACCCATCACAAACGGTACTCTAGTTGTAGGACTGGAAAGAAAAGGGCAACAAACAAACTGACATATAACGCAGGCCATTTAAGGACTAGGAAAGTGAAAGATGCAGAATGGGTCCATGGGAAACACAGAGATGCCCTCTCTGACAGGGTGATGTTTTCTAGACACTGAGAAGAAAAGGAGTGAGAGGGGCAGGAACATCTCAGAGACAGAGCATAGAGCAAAGGAGTAGGGCCGTGCCTTGTGTCTCCGTAAACAGCAAGGATCAGTGCTGCCAGAGCAAAATCAGAGAGAAGAGATAGGTGGTCAGTGCTGAAGCTTCTGTGGGGTCTTGAAGGCCATACTAAAACGTAGCCTTCAACTCAACAGACATGAAAACTATGAGGAGTTCCAAATGGAGGGTGACAGCAGCTGTTGGATGTCTTTACAATAGGGGTGCAGTACACTGGGAAAAAGGGAAGATGTGATGGGCTTTCAATATGTGAGGCCAAAAAAATGTTGGCCTCAGTATGATATATGGGCCACAGTAATGGCAGTAGAGGTTGTAATGGACTGTGCCATGTGACAGAAATAGACAATCAAGGGTGCCACCAAGGGTTAGTCTAAACCAGAGTCAGAATCACCACTGACTGAGTTGGTAGAATGTGAAAGGGTCAAATTTGGGGGAGAATTTTAGGCATTTGGTTTTGAATACACAGGGATGATTTTTATCTTCAGACACACAATAAGGATGTTGAATAAGGCAGCTTGCTGTCTCCTCTAGAGATCCAATAAGAGGTCAAGACTGGAGATAGACATTTGTGTGATATCATCCTAGAAACACAGTTTTAAACCCCGGGGCTGGATCAATCCATTTGCGTCTCTGAATTGATAAGGAGGGGAACTGGGAACAGAATTCCCGAGCCACTGCTGCTACTGGAGTTCCTAAGATGAACAAGAATCAAAATTAGAGACGGAGAAAGAGGTTAAGCCAGGAGATCACAGGCATATAGCTAACTGCCAGATGGACAGTGTCAACTTCCTAGTTGATAATAGGTCTAGTAGGGTGGTACCTAAGGGTTAGATATCAGTTTTGACAACTGGGCAGATGTGAGCTGAGCAGAACTGCAACACGATGAATAAAAGTCTTCCCACAAGGGCTCGATGCTGTGAGATGAAACATTGGAGAAAACAAGCACAGGGGCTCTTTCAGAGCACATACAACGGAAGGGAAATTTTAGAAAGCACATTAGCTACTTTTTTCATATGTAAAGCAAGCATAGATGACTTCTAAGCAGACCCCAAAGTGTCTCTGCTGTCTAAGGATAGAATTAGTATGTACACATTGAATGAAAGCGACATAGAAGATTGGAGTTTTTCCAAATGAAGTCTTAAATATCTCATTGCTCCAATTTAGCTAAAGAATTTGGGGGGGGGGCTAGCAAGATGATTCAGTGCTTAACATGTTTGCATGGCTTGAATTTAGGTCCCCAGAAGTCCACATAAAAATGCCCAATTGGCGTGTTAAGCTGCTTGTAATTCTATTCTCTGAAGACGGAGATAGACTCCTCAGAAATGTCACATCAGGGAATTCTGGCTTTGACTGAGAGACTGCTTCAATGAATAAGGTGAAAGAGCAATATAGGGTGGTTGTGACATAAACCTCTGGTTTCCACATGCATGTGCACTCACATATATTCAGATCCATACATATGAGCACCCCACAAAAACAAAAACATGGCTGTGCATCTGTGCACACAAAGTGCCTGTATACACACACACACACACACACACACATACACACACACACATGCATGCACGCACGCACACACGCACACACAAACTGGGGATATTCAGAGAATACTTGCTATGAAGAAATCTATTTGAGGGAAGGTCACGCTGCTGTCACAAAGCAATATTCATTCTGTTGGTTGATTGTAATGGAAAAAGTACCTGATAGCTGAATAAACAGAAGATGAAGTCTCATTGCAATATTAGTTACCACTTGTTAAAGAAATCATGAGTCTTGAGATGTATACCTTTTTCTATTGCTATATAATTGAGTAACAGAAATTATTTTTAATCTTTTGGGGGGCGTTGAGACAGGGTTTCTCTAGGTAGTCCTGGTTGTCCGAGAACTCACTCTGTAGACCAGGCTGACCTTGAACTCAAAGAGATCCACCTGCCTCTGCCTCCCAAGTGCTGGCTTTAAAGGCGTGCACCACCACTACCCAGCTATGAAATTAGCAAATGAGCCAGGCACAGTGGCACACAGCACTCACAGAGGAAGAGGAAGGTGGGTCTCTGTGAGTTTGAGGCCAGTCTGGTCTATAGAGCGAATTCCAGGACAACCAAGGTGACACAGAGAAACCCTGCCTCTTAAAACAAAACAACAACAATAAATCAGAAATGTAGAAATAAAATGTTGTAACAATAACTCTTCACATATTAACTATTTTTATTTAATGGAAAATCATTAATAATTAGATTTTTAGTGTTGGTGTTAAGGACTTAAATTGTCTCTGATCCTCATTAGTTTCTGTGAGGGAAAGTTAAAAGAAACTGGAGTAAGGTTTTGTACATCAGAAATCTTTGCATCTCATTCACAACATGCTCCACCTACTGTATTCAGCCACCCTCAGTTCCTTCTGCTCACATTACTGTAAATCTAATATGCATTTGTATAAACTGTGCTTTAAAAGTTAAAGCCAAAGTGATGTGTTTCTTCTGTAGCTATGGTCTTCTTAGTATGGCTTTATTGCCCTCAGCATTTCCTTGGTGTAAACTACTGGCCGTGGGGACAAGATTTCCTTTGTAACTGATACCTAAATTTCTATTCTGCTGTAAGCATTCACTTTGCACAGTAGAGACCTGTAATTTAAGACTTGTAGCTGTATCACAAAGTGCAGCTGTTTATACTCATCTCTAATTTGCTGAGTAGTGCTGGCTATAATTTAAATTTTTTTCATGTTTTTAACTACCATGCAAGTCAGTGTACGTCAGAAGCCTTTGCATGTTGACAGAAACTGGGGAGAGGATGCTGTGTCTTGATTTCAGATAAGCATTCACCTTTCAGGTCAGCAGGTGCAAGGCAGCCCATTCATAATACTTGTTTCAGTTCAATAGTCGCTGGATGGAAATATCTCGCAGTTATACAGGAACTTGACTTATTTTTATAAGCACAATGAACTTTAAAAAAAACCTCTGTTATTAGCAAATTTTAAAGGTGAATGAGACTTTCTTCGGAACAAAATATATTTTGTTGATATAAGTTTTGGTCATTTTACTGGTGTGAATGTTTACTAAATCTGGGAAAACACTTTACTACTTACTGACATAGGATGAAATTATGCTCAGTGGAAAGTCTGCTGTGGCAAACACACGTTCCATTCAAAAGACCCTTGATAATGAATGTGACTCTTTCCTTTGCATTAAGTTTCACTTATTTTGAAATCTCAAAGTCTCAAAATAACCACAAGATAAAAATTGTCTCTAATTTGCTCTGTTTCATATAAGTAGGCAAATCTCTCACAAAAATATGTTAGACAACTATATATGCAACCATTAAATGAAGTTATCTCGATTTTTACATGGTAGACTTTTACATATAAGCTTTTGCTTTAGCTAACTTCAGGAAGAAGGCCAGCATATCAATTCAAAGTGCAGGAGTAAATTTTAGTTTTACAACAGAAATGTGGCTATTAATTCAAACTCCTTTTAGGTTGAGATGACACAGTAAGTTTCTAAGAAAATTTAAGGGATTAGTGACCAAAAGAGAAAAGTGAAAAAAAAAATTAAAGTATGACAATGGTGACTCCATTTGCAAAAGTAAATATTTAACCATTATGTAAATTTGGCCATTATATTGTGAATTATTATTATGCTTGTTTGTTTCGTGAGTTAAAGTCCCAAGCCCCTTCTCACGCACTGTTCCCCTGGAGCTGGCCTGTGTTATTTAGGAAAGGTAGGCATCTTTATCTGTTTTACAGATGAAGACAGTAAAGTTTTCAGAGGCGACCTCTGGGTATCAGAGACTAAATTTAGGTGAAGGATCAATTAACCACAAAAATGTAGCAACCAAAGTGTTCTCCTCCACCCCCACTAGTGGTTTAAACCATGAATGGATACTCCTCAAGGGCATTTAATTCATTCAGGCTGAATGTTATGGTAGAGGAAACTTGTGTGTTGTTCTTTCATAGAGCAATAAATGGAAGACTCTGTCCCATTATAAACCGTCTTAGCCCCAGCCTTGATCCAAGCATTGCCGATGAAAAGACGCGGAACACAGACTATACAGCGAGATCCTCAGGAAATACTGGAAACCCTAAACTGGGCTCTGAAAGTACACAGTCTCCCAAACTTCGACTTAAAAACTGCTTTTCCAGCACTGTGAATTATCGCTGTCACTTCGGGACAGAAATGCTTGGCACCTGGTTTCTTGAGGACTTTGCCACACACCAGCCCTCCTGAAGTCTCAGGAGTGACCCAGACTGACATCAACTACTTACCTGTCAGGGATGCCCAGGCCAGAAGCTCTCCAATGCCAGCCCAAGACTTTGGGAGAAGGGAAGAAAACAAAGCAAAAATAACTTACCACTTTGGCCCAGTCCGAGAACAAGTGAAAACACCCAGGCCGCCCCGAGAACCAAGGCAGGACCTCGCTGGTAGTTGTGCAGGCAGAGCAGTGCAGCAGTCAGAAAAGCCAGGGCCGAGCCGCACATAATGCAAAGCAGCCCGCCGCCTGGTCGCCTGCCCGATGCGCGCTCTTGACTTGGGGGCGCACCTTGGGGCCCGCAGGCCGAGAATCTCTAGGACCTTTTCAGAAGGCCGGGCTGACCGACCCAGTGGCTCCGAGCAGGCGGTACAGGTATGGGGGCCAGGGCAGCTCTCTGCATCTCAGGGCCCCCGAGGCCCTCCCAGCTCCGCACAGCCGGGCTGGCAGTCTCAGCCAAAAGCACCTCCTTGGACAGCCGATGGCCCGCGGCAGCGAAGCGAGTGAGGGCTCCGCAGTCCAGTCCGGGACAAAGAAAAGAGCTTTTGTTTCTCTCCAGCCGATGGGGCTCTGCTGCATAAATCAGCTTAGCGAAGAGCCAAACACAATCAAACCCAAACAAAGCCCAAGGCTGGGGGGAAAACCACCCTAATGTAATTCACAGGGTGATGCTGCATTAGTGGGAGGAGACGGCTAGAAGGCCAAGGGGGTGCGGGAGTCAGTCGGTATGAGCTTCTTCCACAGGTGGGCAGGGAGGCCAACTCCACTTAGTCGCAGCGAGCCAAGGTCGAGGCGGCAGCGTCCCGATTGGCTGGAGAGGAGACTCGGGTGCCAGCAGCTCAGGGGAGCGGCTCCGCGAGCCCACTAGAAGCTCCGGTCTGTGCCCACAGGCAAGGAACACCGCATCGCTGCTGCCTGTTGGCCAAGGAAGGAACGTTCCACGCGCCTTGCCGAGGAGTTTCGTACCGCTCCCTTGTCCTTTCGGACTCAGTCGGCTCAGGCGCCTGGCCACCCAGACCCCTGGCAGCTGATACTCTCTGGGCTGTACCCAGAGAGGATGATGAGAGGGAAGCGAGGGAGGCGACGGGCAGGAATGGGGTGCTCTAGTTCTGTGGGACTCCCGGGGTGGGGAGGCTCAGAGCTTTCGGGTGGCTGGGTTTGCTCCGAGCTGGGAGTTGCTAGGAAACCTCCCCACGCTACAGTGCTCCCTGCTCAGGTCGCCAGCAAGCGCAGCGGCAGCCCAGGGCAGCCCCTGCAGCAGCAGCGGCGGCAAACAGCTCCGGCTCGGAGTAGCAGCGGCGTGGGCGGGACATTGGTGAGGCATGAAGTCACCGCGGCCCACACTCCCACACTCGCTCTTTGTTTTGCTCACTCCAGCTCCTTTTCTCCCCCTCGAATCTGATAGTTGTCATTCCCATCATTCTCAAGAATTCCTGGTGCGTAGTGGCACAACAGGAATTGCGTGCTGAGTTCTCTTTTCGCTCGTTCCCTGAGCCCCAAGGCTCGCATCATAACGGGTGTAGTGGTGTAGTGGGAGACTTCTCTCTGCTCCAGTGGCAACTTGAACCCCAATACTTCATCCTCGCGCTGCGTGCTCTTTGTTCAGAAATACTCACAGGTCCGCAGCTGCTGCATACAAAGTGGAGTTCAGGGGCCGCTCCCAGCCCCCAGCACTCTGCTTTTGGAGTGTGCTTTGCCCACTTTCCTTTCAGCCTTAAGAAGTCACCCTGTGTTGATCCCAAATCCGTCCCAGGTCTCCCAGCCCTTGGAGATTCAGGCAAGACCTACTTTCAGAGAAGTCTAGCTGTTCCTTTTGTGGACCCTCTCAGCCTGAAAGGGACACCCTAGCTTTACCCGGGGTCTGTTGGTGGTTCTTTGGCCTTTTGTTGGTTTCAATGGATCTTTTGACCTTAAAGCGCTACCTTCCCCGTAAATAGAAGCAAGAAGTTACAGATGGCAGAAGAAGGAAGAGTGAATGAGAATCCAAGAGAGGCGATGAGGGCGGGGGGGGGGGAGTGGGGGGGGGGGTTGTGCAGACTTGCAATTCAGTTTTGCACGAGGCTGAAGCTGGCTAAGCTGGACAGCCAAGGAAGAAGTGTTACCTTTCCAGGCCCTGCCAGTGCCGCTACCTTAAACAGAAAGAAAGAACACAATTGTATAGGTTTGAGAAAGAGTATCTTTTCCAATGTAATTCTGGGCAACTTTGGCTCTCAGTTTCTCCTGGAGCAGAAGTAATTTCTGCGTCTTGAAGTTTGACATTTTTAAAAAATATTTTATTAGTGGCTTACAGAGCACCACCTCTTACAGGCATCAGACTAGTCCAGCCAGGTCCAGGTGAGCTAGAGGGGATTTTCCCTCCTTATTTAATTGTTTCCGGCTTCTTATTTGGACTAAGGAAAACAAGTAGGAGGCTTCCCCCCCCCCCCAACCCCAACACACACACCCTTTAAAAAGTTCTTTCTGTTTTCTAATTGTTAACAGTGAATGGAAAGTACCTGGTTAATAAACCACAGCATCGAAAACTCCCCTTTCTTCAGGTGTAGACTGCACTCTGGGCTGACATACAGCCAGGAACTTGGTTAGAAAAGTGCCCTAGATCTCTAAAGGAGGACCATTCGAGAAGCTAAGGGGCGGTCCAAACTTCAAGGACTGATGTCAGTCAACACAACTCCAAGCCACTGTCCTCTCAGCAAATAAAACTCACTGCAGCCTAACATCATTCTCAAATTTTCATTCTTTGGTTTTTCACTTTTTCTCATGCATGTCTTCATTGAAATGTCTATGAAAAGGCGGGCAAAACAGCTGAGACAGGGCAGAACACAAACCCCGCCATAGCCAAGCTAGGAAGTGGGTTTACTTTTTTGAAGCTATGTGACAAATCTAGGCAATGCAGCAACACTTGAGACAGTGCAATGTTCCAACAACAAACAACCAAATTAATCTCAAAAGTATGTGTCCAGTTTGCAATGTAAAGTTACTGATACATTAAAGTTTCAGTCACATGCTGAAACTAAAGTTTCAGTTACATTTAACTGATGATACTGGATCAGAAACAGCAGTTACAATATTAAATGAGACAGAAGCTTATACAATTTGAAAAAAGGATATAACACTGTGAAACTGCTGAGGTATATAACTCTATAATATTAGGTATTAATATACTTTTCCTATGCAAACCAACTGTGGAAAGATAAAAAATAATGAAACAAATCTGTTTGAGAAAGATTGAAAGTCACTCAGAAGAAAGCCATTTTGGCCATAAAGTTGGTGGAAATAAGTGTCAGGGTTGAGCATAGACTGTGCAGTTGATAAAGGCCACGCCACACAAGCCTGTGGTCCTCAATTTGGATCTCCAGAGCTTATCTACAAAGCCTGGCATGGGAGTCCCTTCCCCCAACTCCAGGGGACAAGTCAGATTCCCAAAGCTCATTGGCCAGCCAATCTAGTTGAATCTGCCAGTTTCAGGTTGTCTTAAAGAACAAAAGATGTCCAATGTCCACCTCTACCCAACGTCTACAGGCATGCACTCACACTACAGGCCTACATATGCCAAGGTACATGTACATGTCCCCACACTAACAAGTCATCTCAGTTTTGTTTCCTGTTGCGGTGATATAAAGAGTTTCACAAAATTAACCTAAGAAAAGGTTTGATTCTCTCTCAACCCAGGTCACAGTCCATTATTTCAAAGGAAGTCAAACGGGCAGGAACTTAAGAGAGCAAGTCACCCAGGACAGCCGTAAGTACTCAGTGACTCGTCTCCTTTTCCTTCAGTCCAGAGCCAGAACATGCAGCGCTGCTGTCCACATCCAGGGTGAGTCTCCCCACACCAATGAACCCGGCTAAGAAAATCCCTCATGGGCAAACCCAATCTAGACAATTCCTTGTTGTGATTCCCATCTCTGGTGAATCTGGACTGTGTCGAGTTGACAAAGTCAACACCTACCACACAAGTACACACATTACACAGGTACCACACATGCATGAACTCAAAAGTCCACAATGTCATTTTTTAAAAGAGTCGTTGAATAACTACAGAATTGCTTGCCACTGCTTCCCAGTTGGGGAGAGGCTATAGCTCTGGTTCTCAAAATAAAATTAAATAAAATAAAATAAAATAAAATAAAATAAAATGCTATGCATTAAACTGTGAACCTACAGGTTATATATGAGGAAGTTATTTGAACATTTTTGGCTATAAAGTTATATTTTTAACTATTCCTGAAATTCTGCAGGTCATCCTTGGGCTTTTTAATAATAAATGTAACAAGTGACCAGGAAATAAAAAGTTTACTTATATTCAGTGAATGTCACTGGCCACACAACTTATGCTTTCTCTTATTAAAAAACGGACATGATACTATAAAGAAATACAGTATTATTTCCATTATGTTACCTGAAAAAACTTAACAGAGAAAAATGTTCAAAATGATGACTAATTCCTGTTTTCTATCATGTTTCTCAGTCTTGCCTTGAAATTTCTGACAGATAATTTTTCATCGTTTGTGGTAATGAGAGCAAATGAAATTCATAGATAGTCTAAAATAACATTCTGGCTATTCATGCAAGACTTTGAATCATTAGACTCTTTGAGTTGTCAATAAGTCATAAAATTAGATGACATAAACTTCTACCCTACTCCTTTAACCTTAATTTCTTTGCAATGCAATTTATGGCAAGAATGAATAAGCTATGTGGGTAGTAGGAATGACAGACACATCTGAGATATTTTTATTGAGTGTATAAACTTGAAACTAATTCTTCCCAAATGATTGACTTTGTACTGGCATCCACAGCCATGTTAACACTTCAATATTATGTCTTCCGAAGTTGAGGCTAGAGCTACTGAGTAGCTTTTTGAGCACGGCCAGAAGCTGTCCCTAAGCTTCCCTCGTCTACAGCTAATAAGAGATTCTCAAAATTGGACTATGTTATGATAACGATAATGTCTGGCTGTTTCTTGATGAAGCACGTAAAACGCTGGAAAGTGTTCCTCTCCAGACTACTCTGTGGACTGCAGACTGCCTACCTCATAATCATAGAGTACTCACAAACTCTGATTCTTTCTTTGTTCCAGGAGTTTTTGGATTAATAGGTCCTGTATAAAGCCCAGCAACCTCCCAGTAAGCTCTAAGAAAAATTCTGGTCTCATGACTACTGAAACCCTTATGCAATAGCGAAATAAGGACTCCTCAAGGTTGTCATCAACACTTAGACACAAACTCTGAAGGGGGCAATTTAAAAAAGACGTGTGTGTGTGTGTGTGTGTGTGTGTGTGTGTGTGTGTGTGTGTGTAGAATGTAATAAATGCCTCTTATAAAGGTAGATGATGGATGATTAAGGCTACTAGCTGCTAATGTTTTCTGAAACAAGATCCCCATGATTAAGCTAAGGAAACATTGAGTTAACTCCTTCTCTAGAGAAATTCCCAGAAACTGGAGTAGGCCAACATACAACTGATTTTCAAGAACTCTTTATCCCTGCACCATCATACAGTGCATACGATCTAGTTGATCTCCTTGTACAAATGTAGAAATTGAGAACCAATCAGGCAAAGAGAACAACTTCATTTTTTAAAAGATAATTCTTGGGCATGCATGAATCAGAGCTCTGATTTACTTGAGCCACCACATATAGGTGATGACTTTTGGGTTCAAGTAATAAAATAATATTGTGAATGCTATGTTTATTATTATTATTTTTTTAATGAAAGGAAATTGGGAGCTCACAAAATTAGGATCAGGCCTAATCCTGATTAGGGAGAACAGAGTTAAATAAGGCCACAGAACAAAGAAGACGTTGGCCAAATGTCTTAATTAAGGTTTCTACTGCTGTGTAGAGACACTATGACCATGGCAACTCTTATAAGGGAAACCATTTAATTGGAGCAGGCTTACAGTTCAGAGGCTTGACACATTGTCATCACAGCAGGAAGCATGGTGACATGCGGGCAGACATGGTGCTGGAGAAGTAGCGCAGAGATCTACATCTGGATCTGAAGGCAGCAGGAAGAGAGAGGGAGCCACTGGGCCTGGCTCCGTCGTCTGAAACCCACACCCAGTGCTGCACTTCCTCCAACAAGGCTATACTTCCAATAGTGCCGCTCCCTATGAGCCTATGGGCGCCATTTTTCTTCAGACCATACCCTGAAGTGTTTAACTCACAAGAGTTTGAATTACCCCATCAACTGTAAACCACTAACTAAATATCAGAATCAGATATCTAACTTTCATATAACTTCTGTCATATGTCATTGCACTAGAACACTGTCAGTGGAGAAGAAAAGGGGGAGATCCTGCCTTTGGCTCCCTCAGTGAAAAAATATAAGTTGTTTTGGAATATTTTATCTGTGTACAGTCTTATTCCAACTTTCTTTTACCTTGTTTAGTTTGTTTATTTTCATACAGCAAACTGATGCTTAAATAACCTCCAATTCATCTTTATGGGAATTCTAGAAATGTGAAGATGTTTGAATTCATCTCTAAATTTTGGGAATTCCAGCCTATAGCAGGCACTATTAGGGTTTGATATGGCTAACAATATAGCTTGAAATGCTCATTAAATACTGTCTTAAGTGCAACTGATTATATGGGGAGCAAGGTATAAATACTCCAGTTTCCTCTTCTATGAATGGAATCATTTGGGACCTTAGGTTCTACAGTATTTGGGGGATAGTTTTCAAAAATAATTTTCTATATTAATAAAATAAAATGGATTATTAGACCACTGGAAGTCACTAAAATGTCAAACTGCTATATAGTCTCTGAAGAGTTTCAGTCTCTACATGCTCTTCCTGGACAAGGAAGAACGGTCTCTCAGAATATTCTGCAACATAGAGGGAACACACATCACATCACAGTTTGAACAACACTGGGTACATTTCCCATAAAGTCCCCCATGAAAATAAACTGTAATAGATCCTCGCATGTCAGCAGCAGTCTCCCTCATTTCTCCACTGTTCCCCGGTATTTCCTTGTCTCAAGGAGGAACTAAAATAACATCAGTGGTGAACCTAACTGTGGCTAACCTTTGGTGTCCTGAATATGAAAATTTGAACCCTATTCTTTTCTATCTATAAAGCAACCACAGGAAAAAAATTACAAAAACTTTGGAGTATAAAAAGTCTATGTGAACCTGATACTTAGTACCTGTTGAGTCATGGGCAAGTTATTTATTTTCCCTATGCCTCAGTTTATTCATTTTTTGCAAGGATGACATTAAAAACAGCTACCAGAATTGCAAATGAAAATGACACATAACGGCATTTCTGTCATAGTGGCTAACATACCTAACTCTTACAGAACCAGGTTCTGGTGAAGATGGGAAGCAACGGGCACTGCTACCATTCATCGCTGTTGACACTCCAGATGTCATGCTTACTTCTAAAAGACAATCTGACATTGCTTATAAACCAAATGAAACAGTAATCATATTTGATGTTATTTTTCAAAGGAGTTGAAAGCTATGTCCACACAGAACCAGCACATAGATTTTTACATCACCTTTAATCATAATTCCCCAAACTTGGAAGCATAATATGTGTGAAATGCTGTCTTTTAGACAACCAGTGTAGTAATGAGCTCATAGCATATGTGGCTGCTTGCAGTAAGCCTATACAAGACTGGGCTATCGACAGTCAGTCATACATTAGGGAGGACCTCATAGGTACCACCTTTCTCTGCTGGATGATTGGTTACTGCTGGATACTTTAGTTGTGGATCTATTGAAGAACCCACAGGACTACAGTGGATAGTTTTAAGCTCAGGATCACACAGATGATCCTGATTAAATTCAGGGGCCTCAAGCAAAGGAAAGGAAAGGAAAAGAAATAGACGGATACAAACAAAATATGGCTTATAGGGAAGAAGGCAGGTGGGAGATGCAAAGATCAGAGGGTTATAGCAATCAGCTCTTTATATATATTTTTTCAATAAAACTTCAAATAGATGTTTTCTAATCAGTTAATAGATAATTAAAATATGACATATCCTGACAGTGGAATATTTATCAACACGAAAACAAAGTGCATTCTTAAGCCATAGAAGACATGGAGAAACTCAAGCACATATTGTTACTTGAAAGAAGCCAATTTGCAAAAAGCCCTGCACTATATGATTCTAAACATACGGCATTCTGGAAAAGGAGAAACTGTGGAGACAGCATGAAGGTCAAAGGGTTTTTACTACAGTGAAAGTGTCGTGCACATCACCTGAACAATGGTGGACAAATGTCTTGCCCCACCCATTCTAGTCCCAAATAGATGTAGAACAGAAAGAATAAGTCCCAATATAAGGTGTGAACTGCAGGTGGCATATGGTATCTCTCTATCAGAACAGCTCTGTGATGTGGGACTGGTCATAGAAGAAGCTGTATATGTGTGAAAGCAGGGTTATACAGAAGTTCTTTGTATGTGCTCCTTAATTGTGGTATTTACCCAAAGCTGCTATAAAAATAATTCATAGACATACATTTACGCTCACATGTATTCATACACATAAAACGACACAGTAGGATAATTGTTATAGTCAAAAGGCAGACCATGAACAAAACACACTATAATTCATCATGTATCAGTCACTTACGGTTTTAAAAAAAATTGGTAATTAGAATTAATTTAATTTCATAATGCACAAATATGTAAAAATTATCACCAGACTTGCATATTATGAATAAAAAGCAATAACAAATACCATTGGTTTGCTGAATGCTTAACTTTTCTCTTCTGGTATATGTTTCTTTATTTGTTTCTTTCCTTATAGTAATGGATGCAGTCAGCTCGTCTCTAAATAGAAACCTGTGACCCAAGAACCTTTAGGGACAATCTAGTTTTATGCCTTCTTTGTAAGGCAAAGTCATTCTGGAATCTTCAGTCTGATGTCATCACTGTCCAGTTTGATACACAACCACAGGATGGAAATACTCTTGTCTTCATGAAGGGACACATGTTCATAGCATTACCTTTTAATTCAATTTTAATATTTTAAGCTTTTATGCACTTAGGAAACTAAATGAATGTTTAATAAGTGTTATGTGTTATTATTTCAAATGTGTAGTTATTTTAAAGGCCCACATTTGAGTCTCCCCAACGTAGGAATCTGCAGATATCATAAACGCAACATTCACAGGATGTAGTTCATCTGCCGAGGCACTGTGGAATTTGGGCTGAGTCACACATCATGCCACAGCTACAGGCTCTTCTGAACCTCAGTAAGTCAAGGAGCCCAGGACTGAAATCTTCTCTTTCAATCTTTTCTCATGATCACATGGCCTCTGGAGAGTGAAGTCACCACAAAATTTAAATTATTCTAATTGAATTCACATGGAATGTTTAGCCTTGGCATTTGGCCAACGTCAACCCCCTTCTCTAATTTCAATATTACTTCATGTTTCACCTTGAAGAATGTGACCTTTTAACATACTGAGGAAATTCTTTGTGAATTAGGCATAGGATATTTAATTTAAGCATTTGTTTAGTAAACATATAACTACTTATTGAACCTTTACAATGTGTAAAGTGATAGGCCCTATGAAAAATATAAACAATACTATAAGTGAATCTTTTTTTCTCAGATATATTTAAATTATATTTTGGGAAAAAGATGACTCAATTGCTAAATTGGTAAATACAGTAGCTAAGGAACCAATCCTAATATCAGTAATCAATTTAATATAACATAAAACATTATACACAAACTATTGAGAAGATAAATTATTTAATAAGTGTTAGCTTTTTGGAAGATATTAAATCTACAAGCTTTTACCAGGATGTTTGTGGTAGAATAAATACTGTGGTGACTGTATGTCATTTTTTTTCTGACGTTGATAATAATTTAACAGTACCAATACTAACAAATGATAACAAATGTAAAAATAGTTTACTCAATATTATAGGAACAAGTAACATATTTAATGAGCTTTTAAATGTTTATGTTTATAATTACAAAAAATGTAAAATTACAAACCTCAGAGCATGTAAATATACTATAAAACACCAAGTCTAAATAAGATTAATTTGTAAAAATAAAGAAACATAAGAGCTTAAAAATACATGGGAGTAGTTCTGTGTCACTGGCTATAAAAATGTAGTTTAAGATATGAGATGTTTCCAGGTGGTGGTGGCACACACCTTTAGTCTCAGCACTCAGGAGTCAGAGGCAGATACAGCTCTGTGAGTCTGAGGCAAGCCTAGTCTAAGAGTGAGTTCCAAGACAGCAAAGGCTACATAGAGAAGCCCTTCTCAAAAAACAAAACAAAACAAACAAACAAACAAAATGGTATGAGATGACATTTTTATGCAACAAATACCCAAGGACTTCAAAATATACAGGATTTAAAAAAAAAAACTCACAGTAAATTTGTAAATTCTGCCTTTTCTTTAGTTAGTGACATCTAATAAAATTTCTAAAATACTTGAAACACAAATCCCACATCTATGGAATACAACTTCTAAAGATAATATTATTTATAAGTGTGTGTATGCATGTGTGTGTGTGTGTGTGTGTGTGTGTGTGTGTGTGTGTTACACATTCAATTATAACAAAAGATGGGAAGAATATTTTAGGTTATTAGGACCTATTAGGTTACTAAGAAGAGATGAGTAGGTCTCAGGTACTTATGTGTTTTGTTTTTCCTTTTTATAGGTCGATGTTGAATAACTCCTGTCCTTTAGACATTTGTCAGCTGTAGGCCTGTAGTAAAGATCTTTTTCTTGCTAACAACTGTTTGTTGTTTTGTTTTGTTTGTTTTTTTAAGAAAAGACCTTTTAAGTACCATGACTGCCACTGCACTGCTAAGCCCATGCATTCTTTGTTTTCCAAATATCTGAGTTACTAGGCTGCTAGAAGGGAGGGATCTTACTTAACCTGATACTAAGCTCCTTGGACCCAGCACAGCCACAACTTGGAGTGTAGTGCTTTAGAAAGGGTGTGCAACTGTTCTTCCTTAATTGAGCATAATAGAAGAATCTTAGTTTTGTCTTCTTTTGGGGAAAGAGACACCTTTGTGAATGTGGCATACATTAGATTGCAGGAAGTTTGCTTTTTTAAAAATTTAATCCTTTATAATATAATGTGGAAAGCCTAAGGATGTTCCATTGGAAGGAGGGTCATTAAGAAACAAACCTTATATGTTACATCCCTTTTGCAATGACAAAATTCACTATGAATGGTTCAGATGTTGGTGCCAGTTAAAGACACAACCATAGACTTTGGTAGAGAGAGCAGCAGTACATAAAGCCTGTCAGTTCCCAGACTTGTACTTAGCTTTCCTCTTGTGGGTGGTCACAGCTGGATCATCTAGGATAAGCCTTATTTGGATTTTCATTCTCCTGTGTGAGGAAGCAAGGGCTATCAGAAGTATGCCTTGCTTTTGTCGTTGATTTCTCTTGACTGGGCATTCCTTTGGATGCCTCTGAATATTAATACTCATCAATAATATAAATCATAGAGTAGTGAGCTGATTGCACCATTTCACTACACAGTTTACCAGCGTGCTCTCTTTAGGCCAGGCTTTGTCAGTCTTCTCTGGAAACCTCGGGCATCTCTTTTTCCACAGTGTTTGCAAGTCTTTCTTCTGAAGCACAGATCTGAAGCACTTACCCTCTCTGACAACATGTTTCATGTCAGATTCCTGCCTCTCTCCCAGGCTAGGAAAGGGACAGTCAGTACCAGCATTGAAACCTTGGGCATTCTGGCCCCAAACCATATTCCCAGTGCCCTTTTCTATGAAATTCCCCTACTCTTTTCCAACTTCGTGTGGCCAGCACTCTACAAAGCAGGATCCTGGGTATCTGCTGTCACTTTCACTTGCCTTTTTGTAAGCTTCATGCTTAGCCAGACATGTTTTTCCCCTTTTTCTTTTTTACCTTACTTTATGGCTATATCCCCAGCCATGTCTACTATCATTTGTAAATGTGATTTCTACAAATTCTGAACTCCCGTTTCAAAAACAGTATGTGGCTGAGCGATGGTGGTGCACACCTTTAATCCGCAGCACTTGGGAGGCAGAGGCAGAAGTGGACTCATCATATTTTCTATAATTATGAATATCTTTCTATGCTATATGAAGTATAGAAAGCATATACAAAATAGCATATTGTTACTCTATATATTTAAACATGTTCTTTAATTCCACCATATTCATTAGCAAAATATCTATTAACGAGATACTTTGGGGGAAATTTTCTAATTAAAAGACAACTTACATGCATGGAATAAAGTGTCCCGTAGCACACAGTATCTGGGATTAGAAATGGTGTTGAGGAGAGGGTCACCATTCTTAGGGGTCAAAGGACAAAGGAAGGATGCCTTACTAGACCCAAGGAGAACCCGTGGAGAAGGTCAGAGGGTCGGGACACTCTCTCCCATTGGTTCAAGAGTTATAGCTAGTCCGAGGTACACCTGCATGAAAGAGACCAGAGAACAATGCTCCGTACTTTATCCCTTCTCACTTCTCCAATATTCTATCAAGACAGCTCACTGTGAAGGTCATGCCAAGGCCAGTGGTGGTGGAACTACAGACAGAGCATGAAGTGGGCTGGTCTCGGGGGTGGAGGGCAATCAAGCAAACAGAAGACACCTGGCATGCCCTGTGATACGTTCTGGTTCTTCAGAGTTTTTGACTATTGATAACATTGTTTCATGGATCTTTATGCAAACTTAATATTTAGGATTCTTTCTTATCAAACGTATCCTCCCATCAGAAAGGCATTCGTGTACTTATTTCATGAAATCCTAAACCCAGAGGTTTAGGGAAACTTTCTGAGAACTTGCAAGAGGAGAGAAGCATGCCTGTGAGTGTTGGGAAAGAAGACAAGGCGGACTAGATGCCTCAGAGATGCTACACTTCACAGAATTTATGGGACACTTTGCCCAGTAAGGATCTCAGCCTAGAGTAAAGATTGTATCCTTTGAAATGGCCTTTAAAGTCCAGTCACAAGCAGGAAAGAGAAAGCAGAGCCCCGCTGGTATTTTTAGGACTGTAGGAGTTTGTGAGGAAAAAGACAAGGATGCGGCTCATGACGGCTGTAATAGTGGTACCCTTTCACACACGTAGCCTGGAGAAGTAGAGAAAGAAATATTGCAAGAAACATCACTCCTCCCCACCTGTCTCTCTCTCTCTCTCTCTCTCTCTCTCTCTCTCTCTCTCTCTCTCTCTGTGTGTGTGTGTGTGTGTGTGTGTGTTGTGTCTGTGTGTCTGTGTCTGTCTGTCTGTCTGTCTGTCTGTCTGTCTCTCTCTCTCTGTCTCTGTGTCTGTGTCTGTGTCTGTGTCTATGTCTGTCTCGGTCTCTGTGTCTCTGTGTCTGTGTCTGTGTCTGTCTGTCTGTCTGTCTGTCTGTCTGTCTGTCTGTCTCTCTCTCTCTCTCTCTCTCTCTCTCTCTCTCTCTCTCTCTCTCTCTGTGTGTGTGTGTGTGTGTGTGTGTGTGTGTGCGCGCGCGCGCATCTGTGTAGAGGCCTCCACAAGACAAGAAAGAGTCCATGGGAACCTGCATTGAAAAGCACACTGATCAGTGCTATGACCCCAATTTCTTCTCTCCCTCCAAATGCCTGCTAATGTCCTCAGCTGGGTCACATTCAATGAAAGCCAAAAATAAGAGAACCCCTTTAATGTCATCATCTACACTGGCTCTTGATAAAATTGAGAATGGAACTGGAAAGTGAAAATGTCTCACTTTTCCTTTATAGAAGACTAAATGACCAGGAGATTGGCTTTATTACAGAACATTGCTTCCTGAGTCTTGATAGATTTCATTCATCAAATTATTGATTTTTTCTGAACAAAAACTGGCATTTCTAGTTGTGAATAACTGTCACTCAGTACTGTTTTGATGGGGCCTTTTCTAGCAAAATATGCCTGATATATATTATTGACCATCATAGTTGTCTAAGTTGTCTATCAAACTAAGTTTGCAGTCCCATCCTTTGCCCCACTGACTTTATGCCCTGCAAGGAAATAATAATATCATTTTCCATGGTGGATATAAGGAACGTGATAAAGCAGTAATGTATGCACAGATAGAAAGCCCGGTGTTTTAATATTTATGCAATGTTCAGTAACATATTATGTCAAGTCCCTTCAGGAAACCGTTGAAAATATTCGTTAGCACATTTTTTAAAAAGCTAAAATTAGTATGGGTTTGGAGTCAATTGAAATACTTTAGATAAGTTTTGCTATGAAACCATATGTCTCTAGAGAAGCGAGTGCAATGGTAACTGGAAATATAATTGGTGCATGGTCCATGTTACAAGGATCAAAGATCAGCTTTCTCAGTCTCTGTAAAGTGACGTTGATGATTAGTTGTGGAGTATTCAAGATGTAGGAAAAATCATTTAGAATAGAAAATTTCATGTGGATATCTCCAATTGGAAATGTGTGCCTGAAACTTTAAAAAGAAATGTAGAGTTTCATTATAGACTTTAGTGTTAAAATGCACTTACTTATCAAGCATATCTTCTGTGCTAGAGTCTCCACAAGCAGTGATCTGCTCATTCTGTGGCTAGTCCACAGAGGCAACTGTGTTCTCATGACTAGTACTGCATCATTTCAGGAGTGGAAACTGAGTCACAAGAGATAACTTCCCAAAAGCACTAGTGCGGAGGGTGGAACTAAGTTCAGTTTAGTTGATTAAACTAAATATCCCGTGTCCTTAATCACGGCTGACTGTTAGCAAATAGGACTAATGGCTGCTCTAGACATGTGGTGAATACAAATGTGAAATACAGAATTCTTTCTGCCGTGGGCTTTGATGGGAGAGAAAACAACAGAAAAGTTACAACTTGATAATTACTGAGCAATTGATTAAATTGGTGTTTTTCTTTGATGAATACATTTTGAGAAGAAAAACAGTTTTGATTCTTCTTACCACAAGAATAATATAATGACATGCTTAGAAAAGCTCATTGTCATGACAGAATTATTATAATCATAGGCTACTTCACATTTCCCCATTGTTCCACCAGTCAATTTTCAGAGTGTCATCTGGTTAGCATCTGAGGCAAACAGTGACACATCTGGGCCAGGTATGCTCTGTTCACAAAAGGAGACTGAGCCTTAGAGTAACGTTCCATTAGCTACCTTTGTCATCATTTGAACCATGCAAATCATTAAAGTTATTTGATTTAGCTTGTCACTCTAGTAGTGAGGCTCTCAGATAGAGGTGCTTTTATATACCTCCTGAGTCATTAATGGGCAGTGTAGTAAGAAAATCTGATTATTGATGAGAGGTACGCAGCACACTGAACATGCGCAGGATTCAGTTGTTCAGCATCTGTTCATTGGTGCTGCCTCCTGGCCTAACGAGTATCAGTCACCCCATGTTTTCTTCCCAGATGCGTGCAGAGGATTAAAGGATGAGCTGTGGCCTCGTGTCTTCTCCTTGTCAAGCAGAACAGGCTAAGTACAGATCATGGAAGCCAAAGACTCTCAGCAGGTGACCAGGAAAAGAGGTCAGCATCACCCATTGGAACCTGCAGTTTAATCTTCTAGACTTCTCTTGTAATGGAATTTGAATTTAGAACATGCTTAAGAGGTCACGTCCAAAGACCTTCTAGCTCTGTATGATCTGGCTGTAATACAGAGATGCCTTTGATCCCAGGAGACAAAGGCAAGCACATCTCTGAGTTCAAGGGCAACCTGATATAGAGCAAGTTTCAGGTAAAGAAAACCTTAGGTCCAGGCATGGTGTGTTATTCAGCAATAATATTACTAATTATTAGTAATAATTAATATTGATTCATATAATTATTATGGTAGCAGTTATTCTTTAACTATTATATAAATAAAAGACACAGAAACCTGTTAGATTTTTGATAAGCCTCAACGCACTGGGGCTGGGCAGATATTAACCCTCTAAGCTATCTTGTCTGCTCCCCAGCCCCAAACCCGTAAATATTTGCACACGTTTTCCATTTGGGCTGCTTCTTTCTGTCATGCAGAGAAAGCTCCTCCCAGCTACCTGCTTCTCTTTCCTCCTTCCTCTCTCCTCTCCCAAAACCCGTGAACCCTGGCTCTGCCTACCTCTCTTCTGCCCAGCTCATGTGTAGGCAATTTTATTTACCAATCAAAGATAAATTGGGAAGCAAGGTTTATGTCACATCATTTCGGATACTTGAGAATTAGAACAGTTAAGGATCATGGGGGGCGGGGAAGCAATTAACACTTGAATGCATAGTAGCACCAGATCAAGTCCAACATGGCGGCACACACCTGTAATCCCAGCATTCGCATTCAGGAGACAGAGGCATGTAGATCTTTGAGTTCTAGTCAGTTCTATGAAGGCAGTTCTGCTGAGTCAGTGAGTTGAGAGGCAGTGCAGTGGAGTTGAGTTCCCCGCAGTTCAGTTCGTGGAATTCAGAGGCAGTTTTTACAGGGAGAGTTTTATGCAGATAGGTTAAAGAGAAAACAAACTAGACACAGGTGAAGACAGAACAAGCCAGAGAATTGAGAAGCAGCCAGAAAATTAGAAAGTTAGTTTGAGGCCAAGCAGGAGCAATTCAGTGAGAAGAGAGAAGCCAGATCGAATCAGTTAGCTTGGAGAGGAGTTTGAGCCAGAACAGCTGAGTTGAACCAACCATTGTTCAGAAAGGACAATAAAGGGCGAGCCCATTCAGCAGTAAGTCTCAGAGGCTGAAAGAATCCTAGGCCTAGATAACATTGTACAGAGGCTAGAAGCTTCCAGGATTAGGCCTAGATTAGCAGACAGAGGCGGTAAATATCAGAGACAACAGTTAAACAAGGCAATAAAAGTTACTGTTATACCTCTGGTGTTCTTCTCTAGTTTAGGAGTCATTTTCCAGGCAAAAGGGCCAGCCCTCTCATGAATGCTTGGCTACCATGCTTGGCTGAATAAGAGGTGTTATTTTCCAGTCCTTTTAAATCAAAAGGACCTAGGATTAGGGGTTGAGGCGTCAGATTTGGAAAAAGATTTTCTAGCCTGTCTTGTCATGATTAAGCACCACATGTTTACATGCTCTCTCAGTCTATTTCTCTTCTATAATGAAATAACCGACTGAGTAATTTAGAAAAAACAGAAGTGTATTCTTCACAGTTATAAAGCCTGAGAAGTGTTGGATTAAGACACGAGCAGTTTCTGTGCCTGGTGAGGAACACTTTTTCAACGGCAAGCACCTTCTAGTTGAATGGGACACGACTCTGTGGTGCCTCTTTTACAACAGCAAAAACCTCGCTCATAGGAGTCATGGGAATTTATTTACCCCCCCCCCCAATACCTCCCCTTTCAAGAGTTTCACATTGGAATTAAATGTCAACACATGCACTTTAGAGAGTAAAAAATATTCATACTATCATGTTAAATGAGTAAAAAAGGGATAAGCCTGATATTCTAAACCTCTCTTCCATACTCAGCATAAACAATGTCTTTAGGTGTTAGCTGGAGAACACCAGACCTAGGCGATAATGCAGAAAATCTTGGGCAAGAACTCAATAGCTTAGGGCCATGGACCAGATCCAGGTCAGAGTTCCTCGACTGTAGCACTCTTTCTGTCCCCCAACTCTTTGTGTTGGGTAGAGGCTGAGGATTATGGAGTGTTTAGCAGCATTCTTAGCTTCCACCTCTTCAATGCCAGGTTATGCCCATCTTGACTGTCCCCAGACACTGGCAATGCTTTATGGGGGTAAAAACTCACTTCTGGTTGAAATGGTAGATATTGTTACCTAGATCAGGATTTGGCAAGTTGATTTGGACTGGTAGAGTGATAAAATAGACAGAATAAGAAATTCCAATGCCACCTGGAACACATGAAGGTTTACTGGGTCACACATATATTCTGAAGTAATTGTAGAAATATTTGATCTGTGTGTGTGTGTGTGTGTGTGTGTGTGTGTGTGTGTGTGTGTTTTAGTTACTTTGTTTATCTATTGATGCACAATAAGCTACTATAAAACTTTAGAAGAGTGACAACATTGATTTTACTTACAAACCTAAATTTTGGTCCTGGATAGGGGAGATAATCTATCACCATCCCACTGGGGTGTTCTAATACTGGGCTCTTAAGTCATCCAAAGCTACTCACACTCACATGCCTGGTTGCTGGACAGCTCGTTGTTGGTAGGGACTAAAAGGGAGTTCTATTAAAAAAAAAAAAGGCCCACATGTGGCTTTTCTAGGGACTACTTAGCTTTTTCACTATATGGTGACTGCATTCCTAAGGCAAGGATCATGAAAGAACCAGGTGGAAATGAAATTGAATAATTCGTCATAGCAGCAAATATATTCACTTGTACTATATAGTCCTAAGTCTGCCCAGATCTAGGCAGCAGTAACATATTCCACTATTCAATAGTGTGATGGCAATGCCACTTTTCAGAATACATAGGACTGTAGACTTCATATTAGTGCAGCCACCTTTAGAAAATAAAACCTATCACAAGTTGAGAAACAAAATCAGAGGATTTCTTATGCTGTGTCTACCACAGTACGCTAAGGGATCTTCTGGGGGACATACGTGTTTGTCAGCTGGGAAATACGTATATTGAATGCTAATTTCTGGGCCTTTCTCTAAAAAATTTCTTCTTGGAAGGTCAGCCATGGGCATTTGGGATCTGATGTTTCAATAGAGTCTGAAGAAGACATTTATGCTGTCAAGAATGTTCTGTTTATGCGTGTGCTCTCATCAGCTGTACATTTACATTACATAGTCACTCATTTTCTTTTATCACACAAGGCACCGGCACAGAATGAAGCTGAGGAATGCAGCTGTTTTTAAGGGCCAGTTCAAAAAAAAACCCATGTTTGGGTTTGGAGACGGCATATGTTACTTGTCAAAAGACACTTTGAAGGTAGTGTTGTTGATGAGGGTTTTTAGTTTCCACACACTATCAGAATGAAAAAGAGGAGGAGGAAGAAGAAGAAGAAGAAGAAGAAGAAGAAGAAGAAGAAGAAGAAGAAGAAGAAGAAGAAGAAGAAGAAGAAAGGGAGGGGAAGGGGATGCCATCATAGGCCCAGCCAAACAAGACATTTAGAATTATATTTTTCATAGTCTGGTTTTATGGTACAATTTTGCATGCTTTTATGTTACATTTGAAAAGTATACTTTAAGCATCATTTGAAAAACTAACACATATGATGATATAGTTCAAGTTTTCTCAGAAGGAGGGTGCATTTATTGAAACTTAAAATAATAATTGCATTCTATTATGAATTCCATTTTAGAGAGCATTATGAATGTGGGAAATAAATGCAAACACAGGGACATTTTCCTGAGATAAATATTGCTTGACATAGAACTTCATTGGTTTAAGTATATTTGAGAAATCAACATTTAAAGAGACACCAGGACAATCAAACTAAAAAACAAAACTCATATACTTTACTCAGCACCTCTTACTAAACCTTGCACAAAGAAATAGATGGCCAAGGTCCCAGCTTACAGAGCAGGGCCACAGGGTGTTCAGGAGGAAGCTGATGGCTACTGTCAAACAAACAGCAAAAGGCAAACGAATAGGAATTTAGTCATTTCAAAACAAAATCATCTTCGGTTTCCCACAGTCACAGAAAGAACCTTGTTTTGTATTTCACAATTTTGATATCTCAACAGATTATAAAGATGAATCTGAGCTCTTAAAAAGTTTATTTCAAATATGTTTTGCTTGATATCAAGGAATTGTTGAGTTTTTAGAAAAATTTCTTTAATATGATTAAAATAATCTTTGATGCTTTTAATAAACTTCCACTGTTTATAAAATTGTCCATGTAGAGTGCCTCATTTGCAGAAGATACTAGGTAATAATGTTTTTGCTGTAGAAATTGGTCATTCCATTAAGATACTATCCCTGAAAGGTGACATAAATGTAACATGGAAATCTAAATCTGATACGGAGAATGAGATCAGACTTTTAAAGTTACATCAGCAAAGTGTACAACCTGGGAGTGAGTAAAAGGATCATGTGACTTACCAAGAAGTCCCTCTGAGTCCAGCACCCTAACCCATCTCAAATGTGTTCACTTCTCGTGGCTAAGACGACCTTTACCACAGTCACTACCACGATTGTCATTGATTTCCCACCTGCTTCTCAAAGGGTATTTGTGGCGGTTTGAAAACAAATGGCCCCATAGACTCATATATTTGAGTGTTCATACACTAGGGAGCAGAACTACTGGAAAGGATTACAAGCTTAGAAGGTGTGGCCTTGTTGGAGGAAGTGTGTCATGGGGCTCAGTGAGCTTTGAGGTTTCAAAAGCCCATGCTAACAATTGGGACATAATGTATGAATAAATTATAATGAAAATATTTTTTAAAAGCCCATGATAGGCCCAGTCTCTCCCTCTCCCTCTCTCCCTCCCTGCCCACTGGTCAGGGTGTAGAGCCATGTTTGCCTGCATGCTGCCATGCCCCCCACCATGATAATAACGGACTAAACTGAAACTGTTAGCAAACCTGGCCCCATTACATGGTTTCTTTTTATCATGGTGTCTCTTTACAGCAATAGAATGATGCATCCCCTATTCTCCTGCAGAAGAAGAGGGCTTCTCTGCAAAGCCATCTGTTCAAATGACTTCTCCTTTAACTGGCCACTGTGGCTTTCCATTATCTTTCAGATAGAACCCCAAGTCCCTCCTGTGGCTTTCGGGGGCCCAGCCTGATCCAGTTGCTTATACTTCCTCAATTCCAGGGCTCTACACTCCTTGTTGCTCAGCTGCCTTCTTCCCTCTGCCCTTTCTTAGAACTTCGGACTTTGTGTGCCTGGTCCCCTCTGCTTCTTCCTTCTTTACTTTCTTCTACTTTCTAAGGGATTTCTCTTAGTCTTCATGCTCCATACAGAATATTGCCTTCTTAGAAAGGTTCTTGTTGATTTTCATAGCTTATATAAATATGTCTTTCCCCAGCATTATTTTTTTTTTTAGCACCATACTTGGTAGCTACTGCGAGCCACGTGAGTATGTGGTTTTTTTATTTATTTACTTTTTATTGCCTTCACAAATGCTCCCTAAATACCATGGCCCCTTTTCCTTTTTCAAATAATGATAGTGGTGGACGCTTGGTGTATGTTAGGCTCCTGTGTATGGTTACTATAAGAGCTAAGTGAAGAGGATATCTAACAGCAAGCTTACTTACCAACAGAACATGTCTGCATGTATACTAAATGATTTATGGATGATCTGTTCATGTGGATTTTGAAATTTAAAGTTTTAGAAATTTACATCTTACCTTCATTATAGTATCCGAGATGCATCTAACTCCTAATGCATCTAAGGCCTCCAATTATTACCCTTTTCAGAGTGTTAGTAATAGGGCAGAGATACTTAACTTGACCAACCATGTACCTTTTAGGAGTTGAATAAAGGGCATAAAAGTAGGATATGAAACAAGAAATAATAACTTGACATCTCATTTATTCTCAAGCATAATTAAAAGATTATACATGTTAACAACACTGTATTAACTAGGTGAGGTTTGATGTATATGTTTCACTCTATGATAATATGATTAAGTGTTTAAGTGATTTTTGTCGTACGAAGTTGGAAATGAAAAGTAATTCTTTTTGTTCAGGCTTCTTCTAGAGTTATCCAGTGGTATCCAACTCATGGTAATTTTAATATGGAATATGAAAGGCAAAAAAACTGGTTTTCATATAGGTGACTCATGCAACTTCTTGCATCTAGGGACCATGACTTAAATGGCTTTCGCTTTCCAAGGTGGGTCTATGAGATGGGATGATATGTGATGAAGATGCACTAAATACTTCTCATCTAATTGGGAAACTCTCAAACCACACTGAGGGCTAGTTTCCATAAACTTTTAATAATGAATAAGTTGAAAAGTACACACAGTAACCTATGTTCTTCAATTCACAAAACCCAATAATGCACTAAACTATGTCTTTTTAACCTTTTCTTATGTGGAATCCTGTGAAGATAACCTCAACAATTTTATTTTAAAAGTAATGCACAGTAGGTCTCATGTGAAATAAAACAAAAAGAAGAAACCTTTAGGTGGCGACCAAGAGCTGTGTTTATCAATTCTCTCGTTTGTTTTTATAGCCACGTTAAAGGCCCACTTACTAATTCATTTAGTGCAAAGAAAATATGCAATTAGGCAACAGAAAGGAGTTTTGGGGAAAGGAATGACCAGGAATGGGGGCGTGGCAGCAGAAGAGGGAGAAGGGTATGAATATGGTCAAATCAGATGATGTGCATGCATAAGATGCCATTATACATACAATATCCTTATTTTAAAGCACCAGTATGAATATACATGGACGATTTTTAAAATGTCACTAAACAAACCCTTACATTTCTAGAAAACAAAAGAAACAAAAAATACTTAAAAGTAGATAACCAAAGTTTTTTGGTGGCCAGCAAACATTTTATTTTTCTAATAAGTTTTCCAATCTATAGTCAGCTCTGCTAGCATTTTAAACCAAATCTCCACACTCCCTTCTTGGTGAACTTTCATCTCCATGTAAAATGCTCATGCAACTTAGTGCAAACCCAAGTTCAGGCCATCTCACACACAGGACTCTCCTTTGTTATGACAGTTTCTGCTGTTGTAGCAGTATGTCATTGATGTGCATGGTGGTACAGGCCAGTAGGCCCAGCATATGGGAGACTGAGGCAGTATAGTGAACCTGAGGCCTGCTATAGAGAAGGACATTGTATGGGACATTTTTACTCATTAAAACCTGAATTTACTACATTGGAGTCCAACTTCATCTCTGACTCAGTGTGTTCCTGCTTCTCAGTCACTGTATCCAAGTTGCTCAGCCAAACATCACTCTTCCTCACTGCAGTGTGCTCAGTTTCATGTCTGAGGAGCCACATTAGTAGCTGTGTATATTAGAAGAGATGAGCATTCTTTTTACTTACAGGTTAATAATGAAGGAAATAAAATAATCCAATGTTTTTCCAACAAATACCCATCCACCACTAACTTCGGCCCTGGCACCCGCAGGAGCCCACACATAACTAGACACATTCCCAAGACCTGGCTCCCCACTGCACCCCATTTCTTGAGAATAGTGCTAGTTCTCTTCGATGCAATGCCATGCTCTACAGTGTAGCACTCTCAACACATAGTGTCAGAGTCACTCTCTTAGGTCACAACTGGCTCCCGAGGCAGCAGCCAGGGTGACAGAGTCTGTGGGATCCATGAAATGTGAATATGCATGGGTTTTTCATTACCCTACCAGCATAAATTCATTAAAAAAAAACACCAACCAACAAACAAACAAAAAAACCAGTGCCTTTTAAAAGATGATCCCTGGTCCCTGAGAACACTATGAGTTGTAATGAATTCCTTTCTCAAAGCCAGGATTTTGTGTGAATATCAGGCTTCTTATCTTTTTAGGTTTCATGCATGTGAAGGCCATGAAACTTCTAACCTGTAGCATTTCCAACATCTGTACTGAGTTTGCTGGGATGCTCTCTTTCACACTCGTCCCTTTGGGTAGATGGGGCCCCTTCGTTGGCTATGGAATGAGGCAGTAAATGATTCGATATTTTGTCTGGCTGATTAAACAGCTGTCTGAGGTCTCTGGACTTTATAGCGTTTTCATTTCTGTGGTATTGATTTCTAGTGTTCTTCTGTGGTGACTCACCTCAGTAGGAGGCTCTCTTGCTATGGTTCTGTGAAGAGGAATAGCTGAATCCTGGGAGCTTCTATGTAGCCATCTTTCTGATCTTTACTTTCTCTCTTGTCTTTGAAATAATTATATCTAATTTCAGCATTTCTGTTAAGCTTTCTACTTTCACATTTCTGCTTACTATTAAAGAAGCAAATGCCAACTAATTTTTGTTTGGGTCCTTCATGAATATAGTCTGTTGTGGCAATTTCTATCTCCATCCTGCCCCTCCAATTCCTCCCCATACTCCTATTAGTATTTCACAATTTCATGTATTTTTTTTAACCCACTGAGTCCATTTAGTACTGCAAGCATGTCTATGGCTATAGTGCCATCCTCTGGAGCATGGGTGCCTTCTCAGGAGCTGCATTCCTGAAGAAAGCTGGCTCTGCCACCCCAGGACTCACTAATAGCCAGTATCTCATTGGCTAGTGATAAGACTTCTTGACCATCTCAGGCCTGTAAGCTAGGATTTTCGCTAGCTTCATCTTATGCAGGTCTTGTGCATAGAGCCAACAACCGCTGTGAGTTTATATGTGCCATTGCCTTGCTATGTCTAGAAAACAGTTTCCATGTAGTTATCCACAGTCTTTCCGACCCCCTCCCTTGATGACCCCGGAGCTTTGGAAAGTAATGGTTTAATAAATTCTATAATCTCTTATTCTGTGTGTACTGACAGTGTGGGTCTCTTTCTTAATCATACTGACTGAAAAAAAAAACATCACTGATGAGGATTGAGAGAGGCACTAATCTATGGGTGTAATGACAAATCCTTAGGAGTTGGTTTAATACTATTTCCATTAGCAGACTAATAATTGCAGGTTCTCCCATGGGCTTACAACATCTCTAGCTTCAGGGTCTTGGCGCCATTAATGGTGCCAGGCAGACATGATCTTATGGGACAGGGCTTTAAATCTAATCATGAAATGATCCGCTACACCCATAACATTCATGCTGTTATTGTACCATTGGCCAGATCTTGCCAGGATGGACATTACTGTAGCTTGAAGCATTCACAACTGAATAAGACTGATGATTATTTTCCTATAGTAACATGGGTAGCACCTTCTAGCACTATGAAAGCTAGCCAGTAGGGATGAAGTGTCCATACTGGTGCCAGCTTTATTTTTCCATGTTTGATGGCTTCAACAATAAGGTCTCACCATCAAGAGCAATGGTAAAAGCCTCTAATGTTTGGAGGAGCCTATGGTACCCCACTTATCAATATCTCTTAAATGAGTTCTCCTATTCTTGGCATTGGCTTTTTATAGCTATGGTGTTTTATAATGGGGGCATTATCCTCCAATTATAGTGTAACTCCATTAAAATTGTGTGTGTGTGTGTGTGTGTGTGTGTGTGTGTGTGTGTGTGTGTGTGTGTGTGTGTGTTTGTAAGCCCCTTCAGTAGCATGTTTCTATATGGCTTTTTCAAAGATGTTTAGTGTTAGCTATTTCTCTCCATGTTTCCTCCTCTATCCTATCCTCCAATTCTCCACCCTACTTGACCCTCTTGTTTTCCCATTCAATTAATTTTTACACTTTGTATTTTAAGTTAGTAGAAACATGTCTATAATTACAGCACAGGAATTTACTTGAAAATTATAGGAAAGACTGCATTTTAACTTCAAAACTCATTGATTTTTATTTATTTTTAACTCTCCTTTGTGTGAGAGACTCCTATACCATCAAGTTGCACTAACTCTCACCCAAAAGACACCCACTCTGAAACCACACCATTTCTGAAAGCTAAAACATTTCCAGGCTGTTGACCTCAGATTTCATGAACATTTCCTGTTCAAATGATTTCCCAGATTTAAGAGTTGGATAAACAACTGCTCCTAGGCTATGAGAAATACAAAGAACACAGCATATATAGTCACCATTTTAATATGGTTACCTTTGTGTGTGTGTGGAGAGAGGCAGGGAGGGTGGGGGAGGTGGAGAGGGAGAGAGAGAGAGGGAGAGGGAGGGAGGGGGAGAGGGAGAGAGAGGGAGGGGGAGGGAAAGGTGAGGGAGAGGGGGAGAAGGAGGAAGAGGAGGAGGAGGAAGAGGAGGAGGAAGAAGAAGAGGAGGAGGAGGAAAAGGAGGAGGAGGAGGAGGGAGAGAGAGAGAGAGAGAGAGAGAGAGAGAGAGAGAGAGAGAGAGAGAGAGAGAGATGCTTCAAGGAGGCTAGAGGAGGATGTCAGTTTTCTTGGAGCTGAAGGGAGTTGTGTGGTACCTGACATGGGTACTAAGAACTGGGCTGTGGTACTCTAGAAAAGCAGCAGTGCTGTTGTCTGCTAAGACATCTGTTAGCTCTTTGGCTGAAGTTTATGTCACTGCTTTTATTAAAGAGTCTGTTGTCTTACCTGAAATGTTCTCACTGGAAGGTATCAAGCTGTAATTTCTAACATGCAATCTATTGCTATTGAGAACATAAAACTTTTCTTGGGGCATATGTGGAAATCTTTTTCTTGCCAATGAATTGCAAGTGTTTCTACCTATGTATAAGCTTTTCTACATTAAATGGTAACTATGAATTATTGTGAGATTATGTTTGGTAAATCAGGTCTCCTTGTACTCAGCACCGTCCTAGTGGCTAAAACCTTGTTACAGTTTGCTTGTATACAGCGTCTGACCCAGTCTTGATGTAATCAGGCAAATGCCAAGATCTCCACCAAGTAACTAAATGGAGTTTGGAACTAACTATGCATTCCTCCACTTAGTATCCAGAGTTGCTGTGGAGTGTCTGGCAAACTGCAGTTTCTATCACACCCAAAGATGCTGTTGCTTAAAATATACTGCTGGACGCCCAATTTTGCAGACAGCCTCTATTTTTGGTGTTACAACTAGTGCCCTAGACTAAATATTCACTTCTTTAATAGGGAGCTTGAATCTTGACTAGTTTTTGGATTTAAACTTGACGTTCTGTTTCCAAGACATTGGTTGGAGTTGTGCTTCCAACCCAATGGGCCTATTCTTTTCCTTTTCAGAATCCCAAACCTAATGCTTCCTGGACTTTATAGCGCTTTATCTTCTCCACTAGATTATAAGCCCATGAAAATTATTCCTGGCTCAGAAACGCAGTTCCACTGCCCTCTTATGCTGTGATTTACAATGCTGGAGATTTCACCTCTTTTCAGACCCTTGATTGTCACCCATTGCCCACAGAACCAAAGGTATCTCATAGCGCATAGAGTGATGTGAAAGACAGCCTCACTATGGTAAGAACACCCATAAGGTAAAGGAAATCTTGAATATATCTCTTAAGTTAATGAATGACCATGGCAGGCAATTTTGTGGTTAGTTATTTTATTTTAATGAGAGTCAAACCTTTATGTTTTCTCTGATGAGGACACAGTATATCTTCCTTTAAGTAATTCCTTTTGGGATGCCATAATATGGTTATCATAAGAACACTATTAGGAGCCTGATTCTTTCTATAGGGCTTTCTGTAACATCTGTATTCTGTGCTGGCTTTGTTTCCATGGCAATATATTTGTTCCCATGGAGAAGCAGAAATGAGTGCCTAACTGCAACTGAACTTGAAGACATAAACTTCAATTGATGGGTAGTTTTCTCAGAGGCTATTTAAGGAGGAAAAGGCCAGAAAACAAAAAATATATCTAGGTTTCAAGTTCTAGCTGCAAGCTGCTTTCTTTGACGGATTAAACAACAAAGCACCTCCTGTCATTAGGAACACTTCTCCCTAAGAGCAATCTTTAAAACTTACTATGATATTCAGACAAACTCCCTTTAAAGTGATTTGTTTTGTTTGTCGATCTGGTCATTTTAGTAGTAACTTGTATTGCCATGTTTCAACGATTGGTCATAGTTTCATGAGATTGCCTCAAGTTAACCAAACTCAGTCGAAACAAACAACAACAAAACCAAAGCACCCCAGCCAAACTTTACAAACTAAAGCAGCAAGACTGTCATTTTATTTTTTTACAACACAAGCAGATTTCTTTCCCTTTTATTTTGTCTTTGATGTACAGAACTTTCTTAGCTTACCTATATGGTCAGTTTATGGAATAATAACAGCTTACAAACTGCAGAAGGATATAAATACAGCTGCTGTACTTTATTGGAGAAGAAACTGATAGCTTTAGCTGAGGCTCACACTATTATGTCAGGCACCTAATAACACCACAACAGGATTTTGAATGCCAGTAAAGCGTTTCCCAAACATCTGATAGCTCCACTCATGTGTGCTGAACTGCATTCACCAAAGAAAGAGGACAGTCGTGGGTTCCTGTGGCTCTGCCCTGCCCAACTTTTTTTTTCTCTCTCTCTCTTTTTCTTTTTTCTTTTTATTAATTTAATCTTGTCCAACTTCTTATTTGCTTATACTACCCTTATGCTACCCATTACAATTTAGACACGAGCTCTTTCTATTTGAGAAATCTTAGCTGGTCTTTAGCCTTTTTTTGTGCCTTTTATCTTTTCTTTTCCTTCAATCCAGGCATCGTTTCCTTCATCTCACTCTTCTGGTTCTGCTTCGTATTTTTCTACCCTCCCTGTGCTTTATTCCTGTGTATTATTCTCTTCTGTTTCCAAGTCATCTTTCAGCCTATTGTTCCCACCTCGTTTCCTTCCCTCATGCTATTTCCATTCTTGCTCTTTTCTTCTCTTCATACCTTTTCTTTTAGCGGCTTTTACCTTTTGTGTCCTCCCTCTGTCTCTCTCTCCCATCCCTGTGCCCCCAGATGACGTCCTACTCTCTTGATCCCTTGAATTCTAGTCCCATTGTGCTTGTACAAAAGATTATAATTGGAGCAATTTTAAGAGTTTCTTAAGCTTGAAAATATGAGGAAAATTCGCTTTAGGAAGTAGGATCAGGATGATGACATGGCTTAGCGGGTGAGATGCTTGTCACTAAACTCAGTGACCTCAATTCAACCCCCAGAATTCACATGATGGTAGAAAAGAACTGATTCCCATAAACATGTTGTCCTCTGGCTTCCATATATAAGCTGTGACAAGCACGCATGCATGTGCACACCCACATGTGTGCACCCACACAGAAACACACATACACAAATGTAAGAAAAAGAAAGAAAGAAGAAAGAAAGAAGATGGAATATTAATGAGAAGCCTGCTGTCTCTCCCCCTGACCCCTGCTAGGCTTTTTAGCTCCTCTGTTATTTCATAGGGAGTAAAATCAATGAGACTTGCTCTCTGCACTTTTTATCTAAGCCAGTCATTATTTACCCCAACTAAGGTGTAAAAAAAACGAAACAAGACAAGACAAAACAAAACCAAGGACTGACTGTCATCAAGTCTCTCCTGCTTTAGATAAAATAAGCTTTGTATATTATATGGCTGACTAGGAGTCACCAGAATAAATGTTTGGCCTAGAATTAATTGCAATTTTTGAAGCAAAATTTACTCGGAGATATGACTGAAAATATGCTTTTTCCCTCCTCTCCTACTTACTTGCATATGTTGCGGGTTAGGAGGGAATTGTGTCCTTGTACCTGATTATTCACTGTAAGAACTAGATCAGGGGAGCATCGAATCAGGGCCTCTCTGCCATTCTTCTGCAAGTGGCCACATGCTTTGGCTTTTACTCTCTTGTTTTATTTCTCTTGAGTTTTAACACTTGAGTGAGTTCTTTTGTAGATTTTTATCTAAAATCTGTAAATATGCAGCAGTGTGTTCAATGAAAAGAGAGCGATGCACTCAATTTTATATGCATTGCTTGAACAAATGATACTGGTGACTTATTACCCAATTTCTTCATGATTCATCTTCCTTTACCACAGTGGTAGAGTCATTATGCTTTTCCTATACTTGAAATTATTATTTTTTTAGAGTATGTGCCTAAAAGTTGCATTAGTCTATCGTCTTAGACTCTCTAATTAGTAAGCATTGACTCTTCTAACCATGATTAAAAAGGATTAAGAATAGTCCATAGAAACCCATGACTTTATATTTCCCAAGCTTTGAACATTCAATTTCTCCTACTTCAGTTTAGCTACAGCTCCCTGTCTATCTCAGTCTGTTGCTTTTGTACTTAGGTTTTTTATGTGTATGGTAGTTTGCCTGTATGAATGCATGTGTGGGTGTGGGTGTGGGTGTACTATGTGCATGCCTGGTGCCAGGGATTCCTTGGAGCTTGAGTTACTGACAGTTGTGAACTGCCATGTGTGTGCTAGAAATTGAACCCAGGTGCCCCAGAGGAACATCCGGTGCTCTTAATCACTGAGGCATTTCTCCAGCTTCTTATACTTAAAATTTCTTTCTCTTATTTAAAGATTATAATTTTAGAAGAGATAAGTTAGAGTCTAAGTTACTATTGTATTAGTGTTTTAGGATACAATAACAACAACAACAACAAAACAAAACAAATAAGCAACCGCATATTTTCTTTGTTTGCTGATCTAACTCTATGGCACACACACACACACACACACACACACACACACACACACACTTGTCTTCCTTGAACATGCTGCAGTGTTAGGAGTCATGGTTCGCCTGCTTGAGAAGACTGGTTACACTGGGATTCACTTTATAAATTTTTTTTGTTTTTGTTTTTGTATTTTTCAGACAGGGCTTCTCTGTGAAGGCTTGGTTTTTCCGAACTTGCTTTCTAGTCGAGGCCGGCCTCGAACTCAGAGTGATCCTCCTGCTTCTGCCTCCCTGAGTGCTGGGATCAAAAGCGTGCACTACCATGCCCAGCTCATTTTATAATTCTTATCAAGATTCTGCCATGAATTTACTCATCTGAAAGAAAAGAAACTCTATTAGATCTACATTTTCTCTCAAACTTGCAGACCCCCTGGCTCTCTCCTTTCATGTTACAGAGGAGAAAGCCGACAGAGGAATGACACAGTCCTATAATACACTCTATCACCACATATACTATGAGTTATTTTTAGCAGTACCCATTTAATTCCTCTGGAGTATCATTTTGTATGAATGCCTGGCAACCAAAAACATGGTAGGTTTTTTTTTTCTTTATTAAAACCCTTCCTAAGCTGCTAGGGTTTTAGCCAAATGTTATTTTTAGATGATTCTGGATTGCAAATGGTAGGAGGACTGAAACAGGTTCTGGCTCATTCTCTGTGTATAGCTCTTGGTGTCCTTCAACAGTACACCGAGTGTTTGAGAGGGGATTTTACCACCTCTGTTGACAAACACTAGGAAATAGTCCAAGTAAGATTGACATTGTGAAACGGCAATAGTTCCTTAGAAGTTAAAATGCTCACTTTTCTTTGCAAGGCTGTATTAGGAAATAGGTTAATTTTTTCTACAGAGCCTGTGCTTATTAATAGCTACCCTCGCTTTCCTTTTCCACTTTTTTCATTGCTCAACATCACTATGTGGCTTTCATTATTGAATTTTAATTGGTTTCTATTTCCTTGCTGCATGGGGGAAGCGCCTCATCTATGTACTAAATTCAAGTCCTGTCTTTCATCTGTTTTCCCTGGTCTGTGGTGAGTCTCCATGTGCTGATGTTAAGGTGCGACTTGGGCATCCAGGAATCAAGCTAGAGGCAAGTGTCACAGAAGCCCTAACTCATCACAAGGAAACACCCAACTGAGTGAATGTTTTTAAAAGGCTTATACAGAAGTGTTGTGTCATAAATCCAAGGGAAGTGAGAGATTACAGAAAGTGGGAATGAAGAGTGGGCTCTGGAAAACCAAGTGGTTCTTACTGAAGTCGGGCCCCACCCCCTCCCACAGAGCCTGAGCAACAGGGCTCTTGTTTTCAAAGGTCAGAACAAAAAGTAATTTCCTTTGAGGGGTTTGGAACTTTTTTTCCTGGCAGGCTCTGGAGACTGTGTTAGTGCAAGGAGGACGCAGTCTATACCACTCCAGAGAATGTTAGTGCCCATTTGTTGGACTTATAAAGTCTGAGGTGATGGCCTCTGGGAGATGAGAGTGCAGAGAAGCCAGATGACTGTGGCACAGGGACAGAAGCTTAGTCATGTTAAAAAAAAAAGACGTGCTTGGTTAGGGTCCCTGAAGGTTGCCAGCCAAAATCTCTTGTGAATTCAGAGAGCTTTCTAAGTCATGGGGAGACACAGATGCTCGATTTTTAAATATTTTGCCAGGAATATAGCTGGTATGGCATGCAGATAAGTAGAACATGAGATTTAAAGGGCAATTGGAAGAATATTAGATGAGACTATTAAGTTTAGATTTCATCCACATGGTGTCCTTGAAGCACGGGACTCACCTATAGACGGCATCTTGGTGTTCCAAGGGTAGGGCATTAGAACTCACTGCAGTCAAGAAGTCAACCATCTCAGTTTATTTAAGGAGAAAGTTTTATGTTGATATTAATCTATGTCATAAAAATTTTCTGGTAACTAGCCTTTATTTAAACAAAAAGAGTAGATTTGTGAAAAATTCAATAGCATTGTTATTTTTAACACTCAGTTTTTATTATAACAGTAACTTTCAGTTTCAATAAGTAATATAGTGGTTTCCTCCACAACACATATGTGTAAGTTAGATTTACTGAGTCTTTTAAAAGACAAACTTGAGGTATGATGGCCATAGGGACGAACCAAGATGACTCCTTTGTCTCTGAGTTCCTCAGAGGGGTGTGGTGGTGTCATTACCTAGGACAGAGATTACAAAACAGTCAGAGCAGAGTAAAGGAAAATCAAAGCCAAGAATAAGAAATGCCTTACCTATTATTATTGGATATCCAACAAAGTTTATTTAAATCAAGACCCCACACTTTACAGTTTCTCCTATGTAGCCAATAAAAGCATGCTATAAAAGCAATCTTTTCATTGGTAAATCCTACCCTCTCATCAAATTACTTCATCTCAAGCTTGGTCATATTACCTTTTGTTCTGTCAAACGTTAACCCTAGGTTATTCCCTTGGTTCCTAGTTCTATCTTGGTCTAGGTTGTTTTTAGCCTTAAACTTTAGGGTTTTCCTGTGTGTTTACGTCACTGCTTTCACTGTTTACAGTTCTGGAATGCTGCGTTTAGTCAGTGGTTCTCGTGTCACAGACCATAATACTTGTATTTCCATAGTAAACAGAAAGCTGTTCTTGTCCTCTGTCTTGTCCTTCAAAGAACAAGGCTCCTCCCTTTCTTCATGAGGCCTTATCACTGGGAGATTGTTATTCCATTGCTTATGCTAAGTGTTTACAATGGTCTATGTGGCAAAGACTTTAAGAGTAATATTTGATCCTGGTAAAAAGTCTTCTGGTCATTAGGAGTTGTTCGCTTGAAGGGGGTTGTAGGATCCTACCTTCTCTTTGCTTTGCTCTCTTTTGCTTGCTGGCTCATAAAGGAAATGATCTTGCCAGCAGGTGTTTCTGCTTTGCTGGCTTGCCTCTGACCCCAAACAACGGTCAGCCCGATTATGGTTGGATCCTTTAAGACAATGAGCCAACATAATTGTTTTTCTTTCTAAGTTAGTTTGTCTTAGTATATTGTTATAATGACAGAAAACTGATGAGCACACCTGTATGACATATTAAGTGAACCAAACTCAGTAAACCAAAAAAATCTCTTCTTTGGGTATCTGTCAGTGATGCCCTACTATGCCCTCTCTCTTTCCAATAGTTTAAGGTAAATCTTTTTTTTTTTTTCCTTCCTTGGAGCAAAACTTCCAATTTATGTCTTCCTATCAAAATAGGGCATTGTTTATTTCCATTTTCAATTTGAAGGTTTTTTTTTTTGGAAGCATATATCTGAAGCAATGTTTCTGCTTTGGAAGTGCTATGATTTTTCATATTAAAAATAACTGCTGTGTCTGGGTACTGTCTGCATGAACATGGCTTTTCCCTTAGAGTGTCCATTCGAGAACTGTTAGCCCTTTAGTGAGGTCTTAGATTCACTGGCCTGCCACATAGCAAGTCAGCTCCTTTAAGTACAAAATTAGTAAATAATAATTTTAAGTAATTTTACTTTAAACTCTAAATACTTTATGGCCTTCATTTTCAATCATTTTGGAAATTTTATTGCTTTTGGAAGAATGATATTAAAATAGATTTGTATTTTTAGGCAAGTAAAGTTTTAACACTTCATACAAAACTTGTAGGTGCAACTAAATGCAAGAATAGATGTGTCTTTTGTTGATAATTCTTTTTCAATTAAGATTTAAATTTGATGAAATATTTGCAGCAGCACTAAAGAACTAAATGTCTGACCTGGCCTCATGTTTCATACCTGCAACCCCAGAACTCGAAAGACTGACTCAAAAGGATCATTTCAGTGCCAGCCTTAGCAACATGTCTCAAAAATCTAAAACTGAAAGAAAACAAAAAGAATTTTTAAAAATGCAGGTTCATACTTCCTATATTCTATATAAAGAAACAATTTTTTTTGTAATGACATTTAGGACATATATTTGACACTTCCATTTTGAAAAAGGAATATTCATTTCCCCATCTGGGGCACGACCGTGACTGTTAGAAGTCTGGTTAAGTCGAGGTCAGAAACATTTGTTAGACTACAAGACCTACATTCAGTTTTGAATTGCATCCTAACTTAAAAATGAAACAATGGTGCTATTTAGACAAGATAAATGAGGACTAGAGATGTAGCTCCCAGGAGGAACACTGTCTTAAGAGATGTGAGGCCCCGACTCTGTTGTTTGGAGTCCTTTACCCTGCTTGAGTTGCCTCATCAGGACTCAGTGGGAGAGGATGCACTTAGTCCTGCTGTGACTTGAGATGCCAGGGTGGGTTGGTACCCTGAAGGGCCTCCCTTTCTCTGAGAAGGAGAAGGGGATGAGGGAAGGGGGTTGTGAGGGCGGGGCTGTGAGGGCGGGGCTGTGAGGGCGGGGCTGTGAGGGCGGGGCTGTGAGGGCGGGGCTGTGAGGGCGGGGCTGTGAGGAGGGGAGGGAGGGCTCGGATCAGGCTGTAAAGTGATTAAATAAATAAATAAATGGAAAAAATACTTCCCCAAAAGATGTGAGACCTTGGATTCAGTCATTATCACTGGAAATGTATTAGTGATGGAATGGATGAAGCAGCTGGCAGAGATTTAACTGTGCCTCTCTACAAGCTCCAACATAAATAGACGAGGTCTCAAATTTCGGATGTTGAAGCTCTCATTTGCAGATTTACAATGAGCCTAAAGCAGCATTAAGGCACTCTTCTTTTGTTTAATTTTTAGTTCATTTGTACGCGTTAGAGAAAGAATTTATAGCTGGGTGGTGATGGCACATGATTTTAATCTCAGCGCTCAGGAGGCAGAGGTACACAGATCTCTTGTGTTCAAGGCCAGCATGGTCTACAGAGAAATTTCCAGGACAGCCAAAGCTACACAGAGAAACCTTGTTTTGAAAATCCAAAACTGGAGATGGCTTCAAATGTGGTAAACAAACCACTGGAGAAAATGTCCTTGTTTCTACCATAGACAGAATTCTGCATAAAAAAAGGGCAAGCTTGGATGCAGGCAGAGTCAATGGCCAAACTCTTCCAAGACAAGGTAAGCAAGCCATCAATAGTTTCTGCCTCACAAATATGTCTGTCAGATATACTGGGCCAGAAGGCTGAAGATGATGCTCCAATGTTATAGAGAGTTTTGGGTGACTATTCAGGTAGCAAACTGTCTCTGTCATCTCATTTGGAAAGCTACTAACCTGCCCTCCTGGTATACTCAGGTAATCAATTTTATTCCTTCTCAATTCTCTGATGGGGTTGAAGACCAGATAGTTTAGTTTTACAATTAGGCTTGATTGTTTAGGGGTTAAGATGTTTTTAGGTCTAGATAGATGTTTTAAGTAGATAGAGATGAGATATGATAGATATTGATTTACATTCAGAATTTTAGAAGCACCAAGATAGGAAAGATGCTTTCTTCAAGGCTGCCAAATACAAACAGCCAAAACACTAAGAATGTAATATTTATTTATATAATTCCTGATTGTGTCATGGTTCTTCTTGCTAGAGGTAGTTCTGTGTAATATAGAGGTATATATGGGGAAGGATGTGAGTGTATATGTATATGTAAAAGTGTAAAAATGTAAAAAATGAAAAATATTTAATAAATTAATCAATAATAAATTAATAAATATTTAAGAAAAAAAGAAGAAGAAACAACAAGAAGAGTTTGATGCCTGTGCTCTGTGCTGGAACCTGAGTCCATGTTGATACACGTGAGCCATGCTACTGCTGGGGGCCATATTGATCTGAGTGGCCAGCACTACCACCTGGAGCCACGGTAAAGTCTGGGTCTGGGCCATCACCAGGACCACAGTCCTGCTGCAAGTGGGCTCTCTATTGATATCTGTGGCCTGTGTTACCATCAAAGGCTCTGGTGATATTCATGGTCTTACTGCAGTCTGAACCCATGTCCGTGAGCCTGGGATGTGCTGCTGTTCAAGGCCATTTTGATGTGAGTGACCTCGGCCTGAGGCCATGTTGGTGTCCTCTGCTTGTGCTGCCACGGAGGGCTGTGATGGTATCCATGGCCCTAGCAGTGGCAGAGAGGGGTGTGGCTTTTTTTTTTGGAGGGGGAGGAGAGGAAGCAGACCTGCAAAGACTGGGAAGTGAAGGTACTCCAGTTCATGATGTGAAATTCGCAAATAAACAATAAAAATATCATGAAAAAAAGAAAGGAAAATTTATACTGAAGTGATATGGCTATGACACAAGGTATGACAAAGAAAACATATACATCTATCCTGCTTCTTAATGCTGCATGTTGGAATAAAGTAGGCAAAAATGTTACTTACATATTTGATAGCTACTATTCTTTCTAGCCTTAGGATTATCTGAAAAAGAAAAAAAATGGATACTACTGTTGTCTATTGACTATGAAAACTAAAATTTAAAACACAAAATATTATACTACTGAAAAATATCACCAACATCACCTAGAATATGCTTGCTTTTTTCTCAAGTCCCTCAACTCATCTCCTAATCATTTTTTTCCTTAAACAAGAATATTTGCCATAGTTTGGATTTTGAATGCATCTCAATTACCCACATATTAAAGGCTTAGTCCCCAGCATGGTGTCATATGGCTGTATGTCATATGGCCTTGGAGAAGTGAGGTCTTAGAGGAGGTCTGTAGATCACTGGGAACATTATGTGGAAATGACTATAGCACCTCAAGCCTCCATCTTCTGTCTTTGATCCCTGGCTAGTCATGTGTTGGTATTAAATCTCTACACCTTTCTGACATGATGAAATCAAAACCTCTTCACTCTGAACAAAAATAAACATTTTATTCTTGTCAGTTAATTGATTTAGGTATTTCATCATATTGTTGGAAAACTGACTAGCATAGGATTTTATTCTGTATTTTATCAATTTCCGTATGGGACCTTGTGGCAATGCAATGTTCTGAAAATATCTCACATTCTAAGAGACTGGAGTTTTTGCTAAACCTCACAGTCACAGTGAACAATATACCTTAAAGTCACTTAAGACTTAAGACTGCTAGATAAGTGGGCATGCATAACCTGTTGGCTTAACCTGTCTTTAAGAGAACGAGCAACAATCAATATTAATTGTCTTGGATTTCCCACGTAATCAACTGTTACAGCCTAAGCTAAGGCATAGCTACAATCTTAAATTATACACTCTTCAATACCCCTGACTCAGTAATACATGTGTATTGAAACAACTTCCTAAAATCTACCATGAAGGTTGAAAGCAATCTATATGGGTATTGGTTGATAAACAATGGTGTTTGTTATCTGGTTCATTTGAGCCAGTGACTTAATCCCTTGTAAAACCATGGTAAAGATTTCTGTGAAGTATTGCATTCCTTCCCCATGCAGTGCTTTCTGTGCTCTTCAATAAATAGAGTGACAGATACCAGACCCAGACACACGCAGATCATATAACATGCAGCAAAACACACACAGATGTAAGACACAGAGGACATGAAGCAGACACTGGAAATCTGGGCTTTCTCTTAGTTAAATGACTTGAGGGGAAATGCTCTTCTCTTTTTCTTTACTGTTACAAGCACACGTTTTTGACAACTCAGGGCTACCCACCAATGTACTTAATCTACACTGATCATAAAGTCTTCAAACTTGAGTGACAGTTGTTGAGTAGCGATGGGTGACAACAGATAATTCCAAACGCTGTGTGGGTCATGACACGGGGACTATCAGAACACAGTGAGCAAGGTTGGCATCTTTGTATCCATGTATGCTGTACACATGATGAGAGGAAATGACTTTATTTGCTTAATGGGAAACAAGATTTGTTGATAAAGCTCTTCACAGATGTCACAGGAGGGGTAAGGGTTTGCAGGTGTGGTCCTGCCCACTGTGCACACATTGTTGATGCTGTCTACAGGCATGCAGAAGAGGATGGAGTACGGTAGTCCCCTCGGAGGGCAGACCATAGAAACAAAACAAACCAGGAGCAGTAGAAGTTAGAACAATTCTGTTCTATGAATAATGTCAATGTCCACTAATGTCATTAGCTTCCTTATTATAATTACTCATTATCAGTTGGGAGTTGATTTTTTTATATCAGAAAAATGAAAGTTTCATCATCAGATTTGTGCTATGATAAAAGATATCATAAAAGAATTTACTAAAATAAACCTAAAGCATTTATAGCAGGGGGAAGATTTGGGGCGTCAGACTCCAACTGATCCTTTGAGGACTCATGCAGATATCCGAGGCAACATGAAAGGAGACATGACTAATGACATTTCAGCATCACCATACAAAGTTTATGTTTAGTTCATAAGTTTTACATCATGAATATTTTTCTACACATCAAATAAATCAAGTCAGATCCCTTAATCGAGCTGTCACTCTGTAGATAGAGCTGCGTTCTCTCATGAAAAGAAGCAGAATGGTGCTGAAGAGCTGACACTCATCTGAGTTAATGACATTTTAACAGAATGTATATTTTGGTGTAATTATGAGAAATTATTTTTATGTATTGACATAACTGGACTTAGAAAATTGTTTCTCTCTCTGTCTTAGTCTCTATCCCTCTCTCCTCTCTCTCTCTCCCCCCTCTGTGTGTGTGTGTGTGTGTGTGTGTGTGTGTGTGTGTGTCTGTCTGTCTCTCTCCACAGACTCACACACATACACACATAAACAAAAATACATTCACTTTACATGTTTTAAAATTAGAACATCCAATGAACCAGGCACAGTGGCACACACCTATAATCCTAGCACTGGAAGAGGTAGAGGTATGTGGATCTCTGTGAGTTTGAGGCTAGACTTGTCTACAAAGTGAGTTCAGGACAGTTAAAGCTACACAGAGAAACCCTATCTCGAAAATACCCCAAAACAGAAACAACAAAAAACCCAAACAAAGAAACAAAAAGACCAACAACCACAACAAAAAAATAAAACCATCCAATGAACTAATTTTAAAGAAATGTGCCAGCTGGGCATGAGGGTGCATGTCTGTAATCCCAGCACTAGAGGAAACAGAGGCATGTTGATCTTTGTGAGTTTGAGGCCAGCCTGGTCTATAATGCAAGTCCAGAATAGCCAAAGCAACACAGAGAAATTATATCTTGAACAAATAAATAAAAATATGAATTTTCATGTAATATTTTAATACTCAAAGAACCCAAGTGTTGGACCCTTGCTCTGACTGAACACTTTCATATGACAAAGAGATGATTTTAATCTTTGTCACGACTGTTGACCTAGCTCAGGCTATGACTTCAAAATTTGTGTCATTGTCTCTCTATGGTCTTTGTCTGCCCTTTCTCTCCTCCTGTCTATCTTCTACAACTTTGCTAGTGATTCTTGTGAAGCTGTGCACTTCATGGATCTTGGGAGTAAACAGTACACTTTTTCAGCTCACAGCCTCCTTATGCATGCAGATGCATTGTAATTTATCACATCTATGTCATGGGTGACACTTCATCTTGTTCGGTTGACAATACTAACCATCATAGATTAGATTGTTTCTCTTTAAACTAGACTAATCTAAAGAAGTTTGTGTTATAATCAAAACTTTGGTTTTTGCTAACCAATAAGAACAATCATATTAAAATTTATCTTCAGTTTAAAAGCAGATACTCTCCTATTTAATTTTATACTGGGTGGTGTTAGCAACTCACATTTTTAAAGTGCTGTGACTATTGATGATGGAAAAGTGATAAGAATAAAAGATAAAGCTATGAAGATTGAGGATATATTATATAATCTAGAGAGTAGCATGACATTCTGAATTGGAAATAATGTTCACATGTGCAGATATAGACTAGAAGAGAGGGATTTTACTAACCATAACCGTGAGTCTAGGACATGTCACCTGTTTTCTTGATTATGTGCTTTAATATACTAACTTACACGAAAAGAGCATGGTATATTGATAAATATATAGAACATAGAAGTATAAATATTTTGAGGGCCAGAAGAAAATCTTGTCTGGACTTTTGGGAAGTCATGGTGTTGAGACTTACTGGCTAGTGTGCAGGATTGATGGGTGAAGTAATAGCACCCATTAAGCTAATTTAGAAGAGACTTTAGAATATTAAAGGAGATCTCTGGAAAATACTGTAGTAGTACTTACTTTTTTGTTGATGTGATTAAAAACACGATGACTAGAAACAACATATGGCAGGAATAGTTTATTTGAGCATATGGTTCCACGGGGAGTGTCTGTAAAGTTAAGGGCATGGTGGGAAGTTGCAGAAGCAGAGACCAGAGATGCCATATCCTTGTATATTCACAGGAAGCAGAAAGTGACTATCGGAAGTACGGCGGGATGGTAAACTCTCATGCCCACTCTCAGGGAGGTACTTCCTCCAGCAAGACTCTGTATCCTAAAAGTCCCATAACCTTCCCAAATGGGGATCAAGTTCTCAAATACATGAGCCTACAGAGGATATTTCTTATTTAAGCCCCAACAGACACATAGAAAGCCAGGTAAGGGGAAAATCCTAGAAGTAAAAGAAAAAAAAGCAGGACAGGTTTAGTAAAGAAAACCCATCAAAGAAATGCAAAAATGAAGGGTTGAGGTGGTACCCACGGATTGGGAAGGTGACACGGCCTTGAATAAGAAATGTCAGCCGTCAGGTAAAGGCTGCTGTGCAGCAGGTGGCAAAAACAGCAACTAGCATAGCGGGAAAACCGTGCATCTAAGCTGGGAGCTTAAAGTGGGGTGATGCCAGGGAACACGAAGAGGATTTGCACCCCCTTTTTTTGTTTGCCTTTAATGTGAAAATGACTTAGAATAGTGCTATCTAGGCACAATTTTGGACTTACAATTTACTTGCCTCTAGAGGTTTACTAGATCCATCATATGGCTTTGCAGGTATGATGTGGACGTTCATGGAAGCAAAGCTGTTTGGGGGACCAAGGTAGAGCTGAGTCACTTTGATGAAGGGTACGAAGGGTGCCGTATCACTAGTATGGAGGCTCAGATGAACATGTTGCCTTTAAATGTTGAGAAATATCTGAAAGTCAGAGGATGAGAACCATAGATTCTAAGTAAAAGGGCAAAACCAGATAGCATAAGCTTAAAGATAGAAAGGTTATGAAACAAAGCGCACATACGGTGAGCAGGGAAGGAGAAAGAGACGCCTTGAAGATGGCAACCGTGCCTCAGGGGATATGAAGATGCGTTGGGAGAAGACGTGATCTCTACTTAATAAGTTAAGTTGAGACAAGCTGACCTCAGGTAACTGCCTTTAAAAATGTGCAGAATGCACCTTCTGAAAATTAATGAGCTGAAGGACATAGGAGATTTGGGTTTGCTTGTTTTTCAGAATGAGTGATTTCAGAGGGCTATGGAAGATTCTAGAGTAAAAGCAGAAGTGGAAGTGCTTGGAAGGAAAGCAACAGAGGGAAGAAGAGGAGAACCTAAGAAAAGGGAGGTCACTGTGGTGACTGAGTATTTGGGGGTGAGGAGGACATAACATTTATGCTGTTTCATTGAACACATGGACATTTTATTTTAGCTAATTCTAGTAGGAGTATGATCCTCGTTTCCTAGGCATTGCCTTCTTGGGTATCTATCTCTTTACTTGTACTAATTAATCTAGCATGTCAGGGAGCCATGATGGCCGTTACAGTTCATGTTGCTTGTTTATTTCTAGCATGTGGCAGCAAGGACTAGGTTTTTGTGAGGATGACAGTTGTTTGAAATGCCAGTTATGTCAATCACGACTAAATGCGGTGATGCTATTTTGACCACTTATCCCTCAGTGGGGCTTATGGGAATCCTCGAGATGCTCAGAAGAAGCCTGTGGTTGCTCAGTGGATTGTTGAGCAATGGTTGTTTCAATCCCTTTCCCCATAGGAGTTAGCTGAAATTCCCCAGGAGCCTCTAAACACAGACTGAGCCCCTTTCGGTTCTAGAGAGGAGATATAGGGCTTTTCCAGGGGAAAGAAGAATTACCCCTCACGGCCATTTTACAGAAAACTATACAACCCCTCAAGGTTAGACATGCATTTCACAGCTCACTCTAGAGCATGCACCTTGTTACCATAGAAACTACATGTTGGTACTGAATTCTTATTAAAGTTTTATATATTATTGCCTTTCTTATTTAAGACATTATAGCTCCTTTAAGAAGTCTTGTTGTTCTTCCTTCTGTATGTAGTTTATTTTACTCATGGGTAATAATATTTAAATGTATATGTTAAAAAAAGAAACAATAAAAATGTTTTAAAAATGAAATAAAATGCTTCCCCGTTAACTTAAAAAAAGAAGCAGTTATGAGGACATACCATTCCTTTTTCAGGTGTGACACAAAGCGTTTCCTCTTTTTAAGTTTTCACTTTTCTATGAAAGTCTAAACTGAGACTGTGAGAAAGGAAGCATGAAATAGTAGAAGCAATATTGCCAGCCAAGCAAACATCCCTGATAGTAGGCACTTACGGGATCCATAAACGAAACACCTCCCCATAGTGCTGAGATAGTCATCTAGTAAAAGAATCTATAAAAGGGTCTGGCGTGGTAGTTCTTCAGGTAAAGAGGTTTGGTACCAAGTCTCATTGTTTGAGTTCAATTCCCAGGATTTCCTTGTTAAAAAAAAACAGAACTGACTTTCACAAGTTATGCTCTCACTTCCGTGAATGTATGTGTGTACATGCATGTGTATACACACACACACACACACACACACACACACACACACACACACACACACACATTATAATAAGTACCTAAAAATGGGTAAGCTTGGATGCAGGCAGAATTGACAGTCAAACTCTGCCAAGACAGGGTAAGCAAGTCCTCAATACTTCGTGCCTCACAAATATATCTGTCAGATATACTAGGCCAGAAGGCTGAAGATGATGCTCCAATGTTATAGAGAGTTTTGGGTGACTGTTCAGGTAGCAAACTGTCTCTGTCATTTTTTTTTCATTTGGGAGCTGCTAACCAATTCACTCAGGTAATTAAGTTTTACTCCTTCTCAAGTCTCTGAAGGGGTTGAAGACCAGATAGTTTTAGTCTTACAGTTAAGCTTAGTTGTTTAGTGGTTAAGATGTTTTTAGGTCTAGATAGATACTTTACGTTGATAGAGATGGAATATGATAGATATTGATTTTCATTCATAATTTTAGACTCACCAAGACAGGAAAGATATCTTCCTCAAGTTTGCCAAATACAAATAGCCAAAACACCATGAGTTTATATAATTCCTGACTGTTCTGTGGTTCTTCTTGCTGTATGTGGTTTATTTTGTTTATGTGTAATAATATAAATGTATCTGTTCATTGGGTGCATTAGAATATATTCAGAATCATTGGGAAAACACTCAAAACTCCACAAATGTATTGAACAAACAATAGGATAGCAGCTCTGAATATTTTCTTTTTTTTTTTTTTTTTTTTTTTTTTTTTTTTTTTTTTGGTTTTTCGAGACAAGGTTTCTCTGTGTAGCCTTGGCTGTCCTAGACTCGCTTTGTAGACCAGGCTGGCCTCGAACTCACAGCGATCCGCCTGCCTCTGCCTCCCAAGTGCTGGGATTAAAGGCGTGCGCCACCATGCCCGGCCTCAGCTCTGAATATTTTCATGTCTAATTTAGGGAGTATTTTCTGAAAATTACATTCCCATAGCACTGATTCTTTGCATTCGCTGCAGCTGTGTTAGCAGAGAATGTATTATTTAGACATTAGACATACTGGCAGTATCTGACTGTTATAACTGGCTTAAAAGTCTAGAATCAACACAGCTGTGGAGAATGTCCTGTCTATTGGTTAGATCTGAATAGGAATTCAATGTTTACTGCATGTATTGTCCTTGGTTGGTGCAGTAGTTTAAGTAGACATCCCTGGGTCCAGATCCAACCATCATGATGTTCTTCTTGTAGGCTTCTACGACCCTCTGTGTCTTTCTGTTTCCCCCTTCTCCCATATTTCTCTCACCTAGAGTCACAATAGGATGTCCTCGCATCTATCCCAATCTCCTGGTAAGTGAAGACTTTCATGGGACATTCCTTTTGGGCTACTGTCCATTTATAAGTGAGTATATACCATGTGAGTCTTTCTGCTTCTGGGTTAACTCACTCAGTATGACCATCTCTAGTCCCATCCATTTGTCCACAAATTTCGGGAATTCCTTGTTTTTAACAGCTGAGTAGTATTCCATAGTGTAAATGTGCCACAGTTTCTTTATCCATTCTTCAACTGAGGGACACTTAGGCTGTTTCCAGGTTCTCGCTATTATGAATAAGGCTGCTATGGACATGGTTGAGCATATGTCCTTGCTGTGTGGTGAATTATCTTCTGGGTATATTCCAAGGAGTGGGATAGCTGGGTCTGGAGGAAGCCCTATTCCCAGTTTTCTAAGATAGCGTCAGACAGATTTCCAAAGCGGTTGTCCAAGTTTGCATTCCCACCAGCAATGAAGGAGTGTTCCCCTTTTTCCACATCCTCGCCAGCATGTGCTGTCACTTGAGTTTTTGATCTTAGCCATTCTGATGGGTGTAAGATGGAATCTCAGAGTTGTTTTGATTTGCATTTCCATGATGACTAAAAACGATGAGCATTTCTTTGTTTCTCAGCTATTTGGTACTCCTCTGTTGAGAATTCTCTAATTCTGAGCCTCTGACATGAACTCTGGTGCCCCATATTCGATCACTTTCTCTTGGTGAGGAGACCTGGTGGCACTCAGAGAAAGGATAAGGAGACTACCAAGATGAGACCTGATAGGCTGTGACCATGTGGTGGGGGAGATGTTGCCTTCTGTCACAGACCTAGGGGAGGGAAATAGCGTGAAAGAGGGATGAAGGAATGGGAGGATACAAGTGAAAGGATACCAATTGACATGTAATCTGAATAAACTAATTTTTTTAAAAATCTAGAATTCATGAATAGACTTCAACTTCCATAGGAAGCTTTGGGTGTTTGATTGGAACAGTTGCAATTAACTTAATCAGCTCTCTATTGAATAAGTTGATATGAGAAAAATTAACCCCTATTAAAGGTTACTTTTTTTTAGTTGGAAAATATGTCCTGACCTTGTTTATTTTGAGACAGGGTCCTACGATGTTGACCTGGCTCTTGTGGTTACGGATCTGCTTGTCTGCTTTTTAGAACAGGTCATTTCAGAGATCTATAGGAGAGTCTGGAGTGGGAGTAAAAGTGGACATCCTTGGAAGGAAAAGAGCCCAGAGAAGATGAGATACTCAGAAGAAAGAGCTTACTATGGTGGCAAAGTAAACAGAGCAATAGGCATCTAGTTGTGTGTTAGTGGAACAGTTTTTACACAACTTGTAGAACCAGAGCAGCCCATTGAGTATCTGTCTTTCAAATATTGGGCATCTATATTCTGATTGATAATCACTGTTTATGACTTAACAATCACAAGAAATAATTTTTAAAAAACCTTGAGAATGAGAAATTTGAGCTTATTGAGTCTGAGGAATGTTAGAGAAAAAAGTAAATAAAGAAGAAATTTCTTTTTAAAAAGTGTCAAGTAGCATCAATTACTGGCACGTCCTTGTGAAATCCCAAGTGAAGAAAATGGAGACTAAGGCACAGGAGACAACATCTGAAAAAACAGAGATTGGTAATTCCCTGAGTTTGATGAAAGCCATGCTGGAAACACCTAAGAAATTCAATGAATTCCAGTGAGTTTAACTCAGAGACCTACATATAGATTATGATCAAATTACCAAAAGCCAAAGCTATGCAAAGAATCTTGAAAAAGGCAGCAAAGAGGTTACCTTTGAACCAGTGGATTTCTTAGGAGAAGCACTGGTAGCCAAACGGCTGTGGACTGATGCATTTAAAGTGAATAAAAACATGAATAACAGCTAAATTAGAATCCTATATTTGATAAAACTGTCCTAAAATTGGAAATTTTTATATTCTAAATAGACAAAAACTGAGAGGATTTATAATTATTTTGGTTAGTTTTAATGTTAACTTGAGCCAAGCTAGAGAGTCATTTGGGAAGAATGACTCTCAACTGAAAAAATGCCCCCATGTGAGAGGCCTGTAGACAAGTATAATCAATGAGTGACGTGGGAGTTTTGGGCAGTGCCTCCTCCGGACAGGAAGTTCTGGGTTCCATAAGAAAGCAAGTAAACATACCTTTATGATCTCTGTTTCAGTTCCTTTCTCCATGTTCCTACTTTGACTTCCTGCCCTGACTTCCATCAATGATAGAGTATGACCTGAGAGTTGAAAAAAAAAATGAAATAAACCCTTTTCTTCACAAGTTGCTTTTGGTAATTATTTTTCAGAACAAAAGAAACCTTAACTAAGAGAGTTATCATGAAATCTGTACTAAAACTTTTTTTTTTTGGTAAGAAGTAGAATTTGGAAACACACCAAACAGTAATTTAAAGCCGAACAAAGAAATAGAGATCACAGTAATGGTAAATCCATGGGCAATTACAAAGAGGGACTAGATATTTTAGCTGTGCTTTGTATCTTCATAATATTTCTACATTCCTGGATGATTAATACATTAAAGATATTGGATTACAGCAGAGAGATGGCTCTGACAGTAGAGGCTGCAAGGACTAAGAATCTAGATTCTATGAGACCAAAGTGAAAAGAGAGATATAACTCCTGCAAATTGTCTCCTGGCCTCTACATGTGTGCCATGTCACACATGTACGCATACACACACACAGTAAACATTATTGTGTTACATTTTTGAACATATAGTGTATAATTAAATGATTTTATGAAATTTTATAACATCAAAAACTGAAAATGGGTGGTGACAAGGCTTGAAAGAAGTATAATGTTTTTATTATTAAAATGAAACTGCTATAAATTCAAGTTAGAATGTTGTTCTTTAGAATGTTAATCAATCTCCAAGTTACTCTAAAGAAACTAACTATAGAATGCAAACAAAGAACAATTAAGAGGCAACTAAAACTTTTTATTTTAGAAAATCATTGAAACACAGTAAAAAAATGTATATACATATAAACATACACACAGAGAAAACAAGAGATATAAACTAGTAAAGCCTATAAAAAGCAAGAAACAAAATGACAGTATGTATATGGACTAAAAGATTTAATCAAAAGACAAGAAAAGAGAAGGACTGACTTGAGGGAGAGGGGGAGAGGGAGGGAGGGAGGGAGGGAGGGAGAGAGAGAGAGAGAGAGAGAGAGAGAGAGAGAGAGAGAGAGAGAGGGAGAGTCACAACAACAGGATGATGTAGTGCTACACACCCTCCCTCCCATTTTCCCCTTATTCCCCTCCCCTATGACTGTGACTGAGGGGGATTGCCTCCCCCTGTATATGCTCATAGGGTATCAAGTCTCTTCTTGGTAACCTGCTGTCCTTCCTCTGAGTGCCACCAGGTCTCCCCCTCCAGGGAAAATGGTCAAAGATGAGGCACCGGAGTATGTGAGAAAGTCATATCCCACTCTCCACTCTACTGTGGAGAGTGTTCTGTCCATTGGCTAGATCTGGGTAGGGGTTTAAAGTTTTACGGCCTGTATTGTCCTTGGCTGGTGCCTTAGTTTGAGCAGGACCTCTGGGCCCAAATCTGCCTATCATAATGTTCTACTTGTAGGTTTCTAGGACCCTCTGGATCCTTCTACTTTGCCTTTCTCCCATGCTTCTCTCATCTAGAGTCCCAGTAGAATGTCCTCCCTTCTGTCTCAGTTTCCTGGTAAGTGAAGGCTTTCATGGGACATGTTCCTTGGGCTAATATGCAGATATAAGTGAGTATATACCATTTGAGTCTTTCTGCTTCTGGGTTAACTCACTCATTATGATCATTTCTAGCTCAATCCATTTATCCACAAATTTCCTGAATTCCTTGTTTTTAATAGCTGAATAGTATTCCATAGTGTATCTGTACCACAGTTTCTTTATCCATTCTTCTACTGATGGACACTTAGGCTGTTTCCATGTTCTGGCTAAGGCTACACATTCTAGTAATGGTATTTATTCACATGTTACTTTAGTCTAGATTTTCACTCCAAGAACGCATTCTATGATGACATTCTTTTCACTGATTAAAATATCAATGTAGAATTAAAAATTTGACACTTTGGGTATTATTTTTTAATAGACAAAACACTGAAAATATAGAGCTTACAGTTAGTTTTTCATAAACTTTAAGGTTACAAGTTTTAAAGTAGTCAACAACTTTCACTTCAAAATGGCCGTCGGAATACAGTGTGTGCTTGTCTTGTTTCTGTAACAACCATTAAAATAAGCCTTATTAGCAAGCAGGTAAAGCCATAACTAGTCTAGTCCATACCCCAAACTGTCAAGAAGGAAGAATTTTGGCAAATTTGTGAGAGTTCAAGAAACTGCACTAAATCACAGGAGACACCAGGACAAATAAATGTTAAATCAGGCCCAGGGGACAAAGTGAAGTTAACGGTAAAGGAAAGGGCTGATGGGTACCTTTCCTCCGGGGTAACACAGAGATTCTACACTCTCTGCAAGCATGAGATGATGTTTGCTCTCGAGATTTTCTCAAAACTCTCAGAGCATAGCTCTGTAAAGAGAGGGTCCTAGAAGTGAAGGGAAGACAAAGGATGATCTTTGAGAGTTGGTGAGAAGGAAGATTCTAGAGTCATGCTGAGAAGGTCCTTAAGGCCTCTGGTTAGATAGAAAATTAGCTAACACAGAGATTTCAATTTCTGTGGCTGGTTTGGGCTGGAGGGATTGGAAGCCAGTCCTTCTGCCCATCATCAACTGTGATGAAAATGTCTCCAGATATACATAGCCAGGGGGAAAACTACACTTTCCCCTCAGTTTAGATCCACTCACCTAATGGCGCAGATTGGTAAAGGCTCCAGTGAGAGCAGAACTTCCCTTACTGTTTTCTGTGTGCTCTTCAGGGTCACTAGTTGCCTGGTTGTATCCCTTGCCTGAAGAAAACGCTCACTTGAACAAGCCAAAATACAGAGAATTCTTTTTTCATTCTTCCTCCTATTCTTTATTTCATCATCTGTTTCTCCATCTGAAACTTCAGCAGAATATTGGGGGACATATTGCATGCCTACTGTGAGTGACTGCTGAGTCATCTCAGGGAGTTTAGCTTCTCCCCCTTGCAGAAGACCATCTCAGCTGGGCATGTTGACTGCTAACACCCCTCACAGAAGATGGAAAGGAGCATAAAATTCTCATCTGCGTGCACATCTGTTCCTTACCTCTTGCTGTATGCAACTCTGCCCTAACTGCATGTGGCTTCAAGGAGGGGCTAGTACATATTCCTGGAACACCGGGGGAGGAGAGGCTCTATCTATGCAGCTGCACGGAAGCCCTCATTCCTGCGGGGTAAAAACTTTTCAGATGAAGCCTTCTAGGGGGAGAAACACATACTCCTGTAAGTAACACATCACTTATGCCTTGTAAGAAAGTCTAATAACCTCATTGGTTCCCTAGAGTGAACTAGGACCTTAGGAGAATGAGGCAGATGTTGTTTTCCTGAGAAGGGGTTGTAGCAACAATTATCTAGTTTGTTATCTTTAGCAACAATTATCTATTTGTTATCTTTGTTTTTGATGGTACTTATTCCCTGCTCATTTTGTTTTACCCATTGGAAATTTTATTTCACTCTTTGCATTTTTGATGTCATCATTATTTAGGTCCATTCTCTTACTGTATTGGGGACGAGCTCCACAGTAAAACCTGTTATTTGGGTAATCACGTTTTTAAACACAAGTGCTCTCATTTTCTCCTTTTCTGGACCAGTTCTCTCGTTTGATGAATCCACTATCTCTGAAGCTATGTGTGGATACTGATTTTCAAAAGTGTGAAAGTTTTCTTATGCTTCCCGTGTTACTTATTTCTTCCAAACGTTGAGATTAAAATGTTTGGTTTATCCATTTTGACCCTTTTTTTGTGGGCTCTTGTCTTTTGTCACCTGACTGAGTGGAGTATTTGGTAATCAGACAGCGTGGGTTTCTACTATAGACACGGATGTACCTCCCAAAGATGCTACTTACCTGGTGTGGGATTTCCCCTCCCTCCAATGCAGAAAACAAGGAAGACTTGAGGGGGAAGCCCATGATGGGTGTTAGGCTCTCAGATCTCGCCAGGAGTCTGGCTCCTAAATACTTGTTGAAGAAGGGAAAATTGCTCACCAGAGACGGTTAGGGGCCCCTGAGAGAGATCTGTCCCTTGCAGACGAACTCACTTGCATTCCGGTGGCCCCTGCTCTGAGACAGTGTTCCTGCCTTGAGACACACCCTTCCTCCCTTGAGATCTACTGTTTCAACTGTGAAACTCTTCCAGCTTAAAGACCAGCCCGAGACAGGAAGTCTGCCCACCTGCCACTTTGAGCAGTGACCTGTCTTTTGTAGACTTGTCCTGCAATGGATACTCTGTTGGGCTTTTGGTGACTCTTTGAGAGCTTGAAGCTGGGACACCTGCCAGTCTCTTGGCTGGCAACCTACAGTGAGTGGAGGGCACAGAACAGGAATTCTGGTGACTTTGCTGTTGATAGCCTGCTGCCATTGAGGGTCTCAGTGTTTCTACTTTCTCATTTGACTCATTACTCCTATGTGAAAAAAAATCCACTCTTTGCTGCCCACTCTATTCTTGGAGGAAGGGCAAGACTACAAAATCTTCTTGTCTCAGTAGTAGGCATGAGGTAGCTGTTTCCTATCCTCCTGGCCCCACTCTCTCTCCCCCTTCTCCCTCCCTTTCACCTCAAAAATATGGGAGCCCCAACAACAACAACCACCCCGCCCCCTCCAGCACATCAAGTCACATCAGGGTTGAGCACATCCTCTTCCACTGAGGCCAGGCAAGGCAGCCCCACCAGGGGGTTGTGATCTGAACAGGCAACAGATTCCATGTCAGGGACAGCCACTGCTCCCTTAATTAAGGGACCCACATGAAGACTAAGCTGCCCATTGGCTACATTATGTGTTGGTGGCCTAGGTTCAGTCCATGTGCGGTTGGTGCTTCAGTCTCCCTGAGCCTCCTTGCACCCAGGTTATTTGACTCTGTTGGTCATCATGGAAATGCAAATAAAAACTGTTAGCATCTAAGCAGCTTCATGAGCCTGCCTCCAAGTTACTTAGCCATCTCTGGCATCACCACCTGCCTGCCACTAGGTGTGCCAGAGGCCCAAGATACCTCTGGCACTTTCTCTAAGGAGATTGCCCCCCCCCATGTCTGTCTCTCTGTCTCCATCTCTCCCCCTACCCTCATTGTCTACTTAGAACCAAACTCCTCTCCCCTTCCTTTTCCCCAAGTAAATCTCCATATTCATATAGGGGGCATGGCATCACATTTTTTTTTTTTGGTGTCTCATTTTTAATCATTACAAAAACAACTCTGAGATTCCATCTTATACTCATCAGAATGGCTAAGATCAAAAAAAGTGATGGCACATGCTGGCGAAGATGTGGAGAAAGGGGAACACTCCTCTATTGCTGGTGGGAGTGCAAACTTGTACAACCACTTTGGAAATGAATCTGGCGCTTTCTCAGAAAACTGGCAATAGCTCTACCTCAAGACCCAACTATTCCACTCCTGGACATATACCTGAAAGATGCTCAACAAGGACATTTGTTCAGCTGTGTTCATAGCAGCTTTATTTATAACAGCCAGAAAGTGAAAACAACCCAAATGTCCCTCAACTGAAGAATGGATAAAGAAACTGGTACATTTACATGATAATGGAATACTACTCAGCTAATAAAGACAAGGAAATCATGAAATTTGCAGGCCAATGGATAAGGTGCCTCTTCAGCCTAAGTGGACCTGACTGTTATAGGGCATGGCTGACAGACCCCATCCTCTACCCTCAACTTTTCAGCCCAGGGGCAAGGGCTTTACCTTCCCCTTCACCATATAATCCAGACATCATTTTGTCCCTCACTCCTCCTCTCTTTTCTTTTCTCTGTTTTTTGTTTGTTTTTGTTTCTTTTTGTTGTTGTTATTGTTGTTTTGAGACAAGTTTTTCTGTGTACCTTGGCTGTCCTGGCCTCCTTAAGTGCTAGGATTACAAGTGTGTAAACCAGGTGTGCCAGGCGTGTGTGTTCTCTCTCTCTCTCTCTCTCTCTCTCTCTCTCTCTCTCTCTCTTTCTCTGCTTAGCAACTTCCTGGCCTAGTTCCTGTGGACTCACCTAGAATTACTTCCCAAGAAGAATGATTTCTATCAGTTTCCTCTAAGTGTTCTTAGATTTCCTATAAAGAGACAAAGAAGATTTTACTCTGCAACCAGAGAGTTTTGCTGTGTAACTTTTAAAGGAAGTTGTTTTTCTTCCTTAAATAACCGATTCCTCACCCTATGAACAGTCTCAGTTTTGTTTAGAGGTATTTTTTTCTTGCTTTGGTGTTCAAACTCTGAGTCTACTCGAAGAAGATTTTATACTTTGCCTTTAGAATGAAATCACACTTACCCCACAGGCAAAGCCCTGCAGCTGGCAGTACAGCAGAAGTAGGTTAAGGAGGCATTCTTGTTGCTGCCCTTCTAAACCCATAAAATAACTAGGTTATCTATAGTTAATTGCTTTGTCTAATTAATTAAAATTAAATGTATCATATAATTAGATATAAATGAATGTGATTGTGGTTGTTTGAAAGAAAGTGACCGCATAGGCTCACAGAAAGTAGGCACTATTAGGAGGCGTGGCCTTGTTGGTTGGAGTAATTGTGGCTTTGTTGGAGGAAGGAGGCCTGCAGTATCTTCCGGCTGCCTCTGGATAAAGATGTATAATTCTCAGCTCCTTCTCCAGCACTGTCACTGTGTCTGCCTGCTCACCACCGTGCTTCCCACCATGACAATAACGGGCTCAGCTGTAAGCCAGTCCCAGTGAAGTCTTTTCCTTATAAGAGTTGCCCTGGACCTGGTGTGACTTCACAGCTCTAGAACTAAGAGCTACCCTAACTAAGACGATGACTAATTGGCAAACACACCATTGATTCATTCCCATCTCTGATCATTCAATATGAGCTTAGAAGTTTTCGGGACTCTTTCTTTTTCCCTCAGTAGGTTTTTCTTTTCTTTGTTTGTTGCTCCTCTGTGGATTGTGGGTTTCTCTCTTTACTGTGGGACTCTCTGCTCTATCATCTACTTTCTGTTCTACCATTTTTAGTCCCCTGCTTACACCTTGCTCTTGCAGTTTTATTTTGTGACTTGGGTACCACATTTGGTAGGACTAGCAAAGAATGAGCTCATGATGCTCGCAGCTTGTCTCTCACAGGGCAGCCTGCTCGTGGCCTCTGGTTCAACCCTCTCATTATAGTCTCTGGATTTTCCCTTTGTCTTTGTTGTTGTTTCTGAGTTATTCATCCCACACCAAACCAAACCAAAACCTGCATCTTAACTTGAATTTCTTTTTTTTTTTTTTTCTCTCAGATCTATAGATACCTTCACCAGGTTCTGCCTTTTGGAGGCAAATAACCCTTTAGAAAATCCAAATCTTATTTGTTGTAATACCAAAGCTATATTCAAAATGTTATTATAATAATCTAAAAAGCAATGTTCTTTTTTAATTCATTTAATTATTGCATCATTTTATTCAAGAATCTTACTGTTAAACTAAGAATTTCACCTAGGGTCACTATATGTAACATTTTCCCAGGAAAAGGAAGGGCTAGATACAGAGTTTAGCTGATTTGCCTTTACAGGGAACTTTTTTCTCCATTAAGTCCCAATAGTGCTAAACTATTTTTTGATTGGTTAAATGCAATGTCTTCTGTAGGTCACTATATTTAAGTTGGAGCAATAATGATAATACATAAATATAAAATATTTCAATGGTAAACACACTGTTATAATCCAGGCATAAATGATTGTAATGACAAAAGCTTAACTGTGATTATTATTACACCATTCTCATGATTTAGAAAACATTTTGAAATAGACAATGAATGTAGCATCCATCTCAATATGAATAACAATAAGAAATATCAATACCATGTGTTGGTCTCTGGAACTCTTCTCAATAGAATTTCTTTCACTGCTACACAGCAATCAGGGAGTCATGTTACCTCAAGACTCCAAATCTTCACTGTGTTCCTTTTCCTTTAATCTCTGGTATTTTAAAGGCATCAGCACTAGTTGTCTTCAGAAAGTAGAAAGTACAAAAATAAATAAATCACTAAGACCAGCGTCAGCTAAAGAAAAATCAGGTACATATAAGGAAACAAAGTCAAACCACAGACCCAATTCCAAGTCACATAAATACACCTGTAATAACAGCATATTTAAACATGATTTAGAATTCAATATACCTCCAAATTTTATTAATCAAATGGAAAGTTAAACTCTGCTTTTTCTACAAGCACAGCTATTAGATCTTCAGTAACTAGGAATGAAAGAAAATGTTTAAATGATATATTGGACTTTTAAATATCATCTAAGTTAAAGTTGAAAATTAGTTATATAAATTCCTGCAACACGTCTTAGGTTTCAATTATTTCAAAGGCCTGTATTTTCATCAACAGTTTGGGTTGAAAAAAATGTGTGTGTGTGTGTGTGTGTGTGTGTGTGTGTGTGTGCGTAGTTACTATTGAATATATTTCAATGCTCCAGGTTATCAAAATGTCATCCTTTTATTGAAATCATTTTCTCCTTAAAGACAGAACTTCAGAACAGTAAATTATAATGTGAATATACGTCCCTGTTGTGTGGTAGTGCATCTTCTGGGTAAATTCCAAGGAGTGGAATAGCTGGGTCTTGAGGAAGCCCTATTCCCATTTTTCTGAGAAAGCGCCAGATAGATTTCCAAAGTGGTTGTACTAGTTTGCATTCTCACCAGCAATGAAGGAGTGTTCCTCTCTCTTCACATCCTCGCCAGCATGTGGTATCAGTTGAGTTATTGATCTTAGCCATTCTGATGGGTGTAAGATGGAATCTCAGTGTCGTTTTGATTTGCCTTTCTCTGATGACTAAGGAGGTCGAGCATTTCTTTAAGTGTTTCTCAGCCATTTGATATTCCTCTGTTGAGAATTCTCTGTTTAGTTCTAAGCCCCATTTCTCTACTGAGTTATTTGGTTTGGTGGTGTTTAATTTCTTGAGTTCTTTATATATTTTGGATATTAGACCTTTGTCAGATGAAGGGTTGGTGAAGATCTTTTCCCAGTCTGTAGGCTGTCGCTTTGTTCTCTTGACAGTGTCACCTGCCTTACAGAAGCTTCTCAGCCTCATGAGGTCCCATTTATTAATTGTTGACGTTAAGGCCTGGGCTGTTGGTGTTCTGTTCAGGAAGTTGTCTCCTATGCCTATGTGCTCCAGACTCTTCCCCACTTTTTCCTCTAACTGGGTTAATGTCTCTGGTTTTAGGTTGAGGTCTTTAATCCACTTGGACTTGAATTTTGTGCATGGTGACAAATAGGGGTCTAATTGCATTTTTCCACATATAGACATCCAGTTAGACCAGCACCATTTGTTGAAGATCCATTCATTTTTCCATTGAATGGATTTGGCTTCTTTGTCAAAAATCAAGTGAGCAAATGTGTGTGGATTCATCTCAGGGTCTTCAGTTCGATTCCATTGATCCACTAGCCTATTGCTGTGCCAGTACCGTGCTGTTTTAATTACTGTTGCTCTATAGTACAGCTTGAGATCAGGTATGGAGATTCCTCCTGAGGATCTTTTATTGTATAGGGTTGTTTTTTGCTCTTCTGGGCTTTTTGTTTTTCCATATGAAGTTGAGAATTGTTCTTTCAATATCTTCAAAATAACCATGTTCATAGCTGCCTTATTCATAATAGCCAGAACATGGAAATAGCCTATATGTCCCTCAGTAGAAGAATGGATAAAGAAACTGTGGTACATTTACACTATGCAATACTACTCAGCTACTAAAAACAAGGAATTTCTGAAATTTGTGGACAAATGGATTGAACTAGAAATTATCATAATGAGTGAGTTCACCCAGAAGCAAAAAGAGTCAAATGGTATATACTCACTTATATCGAGACATTAGTCCAAGGGGTATGTGCCCATGAAAAACTTTACCTACCAGGAAAGTGGGTCAGAGGGGAGGACATCCTATCGAGACTTTAGGTATGAGAAGCCCTGGAGAATGAGGAAATAGAAGGATCCAGAGGGTCCTGGAAAACTACAGGTGGGGTCCTCCTCAAACTATGGCACCAGCCAAGGAAAATATAGGCAGTAAACTTCGAACCCCTACCCAGTCTAACCGATGGACAGGACATTCTCCACTGTTAAGTGGAGAAGGAGATCTGACTTTCACACAAACTCTGGTGCCCCATATTGGGCCATGTCCTTTAAATGGGGAGGCCTGGTGGCACTCAGAGGAAGGATAATAGGTCACCAAGAAGAGACTCGATACCCTATGAGCATATAAAGGGGGAGGAGGTCCCCCTCAGTCACAGTCATAGGGGAAGGGAGTAGGGGGGGAAGCAGTAGGGAGGGAGGAATGGGAGGATACAAGGGATGGGCTAACCATTGAGATGTAATATGAATAAATTAATAAAAATTTAAAAAATAATGTGAATATACAAGGAATAAGACACTAACGAAATGTACACATAGAAAATTGCATCATACATTTCAAGGCACACTGGCCTACTCACAGGTCTAGCTGAGTGCTTGACTCCACCTGCTTGTGCTCACAACCGCATGACTCTGTAGCTATTCCTGACAATCAGTGTTGATATATTTTGGGCGAAGGAAGAGACAAGCACATTTCTTCCCTTGAAGTTTGAAATCAAAACCTGGAAAGCTTAATTGGCCATAGTTTAGACGTAGAAGATGACAAAGACAACAAAATATTATATAGTTAAATAAGGCCAAACACTTCGAAAATACTGATGCTAATAAATTTTGTAAGGTCGATGATGGAGAAGAACATTTGAAATTTATCCCAACAATCAATCCCTAACTTTTATCACAGCCTCCCCTCCCCTCTTATTTGGTCTTCCAGTTGTACTAATGTCAAATAATTGAGTCAATTATGAAGGTGTGACTATTATATTTCAATTATATTTATTGTTAAAATAATTAGAAAATTAAATATTTTGAGGCATGCAAAATATAGGGATTTTCTAGACTCTTTAAAAAGCAGAATTTTCCCCTTTCAAAACAAATATACCTGGAGAAAGTTTTACAATAATGTCCAGGAAACATGCCTAGATTGCTCACAAGCATGTGTAAAACCACCAATAGCATTTTATGTTTACTAGTACTGAGTCTGTTTAGGGATTTAGTTTTATCCTTTCCCAGAATAAATTAGCTTCATTCTTTGGGTTTTCCCTAAGATTCCATCACCGTGTGTTTAAACATCTTTTGGTTATTAAAAAACTGGCTATTTTTAAACAAAGATGTTTGTTTATAAGAATAAGACTTAGTGCATGCATATTAATAAGTACTGTGCAAAAGCTTTGTTTCTGTGCCAAGGGTACAGAAAGATCATGCCTGAGTTTTAGTTCTTAATTCACCGAGGTCCTCTTGAGGACTCTAACTGTATAGGAAGAATAAATCCAATTTGGTTTTGAAAAACGTAGGTGAGGGTGTCCCTCTGTTCCCTGTTATATTTGTGTTATGTTTGATGAGAAGTTTTTTATGAGATGTGTTAGGTTATGTTGCTTTCTGTAGCTCTGTTTCCTGATAGATGATGTTGTCTCATTCTTCACCAATCTTGTGTTCTCATTTTAGGTATTAACATAAATTGATCAAAATCTATATTTTTCTTATTTTCTGAAAAAAATTTAAATGACTCACAGTCACAGCAAAGAAGTGTGGAGAAAAATTTATTCTCCAAAGATTTCATCAAGAACGGATGGATCAATCAAGTAATAATTATATTTTCAAATGCACTGGTGAAATCAAAATGTTTTCTTGTAGTCAAGGCAAAACCTAGAACATATTATGTTATGTGTCATTCTTATCCGTATCAGGAAATACACCATTTCAATAAGCCAACCTACACAGTCCATACCCAGCCTCTGCCTGAAGCTCTCAAAAATTATCAGGGCAACATTTATCAAATGGCATTTTAGCAATGTAATAATTTGGCCTTTGATGCAATATTAAGGGCTTGAAATAAAACATTCTATAAAGAAAACTTCATATGATACTTATTATCATTTAAAACATCAGAAGGAATATGGTTTTGAAATAAACTCTATGGAAAATTGCATATTTGTGGAGATGGCCAATGTACCTTTGTTTCTTCGTCCATTGTGATGTGGGATCTACTCCTATTTTAATTTTTAACTTCCTGTGAACTGTGAATTGTGACTTGGTTTTGACCAGAAGATTGTAATTTCCAAGTCTGAGTATTGAAGGAGCTTAGCAATTTTTAATTTTAGTTCTTTGGGGGGGAAAACCCTATCCTGACCAAGGGAACAATCAAAAGGTAACTGTTGAAAGACCATGATTTCAGTGCAATTCCTTCTTAGTGTTGTGGCTTTGAGAGTATCAATTTGTGATGACAACTCTAAAACGTAGTCAACAGGAAGGGGAATTTCCTACTTACAAAATGTTGAATAAGAATCAAATCACATGGGGCTATGCCTGGGTCTTACTGATACAGAAGTGTTGACCATTGCTATTAACATAAATTAAGGGTTAGAAGCCATGAAAGGAGAGTCTTATGGTTTCCTCACATAGTTTCCTCAGTCCTTAGTTCCCTCCTGAGGCACTTTCTAGATTTCCCCCAAAAAACATTATTCTCAATTCTTCTTCCATCCCTGAAGGAAACAATGAGGAAACTTGTGGGGCTCCCCAAGCAGGGAATGTGACCTGCTGGGGACATCTACTCGGAATTTACCCTCTTCCAAGGGCCTGTCCCTTCCTACCTGGGAAATACCTACACTGCTACTTTCCTGCTTACAATTCAGTGGAGTGTTTGTGGATGTACATGGAGCTTTCTGAAATGTGTGCTCTTGACAAACTATTCAGCATTATCTAGGTCTGCTTTGTGATTTCAGGTGACAAAATAGACTTATTTTCTGTTTCTACCATATGGTTCTGCAAAATGGAGTATCTAGTTCTGGCCTATATTCTAGTCTCCACTTCTTCAAAAAGCAAAGGGTCAAAAAACCAAAACCAAACCAAACCAAAAAAACAAAACAACAAAAAACCCTGAATGCATGTGTCAGGTAAGGGTAGGGCAGGGAGAGCTCAGGGAGGCAAGGGGATAAGCAAACTGACCTAAGAAACATTTTTAGATTTTTGTCGGCCAGAACGCCTCTGACTTGTCAAATTATTATGAGCCTCTTTGCCAAATCCCCTAGATATGGGTTCAAAATATCACATTTCTTTAATATCTGTTATTGCTGAACTGTTTCGTGGCTTAACCATGAAAGTCTGGTTTCAGAAACAATATGAAAGCAAAGACTCTTGGCATGTTTGTGAAGTTTTGTCTAAAACCAGAAGTGGGAATAAGATGAATAACCCACCACAGGGGGAAAAAATGAAACTACTACATGCAATTTGACATAACCATAAAATATTTATTTCACAATTCACCAGACAGTGTTCATATAGCCAATGTATTTCTGACCTGAGGTTAGTTGAATTTCTTTTCGTTTCAGGGTTCGAAATGAAATTCTTTCTCACAGTTCTGATGTTGAGTCCTTGAAACTGTTAAGTTTCTTTTACATGTATTTGGCAGATTATCTTACTCATAGGCATTTCTCTAAACACAGTTATTCTAAATATAAAAATCCGAATGTTTAATTATTGCATCATTTTAAAAACTGTTTTTTTAAAACTTCAGAGTTGCAAGGAAAATGCCATTGGTATAAATAACAGTATAAATAGTTCATTGCTATATATTTATAAGGTTAAACTCCTGGCACTGTGATTTTCAGCTTTATTCACATTTATTTATTCTCTAAATAATGAATATAACATAGTAGTATGTCTTTCGTCTTTCGTATGACAAAATTGTATGTTTCACTTTGTCCATATAAATATTTATTATTTTTTCTATGAGCAAAGATATTCCTAATACGTTATAATACAGGAATCAACATTAGCAAATTGGAGATGAGGAGACATTTCAGCAGATAAGGGTTCTAGCCACTTAGATTGATGACCTAGATTTTATCCATGGGTCTCATAGGGTAGAGATAACTGATCACTTCAAGTTTTTCTCTGACCTCTATATGCATCTCATGGCACACACACATGTACACACACACACACACACACACACACACACACACACACACACACACACACAGGAAAAATTAAAATTATCAAAAATTAACATTAAAGTGATATTCTTTTCTAGTCCAGATTCCATAGTGAAATGTTATGACTGGTCCCAATAAGGACTTTACAATACTTCCTCCTTGACTCTAAGTACAACCCAGTATTGTATGTTTCACTTAGTTGTTATTGCTTTTTAAGGCTTTTTCTTTTTCTTTAACATAGAGAATTTTTCTGCCTCTACTTTCCTTGATTTTGATGTTTCTGAAAAGGGCGTGTTATTTACAGCATTTCCTCTAACCTGGGTTTTCCCATAGTCTCCCTTATTAGATCTGAGATTTAGAGTTTGGGTCACAGAAGCTTAAAGGGATGTTTTGTGTTTCTAAGAGTGAACAGAGAACACTTGGCATCAATCTCCCTAGCAGTTCTTCTAAACCATTTGTTAACAGTCTGTGTAGTAAGAGTGCCCCCATCAATATAATGCGTTTGAACTCATGGATTCTTATTTTATTTAGCAATTGTAGCAACTGAAATATTTATTTCATGATTACAATATACCATATTTGGCCAGGAAAGGCTGGCTCCATTATTTATTTATTATATGACATCAGTGTTTAAGAATTTTTCACTGCCTGCCACAGATACTAAAGCTCGTATTTGCTTTGCTTTGGCCCCCAAACCAGCCATTTCTTTACAGAGCTTTGATTATTAGGGAAATTTATTTAGAAATGAAGATTGGGGTATTTGGTAAGGTTTTTGTTAATGGGAGCTTTCTTAAACAATCTTGGAAATGAAATATCTGTGCTGGTAATGTTTATCCAGAGCTTAATATTTATATGTAACTGTAAACATAGAATTTATGTACAGTGAAACTAAACAAGCAGTATATATGTAAATCAAAAGGATTTCTGCCAAATGCTTGGTCAGCCCAACTCTTGATGAAGGGTAGTTTTTAATCTACCATATGTAATATATTTTTTTCCAGTCACTGTGAGATTATGTCATAGAGGAAAAGTGTACGAGAATAAAAGTTCACCTCATTTCTCAGTTTTAGAAGTAAGTAAGTAAGTAAGTAAGTAAGTAAGTAAGTAAGTTCACTTGTATTGTTCCTTTAGGCTTGAGGTGAGGCTGGATCCCTATAAAAGCTGTGTGGAGAGGAGGCTGCTCATAAAGGCAGCTGTGAAGGTGGGGAGGTGAGTGGGGGCGGGGCAATGGGAAGATGGGCAGAAGTGAAAGGGAAGAAGAAGAGGAGCTAAGGTCAAAATAGACTCCAAGGACATGATACCCCAGTGACCTACATCCTCAACTCTGTCCCACCTCTAACAGTTTCTACCACCTCAATATGATCATCAAACCATGAACCAACAATAGAGCCCTCCACTGATTAGGCCAGAGCCCCTCAAAACAAAATCATTCCCCAAGAGCCCCTCTCTGAGTCTGCTATATTAGTGGCTAAGTTCCTTCAACACAGGAACCTTCTGCAGAACACTTGGTGTTCAAACCCTATCTTAACTTTCAAAATGATCCTTATGTATGATTAGTACACAGCAAATTTGTAAAGAAAGCATTATTTGTTTCTGTGTTGAGATTCTTACTAAGATGTTTATACTCACATAAGTGATATTTTTCCACTTTGGCTATTTTAACATTTATATTTACCACAAATTAAATTTAGGACAATATTTGATTCAGAGAAAACCCACTAATTAGAACTCCCTTTTAGTTTTTTTAAACTCTTAAGTTGTAGGTGATTAAATCTAAAAAAAAAATTACAGTAGAGAAGCACTTATTCTATATTCTTTTAGAATCATCATGGTAAAAAATGTGCAAGTAGAAAAAATTCAAGTGTCAGCTTTTTCATGTTGTAATTTGCTTCTTTACTATGAAGAAATTGCAATAGCCAAAGATTGTCCTGACATTATTGAGTCAGACAGAAGTTTCTTGGGTGATGAAAAACAGTAAATAACAGATGAACTGATGAAGGGGAAGAGGATTAAGAGGGAGCTAGTAATCCAAGAAGACATAATTGTGAGACAGTGGAGGATGTTTATTCACTCGTTGTGCCCACTTCAATGAAATTAAACAGGAACACGTTCAAACTAACAAAAATTATACGGCGTGTTGCAGATGCAGGATGTTCGTTGGCCAAGATAAAGAAAATAATGATGTGCTCAGTAGAAAATGGCAGCCTACATCTGAACCTTCTGTTGTCCTGATATTACATCTGACGAGAGGTGGTACTAAATAAGATCTGCAGGAGGTGAGACAGCCATGGTGCATTTTCAGGTGGATGAGCTGGAAGGAGCTAAAACTGTTCTTTTAGGAGGACAGGTTGGGTGGAGAGTGTAAAAACTGACTTTGAGTATGCTTAGGACCATGATATGAAAGGCCTTGCCTTATATATATTTTTTGTAGACATCAACTAACAGCAATAACAGTACATTGTGTGTGTGTTTAAGGCAGGCTTTAGTGCAGTGTGATGGATCTCATGCAGCATGTGCCCTTGAGCATGAAAAACCACCTTGTTGGCAAACGGTTTTTGTCCTTCTCACCAGAAGCTCATATGGTCCCAAGGTAATGCTTAGAGGCGGAGCTTCAGCAAGTGATTGGATCATGAAGGCTTTTGCTTAATCAGTACTTATTCCATGATAGATTTGAGATTGATAGCATTATTCCACATATATGTGGAAACTGTTTGGTGAGGCCAGTTAGAAGCTTTGGGTCACTGAGAACTACTCCTTTGAGGATATATCTTCTTCTGAGCTTGTCTGATGGCATTACTGCTGTTTTCATGCCACCATGAGCAAATGTCCTACTGACATTATGTTCTGTGTTATCACACAGTACATTAAAAGAAAGAAAGAAAGAATGAAAAGAACCAAGTGACAATGCCAGGGCCTCACAAAGACACCTTTGGGTGATATAATAGTATAAATTTTAATTTTGAGTATCTCTAAAAAGATATTTAAAGCTGTTTCCTTGAAGTAGGCTTCTGAATATTCAACAAAAATTAAATTTATGCTTGGCATACTTAAGAAAAGAATGAGTGAATTCTAAATGGTTGTTGAAATAAAATGACTTTAATCAATTGTAAGCCATGGTGTGAAATATATTTTATGACATTTTAAATGTTTCAAAATTGATAATCCATGTTTATTTCTATGTGCTAACACCCCATTAATTATAGTATCTGATTACCTTATTCTTTAAACATGCCAGATAAAGTTTACTGAACTATTTTTCTTAATCTGCTAAAAATTATCAAGCAGACTAACATCTGCTTTACATTACAGTATGAGTCAGTTTTCTGCGATTCCTCTACCCACATATACATTCTCTCACACTCAGACTTATACATGCCTTTGCTATGCTTTATTGCCCAGCCTTCTCACCTACATCCACACATGTTCCTTCATGCATGCAACTCCTAGCCTTTTAGCATGCATACATAGCATGCACATGTATGTAGACTTATATACAATAGAGTGAGGGGGAGAGAGAGGAAGGGAAGGAGGGAGAGCAAGAGAGAGGGAGGAAGGGAGGGAAGGAGGGAAGGAGGGAAGGAGGGAGGAAGTAAGATAAAGTGTCTTGTCAAGACCTCTTAACATAATAAGACCTGACAATTGTTTAGAGTTTTGTGTTAAGTGACATACCAAGTATTCCACATACTTTGTGAGAACAACTCTTTTGAAAGTGTATTGCTATTTTCATTGTTAAAAACCTAATAGTTAATACCATTGTGAATTATATCTTACAGTTGTTCACTGTGAATGGAAGGTTTCTTAGCTACTCTATTGCCTGGTCACTAAAGTCACATAAATAGCTTTTCAACCTTTTTCCTCTCTTCATCCAAGCTCATGTCTCCAAGTCACAATATTCGGATGTCTTCTTCTGTGTGCTAAGGACAACAGTTCTTTAATGGGTTTTCAAATCCCATGCTATCATGGGATTTTTGCAAATGTATGGAAACATTTCAAATTGTTAAACTGAAAAGGTATTACAAGCAGAGGCCAAGGTGCTCTGTACTTCCCACAGACAACTCTTAACAAGGAGTTATGTGGCCCAGCATGTTCATGGTGATAACATTAAGAAGCCCTGACCTAGAGAGGAATGTTCTTGAAGAGAAATGTCAATATATGTGTGAGTACTCATAAACGTATTTTTCTCTAAGGTCTCCTTTGGGGCTGTTAGAAATAATGGTGTTGTCGAATATTTGATTGTGAACCCTGTGATTGTGAACTGGAAAACTTGTTTCTTATTGTGGTGTGGCTCAGCCCTAGCACACACCTTTAACCCAGGAGCTTTCTGTTTATTGTAAAAACATAGTTGTGGTGTGGCTCAGCCCTAGCACACACATTTAACTCATGAGGTTTCTGTAAACAAGAGCTAAATAAAGGCAACCATAGGTCAAGAGGCAGAGCAAGCAACCAGTTGACAGAGAATAAACATCAGTGATTGCAGCAAGGAGGGACACTGAGTTGAAGGGGACTTAAGGCAGCAGAGGGAGGGAGAAGGGGCCTTTTCCTTCTGGGATGTTGGCTGAGTAGGAAGGTCAGCTGGTGCTTTCTCTGTTTCTTTGAGCTAGCAGGCTTTCATCCCAGCATCTGGATCCTGGGTCTTTATTGATAAAATTAAACATTTGGATTTTGCTAAAAAAACAATATAATGCTTATCAGAACATTTCAGGACTCTCTTGGTGGATTACTCTGATTCACAAAGGACACGATCTTATTCATAGCTCAGATAACAGAATTTCTGCATTGTCTTGATTTCAAACTGCATGTGTTCAAAATGTCATATCATCATCTGGTGCTTAATACTTTATATAATATAATATATTATAGAGTTATAGTATATATAAATACAGAGAGAGAGAGAGAGAGAGATTGGATAAGCAAAATTTTATGAAATTATCTCTCTCCTGCTGGTCTGACTTAATTTATATTACACTGGAGATGAGGCAAAATAACCAGGAAAAAGTGAATACACCCTCTCTATATGTCATTTGCTTTTTAAAAAGTTCTAATAGTAGGACTTTTCTGACATGGGCTTTAGGTCTCAGCTAAGCAGTCTGAATATTTAGTGTCCATGAAAAATTTAGGAAGCAGAGCTACCGGTAAGAATGCAGTAAATAGGAAATAAGGAAAATACATGAATGTTGGCTGACAACAGTGGAAAGTTTGCATTTTTTTTTCATGTATAAAATATCATTTTTGTGATTCAGGCCACATTTGATTTTACTCTTTGATCATATAACACAGTGATAAAAGGCAGTAGTCCTGAAATTATCTTTTCCATTGCTCCTGTATAGGCTGTGAATTTGGGATACTTAGTAAATGTTCATCAGTTACCTTTAATTGAATGTTTACTGGAAATATGAATTTATCTGTTAGTCTTTAGAATAATAATTTATCTTTTAATACTTCTATTTAAAATATATTAAATTCATTGTGTGGATGTGCATGTATGTGAATGAATGAGTCTGTGGTGTGTGTGTGTATGTATATGTATATGTACGTGGTTTAGTATGCATGTGCAAGTCAGAGGACAAATTGCTAGGGACAGTTCTTTCCTTCTACCATGAGGGTGTTGAGATTGAACCTCAATTATCAGGTCTGGAAGCAAGTGATGTAACCCACAAAGCCATCTGGGCCCTCGCAAACTTCAATTGCTATATTTTCAACAGTGCTGGAATAAACATCTGTGCCTGATGTATCATGAATATTTGTTGACCTAACAAATGCATTTACTTTATCTTTTGAGTCTGTGCCTCGCGGTGTAGCCTAGGCTGGCCAGGGACATTTGACCAATCATTTTGTCATACTGAAGTGTGTTGTGTGGTATCTTATGATACCCAGACTGCTATTTAGATGCGTTGTCTGAGTACAGAATTGTGGCCTTGGATAGGGACTTGACTTTAGGGTGGCATTTGAAGTTGTTAAATGGGAATTTCCTTGGCTTTGGTTAGAAAAGGGGATATCTTAATTATATATATATATATATTAAAAAACCCATAGGTTCTTGTTCCCTTGTGAATAATGGGGATGTCACACAGTTCTACAAATGTGATCCATTCATTTCTGGTGGTTCCTAGGAATGGCACATATATACCCACCCAGTAATGTTTCAATGTTCTCCTCTGTGGTTGAGCTGAGTCGCCTCCTTAGATCTGTGAGGATGGTTCCTCACTGGGATTGAAGGTGAGCCCCTCCACTTAAAGAGAGTGATTGTTGGTGCTGTCAGGTGTAGAGCTCTGTCCCATCTGCTGGAACTATCTCTTATCACACCAGGTTCAAATTGAGGTCTATAAGCCTTCTTCTACTCTGTCCCTTCATTTGATAGTCTTGATATGTCACTAGGTCTCACACTACCTATCACCTTAAGCCTTTGTCTCCTTTTCTCTCAGTGAAGTTCAGACAGTACCTAAAAAGCCAAAATTTGGAAAGAAGAGCCATGAATGGAGGGAATATTGTGCTTTCATCTTCATGCTTGACCCCTGGTCCTCCAAGAGAAGAACTCAAATATTATTAGTCTTCCTCTGAGCCTAACCCATCTTGAGGCCGCTATGCTCAAGGTCGGGATGACCTCAGAAGCTTGTGCATGTTATAGAGAGTGATAGCTGTAAAGTGTACTATAGATGATGCCATAGTCCATATAAAGTGTACTACAGATGGTACTATATCCACCCTGTCACTTGAAAGGCTGAAGAAGAAGGAGAGGACACCCCAAATGTGACTAAATGAACTCATAAGTGACTTGGCTCTAGATTCAAATATTTAGTTTTTCTATATCTTCACACCAAATATGCCCAGTAAGCTTTCTGATAGTGACAGTGATACAAATTGCATATCAGTAAGGATGTACATATTCTTGGTCAAGTGCTTTAGAAAGCTAAGTATTGAGCTATGGTTGCTATGATACATTCAGCATTCCCTTATGTAAACTACATGAAAATTTTTGTCACATATTGTTTCAGCATTAATGATAGTCTGGATTGTAAAATAAATAGAAAACTAGCCCATTGGTGCAGGCATTTACTTTGTTTCAAGAGAGAAAAATATGAGGCCCAAATAATGTGTTAGGCTTTAATACAAACCTTGCCATGTTTGTTTACACCCTCCCATTCAAAATGGAGGGCAGAGTCATTGTGTTCCCCCAAGATTGCCATTTCTGGAGTGACTGTGCAAGCACACAGTGACATGACATTTCTAATGCCAGTCTGAATCATCAAAAGTCGGCCAAAAAAAGTCCCAGAGAAGATCATCTCTGCCTGTGAAATAACTAAGTGTAAGTTAAAAAGTGATCATTCCGAGTTTTATGCACCTGTCATGATTGAGTTCCTAATGTATATTTGGTTACTCTCATATAACATCATGTGTTTGGAGGGGGTCAAGTTTACGCTTGTGAAATTATCGCTTTCAAAGCTGTAGACATATCCATCCCATCCCAACATTTTCTCCTGCCTCCATACTATGTGACTACCTTACCTAAAACCAAATCAGTTCTCTTGGCTGGCTGTCCTTAAGTATTCAGCATACACTATAGTTAGCTGTAGACAAGTCTTGGCACTGCAAGGCTCCAGAGCATCTACCTTTTAATTTTTTTACTGAAGCTTCCTGTCTTTTGTTTACCCTTATCCTCAGCTCTTGGCAGCCATCATTCTAAGTTCCTGCTTCTAGGAAGTTGACTAAATTAGATTCCATATGTAAGTCAAATCATAGAATGTTTGTGTTACTGTGTCTGGATTATATCATTTAGAGAAATAAATTTTGATCCAATTCCTTAGCACATTGAAGATCTTCCTTCTTCCTTTTCAAGTAAAAATACAAAAGGATCACTGAGGAAACCTTGCTCAGCTTTCTCTGTACAAGGAAGGCAGGTGCTTCTGGGGCTCTTTCCAAATTAAACAAAACAAAACAAAGAGTGCTGTAATGTTTCAACCTAAAAAGCTGTAGTCACATGACTCAGCACTAAAGGAGAGTACATTAATAACTCAGCAAGAATCACTGTGTCCAGTCAAGTAGCGGGGTTTCTCCAGCAAGACCCAGTGAGATAGTGCCAGCTGTTCCTGGCTGTCTTTCAGTTTTGCTCTTTCTTGTACTAAGAGAACAGTAAGTGTGAGGACACCCAAGGAGAGCTCTTATACTGTTCCTTGCCAGACTTGCACTGACCATCTTTCAACAAAGAAGAGGATGTCCTTTTTATAACATCATTAGCCAAGTAACATTCAAGTTTGCATTAGAAAGTGGCCTCTTTAAAGGGTCATCTGTGATATAAGATATTCAGTGAGAATCTATAATGTCTGTTCTATGAGACTTGCAAAAAGTTGCATTGCCTTGATTATCTAATGAAAAGAAGTCTAGGACAATGACTGTTTAGAGCTGGTTTTAGGGAAGTCCTTAATCTTACCCAGAGTTAGATATCAGCTTCATTAGCAACATACAAATGATGCCAGTTTGTATACAACGTCTAAAGCATTGATGTCTTGCTTTAAAAGTTACAAAGAATACATTTCAAAGCTTTATGTCTATTTTGAAACAATCAAGAAGACAAAGCTTCATGAAAAAACACGGATATAATCGAAAATAATTCAAGTATATTAGGACTAAAATGTTAAATAAAGCATTACTTTTAAATTTTAGTGAGATATGAGCTATAATATAAAATATGAAATATGCACCATACAACAGATATGATATTGAGGGGTTTATTATATGAGCATAGGGGAGAAGGAAAAGGGGCAGGAGCACCACAGAGAGAAACAGAGAGACAGAGAGATAGGGAGATAGAGACAGGAGGACAGTAAGAGAGAGGAGGAGAATACGGAGAGATGAGAGAGAGAGAGAGGTATGTGGGTTTATTCTTTTATATAGTCCTGGGTTGGACCAAACCAATAGCAGGCAGGCAATGACATCACAAGATGCTAGGAAGGCTGGGGCAGAAACATTCTTCCCTTTTCCTATAATTTAAAAATGAGGATGTTGTATTGATTTTCATGTAAGATAGGTTAAAGTATAGGTTCATTGGAAGCAGCTTTGGCTGCCATGTAAAGGAGAAGAGAGAGAGGAAAAAGTAACAGTAACAAAATGTCAAATGAGATGGTGAAGGGGAAAGAAAAGCTCTGTCCTGAAGCTCTGTCCTAGAGGGCAGGGTATGTCAGCCATGTCCTGCAGCAGATGGAGACCAAGGAATTCTGGGAGAACCTGGAGCTGTTTGTCCTGTGTCTAGAGCACATCATTTCAGCATTTGTAAATGGATAAGAGGTGACGAAATCAATTGTCTTTGACTGCTTACTGGTGACAGTAGGGCAGTTAAAAGGCTGAAATGTTGGCCAGGTCCCAGAAGAGCAGACTCTTTCATTTGCTGTCCAGGGTCTGAGAACATCTGCAGCTAGGAGGGACGATGCAGGCCTAGCTGGCACGATCTGTGAGGTTGGACTGGAGCACCTGTGGGTAGCTGCTTTGGTGATATCCTGGATGTAGGAAGTCTGGCAGGATACTGGAACATATATATGGGCAGACTGCAAAGTTATTAGGTTAAGGAGAAAATTTCCTTTAGGGTACATTTTAAAATTTTGGAAGAGCAAAGAAAATGTTTGGATATCCATGGATAAACAGCATGGATTAGGAGCTTCCTTCCATTTTACCCAATTGCTGGCAATAATTAAAAATTTTTCATTTTGAGTCCATCTAAGTTTTGCTGCAGCGGTGTGTAAGCTTATTAGCCCTTATTGTGGGCATAGGGATTTGATATTCTCCCAAAGGCATCCCAGAGGAGCCTGGAAAAGTGACAAATGGACTATTTCTCAAGGAGAGGTGGAGTCAGGAATCTGTTTGGGCATCCCCAGAAATGGACTGTGACTCAAACAACAGGTACAGACTGTTAAGTAGCTCATCAGCACTGATCAGTGGCCAAAAGAGTGCAGCTTCGTGGATGAGCTGTCCTGGGGACACAGCCCATGAGTGCACTAGAATTTTCAGTGTCCAGGCAGTGGTGGGAAAAGAACTGTGTCAGAGGTCTCACCCAGTGGGAAAAGTCCTAGTTGTAGGTCAGCGAGAAGGACCAGCCACAATGATGCAGACAGGGGTTGGGTACCTCTGCTCCCAGTGAACCAGAGAGATGTCAACCGTCTCTCAGATAAAGGGAAGGGTTTATGCCAACTAGAAAAGAGGAACTATGTAATCATCTGGTCTTGGATTCAGAAAAGTGCCAATCAGGTAGTTAGGGAGGGAAGTCCCAAAACCAGTGAAAAGGGGAAGGAATCCCGCCCTCTGACATAGATGAAAGGTAGGGAAGGTAGACCGTTGGTTGGCAGTACGTATCTGGATTTCATTTGACCTGAGAGGTGGATTTCCTGCAGCCTACAAGAGTAGATCAATTTTATACATGTTACCATCCTCATTACAATCTGTTGTGAAATACACACTGTACAAAAAGGCAGTAGACATGTAGCATAGCAGGGTCTTGGAGAAAAACTTTGTGTTAAAAGCATGTGTGCTCTTTGAGGTGAGCTTAGGAAAGGCAGAAGCCTTACGGAACTTTCTGACATCTGTGGAACAGTAGCATAGGGGGTACAGAAATCTCCTGTAGAGCAGAAAGGCAAAGACTTACTTGACCTTGATTTTCAGCAACAGCACACATCATGAAAGATGTCTGTCCAGAAGATTCAATGTATATAATTTAAGCACAATGAGAAACATTTTAAGTAAAAGACAAAGAAAAGGAAATTTAAATTCTTGAATTTGGAAATATGACAATGGATCATATAGTGGAATGTTTTTACCATAGTTAGATTAATAAATTAGAGCTCCAATGATTAATGTCAACACTCTGAACAGTTAGTACAACAATAACATAGTAACAGGAAGAAATAAGTTGCATTTACCAACTTAGAATACCTTCTTAGACCTTCTAGAATTCATAAAAATCTTCCTGGAAGCTTTAAGACATAGGTGAAATTGCTGTGAGTCGTCACTGTCCTTTAGCTAAAAGAATGGTAAGAGGAAGTCTGGCAGCAGCCCTAGGAGTGAGGCTTAGACTTTCTTGCATATGAAGAGAAGTGGAAAGATATCTGAAGCTTGTTTATCTTTAACCTGAGGTCTGTGAGCAAGGCAAATCTGTTTGCCTTTCTAAATTACAAATCTAGCATCTAGTAGTTTTAACTAGCTAATGAATTGACCAGTGAGCTAACATGACAATTACTTTGGGCTAAGGAGCTAACTGTCTGTTTTCTGGTTATCAAGCTAACATCAGCTTAGCCAACAATTTGATCAGAGACCTGAGAAGGATTGTAACCAAAATGAATCTAGATATTAATAAAGATGACAGAGATGACTAGTCAGTCATATCCCAGTAAACAGACAGTTGTCCCAGTTGGCTCCTGTGGCAACTTGGCACCATGGCCAGAGACAGTCTGGTATCAGGCAGAGAGAATGAGAGGCTGTTTCTGTGGAAGGAGAACATGGAAGAAACCGACCTTACCTCATTTTTCAGCAACGTGAGACAATGACTCTCTGGGTGTCCAGTTTGTCCACAGTTCATGCTGGGCCCTAGCAGGAGGACAGGTCACTGGGGGCCATTTTTACTATGTTCATCCTACCAATCCAGATCCATGAATGTGGGAGATCATTCCACCTCCTGGTACGTTCTTCAATTTCTTCTTTTTGAGACTTGAAGTTCTTGTCATTAAGGTCTTTCACTCTTTGAGTTATAGTTACACCAAGATACTTGTTTCTATAATTTCTTTCTTTTTTAACTTAAAAAAATTATTGCGATTACATCGCAACTGTTTCTCTAATTTCTTTCTCAGGTTGTTTGTCATTTGCATACAGGAGGGCTACTGATTTTTTAAAGTTAATTTTGTATACAGCCACTTTCCTGAAGGTGTTTAATCAGCTGTAGAAGTTCCTAGGTAGTATTTGTGGGGGTCACTTATATATACTATCATATCATCTGCGAACAGTGATACTTTGACTTCCTCATTTTTATATGGATCCCCTTGATCTCCTTTTGTTGTCTTACTGCTTTAGCTAGAACTTCAAGTACTATATTGAAGAGATGTGGAGAGAGTTGTCAGCATTGTCTTGTCCCTGAGTTTAGTGGAATTGCTTTGAGTTATTCTTCATTTAATTTGATGTTGGCTATGGGCTTACTGTGTTTTTCCTTTATTATGCTTAGGTATGTGCCTTGTATCTGTGATCTCTCTAAGACTTTTATCATAGAGTGGTGTTTGATTTTTGTCAAAGGCTTTTTCTGCATCTAATGAGATCATGTAATTTTTTTCTTTCAGTTTGTTTATATGGTGGATTACATTGATGGATTTTCATATGTTAAACCATTCCTGCATTCCTGGGATGAAGCCTACTTGATCATGGTGGATGATGCTTTTGATGTATTCCTGGATTTGGTTTGTTAGTATTTTATTGAGTATTTTCACATTAATGCTCATGAAGGAAATTGGTTTCGAATTATCTTTCTTTGTTGAGTGTGTGGTTTAGGTATCAGTGTGATTGTGTCTTCATAGAGTGAGTTCCTTCTGTTTCTATTTGGTGGACTAGTTTGAGAAGTATTGCTATTAGCTCTTCTTTGAAAGTTTGGTAGAGATCTGTGCTAAAGCCATCTGACCCTAGTTTTTTTGTTTGTTTGTTTGTTTTGTTTTGTTTTTGTTTTTTGTTTGGGAGACTTTGATGACAACTTTTATTTCCTTAGAGGTTATTGGACTGTTTAAAGTGTTTACTTGATCTTCATTTAACTTTGGTAAGTAAAATCTATCAAGAAAATTGTCCATTTCCTTTAGATGTTCCAATTTTGTGGAATAGAGGCTTTTCATGTAAGACCTAAAGATTCATTGTATTTCCTCAGCCTCTGTTGTTATGTTTCCCCCTTGTAGTTTTGTCTTTGTTAAGTTGGATATGGTCTCTCTGCCTTTTAGATAGTTTGGCTAAGGGTTTGTCTATCTTGTTGATTTTCCCAAAGAACCAGCTTTTGGTTTTGTTGATTCATTGTATTGTTTTCTTTGTTTCTAAGTTATTGATTTCAGGCCTGAGTTTGATTATTTTCTGCAGCCTGATCCTCTTGGATGTGTTTGCATCTTTTTGTTCTAGGCCTTTTAGGTGCACTTTTAAATTGGTAGAAATAGAACTCCCTAATTTCTTTCTGAAGACACTTAGTGCTATAAACTTTCTCCTTAGCACTGCTTTTCTTGTGTTCCATGTTTGTCTATTTTATTCTTTTATTTTCATTAAATTCTAGACAGTCTTTTATTTCTTCTTTGACCCAATGGTCATTGAGTAGAGAGTTCAGTTTCTATGAGTTTGTAGGTTTTCTCTTGTTTCTATTGCTATTGAAATCTAGCTTTAATCCTTGGTTGGTGACCTAATAAGATACAAGGGCTTATTTCAATTTTCTTATATCTGTTGGGACTTGCTTTATGACCAAGTATATAGTCAATTTTGGAGACTGCTCTATGAGGTTCTGAAAAGCAGGTGTATTCTTTTGTGTTTGGGTGAAATGTTCCATAGAGATCTGTTAGGTTCATTTGATTCATGACCTCTGTTAGTTTCATTATTTCTCTGTTTAGTTTCTGCCTTGATGATCTGTTCATTAGTGAGAGTGGGGTGTTGAAGTTAATCACACTATTAATGTGTGGGATTCGATATGTAATTTAAACTCTATTAATGTTGCTTTTACAAAGCTGGGTGCCCGTGCATTTGGGGCATAGATGTTCACAATTGAGACATCGTCTTGGTATATTTTTCCTTTGATGAGTATGAAATGTCATTCTCTGTCTCTTTTGATTCATTTTGGTTGAAAGTCTATTTCATTAGATACTAGAATGGCTACTCCAGCTTGCTTCTTGGGTCTGTTTGCTTGGAAAACCTTTTTCTAGCCCTTTCCTCTGAGGTAATTTCTATTTTTATGCTGAGGTGTGTTTCTTGTTTGCAGCAGAATGATGGATCCTGTTTTCACATCCATTCTGTCAGCCTGTGTCTTTTTATTGGGGAGTTAAGTCCATTGATGTTGAGAGATATTAATGACTACTGATTATTCCTGTTATTTTGATGTTTGTGGTGGTAAAGTGTATGTGTGTAATATATGTTTTCTTCTCTTCTTTTGGTTTTATGGATGTGGGATTACTTATTTTCTGTGTTTTCCTGGGTGTAATTAGCCTCCTTGGGTTGAAATTTTCCTTCTAGTATCTTCTGTAGGGGTGGATTTATGGATAGATATTATTTAAATTTGGTTTTATCATGGAATATCTTGTCTTCTTCATCTATGGTGATTAAAAGTTTTGCTTGATATAGTAGTCTGGGTTGGCATCTGTGGTCTCTTAGTCCACAGTGGTCTTCATAACATTTGTCCAGGCCCTTCTGGCTTTCATAGTCTTCATTGAGAAATCGGGTGTAATTCTGATGGATTTGCCTTCATATATGACTTAGCCTTTTCCCCTTGCATATTTTCTTTGTTTTGTATATTTCGTGTTTTGATTATTACGTGGCAGGAAGATTTTCTTTTCTAGTCCAATCTACTTGGTATCTGTAAGCTTTTTGTGTGTTTATAGACCCCTCTCTCTTTAGGTTGGGGGAGTTTTCTTCTATGATTTTGTTGAAATTATTTTATGTGCCTTGGAGTTTGGAATCTCCTTCTTCTATTCCTATTATTCTTAGGTTTTGTGTTTTCATAGTGTCCCAGATTTCTTTGATGTTTTGTGTCAGGACCTTTTAGATTTAACATTTTCTTTGACTGATATATACATTTCTTCAGTTGTATCTTTAACTCCTGAGATTCTTTCTTTCCTCTCTTGTATTCTGTTGGTGATACTTATATCTGTTGTTCTTACTCTCTTTCTTAGGTTTTCCATCTTCAGAGTTGCCTCAATTAATGTTTTCTTTATTGTTCCTATTTCCATTTTCAGGTCTTGGACAGTTTTATTCATTTCCTTCACTTGCTTAATTGCATTTTACTGTATTTCACTAAGGGATTCATTTATATCCTTCACCTGTTTAACTGAATTTTCTTATTCTTATTTCAGAGATTCACTCATATTCTCCTTTAAGGCTTCTGTAATCTTTATAAGGCTGGACTTAAGGTTGTCTTCCTTTGTTTCAGCTGTGTCAGGGCTTGCTATAGTCAGAGAGCCGAGTTCTGGTGATGCCGTATTGCCCTGGTTTTGTTGACTGTGTTCTTATGTTGGCCTTTAGCCATTTTGGTTGTCTTTGGTGTTGGCTGGATATTCCTGATGCTGACAGACTACTCATGGAGGCAGGCAGAGCCTTGCACCAGATAATGGAGCTCAGAAAATAGCAATCTGCTCTCTTCTCCTGGCTGTGTGTTCTTGGGGACATGCAGTCCTGGATGCTCCTCTTGGGGCTGTGTCCCAGGTGGGCAGAAGAAGGGCTGGGCTGGCTCTAACCTCCAGAGGGAATATTATAGAGCTGTACTGCAATATGTTAAATAAAATTTTATGTGCATAAATTTTTTTGCCCTAGGAAAAAAAAATTTTTGATGAGATGTGATAGTAGCCACCAGAAAGACCAGTACTGACACACAAAGACTCTGATGTTTAGGCCAGATACATGAAAATTGAAATGATTTTAGTCCTTGACCAATGCACACAGTAAATTATGAGATAGAACACAGGGCAGTTGTCTCTTTATTTCATCAGATTGTTTAAAAGTTAACATAGTATTTCCTAAGCTCACAAATGGAAAACAGAAGCTTTAGGATGTAGATAGAAGTTCCAGGCTAGCTTAACTCTCTCTTGTTGTCTATTCATCTGTGGGTAAACTTCAAAACTGATGAGCACTAAGGCTGATTGGTTTTAGCCTCCATGTCATAGAGATCAAGGACTATTGACTTCATATTTCTCCCTAGTATACTGTTCTCTTTACCCAGCTTTCCTGCTGTTTTTCTGCTTGAGAGATTGCCAAGCTAGCCACATTAGCCAGACAGTCCTGACTTAACACCTGTTGACACAGAGATGCCTCTACCTCTGCCTCTGGTATGCTAAGATTATATGAAAAAACATCCTTAGCTCAGAATGAAGTCTTACTTATTTGTAGCTGATGGCTATAACCATACTATTGGGCATAATTAATTAGTTCCATATAAGGTCTATAGATTCACAGTCTAAACTATTTAATATTTAACCCTTTATTAAAAAACATTTTCTTACTCACCTCTGCTCTACATTAAAAAGCATTTGTTTTGTTTTGTTTTGTTTTTACCTTTATGACCAATATCTGCATTCTTGTTGCTTGCTCCTTCAAGCATTCATCTATAGTTCTTTAAAATCTTTCCCCCAGAGTAGCTAATTCATCAGAGAAATGACTGGAAGATGGAAGTGTATTAGGGAAGGAATTAGAAAAATGAATGCATTGGAGAACTATGGGCCTGAAGGTGTTCAGCTCATGACTCTGCGCATTGCTGCCATCTATGGGTACCAAGAGCCCTTTGAGTCCCCAACTCTCAACATCCAGAGTATTGAAATATTTTCTCAGCTTGTTCCTAGTTTACTTTAAGCAAATAGACTTATGATGTACTTTCTGAAGAGCACCATGTGAAGTGTTTTTCTTCTGATAGTACATATGTCTGTACATATTGAAATCAAAGACACCGACAAATACAAAGGAGGGGAGATCTTCCAACTAAATGCTGATTCATTCCTCAGGAAAATGGTGTGTGTGTGTGTGTGTGTGTGTGTGTGTGTGTGTGTCTGTGTCTGTGTGTGTCTGTGTGTCTGTGTATGTCTGTGTGTGTGTGTGTCTGTGTGTGTGTCTGCGCGCGCGCACGTGAGCGCAGCAGACCTGACAGATTTATTTTATGGAATAAAAACTTTTAACTTAGCTAGTAGAGAGATGTGCCAGCTATTAATTTATGGACTACCCCACCCTTTTTCCTTGCTCTATAGTAACAAAGAAGCACCTTGTTGAACAGGGTTAGTGGAGGGTGCACTGTTTATTCCCTGGCAAACCAACCATAACTCCTTCCACCTCACCCCTTTCAGGTGGCTTCCCTTGAGGTCAGCTGCTGCCCAGATGACTTTCAGGATAGTCACCAACAAACTGAGCAGCCTTCCAGTAAATTTATCAGTATCCCAGAAAGGATTTTTTTCCCCTTTGGCATGAAAAGTCGCAAACCTATTTGGCCCAAAACAACCCAGTGAAGTCATACACCACCCCATGGGCATCAACTCTGCCATTTTAGTGAGGTGGGTTAAAGGTTCTCTCTGGTCCTCCCTTTCTGAGAAGTCCCTGAGAGCAGCCCTGTATATTTTAAACTCCCCTTCCAACATTTTTACTCAATTTATTGTGATTTCAATCCCCGTTGCTACTTCTTTTTTATAATAGTTTTCCTTGTTCAGATTATTGTGTGGTCTCTTTCTTCTGATTACAATGTAACAAAAATAGCAGAGAGGTAAGAGCAGACTGTGTTTGTTCCTAAAACATTTTATCTAGTATGGGAATTAAATTTCACAAGTGTAAGAAGCCCAGGGAGTGAATAGCTTTTTGTATAAGCCTTAAAATGAAATTACTGAATCATTTTCCACTTAACAAGTTCTCTTTGGTGTATGAGACAAGCTCCAGGAATTAGCGAACAATAACAGAGCAGAAGATGCATTCACTCCACAATCCTCTCCAGCTCCTAGAGAAAATGAACATGAAAAGAAAACTTCTCAGCTTTGGTTTCCATGGTGAATATCCTGCTCGAGTTCTGTTTCATCTTAGCTCCTACCCCCAATTATTAGCCACATTTATTCACATCCCCTAGATGAGAATAGTATCACTTCCCACCTCATTGCCCAATCCATGTCTGCAGGAAAGCAGAGCTACCTCATACAGGGGTGAGAAGATTTTCCTGTAGCTTCTTCCCTTGGCCAAAAACCAGCCAGAAGCAAAGTCAGTTCTAGGCAGTTTTACATAGACTAGTGTTTTTCTTTCCTACAGCAGCCACACTATTAAGTAGCTAAAACAGAAGACGACAATGTTCAATTATTTTTTAATCCTGTTCTCGCTCTTTCTGCTTTCTGAATCCAAGGCTTTACCTCTCTCATCAAGCTTGGAAAGTTTTCAGGCATTATCTTTTCGAATAATCCTTCTCCTTCCTGCTCTTTTCCAAGGCCATTACAGAATGTGAATTGCAAATACACAGGCTCTCATCATCTGAGCATTCACATCTTGTTGTACTTTTATTTTTCTGTATTGTCTTCTTGGTGATTTTCTCTGGTGTCCTTGCCTGTTCTTATCTTCTGGGAGATCACCTGCCTTCCATTCACAAAGCCTTAGGTTTGAACCCAGTAATAGACACCACAGTCCATTTTATGGTGCCCAACCTGATATTTAATCTATCCACTGAAAAACTAATTTCAATTGAAAAGACTTTCTCAAAGGTCTATCTAGCTTTCAAGTCTGACTTGTCTTTTTGGATACTGTGCTGTTCTTATCTCAAGTTTTCAATTTCTTTATGCTGTTATCAGTAGTTTTGAATGAATTAATTTACAGACTCTTGCCCATGGTTCTATCATGAGAAGTGCAATTGTTTCTTATGTTTTTGAATTCCTACTAACTATAGATTAGCAGACAGGCACTAGTCATTTTCGGTTTCACATTCATTTTCAGTAAGGCTCATTCTGATTCCTGAAGACTCGTGTGTGACCTAGATTGAAGTCTCATTTCTCCGAAGAGACTTTGTCTGTTCCTACAGATTTCTCCTGTGTCACCCCTGACCCAGAACGCACACAGCTGTATAATCTGTTGGGGGATGAGTCTGGTGTATTTCAATGTTAATTAATAAAAAGCCACCCCACCTGGGCAGGGCAGAGAAGATAGAGCTGTGGCTAAGGTAACTGGGCTGAGAGAGAGAGAGAGAGAGAGAGAGAGAGAGAGAGAGAGAGAGAGAGAGAGAGAGAGAATAAAAAATACCGCCATGTGGAGGAAGGAGAAAGACCAGAGGAGGAGAGAGGAGAAGAAGGCCGCCATGGGTTAGATGGAGGAGAAGCACATGGCTGGCTTGGATGGAGATTAGGCCCAGATGAAGAACATTAGCAAGTATTTGGGATTATGGATGGGAGGTAGCTTGGTAGAAATTATTAGAAGCAGATGGCATGGGATTGAGGTAGTTTAGAGGATATCTGCCCTGCCCCAGGTTAACTAAGAGTATTTAAAAATATAACAAGTGTCAGTGTCTTAATTGATTGCTGGCTGGGCATACTAATAATACAGATAAAATAAAAACAACAATAATCTAACAGTAGTGTGCTGTTAGACGAATGTTTTTCTAATTCACCTTAATCTCCTTCTTTTTAAAGTTTCCTTTCTTATTGTCTCTTCTCTTCAGTCCTGATGACCCACTGGAAACTTTAGACATCAGTTTCTATATCTAGAAATCTAGATGATGCATACTGAAACCCAAGTTAGAATTTCTTTATATGTGGTAGGTTTACAGTGTATCAAAATGTAGACCACAGGCACCCGTTGTGGATACATTGAATCAGAATCCTGAGAGAACAAGAAAACAGAAGCCTACTACCGTCTGCTTTTCTTCCATGTAAGGCTGCTGAGCTAATTAGTAACAGTTTATAGTGATATTAGTCAATATTAATTTGCATTTTAATACTAAACATTCTTAGTTTATTATAGACTAGATCAGCATATAAACTTGAGTTTACTTTTATTTGGGAAATTTTAACATTTGTTACAAGGGATTGCTCAGTCCTTGAGTGAATGCTCAGCTTTAGTTCTGGATGCTAAAGTCCTTAGATTCAAAGATCTGTGCTACTGAGCTTCATGGTGGGCTGCTGAAAACAAAATATGTGCTGTTTGTTTCCATCTCATACAGTGGTCACCCACGTAGATGAGTAAAGGAGTGGTGGAGGTGGTGCAGTTGCCTTGTAGTGATGGGTGCAGGGGCCGACTATGGAAGCTGCAGGCATCCAAGGTAGAGGCTGGAGAAAAGAATTATTAGTAAGAGACTGAGAAGCACAGCTGAACATAATCATCCCTGAGCAGAGGACAGGAGGATTGCAAGAAATGAGAAAGTACTTGGTGACCCTCCAGCTCCTACCTTTCCTGGGCATTTCTCAGTGATAAGCAATTATTTATAATAAAATAAAATAAAATATTTAAAAACCTTTCTTGACTTTAGTAAGTATCAAATTATGTAACCCAAGGTTGACAGACATAGATCTTTACTGCTTGTTTGCTTGTTTCTGCCCCCTTAACCCTCCCCCCTTCCCTCCCTCCTCTCCTTTTTGTGAAAGCTGTAAAATCTGAGACCTCTTGCATGCTTAGCCAGTGCTCTACTACTAAGCTACATCTCCCATGCCACCTCTACAATCAAGTTATCCAGAGTTCACTGAAAAACAACTTTAGACAGAGCGAAGTCCTGTAATATCTGTCATCTATCCATCTATCTGCTTACCCTTCCATCTCTCTGTGTCCTGAGTTTTACATATCTATGGGTTCACATGAGTTCAGCCAGTTTTCACAGTGGGAAGATATTGTGTAGGTAGAGTACAACATCTAACTGTGTAACATTCGTTTTAAAAACTCTCCAGAGAATGATTATTTACTTGGCTAAAAATTTAGTAAGTGAGTAATTATTCAAGGAACCGTGTTAGCTGGGCTATTTTTAGTACTGGAGTACTTAGCAATCTGAGGTCAATCTAATTAGCACATGAAGCTCATGCGCTGCTATGGTTAGGGCCATCACTTGTTATGAATCATTGAAATGAAATGCTTTAGTTAGTCACCTCTTCCTTCTATTTTTGAAGCTTGGTAACTTTAGACTCAAAGAACCAACTCACACTGAGCAGTGTTTCAAATTTCTCTGTCCTTTCTTAATAATATTCTGTAGAGAAACAGAATCAGGAGGTGAAGAGAAGGTAGGACTCTTCCGACCAGTCCTGCACAGTCGGCTACTGGCATATGCCTTGCTCTTGAAATGAATTTTCTTTTCATGAAACTTATCACATCCCACCTTCATTTGAGTTTTCTCTGTGTTAGAATTTAATTCTTAATATCGGCACTAAATTTGAAAGGCTTTGACCTTTTTGAAAGCCATTCAATTATTGACTCACTTCTTTTCAATTTACTATAGTTTTAAGCTTTTAGAAGGCATGCGTGCTAATGTCAATTCTACTACTTGTGGTTTTTCTGACCATGACTTACATCTTCTGTGTCAGTCTTTCAATTTTACATGCATTATTCAGGGTTATCTAGAAAGACATTGCAAGTGGAAATTGTAAATAAATGTGTAAGAAGGAATTTATTAGGGAAATTGGCTACTGAGAAGTCCCATGGCAGGTCATCCGCAGGCTAGAGACTACCACATGGTATATTCCAACTCAGAAGGCCACAGAACCAGGGAGGCTGAAGACATAACTCCTATTTCAAGGCTGGAAGCCCAAGTACATAGAGTGGGTACTGCAATCTCAAACCCAGAAAGCCTGAAGTTTTGATTTGCAAGGCCAAATACAAGGATGCACTAGTTCTCAGATGAGACGCCAGTTCACTTTCTATATTTATCTCCTTTAAGTCCTGGTAGATAAAGTTGACATCCACTCAAATATTAACCACCTTTAGAAACACCTCCACAAACATGCCCCAAATACGCTTTTCCAGGTCTCTGTAGGTCTCAGTTTGGTTAAGTCTACAGGCAACATTAATCACCACACGGCTGCATTGTGTCTAAAGGACAAACAGAAAACTGGTAAAAAAAAAAAAAAAAAAAGAAGAAGAAGTTTACAGTGATAACCCATTTTTTTTTAGGTGAAATAATCAAGAGAATAAAAACAAGGAAGTATAGCCAGGATGGTAGTGCACGCCTTTACCCAGCACTCGGGAGGTAGAAGCAGGCAGATCATTGTGAGGTTGAGGTCAGGCTGGTCTACAAAGCTAGTCCAGGACATCCAAGACTACAAGAGAAACCCTGTCTCAGAAAACCAAAATCAAAACCAAAACCAAAACCCCAAGGAAGTACTAGATAGCAAGTTTAATTTTAATAAAGATAAATCTGAACAAACTTTTATGAACCTTATTCATGAAGTCTTTGGATTTATTCACCTAACAAATGTTAGCTCTCTTTCCAATATATTCTTTATTTACCAACATAATTGTCTTAATTAATTAATTGTTTTTAATTAATAGTCATTGTTAGTTACTTTTATTGGTTACCTATCACTATGTAATGAATAATTTCAAAACTTAGTTTCAAAAAATAACACATCTCTCTTATTTTCATTTATGAAGGTCTGCGATGGAGGTGTGGGTTTGCTGGTATCTCCCACTCAGGCTGACCACAAAGCTGCCCTCAGCACCCATTCATGCTGTGGGAATTTCAAGCCTCTGCTGAGGTAGTTGTATTCACAAACTCCCCAAGGAGCAGCTACTCACAGTACAAACGTGTATTTCCTGCCATGTGGTATCCTGGTTAGCTTTGATCTTCAACTTGACACAACCTCTGAGAGGTTGTCTGAGAGGAAAGTCTCAACTGAAGAACAGCCTCCATAAGATTGGCTTCTGAGCAGCCTGTGAAGGATTGTCTTAATTGCTAATTGATATAAAAACTGCCTAGCCCACTGCAGGCTGTGCCACCCCTAGGCAGGTGGTTCTAGGCCATATAAGAAAGCTGGCTAAGCTTGAGGCAGAGAGTGAACCAGAAAGCAGATATTATTCCTTCAGTATCTAGCTTGAGTTCCTCACAGACTTCTCTCAATAATGGACGGTGACTTAGAATTCTAAACCAGATAAATTATTTGCTCCCCAAGGCTTCTTTTGGTTAGAGTTTTATCACAAAGCAAGCTAGATCATTTGGGTACCTCTATAAGGCAATTCACAATATAGCATGGAACTTCTCTTAAAAGGAGGGAGGGAAGGAGGGAGGGAGGGAAGGAGGGAGGGAGAAGAGAGGAACGTAAGCAAGGCATTAGAGGGAAAGCTGCAGAGTCATTTTCTAAAAGCATCGCAGGGCACTGTATTGTATTGTGTTTGTTAGAAATGCTTCGCCTAATCCAGAACATACCGGAGGGAAGTAGGTTACACAGTAGAATGAGCACCAGGGTTGCTGAGTCTCCAGGAGCCAGTTAGAACTGCTCCCTGCAGAGTTCTAACAGTCCACCGTGGACCCCGGAGTTCAGTAGAAAGTATATGCAGTCAGTGAAGAGAAATTTATAAGAAAGAATATGAACATACAAACAGTAACTGGAAGAGTCAGGTGCTCTTGGATTCCAGAAATATCCAGTTGCCAGGAGCTGGATCGGGAGCTGTTTCTGAGCCATCTCATCTCAGCGCTGGGATCAAGCTTCGGTTCTCTGCAAGGCCAGTGCAGGCTCTTAGTCACCAAGCTGTCTCCCCAGCTCTTATAGTTAGACTACTGTCCCATTCCTGCAGTCCAAATAAAGCCACTCGTTATATTCTGACCAGCCAAGTCTTCCCTTTGCGCTTGTGCCGACTCACAGCTAGTATTTACCTCTAGGGTATCTCAGGCACTTCCAGCTTGTTGTATTTGCGCTAATAAATACTGTAACATTTTAATGTGCTAGAGATTTTTTTATAACTACTGAAGAAGCAAAAAGAAGCTGGGTCTCACTTTCTATAGAATGGTGTCCTCTTTTCTATGTGGCATTGAAAGCACTTCCTCTGAGATTGTTCTGTTTCACACTTAAATTTTTTTCTTGAATTATTTATACATTTGAGTGTGTGTATGTGAGTGTGTGTGAGAGTGTGTGTGTATGTGAGTGTGTGTGTGAGTGTGTGTGCGTGTGTGTGTGTGTGTGTGTGTGTGTGTGTGTGTGTGTGTGTGTGTATGTCAGAGAACAGGAGGTGGTTCTTCCCTTCCATCACGCTGTTTTAGAAAGCCTTGTTTCTAGCTCTTATACTTTTTCTGCTCCCTCTTCTGCATGGTTCCCTCAGCCCTGGGGGTAAGGATTTGATGGAGACATACCGTTTAGAGCTGAGTGTTCCAAGGTCTCAAACTTTTGCATTATGTCTGGCTGTGGGTCTCCATATCTGCTCGTATTTTTTGCAGGAGAAAGCATCTCTGATAATGGCTGAGAAAGACACTGATGTGCTTCCCTACCTAGAGTGTGGTGCCATTTAGCATAGGACAGTTTATCTCAGGAAATACATTTAGTACAGATAATTATAAACATATATTTGTCTAATAAACTTACTTTCTGACAAAAGAAATCGTATTTTGGTACCCTTGGATGCTTCTTTGATACGTTGAGCTTAGTGCATTTTAGGTTGGGTGGAGGGTCTATGTCATGTACTAAATACTCTGCTTGTGTCTGGGGTAACATTTAACACCTGCCTGAGCTTGACTCTGCTTCCAACCTGCAAATGAAAACAACCAAACTTGGCCTCTGCCATTCCCTGAAGGGTGTTGTAAGGCTTAATGAAATGAGAAGCAAACATAAAAGGAGAATGGTATCGTATTGGATCTTTGAGGGTAAGAAGTCCCACAGCAGCTTTTCTAGTGTTACCCTTCAAATCAACAACAACAACAAACTACAAAATCAGATAGAATTTATCCCAATGACTAACGTGTTTTAATGTGAACTTCAGAGACACAGGAGACAAGTGCACAAGTCCACCTCCAAGGAAAAGGCCAGAAGGAGAAACAGCACCAGTGTGGGTCACTTCTCTGCCTACTTATTTCTACTCTTCCTTTTGCTTTCAACTTCAGTTCCTTTCAGAGATCGTATGAGGACAGGGCAACAGGTCACCCTGAGTATCTATTCTCCTGAGGGGAGAGCACTCCCTCCCTGGGCCCCTGGCTGCTGAGTCACTTTCTCTGAAGAGGTGGCTTTTTTTATTATAAGCCTGTCTATTCACCAGTCAAGAACGGAAATACCAGGTGAACGGAGTAGGAGTGAGACACCACTAAATCTCCAGCAGTGACAACTAAGCACAGTTTGCAGAATAAGGTTAGAACTGAAAGCACAGCACTAATGGAATTGTACAGGGAGATGGGGCAAGTTTTTCAGTCCTCTACATGAAGACTTTGAAGCAATGTCGTGAGCTTGCTTCAATCACACATTGAGGGCACTTTTCGTGTCAGCAACGAGGCCCATCATAGCTACGCTGGCTACTAGAAGTCTTTATCTCCCTGTCTTTAGAAATGGAGCTAGTGATTCATACCTTGAAGAGTTGTGAAAACTAAAAAAAAGAGGTAAAGAAGATTAAAATAAGGTCAAAGAGTGATTTTCCCTTTAGATATCACAGACATTATCAGATAAAACACTTCTGCTACAACTCTTGTCTCAACTCTGAAGTTAAATGAATTTTAACAAAAGAAAAATAGGCTCCTGACCCTTTCAAGGTTTACCTGGTAGTTCACAGTAATTCTTAGTGACTAGTGTATTTTCTTCTATAAAGTTAAGGCCAATCTCATGCACTTATTTTACTCTTTCTTCCAGTATGATGTTCCCTTTCCTTTTAGTCCACTGTGTTTAGCAGAACAGCCTTTGTTCAAGTGTTTTGTTTATATTAATGCATATTTATTGTTTTATCATAGCATTGTTCAATTAAACTGTGCTTTTATAATTGACAAAGCCACATGCCTTACATGGAATAAAGGCTCTACCTTGTCCTCCAGAATCTTGCCGTTCATTTGCCATGTGGAGGGTCTTAAAGAAGTTAGAGGTTCATATTTCTTTGTCATCATCTTGAAAGCTGAGTCTATCTAACACACATACTTATGAGGAAGAAGGAATGTACCACAAAGTGGTGAATGTGATAAAGGAAGACCTGCAGAGATGGATTGGAGACAGTGCATCAGTCTGTCTTATTTCCAAACACCCTGTTTCTATTTCCAATTCTCCAATGACTTTGGTCAGTGGCATACGTTTCTTCGCAGCAGTGGAATACTGGAAACTTAGAATACATTTTGAACTGAAATTGGATCCCAACCCCCCACACACTGGTAGTCAGAATCAAGCCCTGTTTAAACAAAGACAATGTTTGTTACAAGTGAGAGTGGTATCCTCTGCTTCCACATAAACTCCCTAATCAAGCATCCAACTTGAAGGCCATTTAATTCATGCAGTAGAGGCATGGGAAAACAGAGTGAAAACAAGTTTCTTTTCATGCAGGGAGAGGATAGCCTAGCCTCTCATAGAATATTAGAGCCAGAAGGAATGAAAAAGCCAAACCAAGGGGGATTTTTGAAGCTCTGAGACCCTCAAGCCTGTTGCTTTCCTCTCTGAGTATAAACCAGGAAAATGACAAGCTTTTCAATAAAGTCCCCACACCTTTGAAATGGCAGGTGATGAAAGATGCATGAGACTGAACTTGACCCTCATCAGTGGTAATGGGATGAACTCTGAGAACCAGGCAAGACAATATCAACTCAGAAGGGCATTGCATGTCCATGTGGTCACATTACTCTAGACCTTACAATGGCAGAGGCTGCTACCCAGACAGCAAATATGATGGGGTAGAAGACTTAGGGGCATATGTCCCACCCTCCAGGGCTGAGGAAAATTTAAATAATAAAAAAACTGTAAATGTAACATTGAAAAATGCACATCCTATGTTTCACAGAAAGGTGGGGTTGTAGAATAGACAGAACAAGACATTAGCTTTGAAAGCACAATAGTGTTGCTGATATCATCTTGATTGTAAAAACACTGAATACACATGTGTCACACAGGATCCATGAAGTCTGGTCAGATGGTTTTAAAGATAAAATTCTTTTTTAAAAAATTGAGCTTGTTTTATTACATGTTGGGAGCACAGCATGAAGGCCCTTGTGCCTCCAGGTCTCCAGATAAGTCAGGAATGTTAGGCACACAGGATTGCCTTTCCCCTGGGAAAGATGTAGAGCCTGTTCTTGGAAGAAATAACATGCACCCTAGTCAAGTTTCAGTGTAATTATGCTTCCCTGCAAGTATATGAATCCTAAAATACGGAATCTTATCTGTGCTAATGTTCAGATCTTTTACCACTGTTCTCCTTTGTTCTTGAATTTTCAAATGTGCGTTGTGTGCCAAGGTCTCTAAATCTTGAGACTTAAAATATGAACCACCTTCTTCTGGGTTTTCGGAAAGCCCACAGTGGGAATCAACACAAGAAACAACTTGCTGCTGTCAGTAAAACACTCTGGAAGCCTCTTAGGATCCCCCACCTGGGGAAACTCCCAGATTCCTTTATGCTCCTTGTGAAGTGATTTCAGTGCTGCTTATTCATGAGGGTCTTTAGTTAATGGTCCCTAGGATAGCGGTGAGGAGTGCCCATTTTTGTCTTCTTTGCCAGCCTTCTGAGTGACAGGATAGGAAAATCAAGAGTGATTGTTAACATAACATGCAGTTGGCCTCAGGGATGGGCTTACAGAAAGAGCTAGGACCTATGATCTAGTTAGGTGTAGAAAGCCTGGAATACAAAGTACCTGTGTAGGTAGACAGAGGGAAATCTAGAGAGCCGTGCTACAACAAGGAGAAATGATCAAGAATTAGGGAGGCACAGCCTTCCATAAATTCTACATGAGTATTTTTGGATAATGAGCATATACTCAAATTAGTACAAAGCAATGGGTGACAGGAGGCAGTAAACTCTAATTTGCCTCAGCAAACTGATTGACAGTTTTCTACCTACTAGATTTCCCTGAAGCCCATTAGTAGCAGTGGCCAATTTTATTTACCTTCTAGAGATATTTTTGTTTCATTATTGCTGAATTCTCTCTGGCAAATTTAGCGTAAATTTGTTCATGATCTGATGGTGGTAGTGACATTTAAATTCATTATGGCTAAAACATTAAAATTAAACTTTTAATGAAAAGAATATGAAAATAATTTAATAAATTTGTAATTGCTATCTGACATAACAGATTAAAAATAACAATATTTTATTTTTCAATTCTATAATAGTAAGCTTATAAACAATTTTATTTGAGTGGTGGTGGGAACAGAAAAGCCAATGACTGAATGTCAATTACTTCAAACCCTTAACTTTATAGAGTGTGAATCCACCTCTGTTTTTCAGAAAAGACACTTTTCCGAAAACACAAGTGCCAATTCTGCTGCTTGTAAATGTTTTTTTTTAATCATTGTGTGTGTATAGAAAACAGGAAGTCATAAACGTGGTGCTTCCTCACTAACTTCCTCAGACCTCACAGGAGCAAAAGGTAGCTGACTGGCCTGAGCAGCAGCCGGCTGGGAAGAGACACCCTGCCTGGGAGAAGGGGAGAGAAAGAGAAGCTGACAGCAGTGCCACACACTCAGGACAGAGGAGAGTTCTTGGGCAGTGCTGATGGATTCCTCGCATTCTGTAGCTGAAGCAGCTGCAGAGGGAATTGATTGGGCGAGGAGAGGGAAGGCCCGGGGAGGAGGGAGGACAAGACTGAACACGCCTCTACTCGAAGGTGGGGTAGGATCCGTGTTTTCACTCCTCAAGCCGAGGAGGAGAGTGGGGTGCAGTGCTTACGACCTATCATGCGCGGCTTTAAGTGCCAATACCACTGCTTCCTAGGATCAAGCCTACGTAAAATAGTTCTGCTGCAGACAGCTTCAAACTAAGCCCCAGTTTAAAATGAAACTAAAGAGCAGCAAAAGAGCCAGACGCACAGACATCTTCCAGAGGAATGCTTTCCATCCACTTACTACAAACTCTTGTTCCAATGTTAATATTACTATAAAGCTTTTTGTTTGTTTGTTTGTTTGTTTGTTTGTTTTCGAGACAGGGTTTGTTTTGTAGTCTTGACTGTCCTGCACTAGCTTTTAGACCAGGCTGGCCTCAAACTCACAGAGATGTGCCTGCCTCTGCCTCCTAAGTGCTGGGATTAAAGGCGAGCGCCACCATGCCCTCCTGGCTACTGTAAAGCATTTCCATGTGACCTGAGATGGTTTATTTAAGGGCACGCCACTCTTATGATTGTTAGAAATAAAATTAATGTTTTTAGAATTTGTAACATTCTACATTGAGAAACAGAAATAATAACATTACTTAGCTTTTGTTGAATGTTTACTAAGATGCATAAAATGCCCTTGCAGCTTTGTTTTTATTTTCTCTTTGAAGCTCAAAACAAAATCCCAGTGAAAGGCTAGGTATCGGCCTTTCACCCCAAGACCAAGTTCTCAGCACAAAGGAGATTTATTTGCCCCAGAGGGACCGGGGACAGGAGCTGGAGGATGAGGGAGAAGGGATATTTGTCCCAAAGTGGGACAAAAGACTGCCTCTGCATAGACAGGCCCATAGGAAAATGGTGATTTATGAAGATCCAAGGGGTAATCCAGGCTTCTCTGACACTCGTGATCTTCCCGCTTCTGCCTCTGGAGAGCTAGAGTTACAGGCATACCACCACACCTGTCTTTGGTCACAAATTATCGTCTATAATACTCTAATATATATTAAATTGTAGTGTTTGCATGTTTTCGTCATAGTTGAAAGTCAGTGTGCTATAATAGGAAGAGATTAACTATTGAATTTAGATGGGCCTGGCTTGAATTTAATTCCTAATCTTACCACTTACTTCTTGGTTGCCTTTTTCAGCTCTTGACCACTAATTAGTTTTAAAAAATAGAGATTATCTCACTGTCTTGAGACAATTAAGAAATGTATAAGTCATGTATAGAATGCTTAGTATTCAGTACCTCTGATTCTTATCAGTCATCACATTAAATGCAGCATTGTGAAAGAACGTTGAAGTTCACCTGTACTTTTGGGTTTGCACGTCTGCACTATACTCACTGGCTCAGTGCTTGAGGTAAGCGCCTAAACCTTTTTGATTTTCATTTAACCTATTTGTACAATAATAATAATAATAATAATAATAATAATAATAATAATATTTATTTGTTTTGAGGATTAAACTGGACAATATATAGAACAATTGATGGAATGAGGAAGAACTCATAAATATGGATTTGAAACCCAATTTTTATTAGAACTCTCATGTAAATGCATGGTGTTGCTAAAATTGCTTCCCATGGGGGGACATAACATCTGCCCCTCCTCTTAGGGTTCCAACAACAAACCAAGGAAGATGCCTCTGAAGTTCACTGCAGGGAACCAATGAGTTTATTGGGATTCCTTACAGAGCACAGCTGTTTCTCCTTCAATAGACCATACCCGACAAGCCTTTACACAGGAGAGATGAGGGGTTCTCTATAACCACCTAGATAGACTCCAACCACCCAGGTCTGTCCTGGCCTTCTGAGGCCATGTGCAATTAGGGCAGAGCTACATACAACATGTGGTAGGAAGCACCTAATATTCTCATGAGGGTCTTGTGACATTTCCTACCCTTCCATGAGAGGATGTAACAGTCAACAAGTGCAGCTGAAATAATCTTGTTGTTAGGGGCCACAGCTGACTCCCTCAAAGTGGTTGCTTGCTTCAAAAGATAGTCACTCATGACACATGACAACTCTGATCATCAGAATTTCAACATTTATGTTCAGTTTATCATCCAGTTTAAAATACAAAGTTGGCTTTTAAAAACAAGAAACACCATAATCGTATCCTGAACTTAGCTTCTTTTATCCGGCTGCTTTCACATCAAAGATAGGTAGGTAATTAGGCAGGTGGGTAATCAGGGAGGGAGCCTCTTCAGGATTCCATACACCAAAAGCTTTTTCATATCTTGTTTGATTTGTATGCAGTCTACAAGTCAGGAGACAGAGGCCATGCAATGAAAATTTCTGCCATACTGATTACTTCTTTTGACAACAACTCTTCCTTCGTAACTTTGTTATTAAGCAGCAGAATTAAGCAGATGTCAAAACAAACTTGGAGCTCGAGTGACTCTCGTTCTGTAAAAGCATTCAAAATGCAAATTAAAATGACATTGTACATAATGGGAACACTGCTGTGAATTACTCCTTCACTGGGAATATTCCTCCAATTTACGTTTACATTATTATCAAAGACAATAAAGATACTTTTATAATCACAGATAATAATGAAAGAAGCAACCACAGTTTCTCAAGCAAGATGGATTAAAATAGTTTTTTTTATTAAGTTGAATAAACAGATTACAAAATGACAGCTATGTGTTTAGCCTTAGCCCTTCCTCCAACTTTCTGGCTGGGATGAATATTGAAGATTCCTGAGCACAACCCTCATAGCAAGCACCAATCCTGCCTCACTAGGACTCCTCGGAAGTCCTAGATGTTTCTCAGCTTCTGATGCCTCCACATATTAATTTCTGCTTCCAAACTCACTTTTATCTAGCTTCCATTTTCCCCTCTACACATCAACTTAGCTGTCTCTCCTCAAGCAAGTTTTTCCTGATGCTTAAAGATCAGGACATGTGTCATTTTATCATGCCTAACTCGCAGACACTTCTCAGTAAAGTTTTAGTCCTATTTTTTTTCCCCAGAATTTCAGTTAATAAGTGGAAGATTTACCTTTGAGACCTCTGCTAAAGATTTTATTCTACTGTGCTGAGAAAAAAAGTCCTTATATACACACACATCTAAACATAGTTATTAAGATCTTCCCTTGAGTTATTACATGGTACAGACTGACACTTTCTGTCAGGGACAGATCCACAACCCAAAGAAAATAATTAGAAATCCTTTCATCAAAAGGCGGCAAAAAGAGTTCCACGTTTGGTATTTTTGCAGTGTAGTTTGACCCAGGCATGGGCCTTGCTGCATTCTTTACCTGATGGAAGTCTAGTAATGCTTCTGACCAGCCATGTGGAATGATCAAATCACAAGTGAGCTGCAATGCTCCCCTGCCCCCAATCTGTGTGCTCCCCCATAAACTGCACTTGAAACTTGGCAGCCTGTGTGACTGTGTTAGCTGACATGAACTGTCATGTGCTGCTTGTGATAATGGAAAGACTAGTGTCTTAGATCATTCCACTTTAGTGTATTTTAACTGAATTTTCACTCTGGGCTGGAGTCTGTAATGTATTTACATTACAGGACAAGGGGCCTTTTAGGCTCAGCTGCATTGATGAATTATTCAAGAGTGTCTAAGGATTTTTTAAAATTCTTAATTATTTTGATGTCCAATGATAGTCCTGGTAGAGAGATGCAGCTGAGGAGAAAAACAAAGAATGTGACAATAGTTCTCACAGCTGTGAAGAAGGTTTGACAATCTTGTGGATGACCTTTCACAGCTGCACAGAATGTATTTTCTACACTGTGCCGAGTGTTTGTAATTCAGATGGCGTGGGCTGCACACATAACCCACTCATTGTAGTTGCTGCTTACTTCATGCAATGGATTTCCTGTCTATAAACCTTGCTAAGCTTCTAGGCTGTCAATCAAATTATATTCACAAAATAATTGAGTTAACGTGTTTAAGTGGAAGTTTTAGACTAAAAATCCATGTATTTGATTTGAGTTTCCTGGGGCGCAGGGTAACCTGGGGTAAGGCTGCTGCTGCTGCCCTATTGCTCACAAGGATTGCTGAGCCCTACACTGCAGAGTCTTCCTCATAGGGTTTTTCTGTTTGTCTGTCTGTTTGTTTGTTTGTTTGTTTGTTTTAATGGCTTCTTTTCCTCTGAGCCTTTGATATTTGGGCTAAAGTATCCCAGTTTTATACACAATGGTGAACTTGTCCACAAATCAGAAACATCTGAAAAAGGTCCATTCTGGTTTTTGTTCCGACTTCTGTTGAAAACAGGGTTTCATGTGCCTTGGACCGGCCATTAGCAGATGCCATACGCCCAGCACAGTCAGTTCTCATGATCAGTTAGCTATTAGGGGTTTTGATACAACTTTTTAAGTGTTGGCAAGGGCTATGTTTTATTCCAAAGTAGGGTGATATCAAGCTAGAAGTAAGTGAACACGTGGCCAGTGCTATTTGCATGGTTCTTAACGCAGAACAGTAAGTATGTATAAAGATGTAGGAAGGCCTGTGAGCAGTATCTGCTCTCAAAGAACTTAGCAACTTTTTCTTGCTGTTAGTCACCAGTTCTTGACAATTCAGTGACAATCCACACTGTTGTGTGGGACAGAAGAGGATGTAATCTTTATACAAAGAATTCGGGAAAAAGAAACTTGGAAGCCTGGGGTTGGAGATGGTTCCGCAGTCAATGGCATACGGTCGTCTCTCAGAGGACCTAGGTTCTGTTCCTACATGACAGCTCACAATTGCCTGGAGCTATAGTTCTAGGGGATCTAATGGTCTCTTCTGGAGATCATGGGAACCAGGCTTACGTGTGGCGCACATACGTTTTGCATTCACACATATACATAAAATAAATCTTAAAAAAGAAAGCTAGGTGCCTAATTAGAGTTGTGTGAGTTCATAAGTAAATATTTTAGACTTTTTGCCAAAAATTAAAAGATGGTTAGGCTTTTAGTTATGTTTTTTTTCTTTTAGTTTTAAAAAATGTGTTTTGTGAGTAAATATTTTCTTCCTAGGAGAAAGATTCTATGAAAACTAATATTTCATAGGCTGGAGAGTTGCCTCAGCAGTAAAGAGTGTTGCTCTTGGAGAAGACTCCGCTTTGATTTCCAGCACCCACATGGTGGCTTGCAACCATTTATAACTCCAGACCCAGAGCCTTCTCACCTTGGGCAGCAGGCATGCAAGAGGTACACCTGCCTGAATGCACACAGAACACTCATACACATAAAATAAATAAATCTAAAATTAAAAAGAAAAGAAAGCTTTGCTTGTTCTCTGTCTGAGCATTGCTACAGAAAGTAGGTCATTATTTTCCTTCTGCAAATTAACTAAATGTGTTGGCCCTTGAACTTACATCACATTTGATTGCTAGAGTGGCTGTGGTAATTTTTTTCTAGTTGGGAAATAGCCGTTTCCGTGGCTCTTTGCCCATTTTGTTGCCTTAGAATGCTGCAGGACTTCTGCTTCCAAGACAGAGAGCGGATTGGTCCATCCTGGCTGAGATATGGATGTAGCAGTGGGACACCGGAACTTCTCATTCATCTGATCTCAGTCTCCATGACGGTGGCGGCATAGGAGAAAATCCGGACAGATGAATAGGCAAAGTTATGTTATATAGTAGTTATAGCTGACTTCAAGTCCATCTTTTGGGAAGGTTTTCGTTTCAAAACCTGGTTCCTTCATCCTTTAACAAAAATCTCTTTATGACTAACTGTTGCCCTTTTTTCTGCTCTCCATCACTCACTGATGCGTGTTCTTTGACTGACGTCTCTGAGGAGGAACAGCATGTCTCTGGATCCATGATGTATCCCTCAGCCCTTGTCCTGCCTGGTCTCCCCATATTTTATGACTTTTATGGAAAGTTCTGTCATCCTGTGTCACTCACTTTCCCCTCCTCCTACCCTACTTATTGGGTTTCTTTCACAGCATTCTCTTCCCCTAATTTTCTGTAAATAAAACAAATCAATTCTGGTGTGCTCATCCATTCCTTGAGAGATCTGCTTTTCGCTTCCAGCTGAAGACACAATTCCTGTGTTGCTAGCTCTCTGGGCACTATCTTTTCTCTAGATCGTTCCTTCTTGTACATGAATATATTTTTCAAATTCAACTAAAATTTTATACCCAAGCCAGACTTTGCTCCTGTCTTAATTTCTTTCCCTATGCTATGCTATGCAGCTGAGAAGAGAAAAGGTTTATGTTGGGGGAATGGTCCGATGTATTTTGATGTTAATTACTACTTGCTGTCTGTGTGTCCCAGCTTTTTCTTAATAAAAAGCTATCCCACCTGGGCAGGGCAAAGGAAATAGGTGGGGCTAGGAGAGAGAGGAATCCTGGGAGGAAGAAAAGAGAGACTGCCAGGAGGAGAAAGGAGAGAGACCTGAGGGGAGAAGAGGAAGGCCACCATGGGTTAGCTGGAGAGGAAACGCATGGCCAGTGGCGTGGATGGAGAATCCAGCTCAGATGAAGAACATGAGCAAGTATTTGGGATTATGGGTGGGAGGTAGCTTGATAGAAGTTATTAGAAGCAGATGGCGTGGGACTGAGACAGGGATCCCATGCCTGAGGCCCCACTATGGAAAGAAGTTTAGAGGATTGATGTCTGCCCTGCCCCGGGTTAACTAAGGCTAATTTAAAATATAACAAGTATCTGTGTCTTGATTCCTGGCCAGGCCTAAAGATAATGTAGATAATTTTTAAAAAACAATAGGTTTATTTTAGCTCACAACTCAAGGTAAAGTCTGCCATGGAGGAAAAGTCAGGGCGGGAGGGGCTTTAAGCTTCTGGTCACAGGAGTCTGCAGTCAGAAGAAAACGAGAGGATGAAACTAGTATGCTCTACTACTCAGTTTGCTTTTTCCAGGCTTTGAAGCCCAGGATCTCTTGTGCAGGAAATGGTTCTATCCACATTTAATGTGGCTGTGTCCATATCGGTTGATGTCACAAAGGCAGTCCCTCACAGCCATGTCCAGGGGCCCATCAGACAGAGCCTAGATTTTGTCAAGTGAACAACACTAAGCGTCTATGCAGGCATAAGGTTATTGTGTGGTTCAAATTCTGTTTTCCTATTTAAATGTTGTGTAAACTCTGCTCCCCAATTGTCTCCCTGTATGTTAATAAAGCAGCTTACAGCCAATCAATGAACAGGGCAGAAAATAGGGCTGGACTTCCTGCCAGTCAGGGGAAGAGGAGTCAGGGGAGCAGCCAGAGGAGTGGCCACCAGGAGAGGTCCAAGGAAGACGAGGAAGGAGCTGGAGCTGAGGAAAGCTACAAAAGTGCAAGTATGGCTGGGATGATCGCTGGGAGTAAAATAAAGTAGATAAAGGGCTTAAGAACTTACTTAAATTTGAATTCTATACCACTGTATCTAGAACTTATTTTGCATCTATATACAAAATTCTATATCAGTGAATTAAAAATATCTTGTGAGTGACAACTGAGGCATTAAATTGAGGAGTAGATTCACTAATCTACTTTTGTTCTATTTTCCCTGTACATTTCTATATTCCCCCTTCTTTTTTTTTCAACCACTTTCTCCAGATGGGATGTCAATGTCCAGTATGCTGCAAAGAAGGCATCCTGTAGGTCTGATGCAATATTAGTGTCTGGTTCTTTTGTTCTGAAAGCATATAATTTCTCACAAGCATTATACAGTCCTAAAATTATAAGTGTATAAAAGATGTGTGTGAAGCATGGAACAATTAAGGCTGGATTTCTGCTCTTTGTATGAGCAGGAAAAGAAGACATCTGTAAATCTTCATTTATGCCATATGAAGAATGGCGTCTAATAGTAATTCATAGGGGTCCTTTAGTCAACAAGAATCATCATGGGATAGAATTAAATATATATGTACACTCTGAGTTACTGTACCTGTATAACTCAATTAAAATACAAGGGTTACTTCCAATGCCTTGAAAGTGCTATCAAGCTGTTTAGGAGGAACAAGTTATACAAATTAAATGTTAGTAGATTAAATCATGGTCATGTCAATTGCTAGTCTACTTTTATCACAAGAATATACATCTTAGGTACAGCAGATAGGTATGGCTCTATAGAAAAACAAGGTCTTCAAAAAACCCCAGAGACATGCAGAATATGGGATTTAAAAAGGTTTTTTATTACTTTAAAGATTCATTGACAATGAGACAGGTTAACTCCTGGCAACAACCCAGCCTACCTCAAAGAAGATGATGAGCATCAAAGAACCTCCTTATGGAGATAGGTTCAAATGTGCAAACCAGCCACTAGGAAAAATGTCCTTATTTCCACCACAGACAGACTTCTGCCTAAAAAAAAAAAAGGCAAGCTTGGATGCAGACAGAGTCAACAGCCAAACTTACTTACCCTGTAAGCAAGCCCTCAATAGTTCCTGCCTCACAAGTATGTCAGATATATTGAGCCAGAAGGCTGAAGAAGATGCTCCAACATTATAGAGAGTTTTGGGTGACTATTCAGGTAGAAACTGTTTCTGCCATCTTTTCATCTGGAGATTGATTTACATTCAGAAATTTAGATGCACCAAGATAGAAAACATGTCTTCTTCAAAGCTGTCAAATACAAACAGCCAAAACACTAAAAATGTAACATTTATACAATTCCTGATTATGTCATGGTTCTTCTTGCCATAGGTAATCTATTGTATATATGTGTAATAATATAATTGTATATGTACAAAAATAAAATAATGTAAAAAAACGAACTTACTTAAACTGCTCAGATTATGTTGTGAAGTCTTGTATTATAAAAGAGTCTCAATTATTTGTGTGATAATTGGGTTAAGAAATAAGCCAAAAGAAGCAAACACTATTTTATAAAAATAATTTTAATACATCTAGTCTTCCTTATTGTCTACATTAGTAAAGAAGCAACACTTGGGTGTCACTTCTGACATTGTTAGGAGACCAGGTCTCACAACAAACTCCCTGATCCTTTGGATCCTTCAGTCTTCTTCTTTGACAATGTCTGTCGAGCCTCAGGTGTGGCAGTTGTTTTGTAGATATATGCATGGGGAGTGGGTTATTTAATACCAAGTTGAGAGCCCTGAAAATATGCATACAAGTAACATTATACAGACTGAGAACTGTATATATAAATATATATATATACATGAATATACATATTATATATATATAAATATGGCCATGAATTGGAAAGAGAGAAAGGAGGGTCATATAGGAGGGTTTGGAGGAAAAAAAGAGAAGGAAGAAATGACATAATTATATTGTAATCTAAAAAAATAAAGAAATAATTAAAAATGAAATAAAATAGAGAAAATATTACTTGGAAGTCTATACAGATAAAGGCTAAGAAGATTTTTATTTCTCAGCATTCTCTGCAACATCTCTACTCTTTGTGATTTGAGGAACACTTGCCTGTGCTATGGAATCTAATCCCTCCAGTCACCCAAGTCCCTGCCTATCTTAATAAACCATTCCCCCATTATAATCTGCTCCTCATCACATCAATATTCCTATCTTTCCCTAAACTGGTCCCTCTCACTGTGGGCATGGCGACAGCTCCATTCAGCTGTTGCCTGAATATCATCACTGCCTCTAGTGACTGGTCACATGTAGGCTACTTTTAAGAAATAATTTAACTCACCCCTCAGAACCATATCTCAAGGTTTTCTATGCCCAAACCCTATTCCCATGGCAACATTGGTTGTTCGTAACTTTGAGTATCATGGTCTATTTTATTTATTTATTTTATAAAGAACTTGCAAATATAAAATAAGATACACCATTTGAGTCTCTCTGCTTCTGGGTTAGCTCACTCATTATGATCATTTCTAGTTCTATCCATTTGTCTACAAATTTCAGAAATTCCTTATTTTTAATAGCTGAGTAGTATTCCATAGTATAAATGTACCACAGTTTCTTTATCCATTCTTCTACTGAGGGACACTTATACTGTTTCCATGTTCTGGCTATTATGAATAAGGCCACTCTGAACATGGTTGAGCATATATATGTCCCTGTTGTATGCTGGAGCATCTTCTGGGTATATTCCAAAGAGTGGATTAACTGGGTCTTGAGGAAGCTCTATTCCCAGTTTTCTGAGATAGCACCAGACAGATTTCCAAAGTGGCTGTCCTAGTCTGCATTCCCACCAGCAATGAAGGAGTGTTCTTCTCTCCCCACATCCTCACCAGCATGTGGTGTCACTTGAATTTTTTATCTTAGCTATTCTGGTGGGTGTAAGATGGAATCTCAGAGTGTTTTGATTTGCATTTCTCTGATGACTATAGATGTTGGGCATTTCTTTAAGTGTTTCTCAGCCATTTAATATTCCTCTGTTGATAATTCTCTGTTTAATTCTGAGCCCCACTCCTCAATTGGATTATTTGGTTTGGTGGTATTTAATTTCTTGAGTTCAGAGAGACTCAAATAGTATATACTCACTTATAACTGGACACTAGCCCAAGGGGCATGTCTCATGAAGTCTTCACTTACCAGGAAAGTGGGATAGAGGTGAGGACATTCTATTGGGACTCTAGGTGAGAGAAATATAGAAGATAGGGAAATAGATGGATCCAAAGGGTCATAGAAACTTACAAGAAGAACACTATGATGGGCCGATCTGGGCCCAGGGGTTCTGCACCAACCAAGGACAATAAGTGCAGTCATCATCAAACCCCTACCAAGATCTAGCCAAGGGACAGAACATTCTCCAAAGTTAAGTGGAGACTAGGGACTGACTTTCACATGAACTGTGGTGCCCCATATTTGGCCATGTCCCCTTGATGGGGAGGCCCAGTGGCACTCGGAGGAAGGATAGCAGACTACCAAGAAGAGACCTGATACCATAGCATCATATTCAGGGGGAGGATGTCCCCCTCAGTCACAGTCATAAGGAAGGGGAATGGGGTGAAAGTGGGAGGGAGGGAGGAATGGGAGGATGCATGGGATGGGATAGCACTTGAGATGTAATATGAATGATTTTATTTTCAATAAAAAAAATCTAGATGGAAAAAAATAAGATACACCACTAGAGTAACTAAATTAACATAACCACACAAGCATTTGTCCAAACAAAAAGTCTACATATTTCAATGAATATCTATACAGTTATAATGACCATTCTGAAGTCACGAAACTTCATTTTGGAACTTAAAATTTCACTATAATTACAGTTTTTATGTGCTTATCCACATACATGAAAATGAAAAATCCACAATTGACTTAAAACTAGAAAAACTATTATTTTATATTGCTTTTCACAATTCATGTGTCCTTTCCTTGCATTCTATCTTTCTCTGTCACCTGCTAGTACCTTTGCTGTCCCCCTTTCTTTTCATATGCCTCTGTTTGCCTCTAGCTCTATATGCACTGTGAATTATATTAGGTAGTTACATCTCATCCAATAGACAAAACACATGCAGACAGTCTTTTCTGTAAATCCTCATTATTAAGCAAAATGCTTGGATGAAATTCTCCAGTGACTTTTACATGGCTTCGTGGTTTTGCATTTTCTAAGTAGATTATGCATAACATCCAGATCTTTTCTCAAGGCTCAAATGTGTCTCATCCTTCCTGCACAGCTCTGCAGTCTTTCTGCAGTTGTGATGCTGCTAGGTTCTAATTAAATATTTTCAGTGGTTTTCTTTTAAATCTTATATATTTCTTTATGCTAGTTATTCATTTATTAATGCATCAACCATTTGTTCAGAGTCCATTTTATTAGTGGGCACAGAGAAGTAACACAAAATAGGAATTTTCATGCCCCTGTGTTTAGCTTTGCTGTGTGATAGACTTCAACCTTAATACACCATGGGTCCTTCAAGAAAAACCAAATTTGTCTTCTAAACCTTTTTTTAAAAATTTTTTTATTAATTTATTCTTGTTACATCTCAATGATTATCTCATCCCTTGTATCCTCCCATTCTTCCCTCCCTCCCATTTTCCCCTTATTCCCCTCCTCTATGACTGTTCCTGAGGGGGATTACCTCCCCCTGTATATGCTCATAGGGTATCAAGTCTCTTCTTGGTAACCTGCTGTCCTTCCTCTGAGTGCCACCAGGTCTCCCCCTCCAGGGGACATGGTCAAAGGTGAGGCACCAGAGTACGTGAGAAAGTCATATCCCACTCTCCACTCAACTGTGGAGAATGTTCTGACCATTGTCTAGATCTGGGTAGGGGTTTAAAGTTTACCGCCTGTATTGTCCTTGGCTGGTGCCTTAGTTTGAGTGGGACCCCTGTGCCCAAATCTGCCTATCATAATGTTCTACTTGTAGGCTTCTAGGACCCTCTGGGTCCTTCTACTTCGCTATTCCCCCATGCTTCTCTCATCTAGAGTCCCATTAGGATGCTTTCCCCTCTGTCCCAGTTTCCTGGTAAGTGAAGGCTTTCGTGGGACATGCCCCTTGGGCTAGTTAGTATGCAGATATAAGTGAGTATATACCATTTGAATCTTTCTGCTTCTGGGTTAACTCATTGGCTTCTAAACCTTTATTCCTTAGGATCTTGGCAAAATTCAAGAAAGAGAGAAGCCGTCAACATTCTCGGCTTACTCTTAGGTGCCTATGATTCAAGCAACAGTCAGTGACAGCTCAGATAAGACTCATACAAACTGCAAAACTATAGCTATGACCCATTTACTGTCCAAAGGTTTCTTTCTTTCATTAAAATCACTTTAAAGAGACTTTATGGTTTTCTTTAGATTGCAAATGTAGCTGAGTAAATGATTTTTTTGTCCATGTTGGTGGTATCCTTTATGCAACTGCAAATCATTAAACATGTGACTCCTACATTTATTTCCATAAAAAACTCAAATGATAATTTCTAAATAAAACAAACATCTCTTGTTAAAGACTGATTGTACAACCAGACAAAAACTGTTTTTTCAACTGGTCAAAATTTTATGCAATAAGAATGGACAAAAAAAAAAAAAACCAACCCTTTTTTTCCCTTGTACTGCTTATAGTATTAGTCAAGTAAAGGGATATACAGTACTTATTAAGTGTGTGCCAGGACTCTGCCAGATTTGTTCCCTTATTCTTCATGGTGAACCTTGGAGCAAGGGGTATTGGAGCTCTGGTTTTATTCACAGAACAAACAGATCTCAAGAGGAGTAGAGCAATTTGTCCTAGATTCCTGACAAGAAATCGGCAGAATCTGACTTAGAACTCAAGGCTGCGGTGTTTGTCTAGAATCTCTCTAATATGTGACAGTGTCTCTCAAGGACAGAACGTAGTACTGTTACCTAAGGAAAGAGTATACATTTCTCATCTTTTCAATGATGTTGGCTTAGACAGGATGTCCTTTTTATTTTTCCCAGGGACACTCGCCGCCTATTGATAAGTATGATTCTCTGTGGAAAAGTCATTTCTAGGTTTTTTCCTAAGTGTAGGCTTCGCTTTTATATATATATATACTGTTTTATTTGGGGTTTCTTAATGCCTCTACATCCATTCCAACCAACCAGCCCTAGGTAGGAGAGAAAGAAGGTGAGGAGGGGCCTTTTTAGGTTCAGTTCCTTGGGGCAGTTCCATGCTTTGTCATCAGGATATCAGTAGTCAGTCACAGCAACAGAAAACACAGCAGCAGGAGCAGCACCAACAGCAGGAACCAAAAGCAGCCTCTTTGAAGTTTCCTCGAGAGCGTTTCTTTCTAGAAGTGTGCCAAAGTGAGGCGATGGAAGTGTGTCAAAGCAAAGCGATGTGAGGCAAAATGATGTGAAGCCATACGAAGCGATGTCTCTGTTTTGGGGGTTCCTATTTACTTCCTCTCAGAGTCTGCACCAGCATGTTTTTTTTTCACCTGGAAAAGACCATGCCCCTGCATGAGGCAGTTCCCAGCTGACAAAGGACACGTGCCCTCTCATGAGTAGGTTTCACATTCCACACTTGGGATCAAAACAAAAACATGTTTACATCCACCACGCCTAAGGTTGGAAACTTGTCACATATGAATTTTGGTGATGTGATTTATAGCACAGAACAAGAATGATCTTGCAATTAAAGTCATTTTGACCAGTGATATAACAAACAGGTGTTTTATTTATTGTATAAAATGAAGTAATGGAGTAAACAATCTCCATTTCTACCTTGTTTTTCCAAAATGAAAAATAATTTTTAGTTCTTTCCTTCCTTAATTATTTTATGTTTTGGGGGCTATTAAGCATTTCAGAAATGTCATATTTCCTCTCTGCTGACCAAGTATACTGTGGCTCAGTTTTGGTTCACCAAGAGCATAGATCTGAAGCTAACTATGAGAAATAAGTATTCTAGTGAGGAAAACCTTCACACCAGGAACCAAGGCAAAGCGAGGTCCTTGTTGAAACTGGGATATAATATTATAACTTTATTTCAAGGTATTACAGTTGATATTTCAGCATCACGATTCTGTGTAAAAGGTTTTAAACTATGCAACTAACATCTGGTTTCCACTGTTTTTCTTTGCATCATATTAATTAGTGCTGGATTTCCAAATACTTGAGCAACAACTAACTATACGTCATTAGCACTTAATCACAAAGTGGCCTTAATGACACACATTTATTGTGGGAGAGAAATGGCTGTAATCAGTACTTAGCAAGAACCATAAAAACTGCAGCTTGTTTTTTTCATTGATCCTTTGGGTGAAAAAGCCCATTATTAAAACATTACAATCAAAACCAATATGGAATGGAGGAAATTGAGTCTAACCTTGCCTATGGTTAATTTTATGTTTCAGTAAGATTTAATAAGAAGACTAAACTCACAGCAGTTCAAATTAGAAACTGGCAACCAAGTTTTGAAAGACATGCGTTGTAAACAACTTTATTTCCTACAATTTCATTGACATTATGCCCTGAGCTATTATTGCCAGTTTTATTTTACAGAACAGAGATCAGAAAAGAAAAAAAATCTTTCTTGCTGTTGCTGTTGTTTTATAACTAGTATTTTCGCCCACAGTCTCATGTATAGAGGATGTGGCTCTAGCTAACGGACTTTTGAGGAGGGACTAGATCTGGTGGGTTCAGATTTTATCAATAGGTTTAGCTCTTGATGGGTTCATAATATGCTATCATCATTGGAATTTTGTGAGATGTATGGGGTGTGGGCTAAATGGAGGGCATAGACCACCAGAGACCTGCCCTGGAGAGATCTGTCAGTTACTGGGGCGGGGGTTGGGGGGCCTTTGCTTATCTCTTGGTTTCCTGACCTCCATGAGTTACAGCACCCTCCTCCACACCATAATATCCTTACCAACAAAGCAAACAAACAAAAGACTGGGGACTTAGAAACCATGAGCCCAAAGGAACTTTTTCACCCTGTGAAATGTTTCACTTAGGTGTTGTGACACCAATCTGAAAAGTCCCATTACTCATCTCATTCCCATTTCCCCTGAGTCCTACCCACTAAACATTCCAAGTCTGGCAAGGCATTTGTACTAAATGCAAACTAGCAGGGAAAATATAACCTTAACATAGTGTTGTTTGATTATGTAAAGGCAATTTCTTTCCTCCTACATTCTCACATTTCTTTTTTTAATTACATTATTAATTTACATCTCAATTGTTATCCCATCCCTTGCATCCTCCCATTCCTCCCTCCCTCCCTCACACTTTCATCCTACTCCCCTCCCCTAAGACTGTGACTGAGGGGGACCTCCTCCCCCTGTATATGCTCATAGGGTATCAAGTCTCTTCTTGGTAGCCTGCTATCCTTCCTCTGATTGCCACCAGGCCTCCCCATCAAGGGGACGTGGTCAAATATGGGGCACCAGAGTTTGTGTGAAAGTCAGACCCCACTCTCCACTCAACTGTGGAGAGTGTCCTAACCATTGGTTAGATCTGGGTAGGGGTTCAATGTTTATTGCACGTTTTGTCTTTGGTTGGTGCCATAGCTTGAGCAGAACCCCTGAGCCCAGACCTGCCCATTATAATGTTCTTCTTGTAGGTTTCTAGGACCCTCAGGATTCTTCTATTTCCCCATTCTCCCATACGTCTCTCACCTAGAGTCCCAATAGGATGTCCTCACATCTATCCCACTTTCCTGGTAAATGAAGACTGGGAAATCCCTGCTTTTAATAGCTGAGTAGTATTCCATAGTGTAAATGTACCACAGTTTCTTTATCCATTCTTCTACTGAGGGACACTTGGGCTGTTTCCATGTCCTGGCTATTATGAATAAGGCCACTACGAACATGGTTGAACATATCCTACATCTGCAAAGATCTAATATCCAAAATATATAAAGAACTCAAAAATTAAACACCACCAAACCAAATAACCCAACTGAGAAATGGGGCTCAGAACTAAACAGAGAATTCTCAACAGAGGATTATCGAATGGCTAAGAAACACTTAAAGAAATGCTCATTGTTTTTAGTCATCAAGGAAATGCAAATCAAAACAACTCTGAGATTCCATCTTACTCCCATCAGAATGGCTAAGATCAAAAATTCAAGAGACACCACATGCTGGCAAGGATGTGGAGAAAGAGGAACACTCCTTCATTGCTGGTGGGAATGCAAACTAGTACAAACATTTTGGAAATCTATCTGACACTATCTCAGAAAACTGGGACTAGGGCTTCTTCAAGACCTAGCTATTCCACTCTTTGGGATATACCCAGAAGATGCTCCACCACACAACAAGGACATGTGCTCAACCATGTTCATAGCGGCCTTATTCATTTTCACATTTCATTGGAGAACCAAGAAGGGAACCTACATCTCCAGGCTAAGCTTTGTGCCCTGTGACTTTGTTGCTTATACTGAATTCAACCAGTGATTTCACTAGAATATGTACTATGTATATAAATATACACTACCTAAGTATTTCTACGGGTCTCAAGGGATATTGTTTCATTCCATAAATATTTATTAAGAAGCTACTCTGGAGCTGAAGATGATATAGCTGGAATTGAGATGCTCAATTTCTTTGCTTTCACAGGACTTAAATTCTAATAGGGGAGTTAGGCAACAATTAAGCTGACATATCTCTAATATGGTAGTAGATAATTCAAAGCAGGTTACTGAGATAAAATATTTTGGATAGTAACTACATGGATTCTCTCTGTTACCTTTTCAGATGAAGATTAGATTGAGATATTAGAAAGTATTATATTCCCATCTTTTGTTGTCTCTGTAATGAGTAATGACATCTGGCTCATTTCACTTGTTATACTGTTTTTTAGACACATCCATGTTATGGCAAATGGTAAGATATTGTGTGATTTTTAAAGAATGAATAGCATTCAGTTGTAACTGTGTGTATTTGTAACATTTCATTACTCATAAAATTATGTTTTAAACATAGCACAAATTCAGAAGTAGAGAGTGAAACCCTGCTCGTGTTGTGTTGGCAAGTCAGGCAGAGAAGAGATGGGAGGGAAATGCTACTCAGAGGAAGTAAAACTGCATCTGTACGATGAACAGCTCCAGAGTTGTGGCTACATGAGCAAACTTAATGAAATTATGAACTCTCTGGGGTTTTGTTACATGGGTAGATTTTAGCAGTTCTTGTGCTGAAATTACAAACATATCAATTTACCTCACTACAGGAATCACTTTATTATCCTTATGTATCCCATAATGTTGAATTGAAAACATGAATTGTGTATTATAAATTTATATATTTACCTAAATAGTAATTGTGTTCTTTAGAGCTCCTGAGTGGCTTCAAGTCACAATGTCAGTGTCCCTTCACCTCCATCACAAGGTGCTTAAAATAATTTAGGGCTTTTCCTCTATAGTTGAAAAAATGCTAATTTGATAATAATATATAACATCCAGCAGATAGCAAGGGTTTTATTATCATCTAGGCACCCGGATAAGTACTTTGAATAAAGTTTTTAAATTTTCATTTAATTTCATTTAATAAAAATATAAATGCCAAGAACTAAACATTGCAATGTTTGTATTATGGATACTGCATAGCTCCAAAGACATTAAATGTGTTTTATGTTTACAAATGCATCAAAGAAGTCAGGAATGGGCTTGGGTCTCATCTCTTAAACACGTTCAGGTATGTAAAGTGTATAAAGTATATATCATATTTTAAGTGGAAAATAGTACATTTTAGGGTACAAATCATAGACTGTTTGCGTGTGGCTGTTGGTCTTAGTTAGAGAGAAGTCCAGTTACTATAAACCACAGTTCTCGTGTCTGTCTGCTTTTCGTGAGGGTGATGCTAAAGACCACAATAGAGAAGCTATTGAACACACAGTTCAGGATTATTCAGAATATTTCAGCAGGACTCTCAGTGAAGTATCTGTAGATGTTCCTGGAAAGGCCAGAGAAAAGCTGTTCAAATATCTTGGACTCAAAAAAGTACTTGGGGGTGGTTGATACTTGGGGATACTTATGAATTCTTGGTCCTTGATACTTATCTGTCTTAATGACTTTCTGTCTCCTGTACATGTTAAAAGTGAAATTATTAATGTTTACAGCTACCTCTCTGATCACCTGTTTATTCATCTAACTAGTATTGTTGAGAAAATCCTTTTAGTCAGGAACTGGTTAGATTGGTCTCTTTGCCTTACTATAATGTGCTCTATCATAGCATGCTTTACTACAGTTAGTGTAACCAGAGGCTGTGTACATTTGTAAAGGAGTCTGTTTATATCTTAGCTCTAGAGGTCTAAGGATGAGGTGCTGCATCTAGCATGAAGCAAGGAATGGAAACTTGTGTGTATATTTACATGTGTCCTGCAGCCAGTGTCTCTCCCTCCTTTCATAAAGCTGCCGGTGTTCAATTATGGGAGCTCCAGTCTGAAGGCGTTACTCAGTTATGGGCACCCCCAAAGGCCCAAGTTCTGAACACCATACGTGTATTAAACATCCACAGCTTCTTGATACCTCCCAGTAAATGTTAAACTTCAATGTTTATTTTACAGGAAACAAAATACATTAAAATTGGTATTTATAAAAATTGAAGACTTAATTTATTTCTTAAAAGTTCTTATAGAATATACTTTCTTCCTTTAATTTTTAGTTTTAATTTAAAGTACTAAGAATGGAGCCTAAGGACTTACATATACCAAGCAAATGTTATGATGCCACTGAGAAATTCCTGCCTCAATAAGCACATATTATGATGGAAAACTCTATGTAATATTGGCGACTATAGGTTTATAACCACAAATAAGGGAGAATACCCTCTAGAGCTTATACACCAGCTCTATATATATACACTAAGTCAGAGACAAAAGACATGTGTGGAGAGAGAAAGAGAGAAAGAAGGAAGAACTTTGGTGAGCACATGCCATATATGTTGAGGGGGAAAGGTGAGATATAGACATATAGGCATTATGGAAGAAAGAGATGAAATATCTGACCTGGGAAATAAAAGAATGGGAGGAAAAGGAAAACATTATTATCTAATATCTATTTTAGAGGTGTTATTTGCAGAGTCAAGAATGAATCAGCATCTTGAAACTTTTCCTATTCTTTCTGTTACATGTTCTTATTATAGTACAGTTATGTGAACAGGAAAGAAACGGAAGAGCAGAATGTAAGATGGTAAGGGGGAAATCTGCTCAAACTGAGCAGTCTTTTCAGACTGCAGAGGATGAATTTTAGTTCCAGAGAATTAATGGCTCTCCATAAATAGTGTAGCAAGATAAACATCTTAGGGCACAAAGCACAATTGAAAAGAAGAGGCTGGTTTTCAACAGTAAATTGACACACTGGGGACATTTTTATTTGATTTATTTTGAATCATCAATTACAATACTTAATTGAAAGTATTTGGCATGACAATACTTCCATTTATTGCTTCATAAAAGTCACTGCCGAGGTCAATATCTAGGAGGAAAGTGATACGATATTGTGTTAGGTCAAAAATGCAGAAATAAATTTTTCACTAATGAACATTTACTTCCTCATTTTAACAAGGTACTTTTTAAAAACTATGTCACTCTAGGGTGCTGACACTTTATTACTTGGCAAATTTGTATAGTTTCCAAATCTCTAATCCACTCAGTGTCAATGTTTAGGCAGTCCTGGAAATAATAAGTTGTAAAGGAACCATTTCTGTATGATTGGAATTCTGTGGGTGGCATCTAGGTGGTCAGAGCTCATTAGAAGAATCTAATGCCTCTTCTTCCCCAACTCCCAGCCATGTTCTCATTAAGGTTGCAATGGCAGAACATTCTCCAGCTCTTCACCCACATTTTGTGTCACTTAGCTTGGGCACAGCTGTTGTACATGAACACTCTATCAGGGAAGAGAGGATTCGACGCTTAGGATCCCTGGGTCATGATTATATTAAAAGAGACCTAGGTCAGAACATTCTTTCATAGTTTTCAAAGAGCGTGCACCCTCTCTCTCCAGAGTTGCCTTGTATATCTGTGCTAAGAAATTGCTAGTTCCAGGAGGTCAAAGTGGGCAGCCATCTAGGCAGGTCTTGCTTGATTGCACCTCAGCTCTCTATGCCACACCGTCCATCTCGTTTTTTTATTTAATGCCCCATAGTCTTTGTTCTTAAGATGAGATCCAGTAAGGGGAAAATGGAAGGGATGGAGGAATGGGAAGATACAAGAGATGGGATAACAATTTAGATGTAATATGAATAAATTAATAAAATATATTTTAAAAAAAGATGAGATCCTAAATCATCAGTAACTTGCTACAAATGCAGTTGTAAACCCCCACCTCTAGATAAATCATAATCTGCGCTTTTATCCAGAAGCATCACTTGCATTGGAATCTTCCACATCCACACATGCTCTGGTCTCCTCTCCTTGTCAAAGCTGTCATCACATATTTGATTCTTTGCTATAATTGTATTTTTGTCCTCTTTTAGGGAAAAGTTTTCATATGGTTGACATATTCAAAATCATTGTTATGTTACCTTGAAATACCTGCAGAATTCTGGCTTCATTGCCACCTAGAGTGCAATGTAGGAGCCATTCTCTCTCAGCACTCTTACCATACCTGACAGTCTTCCTCTTTTCCCTTCTCAATCCATTAACTTTGCTGGAGGAAAGAGCACATGATCATGACAAATCAAATGGCCCATTTCATTACTCCTGGTCATAGTGACTAGTGAATGCAAAGGCATGGGCTTGTGACTCCTTTGACTAAATGAGAAACAACCAGATTGGTCTGGGATTTCCGGGGAGGAAGACGTCTTTTATTTCTGAAGGGTTTCAAGATGAAGGGTTGTTTGGCTCTGGAGTTCCTCCTGCGCTGTTTCTACTTTTAGACCCAGGCAGAAGTGAGCAGCTGCTCTATCATTTCCTGTAGCCATTCTGCTTTCTCACTGATGAAGAGCCTCCCAGGTCCTGAGGACAGGGCAGAGTGTGCACTTCTAGATTTACACACTGAGCAGGGGAACCTTTCTATAGCTGCTGTACTCTAATCTCAGATCTGCAGACTGTGTAAGGCCCTTTCCTCATCAGCATGTGACTGGGATGAAAGAGAAACAGTCTGCCCACCGTTCTTCATTTATTGTTCATTGCTCATGAAATATCTCCTCTAAGTCAGTTAAAAGTTTGCTGTTCGCTGTGCCCTAACCACACAAAGGGTTGTTTCCTTCTCTCTGCTTCCTATTTTCTACAAATTTTGTCTATATATAACAATTATGGTATTATGATTCCTTAAAGAACACGTTTACCACTCTTATTTGTCCAGAGCTCCATTCACGTTATCTACCCATCTTTCCAATGGAGTCTTCAGAGGACAGATTCTGTGATCCATATAGATACCAAAGTCTGAGTGTGCTCGTCTCTTGTAAAGCATCCCAGAATATTTGCAGGGTAATATCGAGCTATTCTCCTGCATATGTAATACCTTGAACAATGTCAGTGATGTATATATAGATAGTAGTTGTATTATGTAGGGAAAGATAGTAAAAAAAAATCTGTACATGTTCAGTTAAGATGCAACTGAAAATGTGTCCTATTTTTGCCTAATTAAATCCACAACTGAGGAACCCATAGGCAAGTAAGGCCATTACTCTATTGTTCAATATTTAATACATAGATGAAGGAGAAAGCTTTTGAGAATCTCACCATTTAATCTCCATCCTGACATCCTGTTCTTTTTATTTTCTAAAATTACTTTTCTCTTTCTCAATTAGCTGTTTTCTCTCTTTCTCATCTACTGTTTTGTATTTACTATAGCACACATTTTTATCTCCCTACTTCGGAGAGCACTTGAGTTTCTAGAACTTCAGCCATTTTTCCATTAATGATTTAAAAAGTATTTGTTTTCAGGCATAACTTAGTACTTTTCTTGAAAGGGTTCACTCATGTTTAGTTGGTTGTTTCACATTCCTTGTTTATTGGCCTTGTGAGAAACTTAAACATCCAGAGAGGAAGAAAAGAGGATTAAAATCTGTGTCCATTTTCAAGTAAATCCTGGTATTTAATTATAAGTGTAATTTTCAAGTAGTTGTGAGTCAGACATGCTAAGCACTTTGCTAATGTTAGTCATTTAACCTTAGCAGGAGTCTTTGAAGGCAGGTAGATTTATTATTTCCACTTTGCTGATGAATCTCATGAGGTTTGGAGAGAGAACTTTCTATCAACTATTGGCTAGAAGCAGAACCTGAATTCTGTCATTTATTCATCTCCCTCAACATGAATAAGCTAGAAAGATACATGGTGTGTGGCTTTAGCAATAAGCATTTTGTGACATTGCTACTTCCCCAATTTTTGATCCAGTTTTCTTCAAAGAAAGTGGAGCCTGCTATAGGCCTTACCTTCCTATGGCCGTGCAGTAACTGGGGCCTTCTAGGCTCTTCCAATGTGTCTTCATTAAGCTGCCACTAATAAGAAAACTTCACTCTGAATTTACCAATCATACTTTTGTATTCATCAGATAAACCAAAGCATTTTATAGGTATAAAGTGGCTTTTTTTCTAAAGCCTTCATCAAGTGGTATAGATAAAGTTTTGTTGTGATTCCAGGCAGGACATAGATCTATACTGGGATCCTCTTAATCCCAGAATTCACAAGGAAAAGCCAATTCTACCATTTGGGGCCACATTTGAAGTAAACTTTATTAAATGTTAAATACTGGCCAAGAGATGGACTTTGGTCAGGATCACTCACTTCCTAGGTGAGTGGCCCCAAGACACCTGCTGCAAAGTCTTATAAGGACAAACCCATAAGCCACCATATTTTCCCATGAGACTTTTGTTCCAAGAACTACAACTCCCAGCATCCCAGAAGGTACCTGGTACTTGGGCAAGTAAGTGGTGCTTGCAGATTAATTTTGGATATTACACTCCATAGCACCCTTGCTGCAAAGAGAAGGGGACACAGAGATGACCTCATCGTGGTAATAATTCTTACAGAAGAGAAAACTATGAACTGACTGTAAGCCACACTCCTCAGGAAAAAAAGGCAGACCCAACTGTGACTTCAAGTTGGCTATTCTATGGACCTTCTAAAGGTTTTGACCTCTGAATTGGTAGTTTTGATAATATATTTCCTTTAATCTGTGAAATAAAAAGCAATTGAATTCTGTAGTGGATTGTGACTGGGAATGTCAGGGTGTGTTTGCACAACAACGGATGTGAGGGTGCCTGGGTGGTCTGTGTTGGCACAGGGAGGTGAAGCTGCTTAATGATTGTGTTTTAACAAGTGAAGACTCAGTGAAAATTTTATATCTGGCTTTTCTTTATCCAAAGAGTTGTACATGACTATGGATATTTTGGGAAGTTCTGGAAATTTAGACACCAGAAGTAGAATTTTGGCTCCTTGGCCAGATGTGCAACTGTCAACAAACTTACTTTGTTCACATCTGAGTGGAAGGTGTGAGAAGCACTGCCTTTGTAGGATATTATGAGGATTAAATAAAAATATTCACATAAAGTAGATGAAGGGATACCCCCAGTGTTGAAGAGGCATGTGGTAATCCTAAGTACAAGCTGTGCTCCTGAGATTACACTGCCTAGGAAAATATAAGGGGTCTGAGACTTTGCAATGAGTCACATTTGATAGTGGTGAAAATAATTGACTATTATAATCAATGTGGAGTAAGCCTTTATTAAATATTAACCTTATAATGGACTAGAATACAAAAAGAAAGTAAGCTGGACCTAATTCATATGTCCCCATCACACAGTTTTGCTCTGCATCATCTTTCTAACATAAATTATTTTTTCTCTAGCCATAAAGACCACCATAATAATGCTCACATTTTGAAACTACTGACCTGTTGTTCCTAGGATGAGGTAGAGTCTGAGCTGAAGGGCACTCGTGATTATCAGTAGAAGCTGCACAGCCATCTCATACCTTTCCTTACATAACCGACTTCCAGGGGAAGAGGATAGAGAGTGATTGCTTCAGAAAAGCAAAGTTAACAGTCTAAAGGCAAGAAAGGCAGTCAGGCCAGAGCACAATCTAAGGGCCATCTCCAGTGTTGGCAGCCTCCTTAGGATCTGGATGATAAACAGACTGTAATGTTTCAAGACCAAAAATTTTGTATTTAATTCCTTCCTCGCTTACTAGGATAAAGAACTTACTCTGGGGGATTGAGTTTGGTGACAATAGGCTGTGTATTAATTTATTTGATGCCTGTTAAGACTTAACAGGCAACCCCCTTACTACCCATTGCCCTATGGAATCTGTTTTTCAGAATATCAAAAAAAATAGCATCATTTTCCTACTATTATTCCAAGAAGATTTTCTTGGTAATTTCTTATAGAGACAAAAGAAAATAGCCTTCTTTTCATAAAATATGCTTAACTAATATTATATCCTTAATAATACTAAATGATTATGAAAGAAAAAGATTCATTCATTCATCCAACAAATATTTATCATCACTAAAGTGTTGTATTGAGTAGAATGGGTTCTGGAACTTAGACAGGGCTCAAATTCTGCCTATTCTGGTTTTCGGCTGTGAGGTAGATTATAAGCCAAGCAATTATTAAGTTTATATTACTTTACCTGGGACACATAGATTCAATCATGTGATGAATAGTGGAGATAAAGTCCAAGGTTGTACTTGTTTCACTTTGAAGTTCAAGTCCTTTAAGTGCTATGTACAGCTTCACAGCCATGAGGTGTGGCAAAGCAGAGACTGTACCCACTGCCATCCCTGGAAAGCTTGCCTTAGATCACCATTATCCAGCTTAACCCCAGGAAAAGCTAGTGCAGGAACCCAGGTGTTTGGATTCTTGCTTCACTTGCTTTTTTGACTATGCAGTACTGAAAATATTCACAAGCATTTGAAGAATGGTTGGAAATACTGACTAAACCTTTAAACTATTTGAACACTGCCCTATTATTTATATTATTCTTTGACCAAGTTATATATGCTTTTATGCTCTGTGTCACCTCTGTGAGTTGGTCAGTTGTTTTGGAAGCTAAATGTTGCTTCCCAAAGAAACGGTAGCTGAAACAGAGATTGGATTCCTAGAATAGCCAACAAAATCAGAACTGTCTGGACATAAAAGTACAATGTTCACACAATCCACTAGGTTCTAGTGACTGTTTGGTGTTCTGGGGCAGCCTCAATCACAGAAGTAGAAGCCGTGTTTACTTGGAAGCAAGATGGAGGTAAACAGAGAGAGGCCACCCTCACAATAGGTCATTCATTAGTCCATGATGGTTGGATAGTTTTCATCCTCCTACAATAATTCCACAGCAATATAAGCACAGAAGTTTCTGACTTTTATGTGAGAACAGTAGCCATATACTCTGCCTATAGATTATTGAGGTACTAGTCTGACTCTAAATCCTGAGCACTGCAGAAAGTGACTATTCGGAATTCTCATTTACACTTTTTAAAATCTAATAGTGCACTGCAACCCTGACAGATTCAGTGATGTTGGGAAAGTATGCCAGGAGAAGGACCAAAGGGCAAATCAATATCAGTCGCATAAATATGAAAGGAAATTGTGTGGCAATACCACAAACTGCCTGTGTAAGAATCTTAAATTTGTGGAGAAATATTTTATACTGTGTGGCTTACCTTTTGGCAAAACAACACACCCAAAGGAGTCCCAGGACTCTTTCACATTTCAGAACTCTTACTTTCATCAGTTCACTAGTGAAAACGAAAGGAACTTTTCTCAGTTTACTTTCTTCTTTGGAATCCTGAAACATTTGCCTAAGATATTTTAAATACTTTGTATTCATTAAGTGGTACCTTTAAGTCATTTATACAAAATACTTGTCTTAAAATACACAGAATAACTCCTGAACTGTTAGAAAATTGGGGGTTCCAGGAAGGAAGTGGTATAAATTATTACCACGATAAAGTTGACAAAATTAGGACCATGATAACATGTGTCTAGTTCACTGAATCTACTGAAAAGATGTGTTGGGTCATTTGAGTGGTACCAGAGCATCAATACACATTTGTTTCAGATCTCAGAATACCACCTTTCAGAGCACAGGCTCTTGTCTTAACATGAATGCTGATTTTCGGGAGGTAGTAGAGTGTTAGAAGGCAACTCTCTTTGGCGTTCTCCCACCCCTGTTTTTTCTCTTTTAGTTCTCTCACAAGCATACCAGAGAAACTAGACGGTTACTCCCCAAGACAGATCGCGAAAACTGAAATGCCTTTCTTAAGTACAATCTATAAGCGCTAGAAAGTAGTTCATGCTCTGATTTTCTTTGTCTTTTAGTATGATACACAGACATTAGAGAATTCACTCACCTATCCTGCCTGAAAGTACAGCCGCATCCTGATGAATCCTGTACTAGACGCAGCTGGGGAGAGAATGCTGCACTGAATGGCGGAAAAGAATTTGAGCAAACAGGAGCTGCAGCATTCCCTTCGTGCTTCCATTGTGTCTACTCACGCTTTCCCGTGACTGGATGTCGTGGCATCCAAGCATTGCTCCCTGAGCTTTGGGTCCGGAGTTTGGAAGGATTCTGTATCAGACACGGGCCTTTGTTTTTTGTTGATTTACTCAGAGATCCCTTGTGAGGGATGAGGAGATGCTACTTTTCACCCCTACACATCAACAAATATGTGCTGTACATATTTTAAAGGCAGTCTTCAACATAAAGAAGGTCTAGGTAACCATTTAATCACAAGAATCTTCCCTTCAGATAGGGGAAACATTATAATGACATTATAATTTCAAAAAGAACAAAATGAATTAGACATCTTAGAAAGTTGTCGTGATACCAAATTATTAGTTTAACAATTAGTAATTAAAATAAGTGAATAAAACAATTTTCCATTGAAGTCTCAATGACAGTATTTCTAATTATCTTCGTGATTCATGGATATCTATGAATGGTTCTGGCACCATTAAAAATTAGTGACTAGGCCAATTCCTAATAAATTAGTGAATTATTAGTACATTTTTATAAAGGTGAATATGGTAACAGCAAGTCTGTTGTTTAGATTTAGTGTCTATAGGTACAGATAATGGGAACACATGACTTTCATATAGTAGCAACAAAATTCATTCATTAGTAGTCTTCAAAAATTAATACTTTAAAAAGCTAAGGTGTGTTAAAATAATTTAATAGTGTCCTTTGGTTTTAGACATAGACATTAGATATTAAATATTTCATACAATGAAACTTTTAGTCACATTATAAAAACCTCAACTAATTTTAAATTTTTAAATTAGTGCCAGTGAGATGGCCTAGTGGTTAAGAGCATATGCTGCTCATCCACAGAATCATAGTTTGGTTGCTAACACCCAATTCTAGTGGCTAAAAAACACCCATGAGTCCAGGACCAAGTGATCGATGCCGTCTTCTCGTCTCTGCGTGCACCCATGCACAGTGGCATTCACTTACAGAAAGACACACACAATTTAAAAATTAAAATTTCTAGTTCTTACAACACCATTTTTAAATTAATTGCTAAATTCTAGAGTTCAAAGGGTATTATTTATTAATAAAAATATATTTTTGATCAACATTTAAAATACATTCGAAGGAATCAGAGTAATTTAAACGATATCATTCTAAATTTAAATGGGTTATTTTCTTCTTACTAGAAATATGAGTCTTCTGAGTCTTTGTCTAAAAATATCAGTTTGGAACTTAGAATGATGCATTACCTCAATTGTTTGTGTATTGGACTAGTTTATTTCATTTTTCCAGAAGCTCAGTAAAATATGAAAGTTTACATTTATTTAATGTGACTTTGTACTCTGACTTAGGTAATGCTATATTTCTTATGAACTATAGAGGGAGGAGATTTTTACATCAAGACGCCAGCTATTTTCTCTTTTTAAAAAAATCAGTGGCTACATACATTGGGAGGCATTACACTAAGTGTCATTGACCCAGAATGCTCATGAAATATAGTGGTAAAACATGAGATGCTGTCTTGCTCTGTTTGTCAGCTGGGCTATAGCTAACCAAGCATTAAAAACAATTTAACAAATCATCATCTGTCCTGAAAACCATCTTTATAATTTTCTCTGGCCATACAGAATGTACATACCACTTTTTTATTTTTAGAGAAGTTTCAACAAACATAAATTTTATTTCCATAAAAATCTAATAAAAGGACTGTGGTATCTCATTCAGTAATATACTTAGATTATCTTTAGTAGAGGTTTGAGATTGTGCTAACTGGGAAAATAGTGTTGCAGGTCCTGGCGTCACGAAACCAACAAAAGAACAAAGTTGAGTTATTTATTAAATTTACCATGTAATTAAAATTTCATACCTTTTTCTAATGTATGGACCAATCCAATGAAGAAGAAAAATATTTCAGTGAAAGAAAGACAACTCAGAAAATTCCGGAACTGAAATAAGTGTCCTATGGGACAGAACAAAAAACCAAGATTGATATGTGAAAAGTGGGGAGTTGGAAAGCAACTCAGAAGACCATGGAAAGCATCATCAGCCAAATAAGAATCACACGTTTTCCTCAGAACAGACCAAAGCTATTTGAGAATTTTAAAGTTGAAGCAAAGTCTTTTTAAATATTTGCATTTTGAAAAACGTGAAGAATAGATTAAAGACCAGCGCAGGTGAGTACAGTGGGGTTAGCTAGCCGATGTGGGGCGGGCTGGTGGCTGTGGGGGGGATGAAGAGCATGCAGTAAAATCTGTTTGGGAGATCAGTAACAGGAGCTGGAATAGATACCAGTCCCCTGAGAGTTCGACTTTCAAAAAGTGACTGGCATATGGGGCTCTCCCTAGAGATACAAAACAGGCATTGCAAGGACTCCGTCACATTTATGATGCAGTTTCATACTGAGGTACACAGGTGGAAATGTGAAAGGGTTTGTGGTCCAGAAAAGGATCTGAAATGAATCCAAAATCCTGAGTGTATGCAGGAAACAGAGGGATGAAGTCTTCCACGAAAGAACATCGGAGTGGGGGGGGCGGGGGGAGGGAAGGGAGGAGAGGGGAGGGGAGCGGAGGGGAGGGGAGGGGAGGGGAGGGGAGAAGAGGGGAGGAGAGGGGAGGGGAGCGGAGGGGAGGGAAGGGAGGAGAGGGGAGGGGAGGAGGGGGAGGGGAGGGGAGGAGGGGGAGGAGAGGCTGTAGGGAAGGAAGCAAGGGTGGAGAGAGAGTGGGGAGAGTGGGGAGGAGATGTAGGGCGGGAAAGCACAAGAGAGAGAACAGAAATTGGTGGGGGACATCTCTGGGACAAGGAAGGCTCCTGGGATTGTATGGGGGTGAGACTTCTAGCAGCAGGGGATGTGGAGGCTGAAGTTGCCACCTCTTGTAGCCGCTGGGGGACTCCCAGTGGAGGGAGGGTGGCACCGAAACCCTCACAAAACCTTTGACCCAAAATTTGTCTTGCTTTCAAGAAGTGCAGGGATAAAGAAGAAGCAGTGATCGAGGCAATGTCAAACCAGTGACTGGCCCAACTTGAGACCCACGCCATGGGAAAGAGCCAACCTCCGACAGTATTAATGATACTCTACAATGCTGGCCGACAGGAGCCTAGCATAACTGTCCTCTGAGAGGTTTCACCCAGCAGCTGATGCTAACAGATACAGAGATCAACAGGCAAGTAATAGGCAGAGCTGGGGAGAGTTTTGAGATTGGAGGAGCTGGAGGTGTCAAGGTCACCACTAGAAGAACTACAGAGTAAACTAACTGAGCCCATAGGGGTTCACAGAGCCTGAATCCCTAACCAAGGAACATGAACAAGCTAGACTTATGCCCCTGTATACATATGTAGCAGAAATAAAGCTTGGCCATTATGTGGGTCCCTTAACAATGGGAGTAGGGCCTGTCTCTGACTCTGTTGCCTGCCTTTGGGTCCCTTTCCCCTAGCTAGGCTGCATTGTCTGCCCTCAGTAGAGGACTTTTAGGCCTGCTGAGACTTGAAGTGCCAGAGTGGGTTTGTACCCATGGGGGGGGGGGGAGGGGGCCCTTCCCTTTTAGGAGAAAAAGGGGGAGGGGAGAAGAAAGAAGAGAGGCATAAGGGTGGGACTGGGAGGGGAGGAGAGGGGGAGGCTGGGCTCAGTCTATAAAGTGATTACATAAAGAAAGGAAAGAAAAGAAGAAACTTTGTGTTTGAGAGGAAGAGATTTTGGGACCTGGAGAAGGGTTGGAGGGAGGAGAAAAAAGTGTAATTATATTTTAATTAAAAAATAAAAACCTGTTTATTTAAAAAGCCAATCAGATTACATTTAATTATATATTTGCATATGCTAATGTCGCTCCACTTTTTGGATTCCTTATGTGAGAGAAAATATGTGACAACTTTCTTTTAAGGGTAATATAATAAGTTAATATTGTCAAAGTATATTTATATGCATGGTTATTATTTTATAAAATCACTCTATGGTGATTTCATAACTCAACTCAAGCATCTGGCCTATCTGTGAGGAATTCTTCTTGGCTGGATCATTTAAAGTAGGGGGACCCATCCTGAATTTGGGCCACATCTTCGGGCATCAGCCCACATAGAAGGATGCAGCAGAAGGAAGCGTTTGCCTTTGCTCTCTTGCCCTCACTCTTACTTGCAAGTTTATCTACCCTGCTGAGACGCTCATTTTCTGGTATTAGAATTGACTCATTTGGTCCCAACATAGATTGAAGACCAGCTCAGACATGGGCACTGAACAGCAACTAGATTCTTGGCCTTTCTGTCAGGAGACAGCCATTGCTGGACTAGCCAGCCCATAGCCTGTAAGTCATTCCAATGAATTCCCTCCTATTATACATATATTAACCAACCCTATCAATCCTGTTCATTTAGACGGCCCTGACTAATACACAGAATATCCTTCTTTGCTGGCACCAACAGTGCCTGAGAGTAAAGAGCTCTCACTTCCTCTCCCTCAGAATGAGACTCCTTCCACTGAGAACTAGTGCTAGTCAAAGCTTTATGTGACAACCTTTTAATTTTTGACGTCAGTTAACTTTCATTCTTTCTACAAGAATCACAGTGTTGACGATGCTTCAAAAAGACAGAAGACAAAGTGTATAAGCACAGAACGTTACCCACCACGTCCGTGTAATCACTCAGGAAGAACTTCTATGTGCTTAAGGATAACAGGAGGCCGTGTAGAGCCACGTGTTCGAATCTGTTTTCTCCATCACAGTATGCTCTTCTCTAGAATAGTCTCTTGCACACTGTCGACAGCCAAGAAGTATTTGCTGAACACAAAAATGGCAGCTTACATTCAATAAATTCTTGCCCTTATAAATGTGTTGCAACATCGCTTTCTGTGGTTTTGCCGTTGCTGTGACCCAGGCTCTCTTTCATTCTGCCTCGCTGCTTTTCTGTACTGCTGCCAATCACTCCTCACCCCCCACCGCCTTCTCCTCCAACAGTGTCTGAACGTTTGGTGAGTTTGTGGCTTCTTCTTTCATCTTGTCAAGATGTTAATCAAGGTTTTTTTTTCACTGTTCAGCATCTGTATCTATTTGAGAAGTTTTATTTGTGGGCCAAAGAGGAACACAATTGATTGGTAATTTAGTGGGTCATCACTTAACATAAAACCATCTTAACAGGGCATAGCTACATGTTAGACTACTTCATGATACTTAGATCAGTTATGTAAGTATTGCCTTTCCATGGACAAACTGAAAAAAACTACACAGCTAGATAGATACTAGTATCTAGGTAGATACACAGCTAGTATCTATCTAGCTGTGTAGTTTTTTTTTTCAGTTTGTCCATGGAAAGGCAATATTTATATACTGGATGGCGGTGGGGTAACAGATACACAAGCCAACGCTTCTGCATCTGAAATGATTTTCCTTTGTGGTCACAGACACTCGGTGACAGAAGATAGATCACAGAGTTTCCATAAAAGACTTCTACCTACTTTTTCTGGCGTTGAAGACAAAAGAAGGTGTTTGTGTAAAGGAATGTGACTATATGAGTGGCCTCTAGAAGAGAAAAAGGAGAGAAGGACCCTTGCAATATTCACAATTGTTATGATCATGCAGACACCTCAGCTTTGACTCAGTGAGACATGTACCAGTCTCTGTAACTCCAGAACTGAAAGATTTTTTAAAATTACATGTAGTTGGTTGGGGGTTCAGGCATGTGGAGGTAAAAGGACAATTTGTAAAACATGTTCCTCTCTTACCATGTGGTCCTGTTGATTGAACTCAGGGCCTGTGCCTCAGTGATAATTGACTTTACCTGTTGAGCCATCTCAACAGCCCAGAAATTAATTTTTTTAATTTAGGCCATTAATTTTGTAGTGATTTTATATTATAATAGTTGAAAAGGAATATGCTATGGCTGAGTATGTTAGCACTAGAAGAAGATACCTTGGTAGGTTAGGCTTTCTGGATGGAAATTCTCCTTACAGAGTATTGATCGGATGGATGGTGTATAGCCCCATTGACTTCTACACAGCTCTGGGATTTTGACTCATGTGGATATACTTAGATATGTGTCTGTAGAGCTCTACCTTGAGCTGTACCCTCAAATGATATTGTAATGCTCATCATAGCATAATACTAATTAGGAACATGAAATATAAGAGAGAGAGAGTTCTCAAGGTACACCAACTTCTTCCTTCATTTCTTAAAAAAGGTTTTATATCTTGTAAAAGATTTAAAAATCTGCAATAAATAAATGTATTGCTTTCCATTACTCTGATAAACACCTTACATAGTCAGGTGATAAAGACAAAAGACTTAAGGTGGCTCACAGCTTTGTAGATTTCAGTGCATGTCATGTTGTTCTTGCTACTTTTGTGTCTGCAGAGAAACAGCATATCATGACAGCGTACCCAGTGGAACATAATGCTCACCTCATGGACTAGAAGTGAAAAGGAAGAAGTGTTCCCTTTAAGGGAATATTTCAATGAGTTTAGAACCTCCCACTAGATTCCACCTCTTAAAGAGTCTAGCTTGCTCCAACATCACCACATTAGAAAACAATCCTTTCTGAAACATTTGTACTTCAAGCAATGGCATATAGTTTAGATATTATATGCCACTGCTTGAAGTATATATAAGGTAGGCCTATTTGAACCTTCTGCCTCCAGATTTCAGACTGCAAGTTTTGGAGAATACACTTCTAAAATGACATTCTTTTTTCAAAAAACCTACCATTTATATGCCATAGATTAAAATGTCCTCCTCAAATAGATGATGTAGCTCATATGTTGTATACAAACACACACAAACGTGAGTACACACATCCCCCTCCCCACAGAAACACATGCATGCACACACACATGCATTTATTAATGGAATGTATAAATTTGTGTTTTCTTAGAACTTATGGACAAAGACATGCGTTGGAAGTCCTATGAAAATCATAAACTCCAAGTTGATGTAACACCACATGAAGGACTTCCTTCAAACGGTGATGTTTGTCTGAGAGTGGCCATTATACCAATAAGATAGAGAAGAATCAGCAGATGGATGAACATTTACATCTAATATATGAGACAAGCAATCTATAGGCCTTCTATTGAAAACTGAACAAAACATGTTTTTGCTGGAGATTAGCAGCCAAAGGGCAGCCTGGAAATACCCTGCAGTGCTGTTCACCCCGTTCCTTGAGGGTAATGCTGGGAGCAAATGGAAAGCAATTGTAATGACTTCTAACCTGTTACTTGCCAAGGGTCAGTTATGGATGATTCATCTCATGATTGAGGCCAGACTAAGAAAGATGTAATGAAGAAAAATACAAAATTGTGAGAACTTGGCTCAATTTCTTACTCTAGGAAAATAAGACTAATTAGACCCAAATTGATTGTAGTCATAATATTTTATGATAATTTAGCTATTCTCTTCAATTAAATGATAGTTGGTCCTATGGTGAACTGTTTTTGCTAATTTGCAGTGTGATCATGACTCAAGGACAAAGTGATCCAGAAATGGAAGTTATAGCAGACCAGAATGTGAGAGTCCATACATACTGAAACAAGGCAAAGAAAAACTTTGAAAGGAACCCTCTTCTAATTTCCAAATTTTGCTTTCTTCTTTCCATGACAACTGTTAGGAAAAGTGGATGTATGAGGAATGGGCTGTTTCCTTACACTCTGGTGTAATTGCAGTACAAAGACCAAATATAACTGACATTTAACATGTCTTTAAAGGGAATTTTATTGGGGAAAAAAAGCTTGATCATTAAGCAACATCCTTGGCATATTAAATCCATTTTCATATATTTGAATTTTCTCTGAGAACTAGCAAATCACTAGCTCTACCACTTTCTAGATACAGAGAGGCAAGAAAGTTCAAATTCTAAACCATTTTCATCTTTAGCTAGGAAAAAAATTACCTTTACATTAATAAGCAACTTGACAAAGTCCAAGTGTTTAGAAAATTTTTAAGTTAGAAAGACCTTAAAGTAAGACTTCCTCATTTATGTCTTGGTTCATTTTAGGTCAACAAATATGAACTATGACCAAGCACTTTGGGGATTTTAGAGTTTTGGCTATTTATGGATAAGTATTATCTAGTCTTTGATTTAATAGAATCTAAATATGGTGAGACACACAGAACAGAGGTGATGCCTGTGACAAGGTGGTAAAATGTGTGATTGATGTTTACATCAAAATCTCTAGTTTCAACCAAGTAAGAGTAAATAATTGAAGCTAATCTAAATTAAAAACCAACATACAAAACTCCCAGTCTCTGGTTTCTGAAAGGGCTGGGCAATCATGTACATAGCTTCAGAAGCTACAGCAGCAGTTCAAACAACATGCCTTGATAGGTTTATTATTTTTGATAAGCTCTAGAAACCACAGTTTGCATGAATCACCAACGTCATGAATCCCAGCTCCATGGTGGCCACAGTCACATGCAGAGCAGGGCGCTATTTGCACAGCTGCCTTTGTTGAATGAATGTGAACTGTCTTCAGTGCCTGCTTCTTTGTATTGCCAGCTGCCAGTTTTATCTCAGAGAGCTGTATCTGATTTGCTATATTAAAAGCTTTGTTTCTTTCTTATCTACAAGGCCAGACAAGATAGCAAGTCACCATAAATTCACCTTCAGTACTGGAGTATGTAGATAAAGGAAAAGAATAGAATTTAACCTTTAATGGAGTGTCTTTTGGCTGAAATGTTATTTTGAGGGACTTGCTCTTTGAGTAGTTTACCCAGTGAATAAGTAAATGCTAGGAGAATCAACATCACATTATAGTGAGAGAAAGAGACCAAAAGTCCACCTGGTGGGTACATATCATATCTGGTTTGTGAGAAACTAGGCTTCATTGTTGATCAGGAGGCCTTTTTTGAGCTCTAAACAGTGTAATGCCATTTGGTGAGTGATTCTTGGTGAAGAAACAGCAGCCTCTTTCTCTTCCACTTGACCCCTGCAAGTCCATTAGCCCACTCCGCACCTTCATGTCCTACACTGAAGAATATGGGACAGTTAGTCGTTATAATTGCCCCTCCCAAATGCCACTGCAAAGGACAAGTACACACTGTGTGGCTAATCACAAAAGGCGTACACCCGATACACACTGCTGTGCATCCTAGTGTGTTTCTAAGAAAGACCATTAAAGTTCTTCCAACCTCTGGGATAAAAAGGAACTGGCTTCCCTATTTTCTCAGGAACAAACCTATGTGTACATCAGGAAGTAACTTTTGTGAATATTTATTTCTTTTAAGGACAATAAGTTCCATGGCTGAACATGGTCATGATATTAGTAGAAAAATAAAAGCTGCTTGGGGAAATATGCACAAAGCATCAACTCAATCACAGGTCTTCATCAGTACAAGGAGTTAGGAAGGGAGCATGGGAGGGCTGAAAGGCCCAAAGAGGTGTCCTTAAATAAGTAACCTCAATGCCTGTGTGGAGGATGGATGGTGGCCTAATTTAGGTAGCTTTAATTATTGCCACACTGGCAGCCTGTGGGGGCCAACAATTGTTCAGTGCTATTAGAGACTGGGAGGTAAATGCTGTCATTACAGCCAGACCACACTCACCTTTATCAGATTGCCTTTGTGTCTGACGGCCCAGAGAAATGTCACCGCGTGAGTCAGCAGCAGGGTCTGACTCACTTCCTCCACCACTGTTGACAGCTACAAGACAGCTGAGCATGCGAGACTCAGAGAATAACTCAGAGACTGATGTTCAGAACTGGCAAGTGCTGAGAATTCATTTTCCTAGGCAAGGGCAGGCAGTGATTGAGGACTGTTTTAAAGAGCCCATAATGTTTTAGGTTCAGACCCAGTCGATTAGGTTATGGGGGAGGAAAGCCAGAAATGTGGAAGCCAAGGATCAAAAATCATAGGTGAAGGCAAGAACAGAGCTCAAGGAAGCAGCCATGGGGTAGACTAGTCTTTAGGATTTAGAGTCATATAAGTAACTACAGGAACTGGTGGTTGAGAAATGGTTGTGATCTACAAGAGCCTTCAGTTCTGGTACTGTTGGTGGCAGCATTACTTTATTTAATACTGTGACTTTCTGCAAATAAGTGTTGTGAAGCCGGTGTGATGATGTGCTCCTAGTACCCAAGAGACTAAGAAGAAGTATGTTGCCTAGCCAACCTGGATTAAATAGTAAGACCCTTAAAAATCGAAGGTTCGATGCTGGGGAGATGAGTTGGGAAAGTGCTGGCTAAAGCCTGCGGACCTGAACTGAATCTCAAGCACCCACAGAAAGAGCCAGATGTGCTGCTGTGCCTCTACGACTCTGATATCCAGCTCCAGGTTCAATGACAGGCTGTTTCTCAAAAAATAAGGAGAGTAAGACAAGAAGACATTGACACTGACTTCTGATCTCTGAATGAGTAAGCACACACACACACACACACACACACACACACACACACACACGCACACGCACACGCACACACACACGCACACACACACATGTGAGCGCACACATACACACACATGCACACACGTGCACACACATGCACACACACATGCACACACACACACGCGCACACACACACACACACACACACACACACACACACACACACACACACGGGGCTGGGAACATAGCTCAATGGTAGAGTTCTTGCCTCCTATGTGAAAGACTCTGGGTTTGATCTCCAACCTTATAAGAAAGAAAAAGAAAGAAAATAAGTGAAAGTTGTGGAAGTCAATATATACTGGTCAGCAGAGGATTCTGATAACAATTATTCCCGTAGAAACCCACTGGGTAGGGTTGAGAGAGCAGTAAACATTAATATCCAACTTAGGTTAATATTGCTATTATTTCCTGCATTGAGTACTTCCTTATCAGAAATGTCTATGTGCATATTACTGAGTCAATGAGGTGGGAATGAAATCCTACCTTCAAAATGATAAGGGTGCTTTGTGTATCCAAATCCACATAAAGTAAGAAAACATAAGAGTATATCAGGGAATTTATTAAGTGGGAGGGACTAATTCAGATGAAGCCACATGAGGAGTAGGAAAGCATTTCTCATTGGTCAGTAAAAGGAAGGATCTTACCTACTTGAGGAACAGGAACAGCTCATAGAACAAAACAGAGCTGGAGAAATGGAGAACCACTCTTTGGAAAGTTAGGTTCTAGGCAGGAGCTTAAGGATGGTTTGGATTACTACGGCACGACTCAGGGAGGAACGCCAACGGACTCTGGCTGGACCAGGTTACTTTGACAGCGTAGTCAGGGATGCAGAGGACTGAAGAACTCGGGACAGACAGAGGAAAGCAGAGAATTCTCTGCTCGGTCATCTCTCTGCTGCCTGCTTGGTTTGATGAATCCTATGTTACTCTTTTAAATCCAGACCAAACCTATGTTCACTTCTCTCTCATTTTCTGGGTTGTGTCTCACAGGAAATACAAAGTTTAGATAGAAAAGCTGTTTGGAAAACACTGGGTAAAACAGTTTTCTTAGTTTTAGATTCTTAAAAACCTTCCTGCTAGTACTGCATAGTAAAACAGTTAATACATGGTTTTATTAACATATATATTTTTCCCTGTTCATTTTCTTTCCCCTGAATTCTAAACAACTGAGAATAATGCTGGGATTTGCAGAAGGAAAAATGGACCCAGAATAGAAAGAGAGGTTCTTTTCACTAGCAGTTTTAAAAACCTATTATAAGAGTAGTGTTAAAAAGAAAGTTTTGGAAAGTAAAGGATCGAAACATCCCCCACATCTGCAGCATCTCAGAGTTACAAGGAAAGTGCTGATGCAGGGGGAACTGAGGCTCTGGCCTTGCCTCCGCCTTTCTAGTCACCTGCTTCCCCAGGCACAGAGGTGCCCACACCTCTGAATCACCGAAAGAGAATCTGGCCAGGCAGGTTCCACAGCTGCAAGAACATTTGTTTGCACAAAGAATTTTCATTTCCTGCCAGTGCTGAAGGAGTCTTAGAGCTTTTTGGCAAACATCGCACCACTTTAATTTCCTTTTATGGAAAGACGCCTTAGGTCCAGTCTGTTGTCAGATGTACCCTCTTCTTTCCTCTTCAACCCCAACCCCATCCTCACCACCCCCCAACCCCGCACTGCTTTTTCAACAGCTTCCTTTTTTTTTTTTTTTTTTTTTTTTTAAGAGTGAAACTCTCACCATCTCCCTAAATGGATGGTTTCAGGTGTGGAGCCGGAATTGTGGGTATTGTAGTTCTCTCGCCTTCCAGGGTTTCTGGTTGTGCAGCATCAGTGGCCCATTGGTAGGGATTAGAATGCTAGGTAGCTTGGTCAGGAGGAGAGCAGGTGCTCTGATTACCAAGACGCGTGTGCCTAAGCTGAAGAGAGCCGCCGGACTCATTTCCACAGATGTAAGTGTTACTTTTTAAACATAATAACCCTCTCGTTGTTGGTGTGTGCTGCACACTGGGAAGTTACATGATTTTCAGAAGCATTAACTAATAGACAAAAAGGCTTCTTTTCTAAGCCCTGCTTGAAGAAAATGGGAGGTAACTTACCAAAAAATCTTGTGTGACAGAGTTAGAGCAACACTTTGAGATACGGTTTAAAATAGCTTGTTTTTAAAAAGGATGAATGCTTTTTTTGTGGTTGTTTTGTTTTGTTGTTTTTGCCTTTGTTTTTTGAATGTACACATGAAAAGCAAATTGTAAAACAAAAACAAAGAAATATTGGAGAAAAATCATTTTAGCCTGGCTCAGGGCGTATGTGGTTAAAAGCCTTGAAAATACTATTTTAAAGGGCATCTGATCTGGATGTGTTGAAAAGATTGAGCTTTGGAATCTGGTGGAGTTGGAGTGACCCAATGTAAGAGTGTTTCCTCACCTGTAAAGTGCAGTTAGTCTACCACACAGCATCATAGTGTACTTAACACATGCTAGGCAGTCCTGACAGAGGTGGCCTAACCTCACCTAAATTAAGTGTCAATTAAGCTTCAAAAGATGATTAAATAAATAAATAAATAAATAAATATGATCCCAACTTCTTGAAGTCTCTAGTTCAGTTTCACACACACACACACACACACACACACACACACACACACACACACACGAAAGAAAGTAGAATGGTGGTTGTTTGGGTCTGGGAGAAAGAGGAAGTAGGAGTTGTTTTATGGGTGTACAGTTTTAGTTTTGCACAATGGAACCATTCTAGAGATGGTTTCTACAACTCTGTAAATTTAGTTGATGTCATTGTACTTTATGTTTATAGTTACGATGATGTTCTTATGCTTTTCTGCAGTAAAAAGACCAAAGGGAATGAAGTGAAAACTACAATGCCTTCCGTTTATTAAGCTATTCCATAAAGCACATCTGAATCTGAATTCATTGTGCCCAATTTTAGGTTAATATTGAGTAGCTATGGTATTGTGTCTACATCAGAACAGTTAAGAGCTGGTGGTGATGCACTTTAGACATGTTTTTAAAGTTCTCTGGATCTTACTGGTGATCCTTTTATGTCCTCCTTTACCTAACTACATGATTTCCTTTAACACATAATGTTAAAATTTTCAGGACTTTCTAGATAATATACAGAGCCCACGAATTATGAAGTATTAATTACTGTAAGGGACTTAAAGGCTTTAGTTATAATTCACTCAACACTTAAAAATGCATTATTTATTCCTGTTTCTCACCTTCCCTGTAGCTATTTTTTAAGCAGAATATTTTTACCTGTCTGTACCTTAGAAAATAAGACTATTAATCCAGACCTTATTAACAGTCATCTTATGCCTACAATGTACTAGATAATTTGATAAGTAAAATATAGTTTGAAATTATATTGAACTTGAATATGTGATTATTTAATTTGTAATAAGTCCTTTCTTTTTTATTAATTTATTCAGATTACATCTCAATTGTTTTTCCCTTACTTGTCTCCTCCCAGTCCTCCCTCCCTCCCTCTTTCATCCTATTCCCCTACCCTAAGTCTGTGACAGAAGGGGACCTCCTCCCTCATGATATGGTCACAGCCTATCAAGTCTCATCTTGGTAGCCTGCTTGTCCTTTCTCTGAGTGCCACCAGGCCTCCCCACCACGGGGAAGTGGCCAAATATGGGGCACCAGAGTTCATGTCAGAGTCAGTCATTGCTCTCCACACAACTGTGGGGAATGTCCTGTCCATTGGCTAGATCTGAGTAGGGGTTCAATGTTCACTGCATGTATTGTCCTTGGTTGATGCAATAGGCTGAGCAGACCACCCTGGGTCCAGATCCACTTGTCATGATGTTCTTCTTGTAGGTTTCTAGGACCCTCTGGATCCTTCTATTTCCCCATTCTCCCATACTCCTCTCACCTGGAGTCCCAGTAGGAAGTCCCTGCATCTATCACACTCTCCTGGAAATTGGAGACTTTCATGGGACATCCCTTTTGGGCTAGTGCCCAATTATAAGTGAGTATATACCATGTGAGTCTCTCTGAATCTGGGTTAACTCACTCAGTATGATCATTTCTAGTTCAATCCATTTGCCCACAAATTTCAGGATTTCCTTGTTTTTAATAGCTGAGTAGTATTCCATAGTGTAAATGTCCCACAGTTTCTTTATCCATTCTTCTACTGAGGGACACTTAGGCTGTTTCCATGTTCTGCCTATTATGAATAAGGCCACTATGAACATGGTTGACCAAATGTCTCTGTTGTGTGCTGGAGCATCATCTGGGTATATTCCAAGGAGTGGAATAGCTGGGTCTTGAGGAAGCCCTATTGCCAGTTTTCTGAGATAGCACCAGACAGATTTCCAAAGTGGCTGTCCTAGTCTGCATTCCCACCAGCAATGAAGAAGTGTTCCCCTTTCTCCACATCCTCGCCAGCATATGCTGTCACTTGAGTTTTTGACCTTAGCCATTCTGATGGGTGTAAGATGGAATCTCAGAGTCACTTTGTTTTGCATTTCTCTGATGACTACGGATGTTGAGCATTTCTTTAAGTGTTTCTCAACCATTCGATATTCCTCTGTTGACAATTCTCTGGTCCTTTCTTAAAATACCAGGTATGCCCTGCTATATGTGAACATATTTCCCTAGGGTATTTGGAGACCACCGAAGATAACAACCAGTACTTTTATGAGATATACCACGCAGATGTGAACCCTTTAGGAGTTATAACAGAATGAAATGAGATTATGGTAATTAGTACTGAATATATGGTAATTAACAGAAGTCACCTATAGTCTGGTTCCAGGAAAAGGTGTCAATTGTTTACTTAATAAAGTTTCTAGCATTATTTCACTACTTTCCTGAAGGGCTAGGCCTGGAGGCTGTAAGAATGTCTCAGGTAAGCCTCATCTATTCCGGAAGACGCTGCTCAACATAGTTAGCAGAAGGAAGGGCTCACTTATTGCTTACCTGAGGCCGTTCAGGGAGTTATTAATCCCACAGCATAGAAAGTGCAATGGGCAGAATCATGAGATTAAGCAGAATCTTCTCTAAATCTTTATTTTGAAATTGAAGGCACTGGAGGCTAGAAAAGTGAATGTGGGTAGAAGCCATTCAAACACAGAACAAAAGGATGCTTACCCAGAATGCTCTAAGATGTGGCAGGATGCTTACCCAGAATGCTCTAAGATGTGGCAGGATGCTTACCCAGAATGCTCTAAGACGTGGCAGTAACAGTGTAAAAAAACTTCTAGAGGATCCTGAGGGATGTGATGGATCTTCATCTATGTCTAGAAGAATGGGCAAAGTTGAGCTTTCCCGAAAAAGATGGTGAGATTTTTGCGCATACAGCAACCGTTTCTAGATTTTGAATCAACAAAGTTATTTTAGACAACATATAGGCTTGATAATCAACATCGTTGAAATAACAGGTTTAGAAGGCTGCTATTTTTAACATATCATATTATCCCAGGATAATTTTTTTAATGACTGGAAAATTCCTCTAACACATATTTGATCTTTCTTCATAATACCACCAAAATGAGCAATAGATTTTTATCAGGTAAAAAGTAGTTCAATTATTCTTTTAAAGTAACATTCATTCATAGGTATTGACTGTTTGTTGCACATATATATTCACAACATAATATAGTATCACGTTAATGTGATAAATTAAGCTTATTTGAGTTAAAAACAACAGTGGATTTCCAGACATATTAAATGAAAATATTGTTTGTATAGTAATTGGCAACAAGAGAGTCATAAATAATGAATATTAAGTTTGTTAAATCCTGAAGAAGAAAGAGTGCTAAACACAAAACTCTTGCAGTTCCCTTGTGCATCTGGAAAGGAGGGATATTGAGTATTCTGTGGAGGGGCCAATGGGAGGCTGGGGGTGACAGCACTGAAACTGGATTGGCAGTGGAAACTTCAAAGAGACTTGGACTTCTAGATAACAGGGAGTTCAAAAGTATCCAGTCTCAGGGGCTGATGTCTTAGGAGCTTTGCACGCCTTAGCAGATGCATCCAGGAGATAGCGTGCAGGCAAGCTGGGCCACAGAGAACAGGAATATCATAAGTCATAAAATCAGACTGATAATTCAAGCATGGATAATGAGGAGTCCATCAGAAAAGGTGAGTGGCACACATACATGTACGCACATGTAAGGAGATGTATGCAAGTGTGCAGGCCAGGCTTTGTCAGTGGCTGTCTGCCTTTATCATTTTCTGCCTCATTTTTTGGTACTATGTTTCTCACTGAACCTGTTGCCTAGTAGGTAAAAGGCAGAAAAATATGTTTCACAGTAAAGCGTTAGGGAATGCAGAGATAGGCAGAACCCCAGAGCTTACTGGCCAAACAGTCTGTCCAAATCAGTACACACATGCACATGTACACAGCGCCCCCCCCCACCACACACACATACACACACATTCCTGGAAAAATGAGACTATAATCATTCCATAAAAACACTGAGCAATAATGACAATCAAAGTTTTCAAGCTTGATAACCTAAGAGACTGCCAGTAACACCCTGGGCCATTGGAAATAGAAAGAAATGGATGCGTAAGCAGAAAGGGAAACTACATCTTTCATTTTGATGAACTGTGTCCCAACATGTTTATACTATGCTATTCCCCTAGCCAAAAATCAGATTTACTGTTTATTCTCATTATGGACAAGTTTGTTGATGAAATTGGAATCAACAAGCCTTCCTGATAAAGGACAGTGAGGCATGCCTGTCATCTTGGAAATTCTTACGTTTTTGGAACACTCCAATCTTTAAAATATGGTGAACAATTTTATTTTAAATGAGCTCTTTTCTTTTATCTTTCTTTCTTTCTTTTGGTTTTTTTAAGACAGGGTTTCTCTGTGTTACGAGAGCCCTGGCTGTCCTGGGATAGCTTTGTAGACCACCTGCTTCTGATCCAGGGGGGCTGGGACTAATGGTGTATGCCACCATACCCAGTACTACTTTCTTAGCTGATGATGTAAGGGATTGACTGACTTTTCCTTTAAATAACACTTAGTTTTGTTATAATTCACCAATAGCAAGTATGATAATGATAATAATAATGCCTAACATTACTAGAAAATTACACAGGCCAAGTAATGTATTAAATGATTTACTTCATTTAGTTAAATGCATTTACTTCATTTTGAGGGGCAGATGATAGCTTTTACTTAGATAATATTGTACTAGAAGGATTCAAATAAGTGCTATATTTTTACTAAAGAGAGTTTAAGTTTACCTAGTAAATATCAGATCTCATGTTTATAGTTCGTCAAAACTTTAACAAAACATTGTATACTTGAGAGAGGAAATTAAAGAAGTAAAACTTGGAAGGAATAACTTTTAGGCAACATAGACAACAGAGACTCTATATGGAAAAGTTAAGCAATTTATTCAAACATTAATTCAACAAACAATTTCTGAGCCTATACTATATGAGAGCTGAGTTATTTTGAAATACAGCAGCGATGACATCACTCCTCACTGATGACTAAGGTTGGGGTCAGGTATTTGGGGACAGAAGAGCAAAAGCACAAAGGGACATGACAGAAAGACGGATGGCCTGCCACTGTGGAGGCTTTCAGGGTCAGCCTAAGGAGTGTGCACTTTTCCCTGAAGTGAGGAAAAACTCCCTGTAAACCAACATTAGGCAAATGGCTGCAGCAATTATTTATTCTATATTCATTAAATATTTATTCTACTTGCAGTTTGCTTAGCGCTGAGGACAGAGGAATTAAGGCAGTTATCATGAAGTAGAAGTGACAGATAAAGTATAAAATTCATAATAAAATATGAGAATGCAGGCATGGGTTTGGGTCAGAGAAATGCCTCGCTCTGGCTGTGGCAGTTTGGCCGTGGAGGGAGGACCAGGTATGACATATACCAACATTGAGGTGATTGGATATCTTTTTTAAAATGTAGAATTTTAATTTATAAATGTACCCTGTTTGGTCCATTTAGTGTTACTGTGTATGATTTCAGGTTGAGCCCTTGGCATTGCATAACCAGTTAGGGCACTCACTCACCCCTACGGTAAACTATCATTAGCTCTCAGCATTCCTTGGTTGTCTGTAGTTCTTTGTTTATGGATGAGGCTCTGTGAGATTTCCTATGCTTCTGTGTTAATATGTCTGTCGGTGTTTTACTTGTTCAGGCTTGTTTAGGTAGGCATATTGTTGAGGCATTGTGGATAAAACTTCTCTGTCATTTTTTAGGAGGAACAATTTTGTTTTTTGCATTTATTTATTTACTTATTATTTTTTAAAAAAATGTCTTTATTCACTTGACAGCCCAATTGTATCCATCTCCCTCCTCTCCTCCCGGCCCTAACCTCCCTCACTCTTCCCCCTGTCCCCCATCCCCTACTCCTCAAGAAAGGGAAGCATCTCCCCGCAACTGACCCCAACACATTGAGTCAATCAGGACTGAGTGCATCGTCTTCCACCGAGGCCAGGCAAGGCAGCCCCACCAGGGGTTTGTGATAGGAAAACACGCAACAAAGTCCATATCAGATACAGCGCCTGCTCCTTTTGCTAGGAGACTCATATGCAGACTAAGCTGCCCATCAGATACATATGTGTAGGGGGCTTAGGTCCAGTCCATATATGGTCCTTGGTAGTTCAGCCTCCATAAGCCTCCTGGGCTCAGGGTATTTGCCTCTGTTGGTCTTCTTGTAGAGTTCATGTAACTCTCACCCTCACACTTGGAGAGAGAAGAGAAACCAAGGACAAGAGCTTCTCTGGGACAAGTTGGAGGCCTATGATAGGGTAGGCTCCTGGGAGGATACGGGGGGGGGGGGGTATAAGTCTACCTAAGACTCCTAGTAGTGGGGGTCATGCAGACTGAAGGGGACACCTCCCAGTCAGACAAGACTTCTAGTGGAGTGAGGGGAAGACCAACCCTCCCACAAAAACTTCAACCAAAAATGTACCCTGCCTACAAGATATGCAGGGATAAAGATAGAGCAGAGATTGAGGGAATGTCCAACCAATGCCTGGCCCAATCTGAGACTCACTCTATGTGAGAGAGCCAGCCCCTGGCAGTATTAACAGCACTCTGCTATAATTGCAAGGGAGCCTAGTATATCTGTCCCCTGAGAGTCTCCATCTAGCAGTGGATCAAAACAGATTCTGAGACTTGCATCCAAACATTATGTGGAATGTGGGGGGCCTTGTGGAAGGGGTGCGGTGAGGATAGAAGCACTAGGAGGCACAGTTTTACCACAGATTTTCTGGCCCATTGCTCTCACAATCATTTTACCTCCTCTTCTGAGATGTTCTCTGAACCCTAGGTACAGAAGGGTTGTTGTAGATGTACCAACTGGGGTAGGGAACCCATGATCAGTTGTGTTCTGCGTTTTGAGCAGTTGTGATTTTCTGTAATGATCTCTATCTACAGCAAAAAGTCATTTCTTTGCTGAGGATGAGAGGTACACTTATGTGTCTGTGTGTGTGTGTATGAATTTAGAATACATTAGGGATTATATTGCTTTAGTAAAGCAATGGAAATAAGTTCTCCTTTAAGATCAATGACCTCAGTGTTGATCCCCAGGTAGTTGGCTAAGTTTACAGTACCAGGTATGATTTCCCTCCTGTTGAGAGAGATTCAAATCCAATTAGAGAGCTGTTGGTTACTATCAAGGCATGACTATCCTAAGAGGTATCTTGTAATGCTCTTCTTTGTTGTGTTCCACAGGCATCACACCAAGGTGGGACTGTTAGCTGTTTCCCTCTCTTGGAAACTTGCGTGGAAGCCTCAGGTGCTATGAAAACTAGTCCTCAGGGATATTTTCAGTTCTGATCCATCTCAGATTCCCCAAGTCCTATATCCAAGGTACACAGAATCTTCAGCAATAGGGACTTATCTTCCATAGCTGAGAGTCAACCAAAGGCAACAGCAATAACCTGTATTGTTTTAGAAGTCTGATGAACTCCCCTGTCCATGGTCTTGGATATTCTTATAAAAGATATACTTAGCATTTTATAAAAATATTACGTGTCTTTTATTTTAAAGGTATTGTCTGTCTGCTTACTGTAATAAGTTAAAGAATCAGAATCATATTACCAGGAATGAACACCTTTAAGTTTATGCAAGCGTATCTTAGTCTGTTTGTACCTAAAATAGTTATTGAGAATGCTAAGTGACAAAAAAGGTTGTGTGGCCTTTCCATCTCACTTTACTGCACATTACTAATTGTTATGTCATTATTACATATTATTCTATAACAAACATCAGGTTAAGAGAAGTGGAGGGTGGTTTTTTTTCCCTACGATTATTTAAAACAATGTAGAATCTTCAGAAAAGGAACGAAATGAGTGACGTAGTATGATGGGAGTGAGATTAACTACATAGAAATTAGTAGATTAAGGACAATGCCTGGCGGGCAGGGAGGGGTCAGAATGAGTCTGGATGACCTCACGCTTTCTCATATTGGTGTCTTACTGGGTGGGTAATAGTGTTTTTGTTCCTTTAGATAGGAAGGACTGTAGGTGATTTGAGTTGAGGTTGGTGGACTTTGGCATGCTGTGGTCTTCCACACAAGGAAGTAATTGGACAGGTTTTGAGTCAGCAATGTAAATGGGTTAGAGATGGATATGGAATCAGCAGACTCTAGGTGTGGCTGCCTTCGTTGCTGTGATTGTGTTTTCCCAGTCCACACCTCTGTCAAAGCAACAGACAAAGCAAGAATGAATAGGAAAGGCCAAAGAAATAGGGGGAAATCCCACTTAGAACAGAGTTGGTGAACAACAAAAGAGAACTTTTTGAGAATGGAGAAGCTAGAAGTGTGTGCCACAGAATAGTCAGTGGAGAATGAATGATGTCCTATAAGTTTCATCACCAACCTTTTCCAGACCCACTTCTCCAGTGTTGCAGGGTGAGGCATCAGGTGACACGAGACTACGTTTCAGGAAACTCACATCTGGGGCAGTGGGTAAAATGCCTTACCAAAGCAAAAATGAAGACAAAAAAGTCAAGAAATAATGTGATTGGGAGAGGACTCTAGAAGAGGACAGTAAAGACTAAACCAGAGCAGAGATCATGGCATCAATAGAAAGAGACTGAGGCAGTTGGATTTGTTAACTTGATGTCTTTGATATATGAGGAAGAAAGTTGAGGTTAAGGGATCTAAGAATTTAATTGGAAATGAATGTAAAGATTGTAAAACAGCCAAAAAGGCAGAAGGATATTGGTAGAAATATGGTTGAAAGAACTGAGGCTTAAAGTTTATTTGGAGGTAAACAGAACCATGAGCAGCATTCTCAGACATCTTGCCGGTCAATGTCAAGGTTCTGCAGCTCAGGGAAAGGATCTAGCTGAGACTCAAGTATCAATCAACTTTTCCTATAAAAGCTGAGATTTGGAAGGAGGAAGAAGGCTGGAGCACTTCAAGGAGTTTGATGGACATGAGAGGAGAAGAAATAAAACAACATTAAAAACAGTCAAATAAATGTACAATAGAGAAGAAGCCACTGTAGGGAACAGAGAATGATACATAACAGTAGGAAAATCACAGGAAATTTAGCTGAAGAGGAGAGAGAGCATTAGACAGCCAAGGTCAAGGCCAAATCAGACAACAATCCCAAAGAAGCAGGAAGAGAACCAAACAAAATATGGGTCTCATCTTGGGAAAGCTCTATGACATTGTGATTTGCATCTTCTAAAAGTAAACTTTCCCAATTTCTCCCCTTTTTGGTGCATGCTATTAAATATTTACAGTGGGTTCTGTAAAATGTCTTTTAACTTCTTATTAAATGGATCCATAGAAGATATTTTATGATTTGGCTACATAGCTAAAAACTGACCTGCTTTGACTGTTGGCATAAGGTTATTGTGTAGTTTAAATCTTAATTACCTGTCTAAGTGTTGTGTAAACTCTGCTCCTCAATTTTCCTGCTGTTATGTCAATAAAGCAGCTTACAGCCAATCCATGAGCAGGGCAGAGAATAAGGCTGGACTTCCTGCCAGCCAGGGGAGGAGGAGTTAGGAGAAGAAGCTGGGGATTCATCCATGTGTAGAAGTCCAGGGAAGATCAGGAGGAAGGAGATGGAGCCAAGGAAGTGCAACAAAGGGCAAGTTTTCTGGGCATAAGATAAAATAGCACAGATGGTTAAGAACAGACTTAGTCTGCTCAACATTGTGTTGTGAAGCCTTGTATTATGAAAATCTCAATTTTTTGTGTAATTGCAGGGTTAAGAAATAAGCTAAAAGAAATAAACACAATTTTATAAAAATAGCTTCAACTTCAATTTATGAAAGATAAAGCTTATATACTTTCCTTCATAGTTTTTCTTATATCTTTTTCTTATCTTTCTTATTGGCATATTACTTATGAACTTATGTGATGCGTAATTTGTGTTTTAGAATACTGCTTATGTTTCTACCAATTTTCTGCTATCATATGTGTAAAGAAAAAAATGCCACAGATCATCTGTTTTCTGGGAAACACATTAATAGTGATAAACATCAGCCAGGTCCATAATAGACAACCAAAGGCAATTTTGTTTTTTGTTTGTTTGTTTGTTTGAGACAGATTCTCTAAATGTAGCCCTGGTTATCCTGGAACTCACTAAGTAAACCAGGCTGACCTTGAACTCATAAAGATCCACCTGCCTCTGCCTTGTGCTGAGATTAAAGGCGTGTGCCATCATGCCTAGCCTCAAAGGCAACTTGAACCCATATAAGTAGAATACAAGTGTTCTTTTGATTCTTCTCCACGTTCCTCATGTTTAGACTGGAGCCATCAATACTCCAGCAGCTGGAGGCTGGGTGGTGGGAGAGATGCTGCAGGAAAGAGTGGAGGCAGCCTGTACCCTCTTCCCAGCTCCCAAAAGGCTGTAGACCCACTTGGTGGGGAGCCTGATTTATACCAGGAGCTTGGTGTCCTGATGGAAATCTCCCTGAATGAGAGACACATCGAAGTGGATTATCTACTTTAGTCCACTTACTATCTGGAAAGGAAAACACTTTTTGATCTAGAAGTTCGTAACTTATATTTATCAGGTAGAACTTCATCCTGTCCACTATCCAATAATTCTAATATGTTATAGACTCGCTGTCTAGACAAGGAGGCATGGTCCTCTTCATTGCCAACTTGTTTGGCATTGGAATTCCACAGGAGCTGGTGAGGTACACCTCTTCTGTTGTCTGTAAAGGTGCTTGTTTGTTTGTTTGTTTGTTTTCAGACAGAACTGTGACATAAGATAAACCCTTGCCCCCTCAAGTTGTTTTTGTTAGTGTACTTTATCACAGCAACAAAAGAAGAAGCAAGATAGTTGGTCTTTGCAAAAGAAAATAAATGAAATTCATCACGAAAATGTTGCTTCATATTAAATATTTCACACTATGAAGTAAATATTTCACATATCTTCATTTTAAGGGGGTGGGAGAATAGCACAGGAGTCAATGGGAAGAAAGTAGAAGCCAGACATGAGAACTGAGTACTAAAATCCCAGCCCTAGGGAGGCCAAGGCAAGAGAACATGAGTGCCAGTCCTGGGTACACACTGAATTCAAGGCTCACCTCAGTTGGTGAGATTCTGCCACAAGAAGAGGTGGTTAATTTACTGTAAGTGACATGTAAAACCCACTTCCTGAAAACAGAAGATAGACAGTAAAGTATTTCCTGGACCTTGTGAAATTCCATTAGTGGATTGTACCCATGTTTCTGGCTGGGGTGGCCAGAGATGGCTTAAGAGTCTTACGCTGCACTCATGGAAATGTTTTCCCTGGATCAAGCAAAAAGAAAATTCAGCCCTGACTGTTGATGCATTGCTTTAGCTCCCCTCTTGTGCAACTGCTTGATTTCTTACATCTTGGGCTAAATCTGGCTGTTTGCTAAACTCAGAATTCCCTGTGATTAACCTATGCACTCTTGCCTGCTGCAATTTGACAACAATTTCCTTTCTCTTCCAGGATTTGTTGTTGTGAGATGTAATTTGGTTGAGACGACTAACTCAAAAGGTCTTTTGGTAATCTCTTATTTCTTTGGATGTCATGGGGTGTTTTCTTCAGTGTTTATTATTTTGAACCGTAACTTTATACTATTTGCTAGTGGGAGAGGTGTTTTCCTTTGTAACAATTTCTAATAGGCTTTTATATGAGCATATAATGTGTGTAGCTGCATGTGTGCTTTCATATGTAGGATATTGGCACTGACTTTTTGTTCCTTTTGTTGTTATTCATGACTGCACAGGAAAACTCATTGGGTCTTTAAAGCTAAGTGTGCATGGCTCTCCTCCTTTTATGAAAATGTGTACAACTCATTACTTTTTTCTCAATTCATCTTCTAGAGCAATTAGTTTGAGTTATAAGATATTTGTCTTATAAAGTTTAAAAACTGGCCATTTTAATTTTTTTTTTTAACTAAAAAGGGAGCCAGATTGAGAGCAGATGCCCTGGTGTTATCTCTGAGTGCTATGTGCTTTGTCTCATCAGTGTTACTGAGTGAGCACCTCTTCATCTATGCTGAGGCACAGTGCTCATGGAAGTAAAGGGTCTGTTTTTCTCCTACCCAATTTGAGCAATTTTAATTGTTTCATTATTTTCAGAGCATAGCTATGAAGAAATTGTTTTCTATTGTTTTGATATTTATGGAATATCTCTAGTGTTACCATGCGGTGTGCAGGAATGAAGGACTGTCATCTGAGCAGGTGAATCTCAGTGTCCGTTTCACCAAGCAAGGCCAGGGGTGGCCTCCTGACATCTCTCTGCCACCATCTAAGTTGAGTTTCTGCCTCACACGTTGCCCACACTCTCCCTCTGAGTGCAGTCTGCCCTTTGTTTTGGATAACCTCTCTGGCAGTACCTACTTTCTCCATGAGAAGTAGGCAGGAGAAGGCCACATTTTTGCCAGTCGTTTTTATGTGAACCTATTTTCTCCTTTAGCAACTAATACTTTTCCCTTCTTGTACGGCCTTATTTCGGAATCTCAGTGTCTTAGTGGCACATGAAGCAAATAACCCTGGCTACTTTTTTTCTAAGACGTTCCTGAGGATTGATAGGTACAAGTGTAAAACAATAGACCCTCCACAAATTCAAATTACTATGATTAGCCGCCTTTTCTTTCTACTGTCATCCAGTAGTGGCCGTCACAGAAGATACAGCATTGATGGTGAACTTGCATTTGAAGAAGTGTTTTATGTAGTGCCTACTCACTTAGACAGCTTTTCCCTCTGCACAGCCTCACAGAAAGGATTTGTTAAATACTTTCAGTAGCGTTCTCCTTTCCTTTGACTCTTCACTATTTTGTCTCTTCAAACTATTATTATTTTATCCTTATTGAGTCTTCGATTTGAAGGGTTTGTCCTGTGTCCAGTCAGGGTTGATGGGATTTATTATTTTAAACGAATTAATTGGGTATGATGTATATATTTGCCTATATTTTGATATCACGAAAGAAATTTGGACTCGGGACAGTGTAGGGGTCTGGAGGGAAAGGCTGGGAGTGAAATTTAACCTGGGAGGCCAGGTCGAGGCACTTATCAAGACACAGCTGGTAATCAAAGGGTGGAACCTGTAAGAGTGTTTACTGGTCTGGATAAACCGGAAATATTTACATTGGCCCATGTGTCACCTTTCATCCCTTTCACCCACTAGAGGACCAACTGCCAATTAAGCTGTTTTCCTTGGCTGTGCTGCTCTCTTCATTGTTTACATTATGAGCAAGTATGATAGGCTTGGCCCTTTATCCCTCTGAGATCTCCCATGCTGCCTTTGCATCTGAAGTCTAGTGCTCTTCAGAAAGCTCCTGGGACTTTACTCAAACACCAGTTTAATTAGTGCAAAGTTTCTGCAGCCCCAGAGAAAGAAAGCTGACATTGCTTTGACAGGTATCTCTAAAGCAGTGTTTTAAATTCGGTCCCCCTACTTTCATCTGTTCCTGGAGAATCACCTCTTTTCAGGATACCCAGGTGCTGTGGTCTTTATGGGATGTCTAGCTCACATCTAAATACCTGGCCTCTTCCTCATTCTCTTCCTCACCTGGGAGTATGAGTAAAAATGAAAATGTCCGGGGTAGCTTTAGTAACATGTCTCTTGAAAGCTATGACCCTAAATCTACTGTTAAATGCCAAAGAGTCCCTTGAAACTTTCCTTTCTATTCAACATTCAGTGTGTAGGGTCAGGACTTTGCATTTTAAAGTTCAAATTAAGCTTCTTACGTTACCCATGACCTACTTAAATCTTGTCAGGAATACGGAGGTGTTTTTATGTTTAATATTCCCCTGGAAATATTTATAAAGTGAGGCATATCTTCAGGCTATTTCATTAGCAGTTTATTGACAACAGGATCTTGACAGAATGCTCAAGTTTTAGTCAGTGATAGAGAAGTTCCAAGCCATATGCCAAAAACCAATGGCAGACCAACATTTTAAAAATTCCTAAGGATGAGACCAGTGAGATGTCTCAGTGGATAAACTTATTTGTCACAAACCCTGAAGGCCTAGGTTTGACACACATGGTGGAAGGAAAGAACTGACTCCTGTAAGTTGTTTTCTGATGCTCAAACACATTCTGTGGCAAATTATATTTATACATAAATACATTATTACATAAAATAATTTTAAAATTTAATTTATTTTTATATGTGTGTACATGTGTATGCAGGTGTGTGTGTACACATGAATGCACACCTATGTGTATATATACTCAGTGTGTGATTGTGCCCATAAAAACCAAAAGAGGGTTTTGGGTCCCTTGGAGTTGGATTTACAGGCAATTTTCAAGCACTAGTCATGAGTGCTAACAAAATTCAGGGCCTCTTGAAAAGCAGTAAGTGTGCCTAACCATTGAACCATCTTCAGACCCACATAAATACAATTCAAAAGTCAACATTACAACATAGATGAGTGAAGGACTGCAAGGCCCTACTCCCAGTTGCAGAGCTGTAAGGGTACTAAAGGAAATATAAAAACAACAAAAATCCTAACAAAACTGAAACCTGAAATTCACAATTGTACTACAATAGCTGGAAATTTCATTGTAAGACCGTCTGACTCCAGAGATTTTTTTTCTCATAGCCACACTAACTGAACCCTGAATAGAAAACCATCAACATAATTATGACCTTTTGGGCAAGTTTTAATTTTAGGTGAATATTGGGAGGGATCTTTCTATATTAACAAAAATGCATACTTGGCATCATGGGATCCAGTTTTGGACACTTGGATAGAAGGTAGGTGAGTACTTATAGTTGGTCATAGATTGCTGTGCTTTATTTTTCATACTTTAGGAGACTGAAGTCAAGGTAATATTCAGATGTGTGCCTTGGAGAACTCTTGAGTCCTTCAGATGACCCCAGAGCTCCCCTGACATAGGGGAAGTCCCAGGTGATGGGGATAAGCCTTTCTCTTCCTGTCTATATTTTTAATTTCTGGGAAATATTAAGTTTGAAGAAACAGATTCTTCTGTGCATTATAGATGTGTGTTTACATCATTCAGTTAAATTATTAAGCCCCTTTCAGTCTTGAAGATAGATATTTCTATGACAATTAAAAATTAACAGAAATCTAGGCTAAGTTGCCTTTGTAGCCACAGTAAACTCTGAATATGAGGGAAAACTAACTTTTTCTTAAGAGCAAGTGTTAAGATTCCAAGGAAGACTTTTTTCTCATGTCGAAATCCTAGAAGTAATTTACATGACATGGGGAGCAAATTCTTTGATAAAAGTTGAGCAAAAGTAGAACAAATTCCATGTCTGGTCAGGTCAGGGTGTCTTTAAGATAAGTAGTAAACCAAGGAAGCAGCTTAAGCCTTCATGCTGTGAAGACAATTTTGACATTAAAATGAAGCCATATACTCAACTTGTAAGACAAATGTTTTATTGAAATTAACCTAGATAAGACTGCATGGGAGAATGGCAAAGTAGAAGGATCCAGAGGGTCCTAGAAACCTACAAGTAGAACATTATGATAGGCAGATTTGGGCCCAGGGATCTCGCTCAAACTAAGGCACCAGCCAAGGAAAATACAGGCCATCAAACTTTAAACCCCTACCCAGATCTAGACAATGGACAGAACATTCTCCACAGTAGAGTGGAGAGTGGGATATGACTTTCTCACATACTCTGGTGCCTCACCTTTGACCATGTCCCCTGGAGGGGGAGACCTGGTGGCACTCAGAGGAAGGACAGCAGGTTACCAAGAAGAGACTTGATACCCTATGAGCATATACAGGGGGAGGTAATCCCCCTCAGGAACAGTCATAGGGGAGGGGAATAAGGGGAAAATGGGAGGGAGGGAAGAAGGGGAGGATACAAGGGATGGGATAACCATTGAGATGTAACAAGAATAAATTAATTAAAAAAAGGAAAAAAAAAAGACTGGGTAACTGCTATGTCATGAATGGTGAACGGGCTTTTTAGGAAATGTATGTAGACAATTTAGAAGTCACATTGTAAGTGCCTATGAGAAATGCAGACTTGATTATTTTTAAAGGCAACATTTTTATTAATTCCTTGAGGATTTCACACAATGTATTTTGATTATATTTACCTCCCACTTCCCCCCGACTGCTCCCAGATAAACCCCTAACTTCTCACCTCATCCCAACTTGTGTGTGTGTGTATGTATGTTTTAAATAATTTATGGATCTAATTTATGCTCCATACATATTCATTGATGTAGAGCCTTCCCCAGGAACATGGTTGACCTACTAGAAGCCATTCCTTTAAAGAAAACTGAACCATCTTCCCCAGAAGCCTCAGTCGTTAACAGCTTCTCATTTAGGCAAAAAGTCTTGTGAGACCCTTCTTCTCCATGTGAGAATGTTCACTGGCTTCATCTTGCTTGTCTCTTACGCAGCCAACTGCAACTGTTGCGGGTTCTTGAATGCAGCAGAGTTCTTTCATATCCAAAGGACAGTGTCTCTTTCTGTCCCTTTCTGACCTCTTCCATTTCCTCTTCTAGGATGGTCTTTGAGCTTTGAACGATGAAGACACAGATGTTCTGTCTGTAGTTGAGGGTTCCTTGGTTCCATTGATACTTACGTCCTATAGTTTGATGAGTTGTGAGTTTCTGCATTCATCACCTTCCACTGCACAAAGAAATGTCTCTGATGAGGACTGCCCAATACATTAATAGGCATAGAGCTGCTTGGCCTAGAGGGAAGTTTGATACTCTATCCACTCAGGAAAGGAGTAGTAATGGGGTCACCTTCAGGGCCCATGAGCTCCTAAAGCATGACTTGTTGGTCAGATAGATGGTAGCAGGCATGTTTCCTCCCGATCATAATTACATTCATAAAGCAAGTGTTACCCCACCACAATTACACCCATGGCATAGCTTGCTATGCTGGTCATTACTATAGTTCACAGGGTTCCTGCATGTTCATGATTTCTACTCCTACCTCCAGCAACCTATATAGCACCCTCCAGTACTGTGAGGCTAGCTAGCCGGGAAGGGCTTCCTGGTCAGCATCAGCATGATTTCTCTATGCCCTTTGTCAAAAGTGTATGGTGTCTTTAGCAATTTGTCTTATTGAGATCTGGTGGGCAGCTAAGAGCAGTGAGATCAGCCTGTATTGTGTTGCTGGTCTCTGGGATACCCCTGACTAACAACAAGAAGTTTATGCTTGGCACTAAGCTTTTTATTTGGCAACTTATGACTTCTAGTGGGAGCATTATCTCATCTGTAAGGGAATTACAATTAAGTTCATTTATGTGAACATATGTGTGTTTCTACATACATTATATATATAATATATATTATATGAAACTTATACAATAGTAGGTTTCTGTTTGGCATTTTCAAAGATATTTAATGTTAGCTGTCCCCCCTTAAATCCCCTCCTCTGGACTATGAACAATAATTTCCACTTTGCTGTGCTATGGTCTGTATTTGGAAAAAGAATTAGAGCTCAGGTCCCTCCCTGTACCACTGAGCTAGACATCAGAATCTGGCTTACCAAGCAACTGTTTTCTCTTATCTAAATGTATTTCTATTACTTAAAATGTTATAATTTAAGCCTTTAGGAGTAATTTAAATTGGAATGTAAACAATATTAAAGAGGTTTAAAAATACTCAGAAAAGTATTATTTCACATTTTTTTTTCATTTGACAGAGTCTCAATCACTGTAGCCCAGGCTGGCCTGGAGCTCTCTCAATTGTCTCAGTCTCCCACGTACTGAGATTACAAGTGTATGCTATCATGCCTGGCAACTACGTTCTCGTATTTTAAAATGAAACACAATTTATGAACAGGAAGAGAGCATCACACGAATGAGAACTCCTTATTTCATGGATGGAAACATGGAAGCTACCAGCAGTCAAGGAGTGGCTGTAGGTGTTTGGAACCACTTTTATCAAACCTAGCTAGACTCTGATCCTGCTGCCCTACTATTTTGTCTTAAATAGTGCATTTTTATTTAAAAATATTTATTGGATGTGTGGGGGGCGGGGAGAGAGAAAGACAGAGAGACAGAGAAACAGAGACAGAGAGACAGAGACAGAGACAGAGAGACAGAGAAAGACAGAGAGAGAGAGACAGAGAGAGAGAGAGAGAGAGCTCCTCTTGTGAAGATGGTTAAGAGGGTAGAGATGTTGGCTTTTTGTTTCCTGGTTCCTAGTGCTTTTACTTGGCCCCTGGTGAAACAAAAGGAGAACAGAAAGGCGCCAGACTTCTCCCAGATCTCGACTTCACCTTCCTAATGATAGTTTGGGTTTTTCAATTACATACATCATAGCAGGAAGTGGTTCTTTACAGCCAGACGTGCCTTGTAAGCTTGGCTAATGCATGGTTCCCTTGGCCTAGCTGCGTCTTTCGTAGGATGTGTCTGATAAACATCAGAAACTGGTGTCTGAGTGTCTGCATCACTTACTACTGGCTGTAACAGGATGTAGCTAGATGGGAAATGAAAATTAGAGAGAACTTAAGGGAAAAGTTGTATCTTATGACCATTACCTCAACCTAATAGTTTTCACTTCTTAAAATTTCCTTCCAGTTCTTTTCTATAGTATAACGCATTACAGACTTGCAACTATGTGCACTATGTAGCCTCTCAGCATGATCTTTTCTATTAGACACTACACAGTTTCTGATGTAGCTAAAGACTTTGTGATTTCTTCTCAAAAGATGACATCATTAATTAATAACTTACAATTTACTTAATTATTCATCTGTTGTCGAACATTTGGGTCATTTTCAGTTTACTTTTTAACCATATATAAAATGTTCTGACAACAGGGTTTATAGAATAACAGCTGTCCCTCTTCTGAACTATGTTTTTGGAGAAAACATTGGTTACTGGGAATGTCCAAAAGAATTTTATGATTACTTATGTACATTCTTCATGAATAGATTTTATATGATGTCTGACCATTATAAAGCTTGGTGAATGGGTGTCCTTGGATTAAGAGTATATAATTATAAACACAGACTTCTACTTAACCTCCTACCCTAAGATGACTCCACAGTGAAAAGCGAGATCTACCCAGCTTTCATGGAGAGGCAGAGGCTTCTGGATAGTTCTGTACTAGTTCTACTTCATTAGTAGAAAATGAGAGTTTCTTATCTTTGAAGCATAATGAATATTCCATGTTGTAATTTAAATATGTCAGTTTGCCCAATCATAGGTAGCATATATTTAGTTTTAACGTGCATTTTTTGATGGTTGGGGTGGCATACTTCATTATATGTTATCACTCCATGGCCAGATACTCCAAAGGTCACAGCTCAAATAATAACAGCCTTATTGTGTTTCGCAATTTGATGGCCAAGATTAGATGACTATGGCTGCCTCGTTCTTCTGCTTGCCTCTCTGATCGAGGCTATCATTTCCATCTTCTGCAGGATATAAGATGGTTTCACATTTGTGTCTGATATTTTGGAGAGGAATGAGTAGAAGCCAGTACTCAGTTGAGACTTGCTGTAAGATCATCTCTATGAGGTCTCTCCTACACGGTGGTCTTGGGACAATTCAGCTTCTTGCTTGGCAGTTCTTTGGCAGCTGTTTCTGAGTAGGTCAAAGCTTCAAGAATCTTTGATCGGAAGATACAGGATTTTTTAAATGCTGTATGGAAAGCCCTGAATCCTTCCTTTGTAACTAATATACTTTTATTAGTCTCTATGGCCAATCCAGATACAAAAGAAATCTCAATGAGAAGAGCAAGGAATCAAAGGCCACTTATAACCTACCACAGGCTGATAATGTTTCCCTGGATGTTTACAACTTATATAAATTATCTATTTCATAACATCATGTACTAGAATTGGAAGGGTAATATGCAAGCAGAATATTAATGTGTTTTTATGAAAACAAGGGAAACAGATTTGGCATGAATTTGTAACTTGAATAAATCTATTATATGCTTTTAAGGAAGTATAAAAATAATTTTCCAATAGCAATCTTAAATAATGTCATTAGTTTATTGTTATATTGTATATTGTTTTCTTTACTGTGTATTTATGTAACATATTTATCTCTTCTATTAAAAAATTTATTAAATTTATTTTGCATGTGTTGAGGGTTTGTGCATAGGCCACAGTACACATATGGAAGTCAGAGAACGCTTTTGGGAATCAGTTCTCTCATTTCATTATGTGAGTTTCTGGGAGAGAATTCAGACTGTCAGGCTTGGGAATAAGCACTTTTCCTTCTAAGCCATCTTGTTATTCAAGGAAATAAAAGTAATATATCAATTTTTAATAACTGTCATTATGGAAAAAGCAAACAAACAAAAACTGTATGAAAGTTACTGCTGCAGACGATATTACACCTTTGCCCAGGCGTTTACCTCTTTCCTTTCGCATTTTTCTATGTGCTGTAGGTGTCTGACCCCCGCCAGTTTACCATTCCAAGTTTCTATTGCAGGACTTCAGTTGGATCGGCCCAGAAGAGGTCCTGGAACAAGACTGAGAAATGAAGAAGGGAGAGAGTAAGTCATTGCTGCTTACAGTTTCTGGGCCTCCCTGGGCAGCAGCAGGAAGCTATGGACCCCAGCTCAGAAGTCTCCCTTCCTTCCAGAACTGGTGTGCGGCCGTCAATGCTTCTCTGCCCAGTGTGCTTCCCAGACCTCACCCAGGAACCATAAGCAGAGCCTGTATATCAGCTCGCATGTACTGGATCATCTGTTTTACACGCAGATAGCTCAGCCAGGTTGTTGGCCTGAAACACACTTCACTCGTGGCCGTCCCAGAACGTCTTCCAGGCGCCTCATCCATGCTTCCGATGCTTGTGTGGGGGCATCCTTTTTGTATTTATGAGATCTCTTGAGTCATCTTTGAATTGCCACAATAAGTAGGCCTAGGCTTCTCCCACTACCTCCCCATTGTGATTCCCAGGCCACAGAATACTAGCTGCTTTCTGTAGTTATCAATATAACTACATGCATCTTGGCTCAAATGCTGTTTTTTCCCTTTAAGACCTTTTAAACTAATTCTCTCTGCTTCAAATATCTCACACTATTTCTATTTTACTTACAGAGCTATGACAGTGTTGTAGGTGCTGTGTGATGTAAGTTTTGTAGATAGGAGTGGGATATCCATTAAAGAAGAACACACAGATTAGTACAGCTGGTAGGGCAGAAAGGTGACTATATGAGCAAGCCACTTATCAAACACTATTGCATTATTTTCTATGACTTTTATGCCGTTCCTTATTTATGGGCTCTGTGTACAAAGAACCAGCTGTTCTTCTAAAGGAAGCAAACATTTTTAGGAACACTGTTTGTTTGGTTGTTGTCAGTGCCACATTCAATTTTCAAGAAGTTGAAGTCACAGGAATATGCCCACTGACTACTCTGTCATTAACAGTTCACGTGCATACTCTCACATTAAAAAGCGCATTGTTATTAGGAAAAGACATCACTGTGAAAACACTTTCATATTTCATGATTTGAAAAATAGAAGTAGAATTCCATAAGCTGCCCCATTTGAAGTAATGAACTGCACCAGAATTTTTGTTTTTTAGAATTAGTTTTGCAGCTGTAGAGAAAGTGAAAATGGTACTGGCTGATTCCTTTGAACAAAAGAATTAGCAAACGGTAATATTTCTTATTATACCTTGGCACTTATGTTAATTTTCCAGTTCTATAATAATTATATAGTGAAAAATTATTTACTATCATTAGATGATAGTTTATTAAATAATATTTGACCATTGAATATTCTTGAAATATTAAATAATCTAAAATAAAGTGTTTTAGCTAAAGAAGATACTGTTCAGAATTAAATATTTATTTATGAAAGATAACAGTATTTTTTATATTGAAGAGATAAAAATGACATAATATATTTTAAAAATGTATAAAATCAGGCTTTTACCTTTTATTCCTGTTCCTGTGGTTCTAATAGATACATTCTCATGTTAGATTTGGTCATTATCTTTTTAGGACTATTTATTAGTAATCATACATACCTTAAGTACACTCACGTGTCATTAAGTAAATCTCATATTTGAAAGGCTGGCCTTAGTGAAAGTAGAAGTTTGTCCATTGAAGTCAGTTGCAGCTGATTTAAAATGCTATTTCCTGTGACTGCCCTTGTAAGCTGAGGTCAAGGGCCGGGACTTAATTTGCAAGCTAGGGCAAGAATGCACCATTATAATCTTTAGAGTGGGCCTTAGGAAAAACAAACGAACTAGAAAAATCATAAGTTACCAAACACTGAGTGTCAAAATTATTTAGGCAGGAAAGTATCAGTGATTTTCTTCTCTCTGGACTTTCAACATAAATACCACATTCAACCCAGAGATAATAGCACATGTTTTAGACACTATATACATTGTAAACAAACTTACCATGTTTTTATTTTGATGTGATGTTACCCATGTCATCCTTGGTGACAATATTTTGAGCATGTGTAGATTCATATGGCTTAATGGACATTCACAAATACTATTCTGTCTTGGAGCAAAATAATAAGACAGGGACACAGTCATGGAATAATGCATCTGAGTCATATAAATGTTACATAGTCTCACAGTGTATTACAAAAGGAACATATTTGTAGGGGATTTATTGTAGGACTGTGTGGGAGAATGACTCATGGCATTTTTTTAGCTATTCGTACATTGGGCTCAAAGGACACTGAGTAGTGTTGATACTCTCTTATGATCTGGTGTTCGTTTAGTTTAAGCAACCAATATTATCCATGGCATTGAATTAATATGCTTATTTTGAAAAGTAATTAATTAATTAGCTTATGAATCAAGAAATTTGCCTGCAGAAAGTTGCCATAAGCATATAAAAATTAAGAAAATTTCAGTGCAATTTTATTCAATTGTATGTATTTAATCTCATCATTTTATACCTTCAAAATTTATATATTATTTCAAATTGAGATATCTTCAGTGCCAGGGCAGACAATGGAGTAAATATTCTGTCATTAAGGCTTTTATAGTGTAGTGAAAATCAGTTCCCTGTAAATCTATGACTTAGTTTATGGTTGCCTAGCCCATTTTTTAAAATTAGTTTTATTGGGAGATGTGGTAGCAGAACTTGCCTTTGTCACTTGTAAGGGCTGAGAATGATTGAATAGCATGAATTTTAAACTTTACCCATTCCAGTACAAAATGTCACCCAGCCAACCTATCTCAATCTTGATTATATAACAGAATACCATGCGTCGTGTTTTTTACTAGAGACAATGACAAGAGCCTATCTGGCTGCTAGAGTGGACAGAAAGAGGACTTCCAAACGGACAAAGAGGCAGAAATGTCTGCTGAGAGGAATGGATGACTGTCACCACTTTCTACAGAAAAATTATGTGGAGATGTACATCTTTATATAATTTTTAAAAATTCTTTAAAAATCTTCCCTAAGGAATCCTCACTAAATTCATTCTTCCTGTTTTTCTTCAAACATAACTATTCAAGTTCCTCAAACCAATATTTGACATTTTTGTTTTTGTCATATGAATTCTCCCAAAGTTTCCACATAGTATTTAAATAATACTCCTGGTAGAATTAAGAATAATAGACTCATCTTCCATTTTCAGTATGTTTGACTCTTGTTTATTCATTATTTTACCATTTTTTTCCAATATGATTCTATAGTTTTTATATATGTGCTTCCTCCTGCCCACAGCTATAATTTAATTCAACCTATTATTTGAGTAGATTAAAATAATAATTCATTTTATTTTATTTTATTTTATTGAGACAGGGTCTCTTTTTGTAGCCTTGGCTGTCCTGGACTCACTATGTAGACCAGGCTGGCCTCGAACTCACAGAAATCCACCTGCCTCTGCCTCCCAAGTGCTGGAATTAAAAGTGTGTGCCACCATGCCCAGCCACCATAATGGTTCATTTTAATCTTTAATCACTTAGTATAGTTTAGTAAACACCTTATTCTCTTGGGCCATATTTTTCTGCTGAAGGTGCCCTGGATCCTTTATTATGTTGTTGGTAATAAATTAATCATACTTTATTGAAAATCTCACAAAACATGTGAACCCATCTTTTCTACCTAATACTGTTTAAAAATGTTCTCAGCTTATAAGAGTTTATGGAAGGGACACACAAAGCAGTAAGGAAAATAAACAATGTGAGAAGTCAAAAAGCTAGGCTCTACTGAACTGCAACAATTGCGCCCTGGGATTTGCAGTGTCTGACTTGGAGATAATTCGTGTGCCGTTGCCCCAGAAGACTCGGGCTCCCCTTGTGAGGGTCTGAGAACTCACTTGGCATGTGTGTGCTGCTGAGAATGTGGACTGGGGACAGGAGTGTCAGGAACTGCCTCCCCTGCCATTCTTTCTCAGAAGTGTGAGGCTGGGTAAGTAACTGGTCCTTGTTTACTGCAGTTTCCCCAATTAGAACATATTGACCGCAATGCCTCTGATCAGTTCCACAGTGCTCCTGTGAGCTTGAGAATTAATCACATGATAACGATACTTGACCTTTTCCGGCAGAGCTGTTATGAGCTACTGCAGATAGGGAGTAGCCCGCTTTAGACAGCTTCTTCCTTACTTCTGCTGGATTTTCCTTACTTGGAGTCTAATCTCCATTGTCTTATTTTACTAACAATGCTTTAAAATGCTAAAGGTTTTCATTTCTACTTTGTTCTTTACTTTCATCCTGCACCATTTACATGAAGTCAGATCCCTTTTCATGTTTCTTTGTAGATTAAAGTCTGTCTGGAAGAAGATTTATGCTTCCCTTTGGGAATTTTGTGGACACTATTTGCTCTTAGGGTGATGCAACCCAGTTGAACGGCCTTTCTTAGTTCTTGCCTCATTTTTAATGGTTTCATGCCATTTTCACTCAGTTTATGTTCCCTCAAATTTAATTTGATCTGTGTCTCTTGAATATGGTTCAAATGCAGAAGCTATAGGTCAAAAAGTAACAGTTGTAATATGTTCCCTTAAAAGTTATAATAGATAGAGTTTCAACGAGGGGCTTCTTTTCTTACCACAATAATAAGTGGTAAGTCGTGGCTCAAAAATATCAATTCTTGGTGACTCAAATTAAGCTTTTTCTACTCCTTAATACCAATACTAATTAATGATCCTCAGTAATCGTGACAGAAGGTTCGAGAATGACGTGTGTTGTGTGTGCTCCAGACTAGGGAAAATAATTTCTGATGATCACAGTTGAAAGACCTTCTCCTGCTGAGGTGCAAGTTCCAAGTTGATGGCATTCTAGTTCCAAGACTAACATTTAAATGTGCAACTGAATATTGGATGTCATTATTTATAATTCTTATCATTACAAAGTTTTGAAGAGAATAAGAAAGAAGGTGAAATATAAGTTAAGATACTTAATTTTTTTGTTTGATCAGTTTTCTTTGGTTGACATTTGTGCTCATTCACAAAGTAATTTATTGTTTTAGGAGAGAAAATAATGTCATTTTTTCAAAATTTAATCACTCTTTCTGGAAATTATGCTCCATATGGAAAGAAAAGTATTTTTGTTAGGAAAGAGCATGTTGATGAACCTGTAAAAATATTGTGCTATAAGCCACAGATGTCGTGTGTGCCTTGAACATCTCTAATGTGTGAGAAGCTGATCTATTTTTCCCTCTGTGCTGATTATTCTTGCAAACAGTTATTCAAGAAAAGGCATGGACATAAATGTACAGATTGCTATAACTTAGGCAGATTGAGCTAGAAGCTTATAAACTCGCTTTGCTTGTTCTTATCCTATTTTTCAAGCAAAGTAAATGTCAAGGGCTTTGTCCATGAGTAGAAAAAGGGTGACTGGAGAGATGGTCCAAGTTCAGTTCCTAGTACTACATGCAGCCCACAACCATCCGTGGCTCCAGTTCTGGGGGATCCTCACACACCTATATAAATAAGCAGGCAGAGCACCACTGCACATAAAACAAAAATAAATAAATCATTAAAAATAAATTTAAAAAGAAAAAGAAAGATGTGTGGTAAGTGGAATAAGAGATGGACTTTAAAGATGATTCCCAGAGCGAGGATATACCTGGAAAGATGTGGGCTTTGGTACGCTCACCCTAGAGCACAGCGGAAGCTTATGGCCTCATAAAACTGTAGTCAATTTTAGCATTAGGAAAAGGGATAAATGCTAGCAATTTCTAATTTCTTTTTACTGGATCAGTATATTAGAGCAAAAGTGAGCTTGTGATTTGAGAGCAAATGTGTGCAATGCAAATGATCAAGTTAAATCTGTGGAGGGTGTAAGTGAGGACATGAGGGGATGGAAAGTCGTGCTGACCAGTGGATGAGCACCGCTTTCTATCCCCACATGTCCTCCCTCACTTATAATTGGACACTAACCCCAAATGGATGTCCCATGAAAGTCTTCACCTGCCAGAAGATTGGGATAGATGTGAGGACATCCTATTGGGACCCTAGGTGAGAGATATAGGAGAATGGAAAAATAGAAGGACCCAGAGGGCCCTAGAAACCTACAAGCAGAGCATTGTGACTGGTGGGTCTGGGCCCAGGGGTTCTGCTCAAGATACTGCACCAGTGAAGGACAGTACATGCTGCAAACATTGAACCTCTACGCAGATCTAGCCAATGGACAGGATATTCTCCACGGTTATGTGGAGAGTTTGGACTGGCTCAGATATGAACTCTGGTGCCCCATATCTGCCCACTTCCTTGTGGTGGGGAGGCCTGGTGGCACTCAGAGAAAGGAAAAGCAGGCTACCAAGATGAACCTTGATAGATAGCCTATGACCATATAGTGGGGGAGCAGGTCCCCCTTGGTCATAGACCTAGGGAAGGGAAATAGGGTGAAAGCAGGAAGGAGGGAGGAACGGGCGGATACAAGTCAGAGGAAATCAATTGAGATGTAATCAGAATAAATTAATTAAATAATAAAAAAATTTATACATAAAGTAGTGCTGAAAGTTGGAACCAAGTATTTAAAATTTCTAACTTGAGTAATTGTTGACACTAGACTATTACAAGAAGTTGGGGTTGGGGTTGGGGTGAAGTTCAATGGAGGCTAAAAAGAAACTGTAGAGAATTTCTCCTCTGCATGAATTTCACAGTCGTTTATTACTCCAAGACGAATTAGCATCAATTCAGATGCTTAAGATGAACAATCCCATGTCAGTTCACTGCTCTAACTAGTAACTCCAGCACAGTTACTTGAGTCCTCTCTCAAAGGCATCTTAAAACTTACATGAAATTTTCACTTGTTCTAAATTCTCCTGAGGGTTTTGGTGAAAGCCTCTAATCTCATTTATGTACAGCACAGAGTTAGTCTGAAGGAACAGAAGGATGATTGGAATGTTTGCTTTCTTGTTGATGTTTAATTCCTTGTGTTGCTTGTATATTCCAGATATTAACCCTCTGTTAAGTAGGGCTGGCGAAGGCTTCTCCGTCCTCTAGGCTGCCTCTTCACTTGGTGGATCTGGACATAATGGTTACAATCATGACCATACAGTGGCTGTGACTGTCAGCAGGGGGCCTGGGGAAAAGAATGAAAGGGAAGCAGGAGCACGAGAGAAAAGAGGGGCTGGCTGAGAGAGAGGATGGGATCCGCTGGGCTGTGTGTGCAAGTACTGAGTGACTATGAACATGGTGCAATGCGTACAAGTGAAACACTCAGAAATAAAAGAGAACCTGCAAATGATAGGGTGGGGCCGTGTGTGGCTCCCAAAGGCTGCCTATGCCCTGTGTTATAAGGGCCCCTTAGTTCTGCTGCCAGCTGGAGGACATTCTGCTCACTTGAGTCACATTTGCCCATAACGATCTGAGTTCCCCATATAATGCAACGTGGCCATGCTTACGCATCAGAACAGAAGATGAATTCTCAATCGAGGGAAGTCATCAGAGACTGGTAAAAGTCACTGGGATGAGGCCGTCTTATAACTCAGCCTCCTACACTAGTCACACTTAGTTACATATTTTTCCTATGGTATAGAAAAGCTGACAGTTTTTACCAAGTACAAGCTTTATAATGGCTCTGGGCAATTAGCTTCCTAAATTTGTAGCATTTGACTTCGCAGTTGCTCTATTTTATGGGGATTTTTAGTTGTTATTGGGAACTCCACCATGAATTTATTGAGCTATTTGATTCATGAGTATATATTTATTGTATACTTCGCTGCCTAGACTTGTCATTAATTCTAATAATGCCATCTATTTTTTTTGGCTTTCTTGGAAGAATCATCACAGTTTTATAGATAATAATTTTTTCTTCTCAAATATTTATATTTTAATTGCTTTTTCCCTTTCAGTGCCTTGGCTATAAAATCTAGAGAGTTGGAGAGTAGCAGTAACATGGCTTCTTTGCCTGGTGCCTCTATACTCAGAGGTTTCTAACCTTTTCATCAACTGTGAACGCAGAGGAGGCTTGGGGCATATATTGCACATTAGAGAAATAATCCCATCATATTCTTAGGTTGTTGACATGTTTTTATATCACATTAATAACAGACTTATATAGAATGGTTTTCACAAGGCAGTAAGAAGATGTTTTTTCATGTATCAAAGTAATTTTATATTAATTACTATTAAGAGGGAAGCTGGCTGAGTTGGTGTATATTACTCAATGCTTTTAATGGACATCATTTGTTTATACTTTATAGGTAATATTTAACCTTACGTTCCTTTCAATTTTGCTGCAATAATTTATTTAACAATGCTGTGTTTATTAAGAAGAACCATAATTCTTTATGATCTGGGGTATTTATATGAGGTTTTATAACTAAAGCTGGTTGTAACTATAGTCTACTCAACTATAAATCTAGTGAATTACAGGAAAGTACACAGCAAAGTAAGGGTGAGGACAGAATTTGGGGCAATATACCTTTTCAGTAGGAACATATTGTGATGCTCAGTCCTGGTTTTATGGTAGTAAGAAATATTCAGACATTATTTTTCTTAATCTGAGGAATTAAATGTAACATAAAGAATACAGATAAGATGTATTTAGAAACCTGAACTAGAGAACAGAAAAGGATAGAAGGAAGAGATAAGTAAAACCAAATGCAAAAGCAGAAGCTCACGTGGTAGAGACAAACACAATTCCATAGTTTTAAAGATGATTTAGAAAACCAGAACTTGGATATTTAAGCACAGCCTCTGTTAACCTTTGTGACTTTTTATGATCGGACCATTGTCTGCTGTCACATAGTTAAAATAAGAACATAGAACCAGATGATGCTTCATAAATGTCTTACTTATTTTAAGATACAATCCATTTTAAGATACCATTATTTTCTTCCTCTTTTGGTGTTATGTTCACATAACACCAAAAGAGGAAGAGAATATTACTACACCGACAATACTAAACCCTGACATCAATTGCCTGGCTTTCTTTTTCTCTTCTACTATGAGAATGAAAATGTCATAAAATTATGAGGTGTGACAATCCAACCAAAGTTGATATGTTAGTGTCAGTATCACATGAAATATAAATTGCTCAGGATTCATGTCAGAGAAAAAGAGTACCACAAAGAAATGAGGAACACTCAGACCATCGTTGCATAAAGGGCCGGGATTTCTAGGCCGTTCAGTATTGCCATTCAGTGTTTACGGTGAGACGTGATCACTGGTGGCTTTTCTGCCACAATGCATTGCAGTCATGATCAAATAGCCTCTCTGACTACCTGATTGGTACCTGAACGTTAGATAAAGCAGGGAACATGAGTATGGATGTCTGGGGAACAGGAGTCAATGGCAGTGGGAGAGAAGAGAAAAGACAGTGGACATATATGACATAATCATAATACATTGTATACCTGTATACATGACACTGTCAAAAACAAAACAAAGTGACAATTTCAAAATGGTAACAACATTTATTCCACCCTCTCACATAAAGAGAAATCATATATGAACAAAATAATTAATGAGTGATTCTGAATATCATAGTTTACAAACCTTTATTATATATTAGAGCTACAAATGGACAAAAATGTCCTACTGTATGTCAATAATTTGTCATTTAGTTTTGTATATTCTGTGTTTTTCTAGTATTTAAGGTATTTTATATTAAAGTGATGAGGTATTCACAGTGAGTTATAAAGATAATAGAGGTCTCATCCAGCCTTTATGGGCCAATGTTAGAATAACTACATGACATCTGAACCAGGAATCTGGTGTTGGTATACTGTGGGCATGTGGCCCTCTGTCACTGTAGTCTATGCACAGATTTGTGTTACTACCAAGACCCCAAACATCAGCATAAAACTCTCCTCAACAGTGGCCTGTTATCCTTCCCTCCACGCCCCTACCCCCTAACAATCACTAATTTGTCATTTAGAGTATGCCTTGTAGGATGACTCATACAGCGCATGGCCTTGAATGAATAGCTTGCTTCGAATAGCATAATTCTTGGGATATATACACGTTATACTTTACTGCTGAGCAATATTCTATTGTAGTTTAATAATTTACAGAGGGCTCTTTGATTGTTTCTAGATTTAAATTAGCTATTAAAAACAAACCTGCTATAACAATTGTCTCAAGGTTTTTTTCATCACAGATAAGTCAGGGATAAATGTCTAGCAATGTCAGCTTGAGGCTGTACAGTAGGTATATGTTTAGCTTTGTAAAGGAAATTCAATGAAATTAATCTTTTAGGGTAAGAATTATTTTGCCTTCATGAAAAGTAATTAAAAAAAAAGTCACAGTGGCTTTACCCTGGGATTTGGAAATAAATGAGCATTGTGTTAAATCTGGCACTACCATTCTTAATTGCATGATTTGGCAAATTTGTTAATCCCACTAAAGTTCTACACTGCTTTATTTCATATGGATTTCTCTAACTCTTCTTTTTAAATTTTAACTTCTATTTCCCCAGTTATATTAAGGTATAATTGGAAAAAATTCTTCACACTTAATCTGTATAATCTATTTTCATACATGAATGCAAGATGAAGTAAAATCATAATCTTTCATGCAATAGAATAATACTCTCCATATAATTTAGAAATGAAAACATAAATTTTAATTATAAAACACTAGGCCTTTGGAATTTTCTTTATAGTTTATGATAATTATCATGTTTTACATTTGATTTTATTCAAAGCCTGCCTTGTGTGATGTGTATTTATGACCATGGTATGCATGACTATCTGCTCTAAATGAACAAAAGAAAAATTTTAATAAAAAGTTAATGGTGTAATAAGTTGCTCTTGGCTCACAAAGTGAAAAGACAGTAAGGATGGATAGTAGAGCTATGGTAGTTTGAGTGAGTCATTCCCTAAAGTCTGAGCCTTTTGAACCCTTTGTCCCCAGCTGGTGGTCCTGTCTGGAGAAGGTTAGGAGATGTGGCTTTACCAGGGAACATATGCCACTGGGGGTGAACTTTAAGATTAAAAGACTTCTTGCCAGTGCCAATTCCCTCTCGTTGCTTTGTGCCTATGGGTCGAGGATGGGAGCTCTCTGCACTCTGCTCCAGATGCCATGCCTTTTGATAGGTGCTAATTGCCTTGGAACATAAGTCCAAATAAACTTTTCTGTAAATTGCCTTGGTCAAGGCTTTTATTACAGCAACAGAAAAGTAATACAGAAGTTGTGATTGATTATTCCTACAAAAATGTGAATATTAATTCATATTTGGAGATAAACACACAGTACATACATTTTTAACTTTATTTTTGAGCTCAAAATGTTTCTGCTTTAGCCTCCTCAGTGCTGGCATCACAAGCATCCATCAGTGTGCCTGGATGAATACACACACACACACGCACACGCACACACATATATGTGTGTGCGTGTGCGTGTGTGTGTGTGTGTATACATATACATACATATATACATATATATTCTTTTCATGTATAATTTAAATTTTCATTTATGAAAATATTTTATATGAATAAATAAGAAAATCATTTGGAATGGTATAAATTAAATGTCAAAAGCGAATTTTGGAGGATGTGAATTTTACTTATTATTGTACTTTTCTGTATTAAATGCATTCATATACACACAACCCATCAGATTATAATATATATATATATATCTTGCTTTTATTTCAGTTTTTAAATTATGTACATGTATGTGTGTCTGTATGTAACTATGTGCAGAGTACTGTAGGTGCCAGCTAAGGCCAGAGGTGCTTGGTCCCTCTGCAGCTGGGGTTAACAGGTAGCTGTGAGTTTCTTAACACAGGTGCTGAAAATTGAACTCAGGTTCTCTGAAAGAGGTTTATATCTCTCTAACCCATACATCTTGCTTTTGAACAAAAAATTATTATAGTTTTAGCAATTCCCTACATCATTATGTATTTTATAACCTTGGTTTTGTTGCTGATATAACAATTATTTAAGCATTCTGAAATGTCTTTCTCCCACACGAGTTCTAGCAGGTACTTTCAATGTCTTTTAACCTTAAAGTTTTTTCCCTGAACTACATATTGAGCTCTGTGCGTTTTAGATGAGGGGAGGGGGTCACCATGATAATTACAGACGAGCAGCTGCCTAGCTCTCTGCCAGGTCCTGTCTAATCTTATTATATTTCAGCATACATTGCATGTGCGCATTATTTACTTTGAACCAATCCTTCCATATTGCTAAGATCTTACTTCATGAGTCCTGGCAAGTACTGGGATCCAGAGATGACTTAGGCAGTCCTCGCTCTCAGGAAGTCCCAGTGCAGTGCTCTGCCTCTGCTGGTCTTTCATTCACCTAACCATCTGTCCACTCACCCATGACCTTGAGTCTGTTAGTTTCTGAAGTTCACATTAACACCTACGTATTCAAAGGAGATGATTATATATATTATGCATGCTCATGTGACAAAATTGCTCTTTAAAGGATAACAGCATTCATTCAGCCCCACATTAAGTGCTAATTTCTTCAACGAAGCTAACAATGCTATTCTCAGCTGTCCTTGCCAGACCTAAAGCAAGCTAACAGCAGTGTCTCTGATACGCCCTGGTATGACGGCGTGGGCTAAGATGGCGTGTAGCTAGGATGAATAAGTTTGCCTGAGTGTCATAGGGTTTTGAAGTGATTAACGGTGGGCAAGCAGACGTGATTATGAGTGTAGTTGATCTCAGTATCCAGCCTCAACTTACTTGGGTGCTGAGGTAGTAAATTCCTCTTGAACCACAGGAAATAAATTTGCCTAAATTATTTTTGTGAACAAAGGCTTTTGTAAAAAAAAACATATTTTACTTGTTTTAATAGCAAGAGCATTTCTGCTTACATTTTACAGTTCTAAGCTTGAGAAAAAAACAAGGAGACACTGGATCCCAAAATACAAATCTTAAGGACAAAGTAATTGTTCCAAAAGCTTAGAGCAGAAGTGACTTGCCAAGATGCTCACGCCATACAGGAGTCAAGATTTCCCTTTGTAACACATCAATGCTGTATCTATACCAAAGTCTCAATAGGTATCTTGGCCAGTGGACTATTGTCTTGAAAGAATGTTCATTTTTGAACCATCATTTATTTTATATGCCCACTGTGTGCTTGTGTAAGACAAAGCAAAAGGAACATCCATACTCTCACCACCTCATATTATGATTTAGTGCACCTCAGTATTCTTTGTGTACCTCTGAACACACACACACACACACACACACACACACACACACACACACACACACACACGCGCGCACACACACATCCCATGCATGTGTATATATGTATGCATGCCTGTACGTATGTATGAACTCTGTCTCAGACTCTCAGGCTGGTTTCGCGGCTTCTGTAATTTTTCAAGCTGTAGACTTGATCTTGACGAAGAGGAGTGGTTGAGAGCCACTGTTTTATACAATGGTGTTCAGAGGAGCCAGGCAGCAGGAACATCAGAACTGCTCTCCAGAAAGACCCTGAGCTGGCACCAGGTGGTGCTGTGTGCAAAAGTCAGGGCATTCTTCCAGTATCCTCTGCAAGGTGCCTGTCTGCCTACCATCTCCACAGGATAGCAAAGGCTCTCAGCAGAGAGAAAAGCCCATTTTCTCGGGAACAAAGAGTGTATGGAGAGATGGGTGTTCCCTCTTAAAAAGGCTCGTAGTAGTTGCTTTTGACTGCTTAGTAACTTCAAGTTTTGGGGGGTTTTGTTTTGTTTTTTTTTTGTTTTTTGAGACAGGTTTCTCTGTGTAGCCTTGGCTGTCCTGGACTCACTTTGTAGACCAGGCTGCCCTCTAACTCACAGCGATCCACCTGCCTCTGCCTCCAGAGTGCTGGGGTTAAAAGCATGTACCACCACACCCGGCAATATCTTCAAGTTGTAAGTTTTCCAGTGTTCTTTAAGTACACTGTTTGTACTCTGTCATAATTCTTGTTTAAAATCGTCAGATTTAAGGCCAGGTATGGTGGTACAAACCCGGATTCCTAAAGACTTGCGAGGCAGAGGCAGGAGTTGTATATTGTCCTTTGCTGTAGCAAATTCCAGGCCTGCCTGGACTATAGGAGTGCAAACATAAAACACACAGTCAGAATTAGCACAGATGAGCTAAAAATAAAAGGAAAGTCATTTTAAGCAGTGCCAGATTTTTATTGAAAGTTCATAATATTTAAGTTTTGGGGTTTTTTATGTTGCTGTTTTGTTTCTGTTTTTTTTTGTTTGTTAAGTTGGTTGGTTGGTTTGGTTTGGTTTGGTTTGGTTTGGTTTGGTTTGGTTTGGTTTTTGGTTTTTCAAAACGGGGGTTTCTTTGTGTAGACTTGGCTGTCCTGGACTTGCTTTGTAGACCAGGCTGGCCTCGAACTCACAGAGATCCAACTGCCTCTGCCTTCTTGAGTGCTGAGAGTATAGGCCCACGCCACTATGCCCAGCTCATAGTGTTTAATTTTTATTTTAAAATTTGAAGTTACTGTTTAAAGTATTATTTTATCTTCCTTTTGTAGATGAGGAAATTGGTGCTCACACTGGTGAATTCATTTAGGCTTTGACTCAAAATTATACCCTTAATTATCATAGCACTATTCTTTCTACTGAAGCCCACTGTGTATACGGCTGTTGTCACGAGTCCAGTCCAGGCCCCCGCCTTTTTTTTTTTTTTCAGAAATAAGGGCAATAGATGGTAAAACTATATGTGCATGTAGAAAAGAGATAGTATAGGGCCCCAAAGTACAGCTAGTTGTCAGGAATTTCTGTTTCAGGGGTAGGGAGGGAGCAAGGGAAGGAGGGAGGGAGGGAGGGAGGGACAGAGGGAGGGAGGGAGGGAGGGACAGAGGGAGGGAGGGAGGGAGGGAGGGAGGGAGGGAGGGAGGCTGGATTCTCAAACCACCTATGTCCAAAGCCACCACCAGAGCCGACCACTTGTCCAAGTTACTTCTGACTTTTCCTTTTGAGTAATCCAAAGAATCGGAAGGAAAGAAGATGGCTCACTTAGCCTGCCCTTTTATGTAACATTTTATTTAATCTTTGAAGCAGCATGACAAAGACTATGAAGTCATTAAAAAATATTAAAAATAGTGCTTTATTTTTCCTTAATCATTTATTTATTTAATCACTTTTCTGCCTTATCCCAGCCTCCTCTTTCTTCTCCTCCCAGCCCACCCTCATGCGTCCCTCCAGCACTATTTCCCTCTCTCCTTCTTCTCAGAGAAGGAGAGGCCCCCAAGAGGGCCCAACACACCCTGGCATCTCAAGTCCCAGCAGGACTAAGCACATCCTCTCCTACTGAGAGGCCTGACAAGGCAGTTTCACAGACAGTACACAGAACAGAGAAATGTTTACTGCTTCCAAGTTTATATGAAAAGATCTGAAACAGAATTCTGACTCTAGAAGAGCCTTTGTGCTTTTTCAAAATGGATCTGTGTGTAAGAAAAGAACGCCAAAAACATGGCTCATTGACAACCAGGAAGTGCTTGTGATTTACTGGCAAGGATGCTTTGAAGCAAATAAGAAAACAAACTGTGACGCAGGCTCAGTTCCTTGGAATTTGAGGGCCTGAAGCTTCAGCTTCGCTGGCTACACTGTAAATCTCTCTTTGGCTTCAGCCCTTTTGAGTCATGAGTTGATCTGTGTGCCTTCAGAAAAAACACAAGCCAGAATGTTTCTTTTGCTCGGTAAGGTGTGGGGGTGGGGTGCAGTGGGGGATAATGTGTCATAAGATCAACAGTTATGTCACAGAAGTCACAGCTGACAACTCAAGCAGCAATGCACTCTGGGCTGCTTCATCCCCAAGTGTTTGTTAGGAACATCTACCACTTAAAGTTAGTGTTGAGCAACAGGGCACTTGGAGATGCCCTATGTTGCCTGTAACAGCTTCATTAACAATTTTCCATGAATGCTCAAACTGTGGCCTAGAAAAACCACAGCCCATATCCAGAGACAATATCCAAATACGGGGACACCTTCCACCTAACTAAGCCTGTGCTTTAGCTCCTTGATGAGGGTATAATTTTACGTAGCCAACTGTTAGGGTCTCAGGAGAAAGCTACTCAGGACATGGGAGTCAGATTTGTCTGTTTAATCTGAAACACGCCATCGGGAATTCAGATGAGAAATGCCGTGTCCAGTAGGTCTCACCGGGCTGCTGCACTGTGTCTCTTCTCATTTTGGGAATCGCCTGATATGTGTTCCTACGTTAGAATCAGAGGCAGAGAGCTGCTTGGCTGGATCCACAGTTCCCTTCTGAGCCGACAGGGTTGGGGCTGGGTGAGATGACGTAGACGTGTATCAACAGAGTTCTGGGAAAGGGACCTGTTGCTGAAATGACTGTAAGGAGTTATTCTCCGTAGACTAATGATGATGCTCCTCACTCCCCTTCATCCCAGAAACACTGTGTCCCTGCTGGGCGTTTCACTGGGAAGCTTGGACATAATACAGTATTTCCCTGATGCAGCCATTTTCACTAAGGAAGACTCCCCTTTCTGGATCATCGCTACTAAGTAAACAAACCCTCGGCACAATGTTTGAAAATATTTTTATTTTGCTTTTCCACTAATTTCCTTCAAATGCCACTCCTAATTTGTTCTTTTACTTGTTTTGATTTTAACATTTTACCCAAGAATAATATACATTTCTATGTTTAAACTTGTGTTACTTGAATATTTGTGTTCTCAAATTCTTTTTGAACCATAGTACGTATGTGTGCATACCATAGCCATGAAAAATGAACCTACTTGAAAATAGATAAAATTAAAATAGCAAATATCCATTGACAATTATATTCTTTGTCTAATCGTAGAAGAGTGCCATTTTATAATGTATACTTTATCAGATGTCTACAATACTACACTGAATACTCCTTTCATGAATTGTGCTCTGAACTTTCAAAATATGCTCTATTTTATTTATTTGCTTACTTACTTATTTAAAATTTTAAGGTGTGGTATTCCTGATGATGAGGAATAAATCCTCAATTACCTTCAGACCTGTTTATATCTGTCTAGTTAGTTAACAAACCTTTTTGCCATGTTTGTTATTTGTCTTAAATTCTAAGCTATGATTACTTTTGCTGGTATACAACAATCACTTTGTGAAATTAATGGGAATGAGTAGCACTGTTCCCATAACTCTTCTCTTCTTGTTAATTTCACTGCCAGTCAGTGGCTTTTTTACTCCTAAACCTATCAACAATAAACCTAAAATTTAGCCGTATTCATACTTCAGTTTTCTACAACTTGATTTAATTGATAGTCAGTTTTTTTGTTGTTGTTGTTTTATTCAAGCCAGTGCTTTCCCCCCTTTTCATGGCTACTTGTAAATTCAGCTATGTATCTGGTTCTGAAGGATAAACACTACCTGCTTAGTGAACTAGGATAATTACACAGTTGATAGTGTTTAATGAAAATGTAGAGCCTTATTATAGTCTAACTTTATCAAATACCCCCTCAAAGGCTCATGTGTTGGCTAAAGGCCTGCTTGCCGCTGTGGGCTTTCGACATGTGATTAGATCATGAGAGCTTTGTCCTAACCAAGCCGACTACCAGGGGAGGGGAATGATTTAAGGAAGTAGACCATCAAAGAGAGTGTCTAAAGACTCTGCTGTGTTAATGTTACCTTTATAAGTGTGTGTGTGTGTGTGTGTGAGTGTGTGTGAGAGTGTGTGTGTGTGAGTGTGAATGTGTATGTGCACATGTGTGTTCACATGTTAGTGTGTGTGTATGTGTGTGTATGTGCACATGAGTTGTGTGTAGGTATGAGTGTGTGTGTGTGTGTGTGTGTGTGTGTGTGTGTGTTGCAGTTTCTCTTAACCTGACTAACACCCAAATAATTGAGACTGGACTATTCCAGCTTTACAGCATAAGAACTGAGCTGTATTAATCTATTCTTAGCCCTCTGTGCTTGTTTGAATTTCTTCCAGGGCAAATAACAGATATACTTGCATTTATGACTTTCTCTTTCCAGCTGCTCCCTCCTCATGTCTCCTGGACCGCTGCCCATGGCTGAATCCCTACTTCCTCTCTCTCTCTCTCTTCTCCCCTGTCTAGCCCTAATCTCTCCCCTGCTCAGGGATTGGCTGTTAAGCTGCTTTATTGACACATTGGGAAACAACTGGGTAGCAATGTTTACACAACATTGAGACAGAAGATTCTCAGAACAAGGATTGCAACCAGATATGAAGGTAGAGTGGGGGAAGAAGTCAGCATTTGAATCTTTACACAGTGCACAATAGCGTTTTGCCTGCATTTGTGCCAGATCCTCCCTCTTTGACTTTGTCTGCTTCCTGGCTACTCTGACATGAGAAGCTTTCCTCCATGTTTTGTGTTAGTGTGACCTAATAAGTGCACCAGGCCTTTCTACCATGATGTTCCTGCCTTCCACAGGCCTAAGAACAATGGAACCAGCTAGTTATGGAATGGTCGCTCTAAAATCATGAGCCAAAATAAATCTGTCTTCCTTTAAGTTGTCTTTCTCAGATGTTTAGTCACTCTGGTAATCTTTTGTCTAAAATATAACAAAATTTTCATCAGATCATTATATTTAGCAAAGGACTCTTCTGGGAGCAGGGTCTGATGTTATTGGAGAAGAGGTCACATGGCTATGCCCTTTGTTTAATTTTTTTTTTTTTTTAGTTATTTCTTTTGTGTATCTGTTCAGAGTCCTTGATAATTTGTCATTAGGAGTGAAGGCTATAGGGCTGTTTCTTGGCAACATCATCAACAGATTCTAGCTTGTTGGCTATCTCTCTCTGACATATCCAAATATAATGTTATATTCAAGTGATCAACCCCACATCATACATAGATATTAACAAGATAATATATTGATGAAGTGATGTGAGCTACCAGTGCTAGAAGCATCATAGAAATTACTATCCTTTATTAAACTTCCTAAGACAGGCTCTCTGCTGCCCTCCCCAGAGAATCATGTAAAGTGCCTGCAGAAATTTGCTGTCAGCCTTTCAAACTCATTAAATATTTGCTTAGAATGTTTGCTTAACAAATACTGTAGCTACTCCATAGCTGGTGTTAGGGTATAGACATCTCCATCAGAACGTGAGCTAGAGGTAACATCCTAGAAGGCCACATATTCATCAGCATACAGACCGTTAACAGGCTAGTAAGTGTCTTTAGTGACAGTAATTCCCTGTGAGCCAGCCAGGTCTTTCACACCAAATGCATTTGCATGGTGATATATTATTTGAACAGGCTTTACATTTAGAACTTAAAATCTATTAGTCCATCAGATTCTTCCCTAACATTTTAGTGTTTTCTGTCATCTAAAAGCATGTTAGCTGATGTGTGTGTGTGTGTGTGTGTGTGTGTGTGTGTGTGTGTGTGTATAATGCCACATAGCACACCATTGGAAGAATTAAATACAATGCAGGTCTTTGGAAACCACAGGGATCTGAGACGCTCAAAGACTACTGAAGATATCTGGTGCCTCTCTGATTTCTACAATATAATGATTTTCATTACATAAAGATCACTGCAAGTATTTCAAAGATCTGGGGTGAGCCTAGTGCTAGAGCACTTGCCTAGAATGTGCAAGTCTCTGGTTCCGTCCCTGGCAGGGGGAGAGCAGATTTACACTTCTTAAAGAAATATTTTAAAGTGCATTGTTTTTTATTGTTTTCAAGTGTTTTTTTTTTAATCATATTCAATACCCTTCCCACCCTTTTCTCCCTCACAAAGCTCTTGTAACGTATAAGTTGTGTGCTTGGTCAAGTTCCCCAGTTGACTACGGACTAAATGACTCAAGGAAAAACTTTGCTCATCAGTTCTTTAAGAAAAAGGTGGTGGCTGGGGATTAAACACTCAGAATAAGTAAAAGGCATATCAGAAAACCTGTATTCCACATTAAGTGCATAGTAGATGAACATCTGCTTATTCCAGAAAACACCTACTGATGCCTTTCTAGACAATGGTTGGTGACTAACACTGCTTTGCATAGCAGCTGCCCTGAGTGAAACAGCAGCATAACCCAGGGCAGTGGTAAGGGCGGCTGTGCTCCTCACCACCCTGGGTCACCACGTTCTCAGCAGTGGACACGCTCCTCCCTCTCCTACTCTAGTCCCAGCTGTTTTCCACATTCCACCTCTCCCCGTGTCCATATGCTGCTCTAGAGCTGGGATCTAGCACTGTGGTGAATTTTGTGTACTGACAGATTGGGACAGGAAGAGTTTCAGCCTGGAACCCAGCCGGGAAAGCACTGGAGTTTTCAGAGTGTAGTTCTCAGCATGAGCCTCCCACAAACACTTCATTGGGTAACTTTGTTTCAGAATCTTGGCTACAAACTCAGGCTTTCTAGAGCAGAAACAGTGAGGTGAGCCAAGCAGGCTCTACTTGAGGGGACCTGCAGGTGAGTCTGGTTACACCCGTTTACACCGGGACTGTGGATGACTGGGGTGACCGGACTGAATGGATAAAGAACTGCAAGCAATAACCCTGTGTTCCCCAGGTGCCATAATCCTTCGTTAGTGGGATTATGCTGGCTTTCCTGAAGTGTCATGGTCCTTCTATAATATTAATACAATCGCCCAAGGACCGTGGGTGCTTTCCCTGTAAGAGCTTCTTGTTTTATTTCAAAGCGTTAGATTTTTTTTTTTAATTTGGAAGGTTATTCATTTCAAATTGTCTTGGAATTTAAATTGTACTTGATTGTCCTCCCCTGCCCCATAAAAAAAATTGAAAGAGCTCAGACAGATGGTTAAATTAGTTTTTCATTTAGAATATACTTTATCTTTCCTGAAAATGCTTTTCCAACTCAAAGACTTATATTTCTTTGTTAATTAGAGTTTGCTAAATTTTACTGAAGGACTTGAGCTCTGTCAGCCTGTGGTGTGCTAAGGACTTTTAACTTTGGATATCATACTTGGTAAAATCCAACCACGGAATTTTTAAAGGGCTGCCAGGAAACTTGAGGACTCAAAGAAATTTGCATATTGCATAATTCATTTTTTAACTCAATTTTTCAGTGTAATTTCCCCTATCACAGGAAAATTTGTTATTGGACCATTTAGGTTTTTAAATATCCTACCTTTTAAGTTATTTTTGCCTGTGTCTTAGAAAATGCCACCACTTCCCTTTGTTATTTTTCTTGTTTTCTTTCTCCTTTCTTATCCTGTTTATTCTTTATAAAGCCAGTAAAGGCTTGTAATTTCTTTTTTTTTTTTTTTAAGTTTTTTCCCTTTATGTGAGTTGTATCTTTCTTGGTACCTCACTTTAGCTGGAACTCACTACATAGTTCGGGCTGGCCTTGACCTCACAACAATCATTCTGCCTCAGCTTCCCAAGACCTAGTATGAAATGCATGAATCACAACTTCTGGGAAAACAACAAAACCCAAAAAACTTCTTTTGAAAAGAAGTCAAAAACTGAAAAGGGTTATGCCAACCAAGTAGGAAAGTCAACTTGAAGGTCAACTCATTAGTCAGAGCAAGAAGATAGCCTGTTGCTGGCACGGGTCTAGAAAGGCTGGGCATTCTTAGGGTGCAGCACTGGGAACTTTAAGACAGAGAAAACAGGAATCTTGTGCCACCAGGTGTATGTGCTGGCTCCTACATTAAGAAGAAAGTTTTTCTAGGTCATCACTTGCTTTTTGAGTTAGTCACCCCCTATTACTTGAACTTGAAAGAAATTATTTCATATGTACGGGTGCCTTGTTGGCATGTGTCTTTGCACCACATACATGCTGCTTCTTCGGAGGCCAGAGGACAGTGTTGGATGCCCTGGTACTAAAGTTACAAATGGCAGGGAGCCACTACAAGGGAACCAAACCCATGTCTTCTGAGAGAATAGCAAGTGCTTTAAACAGAGCCATCTCTTCAACCCCTTGAGCCTTGTTTTAGTCTACTGAAAGTCAGACTTTTAAACATTTGTTTTCAGTACTGTCAAGGAACAAAGGGAAATCTGTATGTAACACTAACTGAATCTCACTCAGGATTTGAACTCTAAACATAATGTCTATACTTTCATCTGTAATTCATGTGTCTTCACTGCTTAATAAAAATACCACAATTTATTTATCCACTTATATGAGAAAAGACATTTTGTTTTAGTTCAGCTTATATTTACATAATTACTAAATATTCATGTATAATCTTTTTAAATTATATTTCATTTTTGGGATTATGATAGAATCACATTTCTCCCTTTCCTTTTCTCCCTTCAAGTTCTCATATATAACCCTCTTTGCTCTCTTTCAAATTCATTGACTGTTTTTTAATTTATTTGTTGTTACATTATGCATATGCATTCCTAAATATAAAAATATACCTTGCTCATTCTGTACAATGCTAGTTGTATGTGTGTTTTAAGGGCTGACCATTTGATGTTGTATAACCAATTAATTGCTGTGCTCTTCCTTGGGGAAGGCTGCTTTTTCAGACCTCATTCTTTAGTTGCCTACAGAGTTTTGTTGAATGATATTAAATATTAATAATCACTCAACACAGTTTTAGAAAAGCAACTGAATAGAATTGGAATTCCTGAGTACCAGGCCCCTGCATCCTCACAGATCTTTCCACATAAATTTCCAAGTGGTTGTATCTATCAATACATACAGTTTCCGTTTTTATTGGGTTTTCTGTTTAGGCTACCATATTAGTGAGATGTCACAGGTAAAGTTTCCTATCATATACAAAAGACACCATCTCAATGCATAGTTACTGGCCCTCTGGCTCTTACAATCTCTTCACCTACACTTCTGAAATGTTCCTTGGCTCTTAGGTGTCGGGCTTGTGTTGTAGATTTATTTACTGGCAGGTTCCCCACAGTCAGTTGTTCTCTGCATTTTGACTGGTGGTGGCTTTCTGTAATTGTCTCCATCTGCTGCAGAAAGAAGTATCACTGATGAAGGGTGAGAGCTACAGCTCTCTGTGGGTATAGAATGCAGTTAGAAAATACACTGCTTTAGGAAAGGGGCAGCAGTCATAGGCCTCAGTGGGCCAGGTTTCCAGCATCTGGCGTGATGTACAGGCCTTATGTACAGTTAGATGACTGTCGGTTACCTTCAGTGCTGGTTCTGGTGATGGTTGTGTTACATGGGCATTCTTCTGGAAACGACTGTTGATTGTGCTGTTCCCTTGTCAGCCTGTCCTTGCATAGCTTCTGCAGCACCGTGTTAACTAACACTCAGAGGGGAGGCTTCCAGATCAGATCCAACTCAATCTCTCCCCTGTCTGAAGTGTTTGGTGTCTTCAGCAAGAGGACCTTACCTTCATTTTCTAGGAGGCAATCAAGGGCAGCGGCAGTAGCCTATAATGTTATGGTGGGTTTTTTTGGTCTCTGAACAACTCAAAAGGAAGTTTCCCATGCTTGGCACTGGGATTTTGCTAGACTGCTTATGTTTTCGGGAGATCTTTGTAACCCTAAATGGCATAACTTCATTTAAACTACACACATATGTAATTTATACATACATAATTTTAATTAAATAAAATAATGGTTCCATATGGCCTTTCCAAAAATATTTAGGATTATTTATGCCTCCTCCCCCCTCTGCATTGCCTATGCTCCCGCTCCCCGCTCCCTGGGGCATTCCCCCATTTTTTCTCATTTCCTCCTTCATAGCATCTGCACTGCATGTCTTCAATGCCAGTGCTTGGGAGGCAGAAGCAGCTGGATTTCTCTGACTATAAGGCCATAAGGCCAGTCTGTTTTACACTGTGAGTTCCAGGCCAGCCAGGGCTACATAGGAAGACACTGGAAAGGTGGAGGAGGGTGTTAGGTTTTTTGTTTGTTTGTTTGTTTGTTTTTTACATGGACAACCAATAATGTGTGACTTCTAAATTGCTCTCCATGACTGGCTCAGTCAGGTGGCTATCAGGTTTCATATGAGCATGAGACTTCTTCTGGAGCTCAGTTCTGCACCGTTGGCATGTTTCTGTTCTGATGTCACACTGTATTACTTAGCACATGTTTATAATAAATGCCGGTAGCTGGAGGGCAGTGAGTACCATCATGTTCCTTTTCTGGATTATCTTTAACATTTATCTTAAGCATTTGCAAAGACAAAAACTTGTTTTAAGTCAACATGCTTCAAAAACAACTTCTTGTATATGATAAACATAATAACTTTGATTTCTCAAATAAAACTAAAAGAGCATAGTTACAAACATATTCACAATATATAATATAATATATATGTAATGCAATTTTTCTTGGGATTGCATTGGATGTGTAGAAGAATTTGAGAGAAAATTTTTAGATTTGTTATATTTAAATTTTTAGTAATGAGTACTTATTTGTCTATTAAAGGTTATTTTATTATCTTATCTTTGAGACTTTCATTGTTTTATATTGACTCACTAGTGAATGCATTTCCAGGGTAAATTCTTTGTAAGTGGTTAATCTATAATTGCAAAATTAAAAAAAAAGAATGCTAACACATATTGCAGCACATCTACCAGAAACAGAGACCTATGTAGATATTCTTACATGAAGTTTTCTGTTTAAATATGAATGAACATTTTTAGATCATTTCTTCTGCCCACTTACTTTACATGTGCTGAAAATTAATATGCCTCTATTTGCCTTGTAGGTGGCAACATGCTCATCAGTGAAAGAGCCTATTGTTGGCCAAGAGGAATCGCTCGGAGTAGATCTGAAGGAAATTTGATTGACATGGAAGCCTCAAAACTCTCAAAAAATCACATTACAGGTACAGGAATTTATAATGTGATGTTTCTGTGAAATAAATCAGGTGCTTTCCAATACATATGGAATGTTTGCCTCTAAAAAGTGCTATAGAAGATTTTCAAAATTACCAAGTACAAATGCTATCACAGAGTGGAAAAAGATTAAAGATACATGTCTCTTAAGAAAGTACACTAGCAGGGGCTAGAGAAATGCCTTGGTGGGTGAAATGGCTGCCACCTAATCCTGAGGCCCAGCATACATTACAAGCCGTGCGTAGGTGTGCATCTGTAGCCCCAGCACTAGGGAGTCAGAAACCAGCAGATACCTGGAGCTTACCACCCAGCAAGTGTAACTAATCAATAAGTTCAGTTTCAGTGAGAAATCCCTTCTCAAAACATAAGGTGAAGTGTGGCAGAGAGTTACACCTGATGTAGACTTCTGGCCTCTACACGTAGATGTAATTGTACACACCCCACACACACATATGCAACACACAGTCACACACACACACACACACACAGCACACTCACAGATTACAATAAATGTCATAAAGCTGCACGAATTAACAAATGAATAGTACCTCTCGCAAACACTGTAAGCATGGAGGGGAAAGAGAAGGAACTGGGACTGCAGCAGCCCAGTAATCTCCACGGAGCAGAGTCCGGTTGGCCTGATATTCAGAGGGAGGAAAATGACTTTGGAGAGAGTTTGGGTGGGTGGATTGAGTATGTGTGATAATTAGAGAAATGCTTTTTCTGTTTTTCAAAGTCCATCTTCTTTTAATAAGTAGCATAACCCACCTTACGTCAAGATAAAAGTTCTACACATGTTAGAAGAAATGTCTAACAATTTCTGAATTTTTTTCGAGAGAATTTCAAATAACTCAATTGTCTATGATGGCTTTCATTTTCCATAAAGCAGTATCAAAAGCACAAATTCCTGCTGTTTATGATTAATATTTTCTATCAAAGAGCAAACAAGTGTCACTCTAAACATGAAATGGCCTTGATGCTATGGGATGTACTGGAAATGTTTTCATGTGCTCTTCAAGCCCTTTCCTAAGAAATAAAGTGTTTCTGTTTCTAGTGGCATCCCATCCTTTACCATTACAATCTCTCAGAAGTCCAGTGTGTTACTGCAGGCAGTAAATTCACTAGTAATCTATTTTTTTCAGTGTGTCTTTCACACACATACAAAATATATTGTTCAACTTATTAATACAATGTTACCAGAAAATGAATAATTGATGATGTTAACTTAGAAGGCTTTTTAAAACTATTTCAACTCTGCATGGATATGTTTGATGTTTATTGAATATCATTTGAAAAGAATGACATCAACTTAATCTTTTGGATGTATTAAGATCAACAGCTCAATGTTTAGAAAAATTGGATGTTGGCTGTTTTTTTCAGAAGTTTACTTGGGGTAAATGAAACATAAGATAAGCAGGCATAACTGTATCCTAGTATAAGTAAACTGTTAAATATTTCATGATACCTTAAGATAAAATTAATACATCTGTACTCAAAATAGCCTGGTATATAATTCTCCTTTCTTCATTATAAACAAATTGATACAATTTACTCCTGAGCTTGTAATAGACAGCAGCCTAGAGGTCAAAAATGAAAACCTAAAGCAAGTTTGGAATTTTTAAGGTATGATGCTATTAATCATGGTTGTATCTCAAATGCACACTTCATTTTCTCTTTGCTTTGTTTTTGTTTAATTAACAAGCATGCCAAGGGCTGGGCTTGCCTCGCAACTGGCCAGCTGCTTCTGCTCTCCGTAGAGACAGAGATGCCAAAGCTACAAATCCGTTCTGGAGTGAGCTGTCTGCCTCAAACCCATTTCTGGATGACATCACACAGCTAAGAAATAACCAGAAGAGAGATAATATGTCCATCTTGAAGGAAGATCCTTTTCTTTTTTTAAGACAAATAGAAACAGGAAATTCTTTTGATTCCTCTGGTGATGAACTTGACATGGACCAGGAGCTTAGGCCTTCTTCCTCAAGGAAGTCAGGAAGGTCTAAGAGTGTTTCAGAACTGCTGGACACCTTAGGTGATATGACACACACTCATCCAAGTATAAACAGCTCTGATCAGATCCTAATACAAGACTTAGAATGGCTTCAGAGTGACCGAGAAGCATATAAGATGGCTTGGCTAAGTCAGCGTCAGCTGGCCCGCTCTTGCCTGAATCTGAATACAATTAATCAGAGTCCTGGGTGGGCTCAAACACAAATTGCAGAGACCATTGCAGTTTATAAAATAAACCACCAAGGAGGGTCAGTCCAGTTACCTGACTCGGATATCACCGTTCATGTACCCCGAGGACACGTAGCTGTAGGAGAATTCCAGGAGGTATCTCTGCGGGTGTTTCTGGATCCTCCACCAAAGCTGAACCATGACCTCTCTTGTACGGTAAGCCCTCTGCTGGAAATCAGGTTAAGCAACCTGAATACCATGGAGGCTATTTTGCTGGAGATGAAAATTGGAGCAGAAGTGAAAACAGATCCTCTGAGCCAAGTCATGACAAAAATGGTGTGTTTATACAGCCTGGACAAAGAAGGTCCTTTCCAAGCACTGGACAACTGCTACATCTACAAAGACACCATCCAAGCAAAGCTCCTTGAACTGAGCCAGGTAACGTACATAGTCATAGCTGTACAAGCTAAGACCATTCAGCCACCAGCTACTACTATTTGGGATTACATCCACAAAACCACCTCCATTGGAATTTATGGACCCAAATATATCCACCCAAGTTTTACTGCTGTCTTCACAGTTTGTGGACACAACTATGTGCCAGCAAAGTTTACAGTCTCTGACATTAAGAAGGGTGGAAAAAGCACATCTCCAGTGGTATTTCACCTCTGGGGAAAGCATTCATTTTTACTTGACAAGCCACAAGATTTAATTATTTCAGCTTTTTCATGTGATCCTGACTTTGAAGTAAAGGCAGAGAGAGAAAGAAAAGTAATTTCACAGAGGCAATTGGAAGCAGGTGTGGTAGTTCATCAACAAGTTTTCTTTTCTTCAGTTGACCACAGAGAGATGCACTTGTTTGTTTTCCGGGTTCAGGTGGAGCCCTCCGATGGAAATCCAGTGACACAGTTCTTTGTCACTTCGCCTGATCCACCTCCAAATCTAAAAAGGTTCTCGTATCTGCCAGGCTATTTCCAGAAGGAGAGAGACGGACAGAAAACGCCTTTATTATCCACAGGGCTTGTTAAGTACCCTACTTTCCAAGATAAAAAACTGAACTTTACCAATTATGGGGTCACACTGAAGACAGTAGTGAGGCAAAGTAAGATTGACTATTTACTTGAGTATCTAAAAGGGGACACAATTGCCCTTCTTGGAGAAGGTACAGTAAGAGCCATCGGACAATCCAAAGTGAAAGAATGGTACGTAGGAGTCCTCCGAGGTAAAATCGGACTCATTCATTGCAAAAATGTCAAGGTAATTTCCAAAGAACAAGTAATGTCTATATCTGATAGCGTTTTGACAACCAAGAACCTTCTGGAGCAAATTGCTTTGCCATTTAAAAATCTGACTTATATATACTCTGTTGTATTGACCCTGGTGTCAGAAAAAGTTCATGACTGGAAAGTTTTAGCTGATGTCCTGGGCTACTCACATCTGGTACAGGAAGATTTTGATAGGATTCAAGCAGACAAGGAAGCGGAAAGGGTTTCTTATGTTGTTAAGAAGTTAAAGGAAGATTGCCATGAAGACAGAAATACCAAGAAGTTTCTTTACGAACTAATTGTGGTGAGTACTGGTTGATCATTGTAATTCATTTTAGAGAATTTCATAAATTTGATGATGTGTATAATAAAGATGAGAGATGAAATGAAGAACTAGTAGGCTCAGATACATTGAGGCCACTGAAAAAGAAATAGGCAACTTTTTGTACAAGGTCATAGCTTTGGATTCATGATTTGAAAGTCAACTGTGCTTTTTTCTCAGAAAGCAAATCCGTAAGGATTATCTTTTAAGAGAACTTAAAGGTTGTGCTTGTGTTGGGCCTTATCTTTTAAACTTTAGATATTATTTCTTTTTTCTCAAATATTTAGACAGCCCTTCAAATATCTGAGGAGCTCCATAATATGAAAGTAAATAAGAACACACTTAAACAAAAATACCCAGCCTTACCAGAGACTCATTTTTGAGTGTTTGTTTTCTTCAAACATATAGGTATTATTATTTTATCGGTTTTATCTGTATGTAATACTTCATGACCCCAACAATGATTCTGCTAATACTGTATTTAATATTCTAGTATAATTCCCAAGGATAAGCTCTTTACCTCATGTACTGACCCTGTGGTAAGCCTTGTAGAGAGCTTTAAAGAATTGGATTTAAAACAAAAATTAATGCTATATTGATAAAGTATCAATATGATATTTCTAAAGGAGATTAAAATATGAATGTATACAAATAACTAATACTTCCTAAATGCTACATGTTAATGCCTTCTTCAAATAGTGTGTGTGTGTGTGTGTGTGTGTGTGTGAATGTATGTTGGTGTATGTCATAAAATACTTTTGCAAGTATATGTCAGTATGTGTTCTGAATAGCATAAGTATGAAAACAGTGCCCATAAACATGAAAAGGATGAATAAGGCAGTGGACAGAGACATATAAAGAAGTAACATTTTAATAAAGCAAGGAACAATACAGAAAGAAAAATGGGGGATGAATTCAATCTGTGACATTAATAATTTTAATGTTAAAAAATATGTTGACAACCAAGAGCAGTTAAAACTTTAGAGTGACAATGTCTAGTTGGAGAATGGACAGTTTTATTATAAGATGCTGTGTTCTTAATGACTATGGACCAGGTGACTGAATACTAAAAGCTACTCAGTATAAACCACGCATTCATTTTGTAATAGCTCCTTTTTGTAACTTAGATGTACAGCACAGACTCATAGAACTACAAACAGAAAGTTACTTTATTTTCCTAGCAGCTGAAAAATAAGTTATCTTGGCCTACTGATCTGAAAATTCAGGTCTAATCATACCAGTGGCTTGGATGGTGTATAATATTTTATAAAATGCCTTGATTAGACAGTGCTGATAGAGACCCATTCAAGAGTGTGAGTCCTACGGAACCCAAAAACTAATACTAAGCCTCAGTGATGCCATCAAGACATCCTTCTGAAAGAGGCTTTGGCCTGGCCATCTGTTAGCAAAGCAATTGATATGGCAGTGGTATAGTTGTGTCTTCAAACATCCTTTGTGTGAGTGTGAATTTTTCTTGTTCTATGTCTTGATAGACCAAGCTGGGATGTTAAGAGTGACTGCCTTTGTCTAGTTAATATGTGACATTTCTGAAAACCCTTCAGCATCCATTTTTATCTTAATTCTAGAAGATTAGGCAGAATGGTATTGTACTCATATTCATTATAAAAAGCATCGCAAAGATATAGTATATATTGCTTATGAAATTGTACTTTGCTAGGGTAAAGTCATACCACAAAAACTCAAGTGTACTTTGGAGGACTGTTTATCTGGTATTGTTTACCACTGGGACCACCACTGACCAGTATAAATAGAAGGATCAATAGAACTTGTATTTAGACTCCATGTACTGTCCTTCTAATTATAGATAGACCTTATGAGGATAGACATGGTGGATTTTAACTGGTACCTTTTTTATTAATGTAATTTTATTTACTCTTTCCTATGGGTAGATAAAATCCCTAGGTACCTTTACATAATGAGAAACTGCCAAGCATGTTTACAGACTTGTGTGTGTGTGTGTGTGTGTGTGTGTGTGTGTGTGTGTGTGTATTCACATACATATTCATATGTTTTTAAATGTACTCAAAGCATAAAAGAAACTCTCAAACTTGCCGGAAACCCATAATAAGGGAGAACGTTCAAGTTTGAAATAAATGAAGAAAGAGAGTCTGACAGCATTCCATTTTCCCATTGTGGGAGAGTGTTTGCCTTTGTTACCTTGTGGTTTATATTAAGAGAATCATACCAGTAGTGAGGGAGATAGATGATTTAAGTTCAGAATCTTCTGTAACTTTGTTCAAATATTAAAGGAGTATCATGTTTATTCAATAAACTTGATTCTAGAAAAAAGTTTTGCTCAAATTGATTCTGTGTTAATCTTTTGATAAGGAAAGGAATAAGTTTTGGGAAGAGTGAGCAATTAGCTCTAGATTAAGAAGTTTTCAACTGCAGGAGCTGTGGGTACTGACAAAAGAGTGCATATTGTTCTATTAGAAGCTAAAGGTATTAAGACCTGTACTAGTAGAGTGGTTTACCCATGATCCTATGCTTAGCTACCGAGGCTATACTAACGTCACCTAGTTCTAATATAGTTATTATCACTGTAGTTTCTTGCTGAATTTTCTTAAATGTGAATCAGTGCTCTGAGTTTAAAAACCTCAACTACATATGTGGTGGGAAAAGGGATTCCAATTTCTAGAATATGTAATGCAAATTATACTTTAAATGGAAAAAGTCAATGAGTGGTCTCTAACCACTCTATGATCTGTACTTGCTGCCTCAGGCTCTGCTAAAAATGGATTGCCAAGGGTTGGTGGCACATCTTATCCAAGAGGCTGTTATTCTGACTTCAGCTGTCAAGCTTGGAAGAGGCTGGAGGGAACTTGCTGCGAGATCTGCAGGACTCACTAAGCATCAGATGCAGGCATACGAAATTCCTCACCGAGGAAAATCTGGAGAAGTTTCAGCCGAGGTGAGATTTTCATATGTTCCCTGTAATGGTGACAAACTGCAGTCAGGTAAAGAAAATGCAATTTACTCCTCTCCATATTCACCAGTTAATTAGAAGAACATTCAGAGAGACCTACTTACTGAAGTTAATATCTGATTAATGCTATTGGAAATTTCTGAAATATATAGATCATATTTATGAAAACACATTCATATTTCTCTTGTTGGATTTAATATTAACATGGCTTTTGCTCACATTAATTCATTAAATCAGGACAGTGAGGATATAAGCCTACAAGAATGTAAGGCATAGAACACATATATTTTTGAGTCAAGCAAGAGTATCAATCAAATAAGCCCACAGAAGATGTATTAATGAGTACTAATACACAACTAATAATTTATGACATAATTAATAAATTCTTGATGATGAATACTAGGAGGGTGGATGATGTGGAACCACTGGAAAGGATCTACAGAGACATGACATCAAAGTGCCACGTTATCTCTTAGAATTCTATGTACAGCAAGAGTTATAAATATCATACACAGAATTAAAACATGTAGGGCAAAAATATTCATCACGAAACCTCCTTTTGCCAGCGGCATTACTGCATGGATTCTGTTACACACATATCATACACATATTTATTTAGGTTGCCATAAAACCTTTTAATCCAATTATCACTGAATTAAATAAAAATATATCCAGTGATGAGCATGTGTTAGATGTACTATACCTTGAAGCAAGTTAAAGCTTTTTCAAGGTACTTAGGGCAAATATCCCTCTTGAGATGGTGATATTAGAGGCACAAGTGCCATCTTGGACCACACAGATGGATATTTACTTTGGAGATTCCTCTTCTTACTGTGGGGCAACAATCCTGCTGGCTGACGAGGTTTCAGCCTTCCCACGAGTTCAGTCAGTCAGGTCAGTTGACTCCTCCCGGCAGCAGGAGCAGGTGTCAGCTGGAGGAAAAACGGTCCAGGAGCAGCCACAGACTAGACACGTACGGCCACACTCATCAGCTGCCGTATCGTCACAAGCATAGAAGGGACTTGCAGCCTATTAATGAGAGGACTCCAGCATGAGCAAAGCACACACGATACATATAAATGTTTGCTGAGTGAGTTAAAAATTCAGGAACCTTGAAGTTGAAAAAAAGAGTGTTGTGAGAATTGTGCTGTGTGGTCTTGACATTTCAATTAATCGATTAGAAGGCTAACTGAACGCTTCACTTCTTTTGTCTGTTATAGGGCCTTGTTTTTAAGAGTTTTGTTTAGACTTACTGGAGAGCTGTTTATCATGCCAGCCCTGCTAAGCATCTGGATTCTTTCTAATTGTGTTTATTGTTTGTCTTCCCTTAAATCTTGATGCAGGCTAACACACCCTATCTTTCCATTATTTACTTTCGCACAGCCCAAATCATAAATGACTAAGTCTGTGTCTGAGGCTGATAAAATCTCGGAAGCGTAAAGGAAAGCCCCTAGATGTTTTCTACAGGCAACAGTTCAATTCACTGTAACTAATACTAACAGCTAGTATGTGTCCGATGTTATTACTTAGGAAAACTCCAAGGCATTTTGGCCTGAAGCCGTTCTAAACGTCCTATAGCAAATTTTACCTTAGCCCATTTAAAGGGACAATGTATGCTAATTTCCATATCCTTAAAATATCATAGAGTTTTATTCTCCTTGAAAAGAGATAGATGGCTCTTCAATATGATCAATTTGACAAGTCAAGTAGTTGGTTTATAAACTGTTCCATGTGAAGGTGCAGTGGGAAGGTACAGTGAGCTTGGGGCAAGGAAATGCCAAGTTAGTGTTCCTTTGCTGTGCTGCTTCTTTGTGTCATTTGCTCTGGCACAGGATCTACAGGTGTGTCAATCCCTACACTTGGGCTCTTGTTCGGTCTCCCTCCTTTCCAACTTGTTTCTCTTCTTTTTGTTTGCTTTTAATATGTTTGGCAATTACTTGGCACTTCCTTGTACTAGGCTCTTTTAAAAAATAATATAAATTTATAATATTTAAGGTAACACAGCTTATGATGGGCACAAAATATTATCTAACATGTAGAAATAAGTACTAGAGTTAGCGCATTCTAGAAGTAACTTCACAGCAAAGATCTTCTATTTCCAGACTGGGTATTAAGGTCTCAACACCACTCCAAGGTCAGTGTGGTGTGCTCAGGGCTGGAGGGTCAGGCTGCTCACTTTCTTTTTCCTCTTCCTCTTTTTAAACTATGCTATTGTAGCAGGAGACTAACTTAGACACTCATAAAAATTAGCGTATGAAACAAATCAATTGATGGAACCACTGGAAATCCCTCTTCCTGGCCACAGAGCATACGTGAGGGAAAAAAACAGTCTCCAAATGTGGGGAGGAGGGTACTGTGTCATGGACCCTCATGGCCATGGCTTAGGGCTATAACTTTTCCAAGTTCCTAAGTGTCTGTATTTCTACCACTGTGCCTGTGCTCCTGGTACAGTTCTTTCCTCTGGGATACAAGAACCTGGGATCTCAGCAGGGTCTCTCAGAACTCAGCTTGACAATGATGGCATTGTGTTGCTTCCAAAATCTGCCTGATTGTTTTCATCAAGCCTCAAGCCCAGTGAAGAGTGGGGATACTGAATGCACGTTTGACCAGTGTTCTTTTCTAAGTGGAAGAAAAGTCTCTTTTGGAGAATTCTGAGAATGTCACTTTTTAAAATAAGCACCTCCTCAAATTATAGTTTAAGTTACTACAACTACTTCATTAAGGCAAAAGTATAATGTCTATAACCACTCATATGTGCATAAGCAAAACCCATTTTAAAAATTATTTTATAAGCTTTTAAAGACCTATTTTTATTTCATGTGCACGAGAAGATGTTTTGCTTATGTGTATGTCTATGTACCTCATACCTGTCTGGTGCCTGTGTAAGCCATATTTGGTATCAGATTCCCTGGAACTGGAGTTACAGGCAGTTGTCAACCTTCATGTGGGTTCTGGGAATTTAACCTGGGTCCTCTGTAAGAAAAGTCAGTGATTTTACTGCTGAGCCATCTCTGTAGCCCATGCAAAAACACATTAAAAAACAACAGTAACAACAAAAATAATGTTTCTTTCAGGAAATGTCGTTATACTTTACAAAATATAAGTAATGCCATTTTTTTTCTGTGAAAGTTAGTATTAACTAGTTAGTTACTATTTCCTGCATGGGGAGCCTTGTCCTCCTACTGGGTTGCCTCGTCCAGCCTTAATATGAAGGGAGGTGCTTAATCTTATTGGAACTTGATAAGCCATATTTGGTTAATATTCCTGAGAGTCCTGCCCTTTTCTGAAGGGAAAAGGAGGAGAAGTGGAAGGGGAGGGAGGGTGTGGGCAGGAGACAGGAAGGAGAGGAAGGAGGGGAAACTGCAGTCAGGATGTAATATAGGAGAGAATAAATTAATAATAAAAAATTCCCTGTAATTTTTCTGAGGATATTTAAAGATTTAATTTAAAAATATAAGAATAAATAAGATACTAGAAAAATAGGACAATTTTTAAAGTCTGGTTTTACAGGAAGAAGATTTAGAGAATTCAAAGCTAACATATTCATAGGCCTGAGGCAGACTCTCAGCCAGCTTTCCAGATATTATTAACAAATGTGAGAATAATTTCTATGTGACTCTCTTCCATGGACTCTTTCTCTAATAATAAAAACTACACTCTTCCTTTCCTGAAGGTTCCTAAAGATCCTGAAGGTTCATTTTACACTTTACCTCTGCCCACTCACCTCTTCTGTAGTACAGGCACCAGCAGGCCTTTGGAGGGGTACTTCTTCCGGAATGCCTTCTAGGCCACTGTCTCCATGGAGACACAGTGAAACTAAGATTCTCAATCACCATCTGTTTTTCATCTCTGAAACTATTCACATGTAGAACACTGTAACCGGCTCGGTATAATGCTTTTTGCAGTCACCTCCTAGTGCAAGTTTTGTTCTCTTTGTACACTCAGGAAGAGTCTTTGTTTGTGCTCCTTTTCTTGTTTCCATCTGGAGTACTTGAAACACTTCATCCTAAATGTAAATCAAAAATGAGAATGTAGAAAACTGTTGTGATTTCTCTCTCTCTCTCTCTCTCTCTCTCTCTCTCTCTCTCTGGTTTGGTTGGTTGATTTTCTTTTTTCTTTTCTTTTTATTTCTTTTTATTTTTTATTTTTTGAGACAAGGCCTTGACTGTCCTGGACTTGTTTTGTAGACCAGGCTGGCCTCAAACTCACAAAGATCAGCCTGCCTCTGCCTTCCTGAGTGCTGGGATAACAGGCATGTGCCACCACACCCAGGTGTGTGATTTCTCTTTAGATAAAATATTTATTATGCAGCATCAGGACCCTGGTTAGGTATCCAGAGACCATTTTTAAAAAGTCAAGCACAGAGGTGGAGACAGATAGATCCCTAGGGCCTCTGGGGCAGCCCGCCCAAGTCCAGCTGATGTGTTTAGTCAGTGAGAGACCCTTCCTCAAAAAACAAGTAGAGGATTGGAAAGATGGCTCAATGTGTGAAGAGTGATCCTGCACAAGTATGAGACTCTGAGCTCAGATCTCAGTACTCATATAAAATGCCAGATACGGACAGAGATTTTTGTCTGCCTATAATCTCAGAGCTGTGAGGTCCAGAGGCAGGAGAATCACTGGGGCTTGGTGACTAGCAGTCAAGCTCCGGGTTAAGTGAGAGGCTTTGTCTTGGGGAATAAGTAGAAGTGTGTGTAAGGGCGTTCACTCTCTCCCTTCACATGACTGTAAACCAAAGACAGGCAGACAGGCAGGCAGACAGACAGACAGACAGACAGACAGGCAGGCAGGCAGACAGGCAGGCAAACAAAGATGGTGGAGGGAGGGAAGGAGAGAGGAAAAGGCAGATTTGTTCTGTGACCTTCAAATATACGTTGTTTTCTGTGTACACACATAAACACTTAACACCTCTGGGAGAGTTAGTGACTTTCAAAGAGATAATTCTATTATTTTTTATAAATGAATGAAAGATTTTGGTATCTTTCCCATGTATCTTTTCCTTCAGTGTTTTATTCATCTACATGCTTAATAGGCATTTTGAGTCGATTACTTCTTTCTTAGTGTTTGCTCAGAAACTTCAAAGCATATAAACAGAAGTAAAGTAAGGCTATTTTTTTCCTTTTGAAACCTAATTCTTTTATTAGTTTGAAATTAGGATAAACTGCTAAATTTTAAATAAAAAACATTTAAAGAAGCCCCACTACTGAGCTACATCTCCTATAGGAAGTATATGATGCCATAAAATGAAAACAGTGTGTCAGTCACTATGAGACTCCTCTTTGCACACTTTATTAATTTCAGCAAACTGAAAGCAAGGTATTAGAATCATCTTCCTTCTGACACGCATGTACCCTGAGTATTAGAGCATTTATGTAACATCCAAAGTGACAAGGTAGGTGTAAGAACTAGGATTTGAATCATGTTTGTCCTATTCGTGGTCCTAACCATTAATCTAGACAGAAGATGAACTTTCACAGAATTGACTGGCTAAGCAAAGATCAAAGTGATGAGGAGAAGTCGGGAGATGCCTCCTGATGCCAAAGAGTCAGTAGTATTTCAGTTACTGAGGGCACTTGAAGTGGACGCCTGTTAGCAGTAAGCTCTAGAGAGCACTGATGAGAAGAGAGAAAGGTGGTGTTTTACTTGCTGGGAGCCACCAGCAAGACTCTTCTGGTAAATCTGCCTTACCTGGATTCCTGTCCTGTTAGTCCATTAATTAGCACCATGACTTTGGACAAGTTAATTGACCTTCCTAAGATTTTGTTGTTGTTAATTGGCCTTTCTAAGATTTTTTTCTTAACTGAGCCATTTAACGCCATCTTTTCAGGTGTTTAGGTGGTCAGAAGAAATAATGTATATAAAATATTTGTGATATTGAATGAAACAGTTGTCATCACGGAACACATAGTGTCATTTTGTTGAGAAAAAATAGTTGGATTTGACAAATCTATGACCTTGAATGTTTTTTCTAGAAAAGGGAATGAAATGCAACCACTTTTAGTGATGTGACTGAGAAAAACTGTAGGTAAGGAAAATGTCAGCAGTGATTTCAAGGTTTCTGTGCTAAGAAACTGGCAGCGTATTATTATATAGAAAAAAAAAATGAGAAAAGTCTTGGCCCATCAGCTTTTCCTTATGGGCTTAACATTTAATTTTTCTTGGAAAAATATCTTTGAAAGAAGATACGAGGGATGTCCTTCCACCATTAGAGCTATCTGGTTTACAGGGCAACTCTAGGCTTTGTTTATATGGGTGCTCTGTTGCCTCCTTAATTATCTAAGCCTGGATCTGCTGCAGCCTTGCTATGTAAATCTTTGTTGTTTTGCAGTGAGACATACATTTACTCTTTCTTTTTTTTTTTTTTTTTTTTGGTTTTTCGAGACAAGGTTTCTCTGTGTAGCCTTGGCCATCCTGGACTCACTTTGTAGACCAGGCTGGCCTTGAACTCACAGCGATCCGCCTGCCTCTGCCTCCCGAGTGCTGGGATTAAAGGCGTGCACCACCACGCCCGGCTTCATTTACTCTTTCTTAAAGGACAAAGTGCTTTATGGAAAGTCACCTGTCAGTGACAGAGTATATAGAACATTATCTCAGACCTTCAGTATTTGAATTTGGAACAGTCATATGTTTTATTTATTTATTTATTTATTTATTTATTTTGAGGCAATATGTCACATAGGGCTTGGTCACAAACTCACTATGTAGCTGACCTTGAACTTACATTTTCCTGACTTCCAACTGCAGGCGTAGGCCCCCACTACATGTTTATGTGATGGTAGAGACTGCACTCAGAGGTTGATGACCAAGCTTTCTATCAATTAAGCTACATTTCCCAGGCCCGATTTTAAATTTTCTTTATCAAGTTTGTTATTATAGAGAAAGGGGTATGTGGTTTTAGAAAAGTGTAGGTGTACTTTTAAAATCTATTTTTATTTTGGTTTTTCATATCTCTTTCTCCCTTCTCAACCGAAGTCTCTTCTAATGCTTCAACACCAGGTGAGAGAAGGTTCGTGGGGAGAAGGGGCTTTCTCTTTGGTTACTTCCGGTTGTTTGGGTCCATCGGGTACTTTGGGGCAACACCAATCTCCATTGTCAGGATAATCAGGCAGCAGAAGCAAGTGCAGCAGCAGCTTTCTCTTCCTCCTCCTCCAGTCTCCTCCAAGCATTCCTCCTTAATACCTCTCTATCTCTCTGTCTGTCTCTCTGTCTGTTTCTCTCTCTCTCTCTCTCTCTCTCTCTCTCTCTCTCTCTCTCTCTCTCTCTCTCTCTCTCCTTCCCCCTCCCTCCCCCTCCCTCTTTTTTCTTGGCTTTCATATTATACCTCTCAGAATCCATCCAAGATGCTTTCCAACTGGTAAAGACCACACCTCCACACAAGGTAGTTTTCTGTTGACAAAGTTCAGGCACCTTCTCATGAAACTATTATCAGCTGTGGAAAAACTGGAGCAGCCCCCATGCCAAATACCTGGGATTAAGACAAAAACATATTTACATAACATAACTGAGTTTTTAAGGAAACCAAAACTTCCACAACAGAAAACCAACTCCAGCAAAGTGTAAGACCCAACAACAATGTGTTTTAAAACCACTTGGTAATAAAGTAAATTTGTGATTATCCTTTAGTGAAACGATGCTGGATTTATAGTTTATAACTCAGAGACCTGGATTCTTGCCTGGATATATGACTGTGATTTTGTTATTATGCTTCAAACGCAGCATTAATTATCTATGATCAAGCATCTAATGCATGTGAGAAATTTTTACATCTTTTGGTTTAAGCCCTTAGCGGTGCTTTTATGGCATCTTGTAAGGTTAAGTTTATTTAATAGCAGGAAAAAAATAAAAGCTCAGAGAAAATTTAGCTGCTTATAGAAAATCCTGGAGCTCCTCAGCCAAGAGGCTAACATTCAGCCCAGCATGTGCACTTTTAAATCCTTGCCATCATATTTCCTGGAATTTACTTTAATAGTTACATAGGAAAAAATGGATTAGACAAGCTTAACTTTTCCAAGCTTTGACATTCAGATGTCTCTTGATGAGTGCAAGTAGCTATTAAGGTAATAAAGAGTGTCCCTAAGTAGGAACTGGTAAAAAATGGCTTACCCTGAAGGCTTCCATCTCATGCTGGACTAATTTGAGCAGATGACTTAGAAGAAATGGGTCCACCATCATTGTCTGGCTTATGATTAGTCCAAGAGGTCCCAAGAGGTTATTCCTAACTACAAGCATAGCTGGTTACCCCAGACCAATATTTTTCTGTATTCTAAGAGAATTTTAGCTCAGATTCTAACCAGTGTCTCTTACTGAAGATGTAGGACGTCCCAGAGGAGTTAGATTTATTTCTCTTCCAAAAACAATAGCCACCTGCTTTTAGCAGTATTTATATATTTGCTAATCAGAGATGGCATTATGCCTATCTGGATATTGTAAATGATGTGCTGAGCACAGAACACACATAATAGTCATTAGGAAGGGAAACATGCCTCAATACTTCTGCAGCTAATGGTACTTAAAATGAAATGCTGCTCCTGTAAGTTTATGAGGTATGAGTAGGTGGATTATTAATCCTCTAATGTGGCAAAATGCAATTATCTAAAGGTAATTAAAATCAATTACATACTTTATGTTAGTCCTATTTTACGAGATAAAAAAAGATACTGGGATGCTCGGTTCTGAATTGTTTCTGTTCTTTCTGCATTTTGTCATCTAGTGCATTATCTAGTGAGTTGTATTGGGTTCCTGGAATAAGTTCTCTAAAATTGTAAAACTTTATTGTTCTTTTATCTACTTCTGTTTCATTCCAGCTGTCATCCCACATAGCATATAGTCATTGCTCACTACTTTTATTGTATCCACTAATACTGAGAAGATAAACCAAAGGAAAGGTATATTTCTCCCATGCACATACTGGGACTTTGGAAAACCACATAATTTAATAAACTTAATGCTTTGATACTGCTCTGTGTACAAAGAGAGAGGAGCACATGGATGAAAAATGAAGAGTGTTGTGCCTCCATTAGCCTCGTGTTTCCCATCCCAAGATGATCCCATACTGCCAGGAAGTTAACATTACAAAGTCTAAAGGTCTGAGGAGATGGCTCAGTTGATAAAGACTTTGACCATAAGCCTGAGAACCCGTTCATTTTTTTAATGACTATTTATTTATGTATGTATGTATGTATGTATGTATGTATGTATGTATGTATGTATACAGTGTTCTGCAGGCCAGAAGAGGGCACTAGATCTCATTATAGATGATTGTGTGCCACCATGTGACTGCTGGGAATTGAACTCAGGACCTCCGGAAGAGCAGCTGCCAGTGCTCTTTCTGAACCTCTGAACCATCTCTCCAAGCCTGAGAACCCAAGTTTTTAATTGAACTTCAGCTTCCTTGTAAATGCCAGGTGGGCATGGCAGCTGTCTACAACCTTAGCAGTTACAGTGTAGAAAAGGGGGGGTCCCTGAACAAGCTGACTAATTAGACTAGGTGAGTGGGTGCAAGAACTCTGTTTTGTCATACAAAGTTGGAACCGTTGATCTCAACTTTTGACTTCCACAAACAAGTGCATGTATACTTGCATTACCACCCCCCCTCAAAACACACACACACACACACACACACACACACACACACACGGACACATATACACAAATGCACACCATGTATACATACACACAGAAAAGGAAATCTGAAAGCAGAGGAGCAAGGTTGGAGCTGTGCATCAAATGTTTGTGGCAGATGAAAAGGCTGAGGGAATTTGATCTGAGGGGATTTGATCTGTGGTTAAGACTGACTTAACGAAACCAGAGTCTCAGCAGCACACTTCCTTTTGAGATCCACAGCACAAGAGCAGAGTGTTGGCAGGTCTTACCTTAGTCATAACATTAAGTGAAACTTGGAAAACTGTTTTTAAAACATTGATTAGATACATAGCAAAATAAATGTGGAGGACCTTATTAGTCTACAACTCATCTTCAGTGTTTAACTTGGGTTGATCTGAAAAGAAAATTATTAACTTAACACATGCTATTCCTTCCATTATTTCCAGGGTTGAAGACTTTATTTTCTCTGTACTTTCTCATAAAATATAAATCCTTTGTGAACTTCCTGGATCTGTCTTATATTTTAACATAGAATTTTACACAATTGATACGTGTAAATCACCTTCTGTATTTTTGTCTTTATATACCTTCATTTTGTGGAGGCAAGTATAAATAACGTATAAGTTCTGAAAATTGAATGTAAACATATCAAAGAGCCTGAAGCCAAGTATCATGTGTCTTCTCCATAAGAGACAAAAACTGACTGGATCATTCATTGCACTGAGGAAATCCAGCTTCGTGAGACCTGATATTTGTTTACTGAAGAATCACTTATTTCTTAAATTTCAGTATTTCTCTCACTGCATGAAGTGTATAGTTATTGAAAGAACTGTGTGTGTTCTCACCTTCACTATTGGGTGTCCCTTTAATTAGTGTAGTGGTTTAAATGGGGACTTTCCCCATTGGCTCACATATTTGTTCACTCTGGTCCCCAGTTGCTAGTGCTGGTTAGGGAGGTTATGGAAGTTTTAGGACATGAAGCCTTGCTGGAGGGAGGTCATTGCTGGGTGCAAGTTTTGTGTGTGAACAGCCTTGTTATGCTCCAAGGTTTCTCTGCTTTCCATGGGAGGCTGAGCTGTGGCACTCAGCGTCTTGTTCCAGCTGCCTTCTGTCACACCTCCCCAACTGTTACGGACATCAGGCCTCTGGAGCCTTAACTAAAATAAACTCTTTCTTCTGTAAGTTGGTCTTAGCCATGTATTTTATCATACCAACAGAAAAATAACTAACACAATTACTGATCTCCTTTTCCAAATTATTTTAGCATCTTTTTGTTTTTATGTTTAGGGCTAAGGAAAGTTAACCTTTCTTCTTGAATGTTTTATATGGGCTATCTCTTCATTCCCCAATAATCTTAAATTATCTTTTTTAAAAAAGTTAAAATTTAGACCACAAATAGTTTTCCTTTATAGAATGTTCATTTTTAATATATTTTGTAGAAGAATGTTAATTCAGAACATGGCTATCGTGACAAGAGAGAACATCCAAAGATTTCTAGGTCTGTGTGATCTGGCTGGCAGGAGATTACATCCAGAGATCTTCTAGGCCTGTGTGATCTCGCTGGAATACAAACAGGCCTTTAATCCAGGAGACAAAGGTAAACAGATCTGAGTTCAAGGCCAGCCTGGTATAGAACAAGTATCATGTAAAGAAAAGCTTAGGTCCAGGTGTGGTGATACATGCATTTAATCCCAAATAAAGATAAAATTAGATTGTATAAGGAAGCAACCAAGTTTGAAAAGGATGTCTAACTGAGTAGCAGAAAAGGTGATGCATCAGAGATTTGACAGAATAGGATATGTCCAACTCTCACAAGAAGAGAGATAGGAAATGGAAGCTACTTAAGAGCCAGTTCTACAGAAAGAGGAGGCAATTTTACCAGAACATTAATAGAGAGATGGGTTAGAGAGAGAGAACTCAGGTAAAGATGGACCGAGCCAGAAAATGAGAAGAAGCCAGAAGATTAGAGCAGATTGGTGAGTTAGTGTGAGGCCAAGCAGAGAATTCCAAGCCTAGAGAGAAGCCATATTGAATAAGTCAGCTGAGAGAGGGGCTTGAGGCAGAACAGCTGAGTTAAACCAGCCAACCTAGAGCTCAGAAAGAACAGTGAAGGGTCAGCTTCTTAAATAAATCTCAGAGGCTTGAAACTATTCTAGGCCTAGGTTAGGTTGTATGGAGGCTAGAAGCTTCCAGGAGTAGGGCCTAGGTTAGCAGAAGGAGACAGTGAGTCTCCCAGACAACAGTTGAGCCAGGAGAATAAAAGTTACTTTTATTTTTTTTCTTTAAGTAATTTCACCCATTTCCTGCTGATTATCCCAGTCTTCCTCCAGCCCTTACATTCCATATGTGGTCCATTTGTTGAGCAGTTTCTGTTTCTTTGCACTTGTTCACAGCTGGAGCGTGTCCCCTTTTGTACACTTTCACACTGACGTCTCTACGTGGAGAGTCCTTGCTTGCCTGTGTTACATGTTTCATTGCATCACTTGGTGTTACATGTACTGAGGGAGGTGACAGAAAAGGATGCTTCCCATGGCATAGTGATGAAAATTTAACAATTGGCTTTGCAAGACCCCTCAATCATTGCTTTTGCTAATTTCCGTGGCATAAAAACTCTCAATCTGTATGATTTTAATCTGCCAATTTAACACTAAGCATGCACGTGCACACACACACACACACACACACACGCACACGAACACACACACACCCCAACACACACACACCAGCACACACATACACACACCAGCACACACACACACACTAGCACACACACACACACACACACACACACACACCAGCACACACATACACACCCCAGCACACACACACACACACACCAGCACACACACACACACCAGCACACACACACACCAGTACACATGCACACACACCCCAACACACACACACCAGCACACACACACACCAGCACACACATACACACCCCAACACACACACACACCAGTACACATGCACACACACCCCAACACACACACCCCAACACACACACACACCAGCACACACACACACACACCAGCACACACACACATACACCAGTGCACTCGCACACACACACACACACACACACCCCAGCCAGATATGTGGGGCTGTGGAACCGACTCTAGACAAGCCGCTTGTGTCTTCTTTTGAGTCAGCTGTGACGCACTGCTTTTTGAAACATGACTATTGTTCTGCACTGTGACTCCACCCTTTGCTTCTGTGTCTTGTATCCTCTATACTATACTTTAAAGTTTACATATCCATCGCCCCTTTCTCTTCCTTGACGTTTTCTTCTACTTATTTTCTTTTTAATCAGTGTGGTGTGAATGCTGTTCAATCCTGAACTGCCTTCAGGTCATCTATCCATTTTAAGTTCTTATCAGATAACCCTGCCCATTATCTCACACTCCATCACGCTAAAAGGAGCTTCTTTATCTTAACCCTATTAAAAGTTTATGTATTTTCCTCCATATAGTACTAAAAATTACTAAATGTAAACTATAATGCAGGTACTTTTTGAGGTGCCTTAGTGAAGAAGCAAGACTTGAGAATTATTATAAACGCTTTATAGCTTTAAAAATCTAAAGCTCAACGGAACGTAGATGTGAGCATGAGACTTTGGCAGCAAAATTCACCTTCCTTTACAGCATACCACTCCCCATCAATGGCAAGATCACGTCTTATGGCAGGAGAGGTGGATCATCAGATAAAAGCATTGGTTGTTCTTGCAGAGCGCGTGCTTGGTTCCAAGAATCCACATTGTGGCACACAGCCACTTGTAACCCCAGTTCCAGGAGGTCCAGAACAGTCTTGTGTCCTCTGAGGGTGCCAGTCACACACACAGTCCACATACATACACACAGACATAGCACTCAAACACGCAAAACAAAATAAAGCCGTTTGAAAAGATAATGGAGCCATGTTTTTCTCAGGTTTATTGGTGAAAATCAGTTGAGACATACTTTTTGTAATTATTAATCACCAAGTCTTGTCTGTTTACCCATTGTGCTAATGTTTTTCCAACTGTCTGCCTTGTTCCTATCTGTAAGATGCTAAAAAACAAGAATCATGCTTATTTCTCATTTTGTGCCTTGTTCTATAACTTTCTTTGGAGAGATATATACACCCAGTGAATTTTGATTTCACAAGTAAAATAATTAGTGAACAAAGATTGTTTGCCTTATGTATCACTGCGTGTAATAGTATTTTCCTACCATCTGGGTTGAAAGACACTAGTGATTTTGTGTATCAAATTGAATTTCTTTACTGAAGAAATATTCAGGCTTAGTTTGCTGCATTGAGGAACATAAACTGGATGGAAAAATCTCATTCATATTTTAGTTCAAATAAAGATAGTTATCTATACCCCATTGTTTACATCCTAACACTCTTGTACCCATTTCTGTCTGGGTATGATTTAGACTTCAGGGGCTCTCAGATGAGTTTAAGGCAATGCCCTCCCTTACATTTCTGACTAATCAATGTACTCCTGGGAGCTCTCTTTATGTTTTCCAAAGACTTACATAAAGATCAGACCTAAAAACCAATCCATGTTTCTCTGAATTTCCAGGGCTGCCTGGACTACTCTGTGCTCTACATAAACTGGTTAGTGTGAGGAGTTATGTACTACTCTGTACAAGTGGATGGGGAAATGTAGGTCCTAATTTATGTATCATCTTGGGATATTTCCAGTCTCCAAACAGCACAGAGAAGTCAATTCATGCCATGTAGAACTTGTCTGTCTCAGAAAGTCACTGGGGTGGTTTAATGGCTCACTGGTGTAAAGGCACTTGTATGTACAACACAGTAAAGTACTCTAAATAACCCATTTGAAATCTCCAACACACACCTGCTTTCTCTGATGTTTTATACTAATCTGTACTATCACCTGTTACTCACTTATGGCAGTTACTGCTTATTGTAAATATTTCCAGATAGATTTATTTTCCAACTCAGTCACAAAGGGACTTAGAATAGTCTGAGGGCCTACTAAATAAACATAACATTATGTTAAGCAACACATGAAAAATAGAAAAGTATTGTCCCAGATCGTTGAGGATTAATGACTGAGCAGATTCAATGTAGAATATAAATTCAGAGTATGTACCGATAGGATAAATCTACTGAGGTTAATCTACCTGTGGAGTACATCTCTGCATGTGCACATTGACAGCTGAGATAGAGCCTGACACAAGCTTCTGTTAAGATGGCTCAACTTGTCTTTCTTGCTGAACTACTACTAGTAATACCAGTAGTGAGGTGATTTGTGTTTAACAAAAACCTTCAGAAAAAAAAAAAAGATACCACTCTGTTCTTATTTAAGTAGCAGAAGATACAAATTCCCATAAACAGGATTGGTGAGGGTAAAGCTTATATACAAAACTCTGAGGCAGTGATTCTTAACCTTCCTAATGCTGTGACCCTTTAATACAGTTCCTCCTGTTATGGTAAACTCCTCAATCCATAATATTATTCCATTGCTACTTCATAACTGTACCTTTGCTGTGCTAAGCGTTATAATGTAAATATCTATGTTTTCTGGTGGTCTTCTTGGGGTTGTGACCCACGGGTGGAGAAGCACTGCTCTAAGATATTTTCTGCTTCTGTCTCATACACCTTGCCATGACATGTCTTTGTTAATTATACTTCATTATCAATTATTATTATTTTTTTTTTTAGAATTACCCTTTGCAAGAGAGGTAAGAGAATGGGTGTTCACATTTCCCAGAAATGCCAACTTGAACAAATAATATCATATGACCATTTGGGATTTTTAAAAATATGGATGAGAAGAAAAGCATAATGATATCTCATAGGGATTTAATTCTTCCCATTTCAATTATAAACTATATGAGTGTAGTGGAGGCGAGTGAAGAATTATATCCAATTACATGGAATACTGATGTTAATGGAGATACCATTTTAAGAAAACAATTCTGTGCAATATTTAGCTCAAAGTTAGTGCTCTTAACAGTTTACAAGTGGTAGAATTGCAAATAAGTTAATTTGGTGAGCCCAAATAAGCAGTGAGTATTAAAGTTCATATTCCAAATATTCTAATTATATGGCTTGTTATTTTCTTAGAATAAATTAATTTTAACCTGTGCATGTGTCTTTATTCTCACATTTGTCTTATTTGGTTTGCCTTTGTCTTCATTCCATCTGAGCCTGTTGCCTTGACAACCACCACATATGTGCTTGTATGTGAAGCTCTTCTTTGACGTATATTTATTTCTATGGAAACTGTGATGTCATTGGTGTGGGCAGGTGCTCAAGGGAAGCAAAGTAAAGAAACAGAATGTTGATCTTTCTTTGGGTCAAAAAATATACCATGAAAGTAAGTTTGTATTAATGAACTATAATTTTGAGTTTATTTGGATTTGTTCATCAAGCTACAGTTTCCTTATGTAAAGATTTGCTGGAATAGAATGAATTAAAAGTGCAAAACATATTGGATAGCACAATGTCATGACAGTTACATAATAATGATATGTAGTATCATTAAACTCAACACAAATATATATATGTAACAAACTTTAATCTTTTGTTTGAATTGTATTTGTTATTATAAAAAATTATGGTTTTGACAAGATGGCTATGTAGGTAAAGGGGTTTGTCATGAAGGTTGACAATGAGTTTGACCCTTGGGACTCACATGGTAGGAGAGAACCAACTCCAGCAAATTATCTTCTGACATCCACATGAGTCTGAGGCATGCATTCTCCACCCTCTCATACACAAAACAAAGAACATAAATAATGAAATGTAAAAATCCAATGATGAAAGAAATTTTATAATAACATTAAGGAAATGTATGCTAGATAGTAGATCGACAAAAAAGTCCATACTTACAGCATTATATTTACAAAAAATAAAACACCCTAGTTTTAGAAACACAGAGACGGGGTTGCTCTTCCAAAGGTCCTGAGTTCAATTCCCAGCAACCACATGGTGGCTCACGACCATCTATGAGATCCGGTGCCCTCTTCTGGCATGCAGATGTACATGCAGGCAGAACATAATATAAATACTAAATAAATACATCTTAAAAAAAGAAAAAAAGAAACACAGGGACATAGGAAATGACAGTTATTTTTTTCTACAACATCGAAAATTCACATAATAAGCATTTCATTTTAAGTATTTAACATTTTAAAAAATCCCTTCCCCTGTCTCCCTGTCTCTCTCTGCTACCTATCTGTTATTCACTTCAATCTATTTTATTTTCTTTGTAGACAATGTGGAAACCTGCCTATGATTTCCTCTATTCATGGAGTGCTCATTATGGAAATAGCTACAGAGATGTGTTACAAGACCTTCAGTCAGCTTTGGACAGAATGAAAAACCCTGTCACCAAACGGTGGAGAGACTTAACTGGAACCTTAATACTAGTAAATTCTTTAGAGGTTTTGAGAGTAACTGCCTTCACTACTTCTCAGGAAGTATAGAGTGAAGCAAGTTTGGTGAGCAAGGAGAATGGTAAGGGGGGAAAGTGTGTATGTGTGTGTGTGTGTGTGTGTGTGTGTGTGTGTGTGTGTAAGAGGGGGTGTGAATTCACAAAGGTGTTTTACATTTGGAAAACTGTGTTTTACATTGTGAAACAAAGCCTGGAACTCTTAACAAGACTGGGTTTTATAATCAAAGTTCTTTTTGTGTGTGTTGCAAAGGTAAACTATAAAATTCTCTGTTATTGAGAAGGAAAAAAATAACCTTTCTCTTTCTCCTTCAAAGTTCCTTCAGTTTTCTTAAGTTAAAACAGATGAGTGTTCAATTAATAACATCAAACAGACACCACAATAAACTGAAGGCTTTAACATAGGCAGCTGGAGTTTACCATGAGGCAGGAAAATAAGAGAAGAGAAGACACGTTGACCCTTCGAAGGCTGCATGTCTTCTGTGCAAGTCTCCTGTATTCTTCAATGATGTTAGTCAACATTGCTCCCATGTTCCATGTGTAGAAATCAAGGGTGGAAGAGAACCCACAAAGACAGTGTAAAGTAGGTTTTCTGCCTTAAAAGACTGGTTCCAATTTTTGAAAAATCATACCACATAGTAGAGTAGTAAAAAGGACAAAAAATAAAAATTCATACTGAGAAACAAAGCTTGTTCCTCTTTCAACAGCTCTTGAGTAATTACCAGAAAGAAAAGATGACACTGTCATAAAAACTGTCTTCAAACATGGACTAAAAATTTTTGTTAACTTCCTTCAACATCTTGGGCCTATATGTGATCCACCTAATTTTAAGTTTTTTCCCATGATCAGATGCAAAATAATTCTTTAGCCATCAGTATATTTAACACTGAGTTATTACAAACAATTACTATCACTAAAACACTTTCAATCCTAAAAAATTGATATCTTTGTGTGTGTGCTCACATGAAGACATGCAGTGTGTGTGTGTGTGTGTGTGTGTGTGTGTGTGTGTGTGTGCACGTGCAACATGTCTCAGAATGCACAACCTTGTGGAAAACAAGGCTAATGAGAGACCTTGAGTCAGAATAGATGTTAATGATTGGCGTAGTTGACAAACAATGGTTTCTGTCCAATCATCTCATGGCTGCCAATGTTTTTATAGTTGGACCTTTCATTACTTATTGTATTTCTCTTAAGGGAAAGTGAAGCGAGGCATGATGGTGCACACCTGTGATGCACACCTGTGATGCACACCTGTGATCCTAGCACTCAGGGAGGCAGAGACAGTTGGCCCTTTGTGAATTCTAGGCCAGCCTGGTCTACAAGTGAGTCCAGTACAGCCAAGGCTACACAGAGAAACCCCGTCTCTGGAAAAAAAAAAGGGTGGGGGCGGGGACTGGAGGAGTGAATCTCATGATAGGTATGCAGGTGTTTGAGATGTAAGATAATAACCAGGAAGAATGCATGGTTTCTGCTTTCAGTGGTATTAATGATGGGGTGGGCAACAAAATGACACCATTTAATGTAAAATTTCATCTGTAATGACAACTGCAATGGAGAAACTGTGATGCTGAAGTAGAGACTATGATACAAACGGGGGAGAGAGTGGATTGCAAGATTTTCCAAGAAACAAAGTCCTCCTAGTCAGAGGACTAGGCATTGCAGCCTATGCGGGTGGGAAGGGTGAAGCTAAAAATCAGTAGTTCATTCAGACAGTGAACAGACAGCACAACGTTGAAGGGGACAGAGAGACAGGATAACAGGATAAAGAGATAAAGGTGAAAGGGCCATAGTGAAAGCAGAGGGGAGGAGACGACATTCAAGTCACTAGAGCCCTTAGAACTTAGGAAGAAATGACATAACTCAAAGTTAACTTGACTAAACTGAATAAAGTTTTGTTAGTGGATTTATGAATAAAAGGTGTTCATTTGGGTAAAAACTAAAAGAATAACATTTTAGAGCTTTTAATATTCCTACCCTAATATATTTGGTATGCTGGCAAAGATAATTTGAACTAGTGTTTAGAACGATCTTAAATACATTCACTATTTGATGATAACACAGCCTGATCAAAGGTTTATATACACACACGTTCAAGGACAGAATTTATTTTAGTTGGAAACAAATTTAAACAGAGGAAAGAAAAAAAATCAGCCAATTTGTTAGCCTAGGGCACAGTGACTTGAAGTGGTGACTTTGCTTCCTTTAAAACATTATTGGAATGTTATTAATGTGTCAGCAAATTTGAAATTTTCTGGAAGTAGCAAGGACTTAGTATCTGGATTTTCTAGGCTGCAAGGTCAGTGTAGTAACAAATAAAACAAAACAAATCAACAGAAAACTCCACCACCAACAAAAAATCTTAAGTTTGTACCTCATTTGACATTGTAGTTGACAACATTAAGCAGAATTTTTTAAAAAATGAAAACCATCTTGGTAATTTAAGGTTGGAACAGTGGTTTAAGTATTAACACACACATAAAGCTCACGATCTTGTATTGTATCCTTATCCGGTAATTCTAAATCTATGTTCAGTCTGTCCTTTTAAATTTGTCCTTATATATTTTTATAAATTGTTCCTGCTTTTCTTCATTTTCTAATTTCCTTGCTGTGATGAATTTTCCTAATCAGAACAGATTAATTCAGTAGTCACAAATTGCATCTCCTCCTTGGCAGAAACTCAATAGAATTAATAAGGCACTTACAGCCTCTCTTTGACATCATTAAAGTATCAAAAGCTATTAATCTAAAACTTCTCCAAGCATTACAAAAATGGAAAGAAATTAGATGGTCCTTTCAGTTCCACAGGCTTTTCATTTAATGATTCACAAATCAGCATGGGATTCCAGTTCAGTCCCCAGCTCAGAATGTGACGATTGTTCTTTGTAATTCCCACACTCGTGGCTTCTTTTTTCAAGGCTTCACATGAATCCAGCAGAGGATTCCATCCAGGGAGCCGCTAGCTACACCACTCATAAACACTGCACACTCTGCGCCGTGCAGATAATGCTGTGTAAGTTGTGAACTTGTAGATAGCTAAGTTTGTAGAATAACGAATCAATGGATGCCACTGAACTGAGGAAAGGTGCAGAGAGAGTAAACACTTTGAATATGTGACTTGAATTTTAAAATTTGAATTTTTAGGCCATATCACTGTACATAAAATATCTGGTTAATGTTTTATGACTAAGGAATATTTGAGATAATATAAAAGAAAAGTCAAAACTTAGGCCAGTGTAGGTTTTTGAAATTAAGATTGATTTTTCTATTGCTTATTCAAATTCAATTAGTTCCTTGTCTTACGTGCTGCTGTATGTAACATTAGGAAGTGATGTGAGGCATGTAACACAAAGACTAAGCATCATGGTAAGTGGTAGACCACATGGACAGTTTTCAAAATAACAATGATAAGTTTTGCTCCCAGAGCTTGTTTCTCCACAGGTTATTGGCCCAACAGTGGTGTCACATCTGGGTGTCATCTTGTGAAGTGGGACTTAAATGCCACCAGAGAGTGAATGTTTACTTCCGTGGCGTTTGTGCCACTAGTGCACTAGCTTGATGTGGATCTTCAGGGTTAACACCTGGGTAAACTCATGATTAATTTTCATAATTAGTTGCCATAGCACCCATCAGAATTGTGATAGCTACCTACCAGGGATGAAACTTCCAGGTCAGTTTGGGTCTTGAGATCTATGCCTGTACAACCTGAGTGTGTGGTATCTTCAGTAGCAGGGTCTTACCTCAACCTCAAGCAAGAGCACTGGCAAAATAGCCTGTAACACCGGCCAATAGCTCAACACCAAAAATGTGTCTCATTCCATGCACTGAGGTTTTTGTTACCCTTTGAGAGCAAGTAGGCACACTGTTGCTCCATTACAGGGTAACTCCATTTTAGTGCTTGATATGTGTGTTACGGGATATTTGGTCTTACTGTGAAGCCAAGATTGTTTACTGGAAAACCCTGTTTCTAATTATGGTGTGGCTCATCCCTAGCAGACAGCTTTAACCCAAGAACTTTCAGTAAACAGGATTAAATAAAGTTAACCTTATGTCAAGAGGTGGATCAGGGAACCAACTGGCAGGAAGTGAACATTGGCAAAACCATAGAGAATGAGAGGAAGTCCTGAGGACAGATAGAGAGACATGCAGGAAGTAGAAAGGAGGGACATTCAGTCGAAGGATATTTAAGACAAGTTGGAGAAGGAGAAAAGGCTTTTTCCCTCTGGGACTTCTGCTGAGTAGGAAGGTCAGCTGGGTGCTTTCTTTGCCTCTCAGCTAGCAAGTTTCCACCAGCATCTGGCTCCTGAGTGCTCACTGGTAAAATCAAATGTTTGGGATTTTCTCTTCTAAAAACTCTGTGTGTGTGTGTGTGTGTGTGTGTGTGTGTGTGTGTGTGTGTGTGTGTGTGTGTGCATGTCTATATTTTAAGAAATTTCTATATGAGTTTTTCAAAAAGTCTTTAGTTTTTCTCCTCCATATTTCCTCTACTATTCTGTCCTCCCAACCCTCACCCCTTTTAACTCTTATTTTGTTTTTTCCTTTAGCCTTGAAATCCCCCTCTCATGTCCCCATCTTAGTTAATATTCTATTGCTGTGGGAAGGAAAGCACCATGGCTAAGGAATATTATAAAAGAAAACATTTAACTGGGGGACTTGCTTACAGTTTCAGAGGGTTAGTCCATGATCCTCATGGTGGGGCAGAAAGAAGCCGTATTCTTTGCCAAAATACCACAAGACTGGTCTCTAATATTTTCTTCTACGAAACCATTTGAGCTGGATGTCCACGGTTGCACTGCTGTCAGCACCACTGTCTTTCATGTTTCTACTAGGAAGGCCCATTAAGCCCCACTTACAGCATTTAACCACTTTCCTAGTCAAAACTCCCAGTCTTCCATATTCCTCCAAAGAGCAGCATGGTTAGGGCTGTTACAACAGTACCCCGATCCCTTGCACCAAGTTCTGTCTTACTTGCTGTTCTATTGCTGTGGAGTGACACCATGATCAAAGTACCTTTTAAAAGAAAGCATTTAATTGTGGTCTTGCTTACAGTCTCAGTTAATCTGATTCTCATGGTGGGAAAGGTGGGGGCTGGCATGCAGGAATGACAGAGCACCGAAGCAGTAGCTAGCTAAGAGCTCACATCTTGACTCACAGGAAGCAGGCAGGGAGAAAAAGAATGGGCTTGTCCTGGGCTTTAGAAGCCTCAAGGCCTGTATCCTCCAATGGCACACCTCCTCCAACAATACCACAGCTTCTAACTCTTCCTAAACATTTCCACCAAGTGGGACCCAAGCATTTAAAAATATATGAGCTTATGAGGGCCATTCTCATCCAAATCACCACACATACTCACTTTCTGACCTCTATGGGTATTCCATGTGAAATATACAAATCTGAAAATCAAAGCTAACATCCTTAAATGAAGGAAACCACGACATCTGTGTTTCTGGATTTGTGCTACCTCACTCAAAACGGTTGTCTTTAGATCTGTCCATTTATCTGTATATTTCATTTTTCTTGACATCTGAATAATATTCAATTGTGTAATTTGACACATTTTTGTTATCTACTCATTAGCTAATGGTCATCTATATTGTTCTCGTTTCCTAGCTAGAGCAGCAATAAACACAAATGAGAAGATATCTCTGCAGTAGGAGACAGAGCCCTTTCAGTAAATGCCCAACAATGTTATAGCTGGACCAGCTAGCGGACATATTTCTAGCTTTATGATTTCCATAGTGGTCTGCACCACTTTGCACTCTACCAAGCAGTTAATAAGTGTCCCCTTTCCTCCATATCCATGCCAATATTCTTTTTTAAAATCTAGGGTAAGATGGACTCTCAAACTAATTATACTGGAACTGACTGCAAGGGAAATGACTGTACGAACCCTGATAGTGCAGGTGTGAAGGCTTTACATTTCCCTGATGGCTAAGGTTCTTGAATGATTTTGAAAATTATTCCAGCCATTTGTATTTCACCTTTTTGTAGCTCTGTTTACTTCCATTCTCTCATATTTTATAATTATTTTTATGGTTAGTTGTTTTAGTTACTTCCATATTCTAGATACTAATCCTCTTTATTTGTCAGATATATAGATACTGAAGATTATTTTTCCCTATTTACAGGCTGCCTCTTCACTCAAATTAGGTATATTTTGTTGTACAGAAGAGTTTTAGTTTCATGAAGTCCCATTTACTCATTGTTGATATTAATGCTTATACTATTGGGTTCCTGGTCAGAAAGTCTTTTCCTGTGCCAGTGACTTTAAGAATGCTCCCTAACGCCTCCTCTATCAGAATCAGAGTGTGCTGGTTTGAATTAGAATGGCTTTTATGAGCTCATACAATTGAAAATCTAGTCTCTAGTTGTTGTAACTGTTTGGGAAAGAATAGAAGGCATGGCTATGTTGGAAATTCCCTTGCCAGTCCTAGTACTTCCATTTCTCTGTGCGTGTCTGTCTGTCTGTCTGTCTGTCTGTCTGTCTGTCTCTCTCTCTCTCTCTTTCTCTCTCTCTCTCTCTCTCTCTCTCTCTCTCTCTCTCTCTCTCTCTCTCTCTCTCTCTCTGCCACCAACTTGTGGATCAGATGTAAGTTCTCAGCTACTGCTCTCGCACCATGACAGAGCATGCCTGGCTGCTACCATACTTCTTATCATGATAGGCCTATGCTTACCTGAAACTGTAAGCAAGTCCTAAATTTAAAACTTTCTTTTATAAGCTGCCTTTCTTATGGTATCTCTTCATAGCAATAGAAAAGTAACTAAAATACAGGATATCAAGCCTTATGTTGAGATCACTGATAGAATTGGAGTTGAGTTTTGTGAAGAGTAAGAGATAAAGATTTTTTAAAATTTTTTTCTCCTTTATTAATTTATTCTTGTTATATCTCAATGGTTATTCCATCCCTTGTATCCTCCCTTTCTTCCCTCCTCCCATTTTCCCCTTATTTCCCTCCCCTATGACTGTTCCTGAGGGGGATTACCTCCCCCTGTATATGTTCATAGGGTATCAAGTCTCTTCTTGGTAATGATCATAATGAGTGAGTTAACCCAGAGGCAGAAAGACTCAAATGGTATATACTCACTTATATCTGCATATTAGCCCAAGGGGCATGTCCCATGAAAGCCTTCACTTACCAGGAAACTGAGACAGAGAGGAAGACATTCTAGTGGGACTCTAGATGAGAGAAGCATGGGAGAATGGCAAAGTAGAAGGATCCAGAGGGTCCTAGTAGCCTACAAGTAGAACATTATGATAGGCAGATTTGGGCCCAGGGGTCCCGCTCAAACTAAGGCACCAGCCAAGGACAATACAGGCGGTAAACCTTAAACCCTTACCCAGATCTAGAGATAAAGATTTAATTCATTCTTCTACACTTATCACCCAGTTTAACCATAACCATTTGTTGGAGATGCATCTTCTCTATAATATACATTTGCTGGCCTCTTTGGCAAAAATAAGATAGATGTTGGAGTCGGAGCCTATATGTGTGGGTCTCAATATTTTACAAAATTTTAAAGGAAAACTATGAATTTTAGAGTAGTTCCAGTCATTTAAAAAATGAATCATAGTTTAAATTAATAAAAACATGAACATCAATTTTAATTATTAAAATAATTAAGATAATTAAAAATTTGTGTTATCTAAATTATATTAGGTAAATACTCCCTCTTGTCTTTGTAAATGTGTGATGGCTGTTTTGGTTGTGAATTTGACACCATGTGGAATGAACACCTGTGAGAAATTATTTGTGATTGGTTCGAAGTGGGTGAATCCAGTTCTCTTCCCTACCTTTGAGGTAGGAAGACACACACCTTTGATCTGGATCTTGAGGTGGGCAGACACACCTTTAATCTGGCCACACCTTTTGCTGGAAGCTTTTTAAGGACATTGAAGAAGGAAGCTTGTGGCTTTTGCTTGCTTGTCCTTGTCTGGCTAGCATATCCATTCCTTCATTGACATTACAGCCTACGTCTCTGGGATTCCAACATATTCCAGTGGAGATATCCAGCCTCGGTGTGTGAAGAGAATGTAATCTTGCCTTAGTCTGGGACCAAGAGGAAGACAGTCTTGCCACCCCACTGAGATTTTTGTCTCTACAAACTGATAAGCATCTGAGACAGATTCAGAGGAGCTTTATCAGCCCAAAACAAAAGACAGCAGCTGGTGACTCTGGTCAGCTATTGTATTGGAAAACCACTATCTCTGACAGAATGGAACTGGAGAGAGAGATGGGAGGTTGAAGGATGCACAGCTGCTGCTCTTCAGGAATACTTCCAAGTTTGGTGCTTGGATGATGTGGCTTCTTCTGTTGGATAGATGATCTGCTAGACTCCTGAGAATTACACCAGAGGAATTGGCCCATGGAACGGATACTCAGAAGGTTTCATTCTTGTTCTTCTTAGTCTCCTTTCCCTCCTATTTAGAGTAGTCGGGTTGTAAGGGAGGTGCACGCCTTTAGTAAATCCCCAATAAAGTAGAATTGTTAAGGATTCTACTACACTGGTGGACTGAACAACCACAGGATTTTTGGACTTTCCTTTCACAGCCAGCCTGACTGAAGCCTGTAAGTCTTCCAATAAATCCCCTTTACACACACACACACACACACACACACACACACACACACACACACATCAGGGGGGGGGGAATAGCATACTGAATTCTGTTAATCTAGAGAACCCTGACTAATACAACTTATTTACTGAGAAATGGGAACAACTTGAAACTGAAATTTAAGTATGAGGGTGTTGTTCGTATAAAGGCAATGAAGGGTGAGCCTGTTGGGCAGGTTTGGGGAAGCCCAAGAGTGAAACCTACATAATAAAAACAGAGGAGGAGAAGCAAACAAACAAGACCAAACACAATAGATGCATCACACATTTTAAGCCCAGATCACTAGATAGCTGACAGTCATCTAGTCCATCTCTATTTTCTCTCTTTATCTTATCAGAAACATGTGAATTCAGCGTTTGGATTTCTCAGGGATGAATTTGATAGCACCTAAGACTGATTTTCTGAAATGCAAAGAATCTCTGTGTTTTGAGTTGAATATAAATGGACCACAAAGGCTCATATATTAGAATTAGTCACCAGGGAGTGGCACTATTTGAAAGGATTACAAGAATTAGGTGGCAGTTCCAATATGGTGGCACCCACTACTTACTGTTTCTGGGTAGCAGAAGATCAGAGACTATGGACCAAGTGAGCAACCTGGCTGCTGACTCCTCAGTGCCAGTTTCTGTGTTTCCTGGACAGAAGGGGGCATCCTGTAGCCTGGGACCCGCAGTTCCAGTCCTCCCATGGTCTTCTCCCTGGTCCAACAGTCACACACAATCCTAGGTTCACCTTCTGCCTACTTGGGCATGGCTCCTAAGGCTCCAAGCATACAGACCCCTCCTAACCTCCCAGAGGACAACTCCTGGATATCAGGGACAGGATCCCATCCTTCAGGCCATAGTTCTGCTGGTCTCCCTGCAGAGAACACCTGAACAATAGGAGCATGCAGGTTTCCCTTTCAAAGATTGCAGTGTTCAGCCAAGTCTGAGGACCAGTGTCTGCTTGGTGAGCAAGCCTCCTTGCTGCTTTGAAATGCTGCTCATTCCAAAGCACCAGCATACCTTCATGTTCCCTGGAAGAGAGGAGGGGATCCTGGCTGCCAGACACTTAGACAGCCACCTCAGACTTCTCAACTACCTCCACCTTCCAGGGCATGACTCTGGGCTCACAAGATGATCATACCCAGCCTGTAATTCATGGCTTTACAGGATGACTTGAAAAGGCCTGCAGGACTTGAATGGCTTACACAGTTTAGAAACATACTCACTAATACCTTATTCTAGGCCTATAGGTCCAATTGGGACACAACCAGCAGAGCAGAGCTGTACACCATGGGAAGAGATTCAGGCCCCAGCCCATGATCAAAGGCTCCTCCAGCATGCCCAAGGAAGCCAGCAGGTTCTGGGAACAACTAGCTGACTAGGCAGGGACAACCAGACGGCTAAAGGCCAGCATAAGAATACAATCAATAAAAACCAAGGCAATAGGGCTCCACTAGAATCCCAGCAAACACTAGAGATCATAATGCAACTGAAACTCAAGAAAATGACCTTAAATCTATGCTTCTAAAAATGTTGGAGACACAAAAGAGGAAATTAATAAATCCTTCTAAGAAATACAGAAAAATGCAATGAAATAAATACAAGTCCTCTCCAGCGGCGACAGCGGAGGTGGCTGAGGTTTGCAGCTCAGAGCCTTCCAGTGGAGGCGATTAGTGCGGTGGACGGTGGGAGTTGCTGTGGGTGAGGGGACTCTGGACAGGATTTGGGTCGCGTGGCCTTGAGACCCAGGCTGGACTCAGCGGACGGTTCGGCCCCGGAGTCCTAGGTTTGCTGAGTGAGCTATGCTGTGGAGAGGCTGGCTCGGCTTGGCGGGCAATTCTGCCCGAGGCGCAGCTCCTCTGCTATGACGCAGGCTGGGCGGGGTGCCCGCTTCTACCCTGGGCTCCAGCTCAGCGCAGACGCAGTTTTCCTGCTGTGACACGAGCTGGGCGGAGCGCTCAGTTATACTCTGGGTGCTTGCTCAGCGCTGCGGCAGTTTTCCTGCTGTGACACAGGCTGGGTGGAGCTCTCAGTTATACTCTGGGTGCTTGCTCAGTGCTGCAGCAGTTTTCCTGCTGTGACGCGGGCTGGGCGGAGCACTCAGATATACCCTGGGTACGTGCTCAGCGCAGACTTGGTTTTCCTGCTGTGACACAAACTGGGCGGGGCACTCACTTCCACCCTGGGAGCTTGCTCAGTGCAGTCGCAGTTCTTCTGCTGTGGCAGACGGTTCAGGCCCTGAGAAACTAGCTGAGATCCACACGTGGTTCGGGCCCAGTATCCCTGGCTGGACTTGGCAGGGGACCCAAAAGGTTATGGATACCTTGGCCTGACCCAACGATCATTCAGAGACCCAGAACAATTGCAGGACCCACAGCAAAGGGGAGCTGAGGATCACTGGCGGTGAGAGCCCAAAACAACAGGGCTAACCTCCTGCCATTCACACAAGTGAAGTATCAGGGCTTCCAGCCTATGGAAATCGTGAGAAAACAAGTGAATCTATCACCAGACTCCCTCCACTCAACTCTGGAAGTTACCCAACAAAAACAGAGACGGCAAGATGTCTAAGGGAAAGCATACGCAAAAAACCCCAAAACAACATGGCGTCTCCAGTTCCCAGCTACCCCAAAGAAAACAACCCGGAGAACTCACATACAACGGAAACACAAGAAAATGACCTCAAATCCTTGGTTATGAGGATGGTAATGGAGGAAACAATTAAAATTAGAAATCAGATGCAGGAAGAAGCAATGAAGCAGGTGCAAGACATAAAAGAAGCACATAGAGTGGAACTGGAAAATTTTCAGGAAAATATAAACAACCAAATGAAAGAAATAAAAAAATCTGTTCAAGATATGAAGATGAAAATGGATTCAATGATAAACACACAGACAGAAGAAAAACGAGAACGTGAGGTCTCAGAGAAGAAGGCGAATGACACAGTGCTGAGCTTTTCTAACAGAATCCAAGAGATGGAAGAACGAATCTCAAGTCTAGAAGATACAATCTCAGATCTTGAAGCAACCATTAAAGAAAATGCCAAATCTGAAAAACTCCTGACACAAAACATCCAAGAAATTAAGGACACCATGAAAAGAAGAAATCTGAGGATAATAGGCATTGAAGAAAGAGAAGATATCAGACTCCAAGGCCCAGAAACTATTCTCAACAAAATCATAGAAGAGAATTTCCCCAATCTAAAGAAAGAGATGCCTATAAATATACAAGAGGCATACAGAACACCAAATAGAATTGACCAGAAAAGAAAAACTGCCCGTCACATAATAATCAAAACACAAAACATACAGAACAAAGAAAAAATATTAAAAGCAGCAAGGGAAAAGGGCCAAATAACATTTAATGGCAAACCTATCAGAATTACACCCGACTTCTCAGCAGAGACCATCAAAGCCAGAAGGGCCTGGACAGAGATCCTGCAAACCCTAAGAGACCACAGATGCCAGGCCAGACTACTTTACCCAGCAAAACTATCAATAAACATTGATGGAGAAAACAAAATATTTCATGACAAAACCAAATTCAAACAGTACCTATCCACAAATCCAGCTTTACAGAAGATACTAGAAGGAAAACTCCATCCCAAAGGGGCAAGCTACAACCAAAACTACTCAGGAAATAGATAACTATACCATGGCAAAAACACAACTACACAAACGCTCAACTGGAACCAACATCAAAATTAAGACTCTTAATAGTAACTGGTCATTAATATCTCTCAACATCAATGGTCTCAACTCTCCAATAAAAAGACACAGACTAACTGAATGGGTGCATAAACAGGATCCAACATTCTTCTGCATTCAAGAAACACATCTCACCCATAATGATAGGCATTACCTCAGGATAAAAGGTTGGAAAAAATATTCCAAGCAAATGGTCACAAGAAGCAAGCAGGTGTAGCCATTTTAATATCGAACAAAGTAGACTTTCAACCAAGATTAATCAAAAGGGATGAGGATGGACACTTCATACTCATCAAAGGTAAAGTCAACCAAGATGACATCACAATTCTGAACATCTATGCTCCCAATACAAGGGCACCCACATTTGTAAAAGATCTGCTAAAAAGGCTTAAACCACACATCGATCCCCACACAATAATAGTGGGAGACTTCAACACCCCACTCTCACTGAAGGACAAGTCATCGAAACAGAAACTAAGCCGAGAAATAACATCATTAACCAATGCCATGGGTCAAATGGATCTAACAGATATCTATAGAACCTTTCACCCAAACAAGAAAGAATATACCTTCCTCTCTGCACCCCATGGAACCTTCTCCAAAATTGATCACATCATAGTTCACAAAGAAAGCCTCAACAGATACAAGAGGATTGAAATAATACCTTGTATCCTATCAGATCATCATGGGCTTAGGCTGCAATTCAACAACAACAGAAATAACAAAAAGCCTACACGTATGTGGAAATTAAACAACTCTCTGCTAAATGACACCTGGGTCAGGGAAGAAATAAAGGAAGAAATCAAGGAGTTTCTGAAATTCAATGAAAATGAAGGAACAACATACCCAAATTTGTGGGATACATTGAAAGCAGTGCTAAGAGGAAAATTCATAGCACTAAGTGCCTTTAAAAAGAAATTGGAAGCATCACACATAAACACCTTAACGACACAACTGGAAGCCCTAGAAAAAAAAGAAGCAGAAACACCCAAAAGGAGTAGACGTCTGGAAATAATCAAACTCAGGGGTGAAATTAACAAAATAGAAACGAAAAAAACAGTCCAAACAATCAACAAAACCAAGAACTGGTTCTTTGAGAAAGTCAACAAGATAGACAGACCATTAGCCAAACTAACTAAAAGGCAGAGAGACAGTATTGAAATCAACAAAATCAGGAATGAAAAGGGAGACATAACAACAGACACTGAAGAAATACAAAGAATCATAAGATCCTACTTTGAAGGCATATATGCCACAAAATTTGAAAATCTAAGGGAAATGGACGATTTTCTTGATCAATTTCACTTGCCAAAGTTGAGTGAAGAACAGATAAACAAGCTAAATAGCCCTATTTCCCCTACAGAAATTGAAGTAATCATTGATAGTCTCCCAACCAAAAAAAGCCCAGGGCCAGATGGCTTCAGTGCAGAATTCTACCAGACCTTCAAGGGCGAGCTAATACCGATACTCTTCAAGCTACTCCAAAAGATAGAAAGGGATGGAACATTACCAAACTCATTCTATGAGGCCATAGTCTCATTGATACCTAAACCTCACAAAGACTCAACAAAGAAAGAGAATTTCAGACCAATTTCTCTGATGAACATCGATGCAAAAATACTAAATAAAATACTTGCGAAACGAATACAAGAGCACATCAAAGATATCATTCATCATGACCAAGTAGGCTTCATTCCAGGCATGCAGGGATGGTTTAATATACGGAAATCCATCAATGTAATCCACCACGTAAACAAAATGAAAATAAAAAACCACATGATCATCTCTTTGGATGCAGAGAAAGCATTTGATAAAATCCAACACCCATTCATGTTTAAAGTTTTAGAGAGATCGGGAATACAAGGCACTTTCCTCAACATAATAAAGGCTATATATAGGAAGCCAATAGCCAAAATCAAAGTAAATGGTGAGATACTCAAGGAAATTCCTCTAAAATCAGGAACAAGGCAAGGCTGCCCACTTTCTCCATATCTCTTCAATATAGTACTCGAAGTTCTAGCCAGAGCAATAAGACAACATAAGGAGATCAAGGGTATTCAAATGGGAAAGAAAGAAGTCAAATTATCCCTATTTGCAGATGATATGATAGTCTACATAAGTGACCCTCAAAATTCCACCAGAGAACTCCTACAGCTGATAAACACCTTCAGCAAATTGGCTGGATACAAAATTAACTCAAAAAAGTCTGTAGCCTTCCTATACACAAATGACAAGCTTGCAGAGGAAGAAATTAGGAAAACTGCTCCCTTCACATTAGCTACAAGCAATATAAAGTACTTAGGAGTTACTCTAACTAAGCAAGTGAAAGACCTGTTTGAAAAAAATTTCAAAACCCTAAAGAAAGAGATTGAAGATGACATGAGAAGATGGAAGGATCTACCTTGCTCATGGATAGGGAGAATTAACATAATAAAAATGGCCATCCTACCAAAAGCAATCTACAGATTCAATGCAATCCCTATCAAAATACCTACACAATTTTTTAAAGACATTGAAAGTTCAATTCTGAACTTCATATGGAAAAACAAAAAACCCAGAATAGCTAAAACAATCTTGTACAATAAAAGGTGCTCTGGAGGAGTCTCCATACCTGATCTCAAACTGTACTATAAAGCAATAGTAATTAAAACAGCATGGTACTGGCACAGCAACAGGCCAGTTGATCAGTGGAATCGAATCGAAGACCCAGATATGAATCCACACACATATGGTCATTTGATTTTTGACAAAGAAGCCAAATCCATTCGATGGAAAAGGGATAACATCTTCAACAAATGGTGCTGGTCTAACTGGATGTCTATGTGTAAAAAAAATGCAACTGGACCCATATTTGTCACCTTGTACAAAACTCAAATCCAAGTGGATTAAAGACCTCAACATAAAACCAGAGACACTAAATCACTTAGAAGAAAAAATGGGAAAGAGCCTGGAACATATTGGCACAGGAGACAACTTCCTGAACAGAACACCAACAGCCCAGGCATTAATGTCAACAATTAATAAATGGGACCTCATGAGGCTGAGAAGCTTCTGTAAGGCAGGTGACACGGTAAAGAGAACAAAGCGACAGCCTACAGACTGGGAAAAGATCTTCACCAACCCCACATCTGACAAAGGTCTAATATCCAAAATATATAAAGAACTCAAGAAATTAAATACCACCAAACCAAATAACCCAGTCGAGAAATGGGGCATGGAACTAAACAGATAATTCTCAACAGAGGAATATCAAATGGCTGAGAAACACTTAAAGAAATGCTCAACCTCCTTAATCATCAGGGAAATGCAAATCAAAACAACTCTGAGATTCCATCTTACACCCATCAGGATGGCTAAGATCAAAAATTCAAGTGACACCACATGCTGGCAAGGATGTGGGGAGAGAGGAACACTCCTTCATTGCTGGTGGGAATGCAAACTAGTACAACCACTTTGGAAATCTATCTGGTGCTATCTCAGAAAAATGGGAATAGGGCTTCCTCAAGACCCAGCTATTCCACTCCTTGGAATATACCCAGAAGATGCTCCAGCACACAGCAAGAAAATTTGCTCAACCATGTTCATAGCAGCCTTATTCACAATAGCCAGAACATGGAAACAGCCTAAGTGTCCCTCAATAGAAGAATGGATAAAGAAACTGTGGTACATATACACTATGGAATACTACTCAGCTATTAAAAACAAGGAATTCTCGAAATTTGTGGATAAATGGATTGAGCTAGAAATGATCATAATGAGTGAGTTAACCCAGAAGCAGAAAGACTCAAATGGTATATACTCACTTATATCTGCATATTAGCCCAAGGGGCATGTCCCATGAAAGCCTTCACTTACCAGGAAACTGAGACAGAGGGGAGGACATTCTAGTGGGACTCTAGATGAGAGAATCATGGGAGAAAGGCAAAGTAGAAGGACCCAGAGGGTCCTAGAAGCCTACAAGTAGAACATTATGATAGGCAGATTTGGGCCCAGGGGTCCCGCTCAAACTAAGGCACCAGCCAAGGACAATACAGGCGGTAAACCTTAAGCCCCTACCCAGATCTAGCCAATGGACAGAACACTCTCCACAGTAGAGTGGAGAGTGGGATATTACTTTCTCACATACTCTGGTGCCTCACCTTTGATCATGTCCCCTGGACGGGGAGACCTGGTGGCACTCAGAGGAAGGACAGCAGGTTACCAAGAAGAGACTTGATACCCTATGATCATATAGAGGGGGAGGTAATCCCCCTCAGGAACAGTCATAGGGGAGGGGAATAAGGGGAAATTGGGAGGGAGGGAAGAATGGGAGGATACAAGGGATGAGATAACCATTGAGATGTAACAAGAATAAATTAATAAAGGAGGAAAAAAAAAGGATGCCTAATTTCAAAAAAAATAAAAATAAAAATAAATAAATACAAGTCCTCAAAAACATACAGGAAAATACAATCAAACAGGTAAGGGAAATGAATAAAATCATTTAAGACCTGAAAATTGAAAGATAATCAATAAAAAAAAACAGAAATTGAGGAAATTCTGAAGATGGCAAACTTAGAGGACAGAATAAGAACCACATAGGTAAGCATTACAACAAAATACAAAAGATGGACAGGAGAACCTCAGGTCAGGAAGATACAATTGAAGAAATCAACACATCTGTCAAAGAAAATATTAATTCAAAATTTTTCTACAACAAAACATCTAAGAAATCAAGGACACCATGAAAAGATGAAATTTAATAATAGTAGGAATAGAAGAAGGATATTCCCACTTCCAAGGACCAGAAAATATTTTCAAGAAAATCAGAGAAAATTTCCCCAACCTAAAAAAAGAGATGCCTTTAAACATACAAGAGGCTTATAGAACACCAAATAGATTAGACCAGAAAATAATTTCTTCACACCACACGACAATAAAAACACTAAATCTGGGCTGGAGAGGTAGCTCAGTGGTTAAGAGCACTGCCTGCTCTTCCGAAGGACCTGCGTTCAATTCCCAGCACCTACATGGCAGCTCACAACTGTCTGTAACTCCAAGGTCTGACACCTTCACACCACTGTACATAGATTAAAGTTAAATAAAATATTTTTTAAAAACACTAAATCTAAAGAACAAAGAAAAATATTGAATGTGGCAAGGGAAAAATGCCAAGGATCAAATAAACACAAACCTATCAGAATCATACCTGACTTCTCAACATAGACTATAGAAGCCATAAGGTCCTGGGCAGATGTCATGCAGACCATAAGTGACCATAGATGTTGGTATAGACTACTATGCCAAGCAAAGCTTTCAATCACTATAGAGGTAAAAATATATATATATATATATATATATATATATATATATATATATATATATATATATTCCATGACAAAGCCAAATTTAAACAATGTCTATGCACAAACCCAGCCCTACAGAAGATACTAGAAAAAAACTCCAACCCAATGAGGTTAGCTACATCCAAGAAAACATAGGATATAAATAACTTCAAAACAGCAAAACTGAAAGAAGTACACAAACACATTACTACCACCAATATCATAAGGAAAGGAACTAAAAATGATTGGTCATTAATATTGCTTAACATCAGTAGACCCAACTCTCCAATAAAAAGACACAGTCTAACAGAATGGATGAACAAACAGGAACCAGAATTCTTCTGCATACAAGAAACACACCTTAGTAACAAAGATAGACATTACCTAAGAATAAAGGGGTGGAAAAGGGCTTTCCAAGAAAATGGAACCAAGAAACAAGCTAGAGTAGCCATTTTAGTATCTAATAAAATAGGCTTTGAACCAAAATTAAGCAAAAGAGATGGGGAAGGACACTATTCTCATGAAAGGAAATACCCACCAAGAGGACATCTTAATCCTGAACATCTATGTCCCAAATACAAGGGTACCCACATTTGTAAAAGAAACATGATTTAAAGATTAAATCACACATCAATCCTCACACAAAGCAAAAGAAAAATAAACATGATCATTTCACTAGATGTCAAAAAAGCATTCAGCATAATTCAATACCCCTCATGTTAATAGTCTTGGAAAGACAAGGGATACAAGGCACATACCTAAACACAATAAAGACAATACAGAGCAGGCCTATGGCCAAAATCAAACTGAATGCAGAGAAACTTAAGGCAATCCTACTGAAATCATGGACAAGACAAGGCTGCTCACTCTTACCATATATTTTCACTAGAGTACTTGAAGTCCTATCGAGAGCAATGAAACAATTAAAGGAGATCAACGGGATGCTGATTGGAAAGGAAGAAGTCAAATTATTGCTATTAGCAGATGATATGAAAGTATACATAAATGACCCCATAAATTCCACCAGAGAACTCCTACAGCTGACAAAGCCCTTTAGCAAAGTAGCTAGATACAAGGATCAATAGCCCTCTTGTATACAAATGACAAAGAGGCTTAGAAAGAAATTAGGGAAACAACACCATTCACAACGGCCCTAAACAATATGAAATATCTTGGTATAACTATAACCAAGCAAGTCAAAGACCTGTATGACAAGAACTTAAAGTCTCTGATGAAAGAAATTAAAGAAGATATCAGAATGGAATGATGTCCTATGTTCATGGATCAATAGTATTAACAGTAAAAATGGTCACCTTAGAAAAAGCAATCTACAGATTTGATGCAGTCTCTATGAGAATATCAACACAACACTCTATAGACCTTGCAAGAACAATTCTAAACTTAATATGGAAAAACAAAAGAACACAAAAAAGTTAAAATAATCATATACAATAAAAGAACTTCTTGAGGAATCTCCATCCATGACTTCAAGCTATACTACAGAGCAACAGTAATAAAAACCTTCATTGTACTGGCATAGAAAGTGACAGGTTGATCAGTGGAATAAAATCAAAAACCCAGAAATAAACAGACACTTGATTTTTGACAAAGAAGCCAAAACCATACAATGAAGAGAAGACTGCATCTTCAGCAAGTGATGCTGCTCTAACTGGACATCTACATGTAGACAAATGCAAATACATCCATATTTTTCACCCTGAACAAAACTCAAGTTCAAGTAGCTCAAAGATCTCAACATAAAACCATATATACTAAATCTAATTGAAGAGGTAGGGAAGAGCCTTAAACTCATAGGCACAGGAGACAATTTTCTGAACAAAACACCAACAGCTCAGGCTCTAAGAACAACAATTAATAAATGGGGCCTCTTGAACTGAAAAGCAAGGCAAAGGACATTGTCAGTAGAAAAAAAAGTATAGCAGTCTACAAATTGAGAAAATATCTTCACCAATAGTACATCTGACAAAGTGGTAATATGCAAAAATATATAAATAACTCTAAAAATTAAGCACCAACCAACAAACAAAATAATCCCATTAAAAATAGGGGATAGAGCTAAACAGAGAATTCTCAACAGAAGAATCTCAAATGGCTGAGAAACACTTAAAGAAATTCTCAATGTCCTTAGTCATCGTGGAAATGCATGTCAAATCTTACACCTGTCAGAATAGCTATGATCAAAAAACCTCAAGTGACAGCACATGCTGGTGAGGATGTGGAGTAAAGGAAACACTCCTTCATTGCTGGTGGGAATGCATACTTGTGGTGCCCGCACCACCGAGGTACCGAGTCGAGGGCGAGGGGCTGTGGATTTAACTCATGCACACACACACACACACACACACACACACACACACACACACACACACAATAACACAGCAGGTCCTTCGTGCTAAGAGAGCAGCAGCCACAGCAGCAGTTTATTATCTCTCTCCAGAGTTCCAAAGAGCCTTCTTATAGGCAGCCAAACAGGAATCCTCCTCCCGGGTGAAATCCCTCAAGAGGTGATTGCACACAGGAGGAAAAGTCTCGAGGAAGGGAGGGGCGTGTTCTCAGAGCAGTAAACATGACTAGCTAACCAAAATAAACACAGATGTGGAAGCTGCTAGAAACAGGACATGAAACAGCAAGACAGGCAGGCAGCCCAGTCGGGCCTGGTTCCTACATATACTTGTACAACCATTTTGAAAATCAATCTGATACTTTCTCAGAAAATTGGGAATAGCTCTACCTCAAGACTCAGGTGTACCACTCCTGGGCATATACCCAAAAGATGCCCCACCATACAGCAAGGATATTTGCTGAGCTATGTTCATATATAGTTTATTTATTTGTAATAGCCAGAATATGGAAATGACCTAGATATCCACCAACCAAAGAATAGATAAAGATTCTATGGCACATTTATGCAATGGAATATTATTCAGTTATTAAAGGCAAGGAAATCATGAAAATTTCAGACAAATGAATGGAACTAGACAAGATCATTCTGAGTGAGATAACCAGACCCAGAAAGACACACATGGTTTGTATTTACTTATAAGTGGATTTTAACTATATAGTACAGGATAAACATACTACAATGCACAGACCCAAAGAAGATAAGTAACAAGGAGGACCCAAGGGAGGATGCTTAAATCTCACTCAGAAGGGGAAATAGAATAGAGAGAAGTAGTGAATGAAGGAGAGGGAGCAAGATAGGAGAGGGAGGGCAGAGAGAAATCTGTTATGCCCAAATTTTGAGAGACTCCCTAAACAGACCACTCAAGAGCTGAGTCCAAATGCAATGGCAAGGAAGTTTTATTGCACGTTTGAACCTGGGACACACCTCCAATGCACTGACACAGCAGATGCAGGGAAGTGGCCTCGAATCTTAACTGATAGGGGTTTTTTATAGGTTTTATACAAAGAAATTGACTTTACAGTATATTATTGGATGGCAATTGGGAAGAAAAGCTGCAAGCAGGGAGTTACAAGCCTTGGCGTTTCATGGTTAGGTAATAGGTGTAGGGGCAAGTTGGCCTATAGAAAAGACTGGTTGAAGCAGTCATGAGGTGTAAGGAATTTTGGCCTGGCTTCTTCTAATTGGTTGTTGCTGTGTGCCAGACCACCTGCTGGTCAGTTTGACCAGCAAAGACCAGATTTGGACTTTTACAAGGTGAGCTGATTGTGTTGCTAGGGAATATTTTCTGTTTAGACTAGTTTGTGGGTTTGTTGTTGTTGTTGTTTTTGTTTTTTGTTGTTGTTGTTGTTTTTTGTTTTTGTTTTTTGTTTTTTTTTTAATCAGGGTTCAGCTCTTGGCTAGGTTTAACACAATGAAGTTTGTCCGGTCCTTACAAAAGGAGGGCTGAGATCAGATGTGGAGAGAGCTAGAGTGGGGGACAGAAGGCCTGCAGAGAAATTAGAAACTGTGGTGGGGCATCTCTGCGACAAGCTGGAGAACCAATAGTTGCCTTGGTCATGATGTATCTTTACAGCAGCAAAATAATGACTAAATCAGTCCATCTACAGGGAGTAGCAGCCCCAGGTTAAAGTTGCCATTTAGTTCTTTTTGAAGATCTGTTCTTGGAACATCTATTCAAATTGCTATATGCTTAAAGAATGTGTATTCTTTTAGTCTTCTAGTGATTCTGGGCTTAAAATGTGTGTTTCAGCCACTTTGTTCGGTCCTGTTTGATTTTTTTCTCTTCTACTTTTTTTACTATGCCGGTTTCACTCTTGGGCTCCCCCAAACCTTCCCAACAGTTCTGGGCTCACCCTTCATTGCTTTCATATGAACAGCACCCTCATACTTAAATTTCAGTTTCAAGTTGCTCTTGCCTAGAAATGTGCCATCTTGCTCTACTCTATGCAGTGTTTCCCAGAATCCCGTGCTCTGATTTGTCTGGCCACAAGATAAATTAGGTTTAGATTTAAAAGGTAATGGTAGTGCCCTGGATATTGATATCTTAGGGACTGGATACAGGTCAAGCCATATTCCAGTCTCTGCTTCAGCTTGTTGATGGAGGGCAGATGAATGGTCTGCAGCAACAGTTTCCCAGAATCCCATGCTTCTCATTCTTCAAAACCCAGTCAGGAGTGAGTGCCATTATACAGCTAGACCATTATTTCTCCTGTAATCTCTTCACAGCAAGGAGAGACTAACCTACATACCAGTACCCAACAAATCTCAGTAACTTCTTGAAAGAGAGAGAAACCTGTTTTAGTTATGATCCCAAGTGTGAGATCGGAACGGTCTTGTGAGAGAACAGGTGAGGTTAATCCACTAGAAGACCAACCACCTCATGCGGGAGCTTGATTGTTGCCAGCTGAAAAGATCCTGTGAACAGACTCTGGGAGGAGATATATAAATGAGCCCAGAACTGGAGGCGGGACCTTTGGAGACTTGGGATAGTTTTGGCTGTTCATTGCCCACTTCAAGACGCTCCCAGAGAGAATCGCTCGAGGGAAGGCTCCAGTCTCCTGCTGAGGTTCCAGGTTCTGGTTACTCCAGGTTCCAGTAGAAGAAATCCTGCTGATTACACCAGGAGAATTGTTCCTCAGAACTGATATCCTTACGGTTTTGTTATTCTTTAATCCTCTTTTCCTATGGTTTCAGTTAGTTGGGTTATAAGGGACATACACTCAGTTAATAAGTTTGTAATAAAATATATTGGTTCTGTTCCTGAGTTCTGTACCTGAGATCAGGCAATGGGCTTGTTTCTGTCAGCTTCTGCACTAAATCAATGCTAACTAAACAGAATTCTAAAATCCATTTCTGGCCTCCATATGCCAATTTAGAAACTGTGCATTCTAGGACAGAGTCACCTGAAACTTCCTGGAGGCTCCAGATATCTTTGGGTCAGGAGAGCAGAAGTAGATTATTACTTTGTGGGCACCATGTAGACACACTTGACCTGCTGTTGAAAAAAAACTGCTGGATACAAAGAGCTATTCCCCTAATACCAGCTCAGAAAAATGCAGTTAGGATCAAGTGTCTTGACAGCAGTTAGAACATCTCATAGATCCCATGGAACAGTTCCTGGTGAAAATTAGGAAGTAAGTTTAAGCTAGTTGTTTTTTCCACTGTTCTCAGCCATCTGAGATTTTACTGGAGATAATTATTGCCTTATGAACATGTAATAACCCTAAATGCCACCCAAGTGGCAATAGAAATAAAGACTGAAATGACTTAGATGACTTTATGACAAAAAGAAAGGAATATTATAAACAAAGGTGCTGTTTATTTTTTAATGCATGTCAGCTTTATTAAGATGTAATTCAGATATCATTTAATCTACCCATATGTTCATTTTTTTTTAAATCCCACAGTCATTTTCCTTTGCATTTAGATCCCATTAAATGTTTGTTTAATTATCTTCTTAATTGATTCTTCACGGATCAATGCTGCTCAGGACGGAGACATGTTATGCTTTTCAAGACTGTGTAGAATATGAAATAAAAGGGTAGGTGAACAAAGTCATTCAGAGAGGAAGAGAAGTGGACACTCTTATTGCATTTTGAAAGGTATTTTCAAATAATCTCTGCTCCACCTTTTACACTCCTGACAAGCCCAGTATTCCTTTTCATTTAGATTTAAGAGAATTTACTGCGAGCTAAAATCAAGTTCTTAGCCAAGTGTTATAATCCCACTGAAAGTAGCAAATCTTCTCACCATTGTTTTCTGCCTCAAGCCAGGTTTTAAATCCATTGTTCCACTAATTAGTAAATTCTATATTTATGAAAATATTGTTAGTTTGATAAGGCTAACATATCAAAGTACCATAGATTGGGTCATCAAACAACAAAAATGTATGTCTTCCATATTCCATGAGTGAGTAATGAGAGATTGTGTCAAGGCTTCTTGTTTTTGTCAGGGTGTGAGAGAAGAATTTGCTCTGGGCCTTTCTCCTCAGCTTCCATCTTCTCCCGTTGCCTTTCCATGACCTTTGCTCCAAGCATGGGCCATGACCTGAAGCTCTTTTTTAGAAGAATGCCATTGTGCTGGATTAGTGTTTACTCTGTGTTCATCCTGATTTAATTATCTAATCAAAGTCTGTAATCTATCTCTAAGACGATCACATTCTTAGTATCAAGACAAATTCATTACATTAATAATGCAGAGCAAATATAGCCCCAACAAAAAAAATGACTTGGCAGGATTTTTGCTTGTTTATTTTAGTAACTGCAGTTAACTACTTTGGTGAAATGAATTTTACAGCAAATGAGCATGATGATGGTGATGATGATGATGATGATGATGATGATGATGATAATGATGATATTTTTATCACCAGAAAGTTAACAATGACTAAGGACTGAAAGATTACTCAGAACCCCAGAATGACAGAGATGGCTGATCTCAACAGCTGGAACTATTTCTGCATCATTTTTTAAACCTCTGGCACACTGTCTAGTTTTAGAACTAATGGCAAGCCACAGCCTTATAGACAATGCATGTTTGTAGGTGAAATCTAATGGCTGTCTTTGTTGTTCTGTTAAAATCTGGGTGCTATAGAAACCACAGTGGCTTGTTGAACTTTGTGCTGTGTTTTAAGATGATGTACCTATGCTACCCAGGCTGTACTCAGTCTTCGGTGTGGTGGAGTGTTGTTTTGGCAAGTAGAAAATGAAGAACAGAGATTGGGTGTCATGAATGGGGTCTAAGACTTGAATATGAACCCCCTTTGAGTATCCCTTTTAATTGGTTAACTATGAGATACTCAGGAGTAAATGTCTCTAGAGCAAATTGGAGCTATGGAGGTGCTTATTCTATCAGAAACTACATTGAACAATGAAAGGTCATCCTGGTCTTAAAAGAAGTTAGTAGATTGAACTGAACAGGTATTTTGTAGAGTGTATGACAAAGGCCTGAACTGAGGACTTTTATATGAGAGACAGAGTGCCTTCCCTGACTGAAGACTCCTAATTAAAGAATTGGGGTAAACAACTAGCATATAAGGGAGTGCTGCTTGTCTATTTGGCATAAACCTAGAGATATCTGGGAAGAAGAAATTTTAACTGAGAACATACCTCTGTAAGATTGACCTATAGGCTGCTCTGTTGGGCATTTTCTTGATTACGATTACTGTAGGAGGGGGTGGTGCCACCCTGTATAGGTGGTCCTTGGTTGTGTAAGAAAGCAAGTTGAGTGAACCATTAGGAGCAAGCTAGAAAGACTGTTCTTCCATGGCTTCTGCTTGGTTTTTTTCCTCCAAATTCTCTTTCTGAGTTCCTGCCTTGATTTCCCTCAGTGGACTGTGGCACAAGATATGTAAGCCAAATAGCCCTTTCCTCTCCAAGTTGCTTTTAGTCTTAGGTTTTTAGATAACAATAGAAATTCTATTTAAAACAGAGAGGTTTCTTGAAACATAGGGTTTTTAGTGGGAAAACCACTGAAGTCCCAAACAAACCAAAGAAGCTGACAAAATTGTAAAAGTCAAAAGGCCAACTGGAAAGGATGTTACATTAAAATGCTAGCAGGCAATTTCAAATAATCTCCATAGTAACCCATAATAGAATAAAAGGCATGAGTCATCTTTGTAGGTAAAGAAAATCAACAAAATGCTCAATGGAAAGTCCTAAAGCAGACACAAAATGCAGCACTTGCTAGGAACACAGCTAAGAACACTGAAATCCTGGCTGATGCTGTGATCTTAGAGAGATTTGGGTCTTCCCAGGTGGATAATCCTTGGAAGGAGATCATGAGTTTGTTACTTAATTAGCCATTTCTATGATTACAGGATACTGAATTATTAACTAAGTAAAATATCAAATAGCTGTGAGAACAGTTCATGACTTCATATTAAGCCTAACAGGTAAGCCATTGTTAACAGTAAGAAAGGGCATTGTTAACCTTATTTTGATTTGTGAAAACAACATTAAGCATATTTCAGCATATGAAAATTTTGAAGAGGAGAAAGCATATGTATTTTTTTCACTTGAAGGGTTACAACTCATGGTGGGGAAAGAACTGTGGTAGGTGGTGGATCCATGGTGATAAAGAATGTGGAATGGAGAGGGAGAGAGAGGGGGGAGGGAGAGGGAGAGAGAGAGAGACAGAGACAGAGACAGAGACAGAGACAGAGACAGAGACAGAGACAGAGAGAGGGGGAGAGAGAGAAAGACAGAGAGAGAGAGAGAGAGAGAGAGAGAGAGAGAGAGAGAGAGAGGGAGAGGGAGAGGGAGAGGGAGAGGGAGAGGGAGAGGGAGAGGGAGAGAGGGGGTTGTGTTTCCTGTGGCAAAGGACTGTCTTGTAAAGTAGCTAAAACTGGCCATGAACTCCTGACCCTCTTGACTATATCTGTCTTCAAGTGCTGTATTTTGTTTTCTTCATCTTTCTCCTCTGACTTCTCCTTCTCTGCTGCTTTCTTGTTTCTTGGTAATGTGAAAGCCTGGGGGTGGACCTGTTATCAGTAGAAGTCATTATCACTTGAAGTTATTTCTTCTGAGCAACTATTTTCTTTAGACCTATTATGTTTGAAGCACAATGTATATTTGGGACATGGCAAAAATTAATTTTAAAGATGTTTTCAATCTAGCAGAGAGATTAACTGTTCAATAAATAATTATAGATATGCCAGAAAGAAGAATTGCTTAGTAGTGGCATAATTTATGTGTAGAGGCCCTGAGTCAATGTTCCAACTCCAAAGCTTTATAAAACACACTATTCATGAAATGTTCTGAGACCTTATCATTATTGTGCCTTAGTTTTGTCCCTGCCCTGTGGCCTTGTGGGATATCAGCAGATATGCTCAGGTTGCAGACAAGTCCCTTTTATATATCTTCATTAGGTAGATTAAAAGCTCATTTGGCTGTTAGGTTCAACTATTGCAGTGAGTACAAAGAAAACAAAGTTGATGTTTTTCCTTCTCTCTGGACTTCTTAAACTCCATGTCCTGGTAATGCAGCACAAGCACAATTTACAAGCTTTGCTGCCTTCTCACCCATATTTGTTTATTGATATCTTCTGTATTAATTAGGAACAAGACACACATTTAAATGGAAGATTTCTAAAATTCTATGTTAGTTTCCTTATTAAATATTACATCAAGAACTACATTAGCTCATTCTTTGATTTCTCTGGGACCAAAGGGCATTTGAAACACAACATTTAACTTCTGTGTAATTCAGAATACCTGAAGTTCTGACCCAACAGAACTAGCCTAAGCTTATGTGTAGAGATTTTAGATTAATAATGGAGGTTATATATCCACAGCATTCCTGTGTCTGAAGGAATCTTAGGATAGTGCCCATCTGGGCAAACAATACTCAAGAAGAAATCATTCTATCACTGAGCATTTGAAGCTATAAAAAAGCCTTGAAAAAGGCCCAATTAGAACTAGTTGTGAAGATATGGTTTTGACAGGGCCGCTTCTGTTTTTAAAATAATTAATGTCTCAATGACTGGATATAGAAAAAGTAGGTATTAGATAAGTTGATTGGGAAAAATATGGGAGCAGCAAAGATTTTAGCTGAGTTCTGTCTCCCAAAAACACACTACACCATAAGGCTGTAGAATATTAAGGCATATATATCTATGAAGTATTATCTAAGATAAGATTTATGTGGAATTCTTTATATAGGAAAGCCCTTTAGAATCAATCCATCAACTGCAAGCTTTTCTTAGAGAAATCCAAAATTCAATAATTTTTTGTGTTTTGTTTATTTTTATAAAAGTCTTATTTGAAACAAAAAAAGACATTGTTTTCCTTTTTTTATTATAGTTTATTCAGATTACATCCCTATTGCTATGCCCTCACTTGTATCTTCCCGTTCCCACCCTCCCTCCCTCTTCTGTCCTATTGCCCTCCCCTAGACCTCTGACAGAAGGGCACCTCCTCCCCAACCATATGATCACAGCCTGTCAGGTCTCATCTGGACAGCCTGCTTCTCCTTCTTCTGAGTGCCATCAGGCCTCCCCACCAAAGGGAAGTGATCAAATTGGGGGCACCAGAGTTCATGTCAGAGGAAGTCCCTACTCTCCCCACAGCTGTGGAGAATGAGCTCTCCATTGGCTAGATCTGAACAAGGGGGTTAGGTTTACTGCTTGCATTGTCCTTGGTTGGTGCAACAGTTTGTGCAGGGCCCCTGGGTCCAGATCTGTCAGCCGTGATTGTTAAGGGCACATTATTTAACATGTAACAGAGTGCCTACTACGAGTCCTGTAGTGGTCATTGTGACTTTCTTTTGACAGAAATGGCAGACTGACATGGCCAATTTGTGTTTCTTTTCTAATATAATGGTGGTATTATATTAATACCACCAATACCAAGATGGTTAGATAATTTCCTGGTGATATGGTGGCCCATGGGACAAATCGAACCAGGGTTCACCTGAAAGGGAGTGGGGACTGAAAGTGGGGTATATGTGAGAAATAATGAGTCAAGTCTGGCAATTTCTGATCAAGACTCCCTTTAATGCAGACAAGTAAGACTCTGTATAGCAAGGTCAATAGAATCTATTCTAACCCTACTCTCCCTATCTCCCAGGCAAGAATACAGTAGCCTGAATAGTTCCCTGTAGGAACCTCCTTAATCCTCTGGGTGGATCCCTGTAGGAATTTCCCTATTTCTCTGGGTGGATAATCCAAAGATAGCCTAGAACACAAGACCTCCTTCAGCAAGGGACAGCAACTCAAAGGTCACAGCCTACAGCCTAAGCACAGGATTTCTAACATGGCAGTTTAGTGTGGCTCCACACAATTTGTCATATTCATGTTGTATATACATTTTTAGAACTAAAAGGCCCATAAACTAGAAATTCCTCACAACTCCGTTGTATAATCAGAATATCTTACAGTCAAGAAACCCATCTGATAATTGCCTAGATTTTATCTCAATAACTTACATATTACAAGCCCAACGATGGTGGCACACACCTTTTATCCCAGCACTCAGGAGGCAGAGGCAGGTGAATCTGAGTATTAAGCCAACTTGGTCGATAGAGAAAGTTCCAGGAAAACTAGGATTACAAAGAGAAAGCCTGTCTCAAAAAACAGACAGACAGACAGACAGACAGACAAACACACAATCACCCTCTCCCAAAACCCAACCAATATTACAAAAAAGCACTATCTAAAAACACAGGTCACTCAGGTTTTGAGCATTTCTCTTTGGATACAAATCTGCTGGTATTTTAGCCACAATCTGCCTTTAATTTTTTAACCCATTCATTCAAGAATTCATTATTTAATATATATTGATCAAATGTAAAATCTGTGCCATATGTCCTGGGGATAAAATTATATAATAAGATAACTTCCTATTTTCATGGGTTTTGAAGTTGGTAAGAAGTCGTTTTTGAGTGTGCTTCCTTCAGATATTTGGAGATAATTATTCTCTCAAATGTTTAAATATTTCCCCATTAAGCTGCACATCCAAAAAGTCTTTTTATTTCAAATAGTGTTTTTATTCTCCACTGTCTACATGACTTTCCCTGTGGTTGTTCACACTCCTCTTGGGTATATGCCCAGAACTAAACCCCACCTCACCTGGAACACATTCATCTGGTCAGTCATTAACTTAGAAAGCTTATTTGGATTTTATTACATGTCACACAAGTATGAATTCATCCATGTTTTAGAGGCTGTTTTTTTTTTTTCTGTGACAAATTTGAGAAAAATAGTTTAGAAAGAAGATTTATTTCCTAGTGTCAGAGGTTACTGACGATGGTCGGCAGATTCCACTGTTTCTCTGCCCGTGGTAACTGACAGCAGATTCCACTAAGGCTGATCATCACGGCGCTGAACGACCACCTTCTAGTGACGTCATAACACTAATGGATGGAGCCGCACTCACATGACCCAGTCAGCTTCAAAAAGCCTGTCACCTGGTGACTGAACTTTTAATGCAGAAATTTTTGTGGGCATTCTGATACAAACCCAAACACCATTATTTCTGAACTGAGAGGCTCATGTTCCAAGGGAAGTTTCAGAATGACTGAGCAAGAAAATTGCTTCCCTAATTGTGCCAAAAATACTTCCATTTTTAGCCTGTGCTGTGCAAATAAAAAATAGATCATCGTAGGTTTGCAACTTAACTTTGTCTTTTAAGTTAACAGGTTTGTATCCCCCCAATACAGGCCAAAAATAGCAAGTTTATTAAGCTAAGCAGGCAACAAGCACAAGATGCAGCAAAATCAGTATTTAATACGTGAGAAATGCTGCTGGTCGTGGTGGCACATGGGAAGCAGAGGCAGGTGGATCTATGTGAGTCATCCTGATCTACATAGCAGTTCCAGGATGGCCAGAGCTACATACTACGACTCTGTCTCAAAATGCAAACAGCAACAAAGAGGAGATACAAAATTATTCAACACAAACCTTTACAGGATAGAGGTTAGCTAGAGCATATTGACATGTTTCAAATCAGCATCAGTTTGAAAAGATGCAATTGTTTGTGGCATAAGCAAATAGATTTACATGTCAGCATTATGAGACAGCAGGGTTTTGTCTTCATTTCTCCTTCCCTTCCTTCCAGAAGTATTAGCTTGTGTGCCTATGAGGCAGTCCTCTCAGCAACATCTTAGATACAAACATCACTTTTCTGTCATTTTAATCCCAACCTGGGAAGTTTCTGTCCATTCTATGCTCTGTGCTAGAGCATTTTATTTTGAGAATAGTTTATACTTGTGCTACAAAGATATTTTAATTTGAATGGAAAAAGGTCCCCCCCCCCCAATGCTTATGTATTTGAATACTTGGTCCCCAGTTAGTGGCACTGCTTAGGATGAGTTATGGAGCCTTTAGGAGACAGAGATTTGCTGGTGAGAGTGCATCACTGAAGGAGGGTTTGGAAGGTGAGTAGCCTCCCTCCACTTGCTGTATTCTCTCCCTGCAGTTCCTGTGTTGGAATGAAAATGTCATCAGCCAGCTCTTCCTTCCTCCACCATGCATGGCTCCATTGTGGTATTGGGCTTTATCCCTCTGGGACCGTAAGCCAAAAATAAACTTTTCCTTTCCAAAGCTGCTTTTTGACAAGTTCATCACAGCAACAAAAGTGTGACTAATACAAGAGGGAATTAATTATCAAAATAGCGTTGGTCATTTGCTTACTCATACATCCCTTATTTCATTTATTCATTACACTTCTCAAATAAATTTAGTGCTTAGCTTACCCTTGGAGTTAACTTTTATAGATTGAGTGAATAAATAGGTCAGGGCCTGATCAACCAATCTCACGTCTCAATAGATTAGGTTATTCATTACTTCATAGACAGAAAGATGACTGTGATAAGAGCAGCTCAATGAACCACTAGGATGTGATGGAGACATAATTCCAACAGTGTAGGAGGGTTGATGTCCAGTACTTTATATGTCCATTGTCCCTGATGTGATTCTGGCCTCTCAAGTGGTTTGCACATCCATAATGTTATACTAAAAGCCATGGCCTCAGAAGCATAGTTGGTAAATTTCAGTGTTCTTTTAAGGCTACATCATGGTCATTGTGAAGATGTTTCCTTCCTAATACTTATTGGCTATCAAATTTTTTTTAATTTTTAATTAATTTATTCTTGTTACATCTCAATGGTTATCCCATCCCTTGTATCCTCCCATTCTTCCCTTCCTCCCATTTTCCCCTTATTCCCCTCCCCTATGATTGTTCCTGAGGGGAATTACCTCCCCCTGTATATGTTCATAGGGTATCAAGTCTCTTCTTGGTAACCTGCTATCCTTCCTCTGAGTGCCACCAGGTCTCCCCCTCCAGGGGACATGGTCAAATATGAGGCACCAGAGTTCGTGTGAAAGTCATACCCCACTCTCCACTCCACTGTGGAGAATGTTCTGCCCATTGGCTAGATCTGGGTAGGGGTTTAAAGTTTACCACCTATATTGTCCTTGGCTGGTGCCTTAGTTGGCTATCAAATATTTTAAGTTAAACTCTATCTACCTGAGATTTTCTTTCAGTTCACCTACCATTTCTAAATGTTTCTTCTTGCTAGAGTTTGTCCTGATCCTTCAGTCTCATCATGATGGAGGAAAAGTCACAAGTGTGCAGTTTGGTGAAGTGTTGCCAAGCTAATAAAATAGGTAGGTGTCATTTCTAGGATGATAATAAGTAGATTGTCGGCTTTGTAAGATGAAGAGTACTCACAGAGATCCATTGAATACATTCTGTGGAACTTCATAAGCAAAAGTTGAGAAAGCCCAGACCAGGAAGCGATTAATGCCCTGAATAAACAGAAACCAACATAGGAGAAAGACAGAGAGGGCTGAGATGGGGGCGTGTCTACTGATCTACAGTGCCTCTGTGAGGTAGACCTGGAAGTCAGTCATTTCAGAAACTTAATGTAATAATATATTGCTCAGTCAAATTGAACTTCATTGTACTATACTCATTAGTTACTTTTCTGTTGCTGGGATAAAATATTCTTACTAAAGCAATGTAAGGAAAGGTTTTTTGTTTGTTTGTTTGTTTGTTTGTTTGTTTTCTGCTCACAGTCCCAGGGTGTAGTTCATCAGTGTGAGGACAGAACAGTGGCAGGAGCTCAAACAGGCAGCTGCTCACATTGATTCCATGAAGTCAGAAGGCTGAGCGTGGCAGACATGGGTGGTGATGCTCAGCCTGCTTTCTACAGCCTGCTTTCTTGTGTGTGTGTGTGTGTGTGTGTGTGTGTGTGTGTGTGTGTGTGTGCTCTTTTTAATTTTTATTGATTCTTTGTGAATCTCACATCATGCACCCGAATCCCAGTCCTTTCTCAGGGTAGAAGGAATCTCTAGTTGACTCTAATTTCAATACTTCACAAAAGTGTCCGTAGCCAGTTGGATCGCATTAGACGGTGATCATTTCCCTGGAGAGGAGTCTATTTCTGTAGAGCTTATGTCTCTCAAAGTGTTTAGGATGTGTAACTCTAGCTTCTCTTTAGGTTTTTGCCTCAGAATTCTTCAAGGGATGTGGCTAGTGAGGTTGTAGGAATACGTTCAACCTTTCGTTCTCAGGGACATCAAAAGAGCCAAGATAACAAGTGACACATACATGCAAATCACTTCTTTGAAGTGCTCTTCATCCTGGAGATGCTGTACAAGCATCTGGAATTTAGTTAGGGGTCAGGATCCTTTCTGGTGTACCTTAGACTTTGATAGTAATCTTTCAGCAGACATTTTTATATGAAATGGCAGTAGAGACCCGAAGAAACATCCCAGGAGAAGCCAAAGAGCAATTAAAATTACTTATGATTGCTTTTACTCTAGTCACAAAAGTAGATATGAGAAATGAGAACTTTGTGTCAAGAGGAATAGCATGCCTTAGGAGCTAGTTTCTCAGGCTAAAGGCATGAATAGTTCAGCAAACCACAAGTGCGGAGTCATTTGTCTTAAAGGTGGGTACTTCACAAGAGGGCTTCTGAGGAAGATGGCGACTTATGAGGAAAATCTGTAGGCTGCAACATTCCAAGGGAAAGACTGGCACCTCTTCTGCCAGAACTCCAGCAGGAATGAGCAATGACCCATACATGAGGGTTTGTAAGCATGAACATGGAGCCGCGGATGGGCAGCGACCCTGGCCGAGCAGGATGGGTCTGAGGATGCTTGGGTTCTTTGCTTTGGTAAGGACGTGAGCAAAACTCTTTGCCTTGTTCTCTTGTCCCATATTCTCAATATTTTATAGACCAGTACCCAGTTTCTAATATATGACATTGTTTGTAGATCTACTTATTTCATTTTGTCCATATTTCATCTTTATATAAGAAATATGTCACCTGAACTAAAGAAGATGAAACAGGTGTCTTAAGATACACAAGACTGACCTAAAAAGTCTATTACTTGTGTATTTTTTCTTTGTTGCTGTATCTTATACTCGTACTTGTCACAGGCCTTAACAACCTAAACGTAACTAATAATGTACCAGAAGGCAGCAATTCATGACTGAAAATGACAACAGAAGCATAACATTGGATAAGAAAGCCAGGTGAACATCGGTTCATATGGCGACCTCTCTGGAATCTTTTTAGGCACTCAAAATTAAAATATATTACTAAAGATCACATCATACATATGTGGTAAAGGTATGAAAGACATATGCTCAACAAATGCACTGCAAGTTAATATTCAGAGAGGAAATATAGTGGGGCATTTACTAATCTATAAGATTTATGCATTTTCCTAAATTGACTTTAGAGCCATTTGCACCAAATATTCATATTTGCTTAGTGACATTTTTGCAAATGAGTCTTTGGATGAACAATACATCCTATATATTTAGTATGCTTTTTTAAAAAAAAAGAAGATAAAAGTTATAGCCTTTGTTTCTCTTAGGAATGTTCACATCTATTTACCCTTCATGAGAAAAATGAAAAAGTCAAAGAATTCATTAATCTCTAGCTAACCCTACCGGTTAGTAACTGAAACTATTTTTTCACCTAACATTAAGATACAAGGATACAACATTTTGAACAATGCTATATGTAAAATATTTTATAAAGGATAACTCCTATGCTAAGAATGTAGTATGCAATGAAAATTGAAATCACTATAATTTTCCTGTAAAATATTAAAATTGTACAAAAGTTATCAGGGGCATTGTCTCTCATACAAGAAGGTTCATATAAAACTATGTGAGAATTCATCCTTAAGAGTTGAGTCATTGCCCCACTGGGACTGTCAGAGTCCACCCAAGTGTGCTAAGTAGCCTGCTCTGGGATGGAGCGGGCTACTTATTTTTAATACTGCATAACCTGGTCCTGATGGTGATGCTATAATTCCAGTACCCTCGGTGGCAGCTCTGTATCTGTTTTCTAGCACTGATAAATCTTGATAAATAAAGTGTAGGAAAGACAAAGTATAAGATGTTTGTTTTAATCTCTCAAGTATGTATTTTTTAAAAAGTGAGGAAAATACATAATTCTATACTTTTAACTTTAGTGACAGAAAATTGAAGCTCTCAAGAAGTGAAAGGCAACTTACGCAGATGGAATTACAAGGCTGTACACAGATACTTCATGCACATTAGAAATCATCATGTTTCTTGTATATTGGATGCTCGAAAGTAATTGGGCCTTTGGAGCTCAGTCCCTGAATAAATAGGACGGTGAGAGTATGTAGAACTGAAGTGGCCCAACATGGTGGGCATTCACTCCTAAGTCAACTGCCCCTTTGGCAGCTATATGAGCAGGCTGAGGTAGGGTGGCATCAGCTGTCTTCAGAAAGGCAGCTAAACAACTGTACTTCTGCCAGGATGACAGGGCCCAGTTCAGTCACCTAGGACTAACCAGTGCCATGTATGCATGGGTTTCCTTAGATGACTTCAGAGATTGATGAGGCACCATTAAGTTTCAGATGCTATGTAAGTTTGATCACTCTGTAGTAACAGTAGCATGGATCAATGTCCTAGAGGTAGAGTTTGTGGGGTTGGTGTCAGTAATCTGATATAAAAATGCCTATTTTTGCCCTTTAACTGTATTTTTTTCATTAGCCTGCTCATTTTCAACCAATAATAAAACTTTCTTAATCGTGTACTATTGACCTATTCTTTTCCAACAGGATTAGCTTGTTTTATTTTAATAAGCTTAGAGTATTCTATATTCTGTACTAATAAAAAAAATGCCCTGAAAATACATAGATAAATAAATAATACAGCTTTTCTGAAAGGTGCATGAGTAATTAGGATGTGTCTGAGATCCTAAAGAAAATTACTCAAAGTTAAAGTGAATGACTGTCTGTGGGATCCATCTGAGAGCAACTATCACAGAAAACGTCCTCTTGTCTAAGAGAGTGGTGCATTCAATATTATAAAATGCAACACGAAAGACTGTGCTCTGCAGACTAAGACTGATGAGATTCCCTTAGGACTATATTTTCAGGAGATGCCCAAATGGTGTATACAGAAGCAACTTGCCAAGAGGAAATCAGAAAAGCTGAGTTGGCTTCATTCTAAATCATCATTGTCTGTGACCTTGGAACAAATCAATAGCAGTTATTCAGATTGTCTTTTGGAATATGTAGTTACTTCAACTTTCTAGTTCACGCCAATTTGTATCTATTGATCCTTCACCATGTTCTTGGGATAGAAGTGGTTAACTTTGTTTCCTTCTGATAATCCACTATTTAGATAGGAAGCCAACCGCACTCATCAAATCTTAAAACAGCTATGATCACTGGATAAACAAAGAAACACGAAGGATACATGAAGGTTAATGCAGAAGAGAAGAGGCTGGATTCACAGATAAGATGCCATTTAATCCAGATAAAGAACAGTTCTCATTTCCTAAACTCTGAGAAAATGCTCATTAATTTTTGAATATGTCTTTTCTTTTTCACTGACTAAGATTTCTTAATATATATATTTCTTCATTTAGTAAAGAATTAACTAAATTGGGTATTAAAATATGGACACCCTATTTTGTATGTGTCTTTGAAGACCCAAGTTGGAAATAGTAACTCTTATTTTTCAAAGAGAGAACTTGAGTGAAAAGATAATTCAAAAGAAAACTAGAAGAGAATTAGCATTTTGTCTATATAGGGAAACAATTTTATTCAGACATTTAAAAAATAAACTAAGTCAAACTCTCAAACTTATAAGCTTAAATTGTTATTATTTAGTAAGATTATATAAAAACCATATAGAGTCTGAGAGATATGTGGCTAGGTGACTTCTTTATGGTATATTCATACAGACTAAGATGGCTCATGACTATGATCTTGTGAGATTTACCCTCCTGTATGTGACCCATCATTGATGAAAATGTTATGTAAGGTGGTATGGAAATGGCTCATTGATTAAGAACTCTTATAGAAGAACTAGGTTCAGTTCCCAGCACCACATGGGGACCACAACCACCTGTTAGTGCCCCCAAAGGATTTGATGACCTCTTCTGGAGTCTTGGGTCACCTGCACATACACGGTACACAGACAGACAAGCAGATACACATATGCATATAAAATAAAAATTTATTATAAACTTTAGTTACCACAAGACTGTATTTGTACATGGATAGACATTCAATTGTTACTATTTGGTTTCAGAAGTTGATACCTGTGTTTGGTCTTCATAAAGGCTCAACAGTCTGAATGGCTCAACAGTCTGAATGGCTTGGGAAATAATGAGTTATTATTATGAGAGAGAAGATTACCACCATTCAAAATAGAGTAAATATTACCTCAAGAGGCAATTTTGCATTTACACAAATATTTCAGACAAGGCAAGTGAAGCAGGTAAGTTCCGCTCCACTGGAAGGATGACACAATTGAATAAAACTAGGATTTTAAAAAGAAAATGAGCAGCTGTGAGGAAAAATGGCCAATAATACTGATTCTTCATCCTGAGTTATTTGGGAATGTTATGTGTCCTCAAGATATATAAGAAGCTAAATTGAAAATGAAGCAGACAAATATTCCCTCCCTTTTTCCATTATGAAGTATGAACCATCTGCAAAGACAAAATGCTGAAGCAAGTACAGCGCTCCAGTATGCCACAAAGTGGCACATGTAAGGAGCCAGGGCATAGATCCTCTCACCTTCCTCACCAGGATGTTTGTCACTTGGCAAAGGCCACGCCCCAGTAAGAGGCAGCTCCTTTTCTAGTGGGCAAACATCACTGCTCTATCACAAGTCTGTTTCCAGCAGAAATCACCACACACCCGCACACAAGTCTGTTTCACATGCCACACTTGGGAACAAGACAAAAACATGTTCGCATCCACTACAGTCTCCCCTGTCCCAGAGATGCCTCTCCACAAATTTCTATTCTCTCTCTCAGTTTTTTCCTTCACCCTCTCCTCTGTCTTTGCCTGCCCGATCCCTACCCCTGTTACCTTCCCAGCCTCCTCTTCCACTCAGTTCTTTCCCTCTATTTACTTTGGATATCTATTGTATTTCATGTTCTGAGTGAGATTCCAGCATCTTACCTGGGACTATCCTTGACTTGTGTGGGTCTGTGGATTGTAGTATGGTTTTCCTGTACTATATACCTAACATCCATTTATAAGTGAGTACATGCCAAATCTATCTTTCTGGGTCTTGGTTACCTTGCTCAGCATGATCTTTTCTAGTTCCATCCATTTGCCTGCAAATTCCATGATTTTCTTGTTTTTAACAGCTGAGTAGTATTCTATTGTGTAAATGTACCACAAGTTCTTTATCCATTCTTCAGTTGAGGGTCATCTGAGTAATCTAACCTGGACCCATAGAGGCTCGCAGAGATTGAGCCACCAACCAAAGAGCATGCGTGAGTTAACCCCCCTACACAAATGTAGCAGATGTGAAGCTACATATGAATACCCTAACAACAGAAGTAGGGGCTGTCTCTGACTCTTTTTTATTTTATTTTATTTTCATTTATGGATCTAGAAAACAGAAGAAAGCCTGCCATCTAACCAACAGAGACTGTCGGTAGGGCCTCCAACCCTACCACATACTGCCTGTTCTGCTATTCATTCCCTTGAGATATGGGGAACCTTCGTGATCCCATAATTATCAAAGTCTATATACTTGAAAAACTAGTACCATGTAGACAGTGTTATGGTCTGCTAGCAGATGAAGCAATAGTTGGATCCACATGAACTATAGGCACATTATCTTTTCAGTGCCTAAATGGTTGAATACATGGGAGGAAAGGATGCTGAGGAAATAATTCAGTAGGTGGACCAGCAGGAGTAGGGTACCCTGGAACACTCTTTTCTTAAGAGTAAGTCTTTAAATGGCTTTACTCTTTCACACCTATGAGGCTACCTTGGCTGGGGCTTGAATAATTAATGAATGATACCAAGGCATCTTTGCTATTGTCTTAATGCAAAGTAGATGGCTCTTGAGAAGCCATGTTTTCTTTAGCCCTAACTTTACACAGATTTTTCTGGTCATACCACAGGTTTATCAATCTATTCTAATCTACCACTGCTTTTGAAACTCCCTATAATTTGCCTAAATGTGGCCAGCAGAAGCTGTGCCACCACACAAAACCTAGATTCCCTTAAAAGTTCCTCTGCTGTGAATATAAGTCCCTCACGTTAAAACCCAGCCTCCTACAGTTTCAGGGAACAAGCAAAATATAGGCAAATTATTTGCTAGAATATGTTTTGTGTGACTTCAAGACAGAGTTCTTCTTTCCATATACAATATCAATTAAACATAGTCTTTAATGTATACATTCCTATAGACATTTTGATTATCACATCACACAGAATGATCTAAAAGCATTCTAGATTTTCTCTATTCCTCTTCAGAAAACCTATTCAAATTTCTTCTGAAAACCAGTTCCAAACCTATGACACACACAGTCACACCAACCCTGTTTTTCTGGTGCTGACTTTTAATGTTAGTTTACTCTGTGTTCCTGTGAAAAAATGCCTGGAAATATATCCCAAAGGAAGAAAACTTTGCTCTAGTTCACAATTTCAGAAATTTCAGTCTATGGTCCTTGGTACCATTTAATGTGTTTCCAATTATGAATCACTGTGGTGGAGAAGTTTCCCACCTCACTGTGGACAGGAAACAGAAAATGAGAAAGGCCAACAGGTTCCACCCTCATAGGCATACATTCTGATACAGATTTTGCCTGTGTAGGTCACACCTGCCAAAGTTCTGCAACCTCCTCAAAACAGCACCAGCCGGGAACTAAGTATAACCACTGGGGTATTCCATACTTTAACCATAACAAGTACTTGATAAAAGTGTATTAAGTGAATAACCAAAAAAACCCTTCAAAATGATAAATAATTTACAAAATAATTATCTATTATTCTGCTTTACTTTTTTTTGTCAAAATTATTTTGGGAAATAGTTATCTGTGTAAGTTGGTATAATGGTTAATTTTGATTACCAAAAGTGAATGTGTCTGTGAGGGCATTCCTAAACACAATTAGGTCACAAGGGCTCTGACTTAATCAATGAATTACTCCTTTAATGGATTCAAATGTGATATCAATATTGCAAGGTAGTAGAAGCAAGAGACATCTAATTGGAAGAAATAGGTCACTGGCTACCTGTCCTTGGAGCGATAACTCACTCTATTTCCCTATTTTTGCTCTATATGTCCACCAATCAGCGCAGGAGCTCACCTCCCCCACCCCACGTTCCTATAGTGATAATACTCTTTCCAAGCATATGAGAGCAAGTGACCATTGGCTGAACACTGTATCAATAAGGCAAAATAAATTCTTCTTGCATTGTCATGTTTGTCAGGTATTTGGTCACAGTGACATAAAAATAACTAAGAGTTAGGATAGTTTGTTTTCCCACTAAAATATACCTTTAAGCATTATAGATATAGCAGTAACATAGAAGAAATTTATGCATATAAATATTTTCTATACTGAAAGTACATATAGTTGTAACCGGCCTCCCAATTTTTTTAATGCTAAAACTGAAGAGTAATGTGTCTTAGAATGAGGGAATGAATGCATACAACATTTTCTTAGGTACTTACACTCATAATTGTGGCATACCCTTTTTCCACTCATATCTCCACTGGTTTCCAGGATCAGCTGTTAAGGACTTCATTTCTGCCGTTTCCAAGAAAATACCTGTATATTAAAATAGGAGGAAAAAAATTTCACACATATATCTTAGCACAACTTAAAGCAAAGAGAGTGCTGCCAGACCTCACACCCTTAAAAGCAAAGCCTTCTAGAACAGAAAGGGGAAAGACTAAAAGGGAAAAGGGAAGGAGGGAGGGAGGGAGGGAGGGAGGGAGGAATGGAGGGAGGGAGAGAGTCCTTCTCCGAGCTCTTCTTGGTAGTGTAATTTCTTGCTATTGTTGTTTGCACCACTGTTGTGTTTTATGCACCTGAAAGACCTTTCAACACACACACAGACACACACACACGTGTTCACGTTATCTTACTTGTACTTACTATTACTGTTATTCTTACTATTTTTAGAATTTTCTCTGTGACCCAAGCCTGATGAGCAGATTACTCTCCTCCTGTTTGGACAGTAACTGACAAAAGCAACTCAAGGAAGAGTTTATTTTCCCTCAACGTTCGTGCATATAGCAGGTCATCTAGAGAAGTCATGGTGACAGGAGCTTGGGGCAGCTGCTCAGGACACAAAGAGCAAAAGATGCTGATGCTGGGCTCACTCTCTTATCTTTGTTCAGCCCAGGAATCCAGCTTAATATAAAGCGTGTCTTCCCATTTTAGTTCATTTACTCTAGTTACTCCCTCAGGTGAGTCTGGACTCATGCCCCTCTGTGATTCTAGTCTTGACAACCCAAACCATTCAGCTTCTGTTCTTTCGTGTGGTAGAGACTGGTGTCTTCCCAACAGGCAAGGCGCAGAGTCAGCGGTACCTAGAGGCAACTTGGTAGGCTTACACCACATTCATTTCCAACTCTGGTAAATTTACCCTCCAATCATATGTCATCAGACTACTCTCCTTTGAAATCTTCACTTTTGTATAATCGTTTTCTATCTTCTAAGATGTCTGCATAGTTTTCTCCTTTACTTATTTCTATTCTGTCTGTTCCAGGTGTAGGCCATTCTCTGCAGTTCATTAATATGAATTCAGTCTATCCATTTGCCCAAACATAAGGATCCCTAATGTTTCTTGCACTGGCCAGGATTTCTCTGGACACCACCCACTCTCACCTATCTTGCTCTTCACAGTCCCCTCAACTGATTTCTTTCACTTATTCAGACAGGCCTGGCTTTCACAAAACAGTCCACATACTATTTTATTTCCTCCACCTATAGCAATCCCTCCTCACCCAGCTAACCTCTGGCCTTCCTTCCTGTAAGGCTTAGCCTAAACACTGTATTTTCAACCAACACTATGACTTCTCTGAGATGTCAGTTTTCCAATTTCCAGCAGCATTAATTTTTTGTTTGGTTCTATCACCATGGAATTATGTTTGCCTTTTGCTTGACTAATTATTGGAACAGGAACTAAGAAGGGGAAGATTAACAGTAAGTTAAAGTTCTTTTTTTATTTCCTTAAGCATACCCCAGGCAGTTATTCTTTGAACCCCCAACACATCGCTTACCAAATATTCACTATGGAAATTTGCAAGTTCTAGAGATGCTTTTAGCAGAATGTACCCCATCTGCTAGGCCTGCTTGTGTCTATAATATGTAGATTTATAATATGTAGATTTATAATATGTAGATTTATGAAGTGTTCCTGTGGTGATGAAGACAAGCTAATCCCATGGCTAGAGCAAGTGTATAAAGATCATCGTGGATAAATGGTGAGAAGTAGCAGTGAGAGGTCGCCCTACGATAACTCAAGTCATGAAGTTTGAGGATCATTCACTCCAGAACTAAAATACTCAAAAGCAGGAGGCATGTTTGGTAGGTCCCTGCTTTCCAGACGGTGCTATTGTAGATCCCATTAATTTCCTCCAACCTTTGCTAATGATCTGTGAAGCTTAATGCTGATGACTCATGCTCTTATTGCTACCCAAGCATCACCCTTCTCTTTACATTGCCTCACAAGTTCCTTAGAAGCCGGAAGGTGACTGTTTTTAGCTGATGTTAGTTTCAGTTTCCTAAACTAGTATTTATCATACCGAAGATGGTCAATACATATATGTGTGGCAGATGTTGCCTTTTTTCCAGTTAGTCTTTCTATCTTGGATACATTTCTCATACGGAGAAACTTTAGTTCCCTATGAAATTAGAATGGATACCTGTGACAAGTCTGTACTTAGTCTTGGTTGAATTTCAGAAGCGCTTCCTCTCTTAGCTTCAGCCTAGAAACAATTAAAACCAAGTGAAAATTGTCTATATTATTTTTCCTTGTTCTAGCAAAAGATAAAACTTAAGCTAAGGAAGGTTATTTTGTGAGGAGGTGGCAGACCTGGACTTCATTCCTTCCTGGGTAATAAGTACAAAATAATGGGTTTTTTTTCCCTGGATAGGGAACCAACAACAAACCACAGTAAGAGCACCATCAAAGTCCAACCTGGTGAACCAATCCATTTTGTTGAGATTATATACAGGAATATGGGTGATGTTTATGGTTATTGATGGGAACAAAAATAGGTCAAAAACAGCATTATCGCCAAAAGCATAACCTATCAGGGATGACACAGAGCTTACTGCCCAACCTGTAGGCAGTTTAACGATATGGGTGGGGGTGTCCTCTCTAGGTTGCTCAGTTGGTTTGAGCCTCTTTCAGACAGCTTGACTGGTTTCTGTTTCTTTCAGGCAATTTGGCTGGTCTAACTTTTGCAGACAAGTCATCTGGTCTCAGTCTTTTCTGCTTAAATACACACGGGGGCAGAGTATGGTGAATGTGGTCAGTTTTGGGTACATTCTGAAGCTTTTGGATTGTTTACATCCTGAGCTTAACGAGATTCACCTCCCTTTAGAACATCTAGTCTTAATGAACTTCTCTGTAAGAAAAAAATGTTTTCTTTGGGAGGAAGCTTCTTTACAACACTCAGCAAGGTGCGTAGTGTGTGCCAGGATCCCTTACAGGTATTTGAGAGTCAGTCGTGGAGAATCACTGGTCCTTGCCCTCAATGGGCCTGCACATCTAATGATGACTTAAGAAAAATAACTATGCTTAAGGAAAGAGTGGAGCAAAAAGCAGCTCTGATTAATGAAAGGCCGGAGGATGACTTTATAAGTATAGTGATATCGAAACTAGGTCCTCTAGAGGATGAACAGTTTTAGCCAAAGGCACAGGAGAAGATGGCCCACCACTGATAACTCACAGTGTCTTTGGATGGTTCAGTGGATACGGTCCCTGGGGTGAGGATTAGGAACTGAATACAGGAATTGAACTCTCCTTTTCTTACTTTCCAATTCTTGCTGTTACTTTACATATTTTTAGCATGAGAGGGTGCTTTCAAATAGTTACTGATATGTCATGGTAAGTTTGCCTGGACATTATAGACAAAAAATAGCTTATATTCAAGAACAAATGAATGGAAAAATAGTGACAACCAACCACCTATGTTCTCTCATTCATAGTTTTGCTTGTCACATGAATGCCACACCTCTCTTCTCTTACTACGTTTATGCTACATATCAAGCTGGTCTCCCGTGTGTGTGTGTGTGTGTGTGTGTGTGTGTGTGTGTGTGTGTGTGTGTGTGTGCAGCTATGCATACAAGGAAGCCAGGGGAGAACGCAAGAGTCCTACTCACTACTCCCCTGAGACAGGCTTGCTCACTGCAACTAGAACTAGGCTGGCAGTCAGGAGGTCCCCAGGCATTCGCCTGCCTGTGAGCTTAGCTCCAGTGCCTTTATAGCCACCTCCCACTCCCAGCCAAGCACAGGCGCTACCTGCAGACACCAGTCCTCGCGGCCATGCCTGGTCTGGACTTTTACATGGGTTCTGGGAATTCTTTTTTAAAATTTTATCTTTATTATTGTTGCTATTGTTGTTGTTATTCATGTGTATTATATGCGTGTGAGCAAATCATGGCACACATGTGGTAGCCAAAGGGCAATTTTGGAGGTCAAGAATTATCTCCTATATTTGTGTAGATTACTGAATTTGTGCCACAAGTGCTTTACCAGTTGAGCTGTTTTTGGCCTCAGTTCTGAGTAGGTAAACTTGTGGGCTCATATTTGCCTAGCAAATGCTCTGTCCTCTACCCACAGTTAAGTTCTTTGGTGCTGATGTTTGCCTACCTTCTGGGTTTGCATACCTTCTAGGTTAGCTCTTTTCCTGGATGTTTCCCTACGCCATGCTAGAAAGGCTTTAGTGGACAGTTTATACCATTTGGCCTCTGTGAGCAGTTAAACTTGAACAGAAGCTCTTCACTGGCAATTACCAGACACATCCTGCATTCCTATCTGGAAGAAGATGGATATGTCTGAAATTTGTCTTCTCTGTGCTATGACAAAAAATTCACATCAATGCTAAAAATTTTTTTTTTTGAGACAAGGTTTCTCGGTGTAGCCTTGGATATCCCAGACTCACTTTGGAGACTAGGCTGGCCTCAAACTCACTGAGATCCTCTGCCTCTGCCTCCCTAGGTGCTGGGATTTCTGACACGCCAAGATCCCGCTTGAAATCATCTACTAATTGTGGATATCACATGGAAGGAATAGAAGGCACTGCTCAGCCTTCCCCTCCGTCAACTGAGAACCACAATAAATTTCCTAAAATTTTTAGACATATAGAACAGAGCTTGTTCTTGGGATCCTGACTTGACAGATGTTGTTTTCTTGACTTTATGTTTTAGTCTGTCTGTTTCCTGCCAAGTGGCTGCTACAATGCATAGGCAGGCGAGGAGTGGAAAATATGGGCCTTTTTCAGAATTCTGGGAAAATGGAAATGATACAAGGTGATCAAGCCAGTAAGTGGTGTGGAAGAGGTCATGATGAAGAACGAAAGACTTCTACTTATCTTAAACTTAGCCTGAATTGCAAGGGTGTTATCTGAAAAGAAGTAAATGAAAATTTAAGAAAAAAGTCAAGCAACTCAGAGAGTACTTGGGGTCTTAATGTTCCCACAGGCACAGAAATAGCTGGGAAGGACAGCCAAGGACCCCGCCCCTTAGCATTTGAAATTTTTAGATACTGGGTTTGCTGGTTGTTTGTTTGTTTGTTTTGTTTTATTTATTTATTTACTTTATCATAGGTACCTTTTAAAATCTATTTTACGCTCTTTTCCCAGTGCTAGGGCACCGTGGATCCTAGGGCGCTTGCGCATGGGGCGCTTGGTCCCCCGGGCGGGTAGGAGCGCGCCCCGCATCGTGCTCAGAGTTCTTCCGTTCCGCACGCCCCTCCCGGGCGTCCTCGCTCCGGCGTCCTGGCTGCCGGTGCCGTGGCCTGGCTGCTCCTCTGGGCAGCTTGGTTGGTAGGCGCGCTCGCCTCGAACTTCAGCGACGCCCCCTTCGGTGGTGGTATAAGGGCCATATGTTCTGAAATTATTTTGAGGCAAGAATTTTTGAAAGATGGTTTCCACAGAGACCTTTTAATAAAAGTGAAATTTGGAGAAAGCATTGAGTACTTACAGACCTGCCGGCTCTTAATTAGACATTACATTCCAACAGGACTTTTTGTGGATCCATATGAGTTGGCTTCATTACGAGAGAGAAACATAACAGAGGCAGTGATGGTATCAGAAAGTTTTAATATAGAAGCCCCCAACTATTTGTCCAAAGAATCTGAAGTCCTCATTTATGCCCGGCAAGATGCACAGTGCATCGACTGCTTCCAAGCCTTCTTGCCTGTGCACTATCGCTATCACCGGCCACACAGGAAAGATGGAGACACCCTGATTGTGCTCAACAACCCAGATTTATTGATGTACTGTGACCAAGAGTTCCCAATTTTGAAATGCTGGTCTCAGTCGGAAGTCCCAGCTCCCTGTGCCCTGAGGAGTGAGGAGATCTGCCGGTGGAGAAACATGCACTATAAATCAATACTTAAGAATCTGACGCTGCAGGTGCCGGTGGGGCTGACTCTGCACACCCCTCTCGTGTGCTCCGTGACCCTGCTCATTACCATCCTCTGCTCTATGTTGATCCTTGTGGCTGTTTTCAAATATGGCCATTTCTCCCTGTGAGTTTTATACAGTTACATGCTTTCTATGAGCCTAATAAATGAGACCTATTCATTTGTTTAAAAAAAATCTATTTTACTTTATTAGGGTTTCTTATGTCTCTGCCTCCCTTCTCCTTCCCAACCCCTTCTACCACCCTAATACCAGGTAGGAGAGAAAGGATGTGGTTCTCTTTAACTACTTCCTGTTGATCAAGGTCATTGGATTCCTTGGGGCAAGTCCAGTCTTCATTTCATGATATCTCCAACTTCCCATCAAATTGCACCAACTGCAACCAGAAGCAGCAGGGAGGAGCAGCAGTAGCCTTCTTTTGCAGAGCTCCCACCTCTCCCTGGGCTGTGATATTTCTCCCCTCCCCAGAGTCCTCACAACAAATATAATTAACATACCTGACACTCTGTAAATGTAAGGCCAGCTTCTATATCAAATTCAGTTATAATCTTTATGTGTAGGTATAATAATCGATACTTCAACTGCTAAGGTGTTTCTAGCATTGTAATTTTATCTGTAGACTCCTGGGAGGAGATGGAAAGTAACAAAAGTCCTGTCTTGAACCAGGCTGGCATCTAGGTACCAAGATAAAAGAGAAATTGTATATAAACATTTAATAAATATATCACCAGTTACCTGATAATAGGAAATAAAAAATACTTAACTTAGGAGAGTTCAGATGACAAAAGACAGATAGACACGGTGTGTTTGTGAGAGCTACATGGCACCGAGCTACCCTGAACGGACCTATGATTGGAAGGGCTCCTGGGGCCTAGGCTCAATCAGAGGTCTATAGAAAGCTCCTAAATATAGAAAAGAGAAACTAGATGAAAGTATTCAAATAATAGTTTGAAATAAAAACCAGAGGGTTTCTTTAGTACAATTTGAAAATTAGGTAAGGCTCATGAGAGAAAAGGGGCGTAGAAAGATGAGGAAGTATGGACAGACAGCCTCAGTGTCCTGGGGTCCAGCATTATGGGTGGGCTGTCAGTGAGACACAGAAAACTTTGGCGGAGATAATTGTTGCTGTTTCTTTTCATATATTTTGTTGAGGTCTTTTGTTTATTTGTTTGTTTTTTAGAATTGTATAATACACTACCAGAAACCATCACCCAACATAGATAATGACTTCCTCATAGCTGCATAGATGATATCTTCACTTCAGTTAACTTTTCACAGTCCATAAATAGTATTACCTCCTCTGAACACTCATGAAATCAGGGCTGAATTATATTCATCTATGTGAGGTGCAGATGGGAGTGAGTAAGTCAAAATGAGGGTCAATGACCTTCCCTGAACCCTCCATCTTTGAGAGAATTTCAAAAGTCAACAGGCCTGATAGAAAGTGTCTCTTGCAGGGGTCGTGGCTGGCCGGATGATAGCTGTGCTTGGAGGACAGTGCTGTATATCTCTTTTTAAAACTTCCTCCTCCCTAAACTCTCAGGAGTAGGCTATCTGCAACTACCACTCTGCTATAATGCTTGGCCTAGTCCCCATGTCACTAGTCAGCATTTAACCAGCAGTATACATCAATCTTTCAGCAACCCAGTGTAAGCACTTGCCTTCTCATGTAACAACCTTTCTTGCACTATCTTACACGACACCACGGGAACTGGATTTTCCTCCTCCAGTGCTGTTGTTTACCAGTCTCTTTTGGGACTTCATCCTTTTCCCAGACACTTATCCTTCATTTCCTTCATCTGTTCTCTATCCATATAGAGCCCACCCTCTTAGTGATAATTTCTCCTACACAGTTTCTACATAGTCAGATGTAGGCATGCCACTTTTCCTCAGCTCCATGACTGAGGGGCCCCGAGAAGCCATAGTATATCCTCAGAGAAAACTCTGGGCCTGCATGGCGGCGCCTGTCAAGTCAGGCTCTGCTCTTGATATCCCTTTCTCCATTCTCATGGGGCTACAGTCCCGGTGAGTCAGAAGAAGGTGGCTAGAAGTAAAATGAGAAAATGAGAGAAGTTAGGCAAAAATAAAGTTTCTGCCTTGCAGCTATTACCTCTGAGGGAAGTAATTAATACAAATTGAAACCAACATGTGGGGTCGCTCACGCTCTTGTAAGTAACTCTCAATCTTAAGGACATGCATAGGGTTTCATGCAGGGACATGGGAAAGAGATGCTAACACACTTTTACGATTTTGGGTCTATTTATAGCCCATGAATTGCAATTTCTCCTAATACTAAGATACAAATATATTTAACTTACTTGTTTTTCTGTTTATTGAGTCCTATTTGGCATCACACAGTTTTCTGGGATGTGAAAGACACACTAGTCTTTCAGAATAAAGACACTTAGTGTTGAAGAACGAAATTCTAATGGAAAGAGCTACAAAGTCAGCACAACTAGAGTATAAATTATGTGTTGTATAATAATGCATTGCATGGGAATAGGTGTCATTGAAGTAAAGGGTAAAAAAAATCTGCAGTGAAAGTGGGCAAAGCTTATTTTAAACAGTACATTCTGGGTAGATAGACCTCATTGAAAATGCGTTATTGGGGCAGTCTCAGCACTACTTGCAGAGATAGATCTATGGGAGAAAAGTGGTCATAGGAGAGGGAACGTCCCCGATAAAAGTTCCAAGATGACATGGATAGCAAAGGTGAAGGGTAGACCTGGTGTCATTGAGAGAACTGAGGAAGGAGATGAGTCAGAAGGGGTGAAGTCAGAGAACTTATTTTGAACGAACAAACAAAAGATTGAGTTGAAAATATTGAATGAGATGGGAAAGTCTGTGCATAGAGACAGAAGTGTTACTTGTTCACGTTCTTTCACTTGATTATGATGTCTTTTACACCTGAAGGGGAGACATTAAGTGGGCATGTGTACACCTTTTACACATTTGTATGGAAGTATTAATTTGAGGATTAACACTGCCTACATCTGACTATGTAGAAACCGTTACACTAAAACACTGCTATGAAGGACTTTGATGTGATAAACAGGAGGAGCCTGATACGGCTACCACTTGCTCTTCTAGTATCTGCTCAGGTCTCACATTAGTCTAGTATCTTGGTATTCATGTCGGTGGCTGGAGTCAGCTTTACTACAGAGTCAGTGTACCTCTCTGCTGCTACTGGTCCCAAGGTAGCAGTTAATATCCATCATCTCCCTCTTTTATTCCTTTAGTACTTTAACATGTCTAGGCGTATTAGATTGGACACCTGTGATACTGAATGGCTTACATAATAGGGACCGGTAATGCAATACTGGTCTTCTGAATGCTGGACAGACAGAACTCTTGGGAGCTGCTCAGTCCACAAAGCTACATGCCTCAGCAATCCCGGTCCATTGCCAAAGGCCTGGAAGCTCCCTGGAGAGCTATTGGTACTGTGTCCACACTGAAAGGCAGAAGGAAGGAGCTACAGTCCATTGCTAGTAGATAATGGCAGGACCCATACAAGTACCCATAATGAGAGACACTTTTCTGTGTGAGCACAGTAGTTTCCTGTAATTTACTTTCACTTGGCTTTGCTGCCTGTAAGAAGGTAGGACAGGGCATCTCCCAACCTACTCAGTCCCACACATCCCAAATCATACAGTCACACATATCAATCTTCTTTGTAAACACTCCCACAGACACTCAAAGGTGAGTTCTGCTGTTCCTAAGTATCTCTTAATCCAGTCAAGTTGACAACCAAGGTTAACTATGTACTTGGTTTTGATCATATAGTATGTCAGCAACTCTTTGGAGTTATCAGAATTAGAAATAACCATTCTTGCCAATATTCTACCTCCTATTTTTCTTTTATTACCTACTTGACTCTCAAGGGTAGCTTTAATTATTTTATTGCTCATTAGGTCAAATACTATTACAGGATACAGCTAAAATATGCTCAATCAGGTTATGTGCCCAATTTTTCAATGTCTTCACCATAAAATATACCCAGTGTGAGGGAGTATTATGTGAGCTCCCCTCAAAAATTAAGCCTCGTATGTTACTGCTATTGAGTACCAAGTAGAAAAAAAACTGCATCCAGAAGAGATGTCAACTCCTTTGAGTTATTGCCTCTTCTGGGGCTATGATATTTCATCTAAAGCAGGATTCCAAGTGTCAAAGTAAAACATCATAGCAGACCTCATGATTCTCTTGAATAATTTTGATATGTAGTAATAATAAAAAAATATCTTGGCTTCATCAGTGACACAGCAGGCCTGAATCTGAGCTGATCAATGGGACCTTTCTATGTCTATCAGTGCTGAATAACTTTATTGCAGGGAGATTTGACAGTTGTAGAAATAGCATAAAATTCTGTAAATCTATCTGATGTTTGTTCATTTATTTTTGATATGCAATTGGCACAATCACAACTGAGACATTAAGCTAGAAAAGTGATAATTATGTCATTAACTGCAGCTGCTGATGTTGAGTCACCTACTTTCTTTCCATGTAAACATATGTGCGTGTATAGATATATGTGAAATTATTTTTACTGAAGTACTACTGTAATTTATTCAATATTTAGTCAATAAAATTGCAGTAAGTGTTCACTGTGTGACAACAGATGCAGTCTCCACAAGGGGCATGACAGTGAATGAACAACATAGCATCTACCACTGGGAAGAGATAATACAATTAGGGAAAAAGGAGCTTCATAGTTAGGTATGTGTGGTATTTGGTAATATCCTAGCTGCATGTAGAAGAATAGTCTTGGGCCTCATGGCTGCTTTAATACTGATTGTCATTATCCCAAAAAGTATACGCCAAGATATTTTTCAAAAGAGGAAAATGTTGAAAGCAAAAGAGGCACAAAAATAGGAAAGAAACTGTGAGGGGACTATTGGTTATTGGACTATAGCCTTATCTGCATCTCTAATTTACCTAATTTTTATTTTCAATGATTTGTTTACCTCTTTGCTAAATATTCTCCATGATTTCAACATTGTTTTCCTACTAGTCACATTTTGTTGACTTTCCATTTTCTCTACAGTCTGCTTTTTCTAAGATAGTTTTCCCCTTATGAGTATATATTTCACTACATTCTATATCAAAGCTATTATAAACCGTGAAAAACCCCACATTCTGCCCATTGATATCAATGAGAGGAAGCAAAACTGATTTCAATCTGAAGATTATTTATTTAAATTTATCCTGAGGTTTATCTGAATGAGCTGTATTTTAGTAACTCCTGAGGTCAGTGTTCTGAGACAAAAGAATTGCCAGAGCTGTGAGTTCTAGAATTCTGGAGTTCTCGAACAAGAATGGCTGACTGCCTCCACTCTGCATAACTAGGTGTCAAATGGTCACTTGCTCTCCTATTTTTAGTTACGTATTTTTCAATATCAGTCCAGTGCCCCCAAGCAGCTATTTTTCCTGTATGCCAGAGACCAAGTTTCAAAGCTTCTGCAGGGGATGGGAAGACTATCCCCTGAAGGCAAGGCTTAGGAGAGGGGTCCAGATCCTCAGTGTTTACTCTCATGGATCCTTTACCATCTCCACCTTTGCTGCTGGTGTCCCTCCACTTTGTGAAATATGTGTTGTATTAATGCTTTGGTTTCCCTCTTGTCAGCTTTAAACTTGGCCTTCTTTAGTTTTCTACATAAACTAAGAAACTACTGGTACTTGGTGAGCACAGACAGGAAGAGCTGGAGATGCTCCTGTGACCCTCAGATCTCCATCATATGCAGTAGCTACAGGCACCACAGCCTCCTTCACTCTTTGTCTCATGAGGCTTTTCTTTTAAAAATTATTTTGCAGTAACTTATTTTTTTTTCTGGAGGAAACTAGATTGAGTGTGTTTATTTGATAAACCATCAAAACTCAGAAATTATATTTAGAAAAAAATTAAAGTCAGATAAATATATTATGGAAAATTTTTGATAGATCTGTCTAGAGATTTTTTTTTTAATTCTATGTTTGTGGCTAGGAATTAGCTGGTCAGGATTCTTAAGACAGATCATGTAGCAGCTGAAATCAAAATATTGCTGCACAAGCAGCCCTGGAGAGCATGCTATTTGCAAAGCAAATTTAAAACCACACACTTGGCTTGAATCAGATAATATTAAGGCTCAGATGTCAAATATCAGCAAGGATAATTTTGGTATTTAAAGCTAATTAAGGAGTCATGGAAATTGCATGGAGATGTATTACTCAGCATATCCTGCTCATTCAGTAAATGCAGAACACTATTCAGCTCAGTGACCTTCAATTCAGGGGTGAAAACAGAATTCTTTGCTCTCAAGGATGGAATCCAGGAGTTCCTATACCCTAGTTTTTAGTGGGTTAGGAATTAGTAAAAGCCATGTGGAACCCTGCATAGACATGGGTTCAGAGCATGGGTCTGTCTATCAGAAGGTAGAAATGTTTCAGAAAAACATTTGCAGGATCTGTTTTCTTCTTTTCCCACATTTGGGTCAGGGACTACTTTGGTGGCCACTCCCTCTGTGTGACACCATGTTTTCTTACCTCCACAGTGGCCATCTCCCATGAAGCTGACTTCCTGTTTCAGGAGCCATTCAAGTAACACAGTACTCAGGGTCGGCTTGCCCATCTCTATTCCACAGACCACACGACTCCTGTTCTGACATCTGAAATGTCTCCAGTGTTCTGAAATGAAGTTTATATATTCATTGTTTTCTGTTTAAAACTATATATAGTTCTTTATCACCTGACCACCAAAATCTGTATTTATTGGTTTGGCTTCGAAGGCTCATGGAATTTACTTTTAGTATACCTTGCAACTTATAGTCAATGTTTCCATCAGACTGGATTGACTTTCTATTCCTTGAGAAATGCTTAAACATTCTCAGTCTACAGATTTGCTTTTGTCAATAACTCCTTTTAGAAATCTTTCATTTCTATTATTTATCACTGTTCAGTTATCCAGCATTTAAGCCCCCTCAAAGGTTACTAACTTCAGCCTAGTTTTCTATATTATTTCACTCCTCTTATGTTATATTCATGCTTATTTTATTTTTCTTATTCAATTTCAGTCAAATACTGCGTTTAGACAAATGTTTTTCTTTTTAAAATTATCTTTAATTTTGAGTCAAAAGTTTGGCAACAAGTAGATCATGAGCAATCTTTTTCCTGAGTGAGTGACATACTAAGACTTTCAGTCTTTTGGGGCAGTGGACTTTGCAATAGATTTTGAGACACTGAAAGAAAATATATGTTACATGAGAATTTTGTTGACTGTAATTTTAAAGCTCAGGCAAGAATCTACTTTTTAAAAATTTTTAAATCTTTATTAAAAAGAATATTTATTTCACACATTCACAAGTCTGTAGATGGCATGGTGTGTTGTCAGCATGGCCCTGACTCTGAGAAGAAACTAATGGCATTTAACAACATCACAATAGTACATGTCGGGTGGGGGATCATGGGGAAAACATGACTCCAAAAAGGAACAGAGATTTCATAATTTCTTGTAAATAGCCCAAAGAACTCTCAGTGGGTTCAATTCTTAAAGGATCCAAACTCCACCATAACGTTACCACTCCAAGGAGCATTTCTAAATCACAGGAATATTAGCTCTATTTTCTTCCACAGAAATCTCATGAAGGTGTCTTTATGTGTCTTCTCTCCCACTCTGTTCCAAGCATAGTGGTTAGCCCAAGGCATGTTCTTAGTATGTTATTGCCCAATCCCCTGGCACAATTTAACCAAACAGTACTTATAGAGAATACATACTTAAATGTCCAATGAATGACAGAATTGGATGGCCTTAAAACTACTTCATGTATGTGCGGTGTGAAATCAAATTAGTATGGCTTATATGGAAAGTCTAACTCATATGCTTAAATACTTGTAAGCTGTTAATATTTGCACATCACCATGGAATATGGACTCTAGTAAGGTAGTACAGAAGAGACTTGATAGGAGGAGGTCAGATGTTAGGGGAGGAGGGCTCTGTTGTCTGAGGACTAGGGAGGGGAGGAGGAGGGCGTGAGGGAGGGAGGGAGGGAGGGAGGGAGGGAGGGAGAGAGGGAGGGAGGGAGGGGGGAGGGAGGGGAGGAGGAAGGCGTGAGGGAGGGAGGGAGGGAGGGAGGGAGGGAGGGACGGAGGGAGGGAGGAAGGAGGGAGGGAGGGAGGGAGGAAGGAGGGAGGGGAGGAGGAGAGCGTGAGGGAAGGAGGGAGGGAGGGAGGGAGGGAGAGAAAGAGGGATATGGAGGTGATGAGGGAGGGCGCTACAATCAGGATGTAAAGAATTCAAACTGCAAAACAAGCAGGTAATTTACAGTGCTAAGCCCACTACATGGGAACAGCTCTGAGACAGGCTGAGTCATGAATGTACATGCATAGACAGGGCTTCTTGGTCACAGAGTCCCTGTGACTTATTATTAGATGTCATTCTTCATATGGCAAGAATGAAGATTAGCAGATGTCTCTTTTCTGCTCATACTAAGATCAGAGAACAAGCCTTAATTGTCCTGTGTACCACATACATTTTTTTATAAGACATATACTATCTGTAGTGAGTTAGTTGGGATTCCTTTCTGTCCCAGTGATAGAAGATGTTGTTGTTGTTGTTGTTGCTGTTGTTGTTGTTAGAAATAAGTTTACTCCACAACTACAGGCTAGGCACTGTACCAGTAAGTATAGCGTCATACAGCCTTCATTCCATGAAACATATACACAAATGACCAAACATTATATGTTATATCACATGTTAAAATGAGTCAGAGGAATGCACTTGCTGTGCATTCTAGTTTGCTTTCTGCTGCTGTAATAAATGCCATAACCCAAGCAACTGTGGAAAAGTTTATTTCTTCTCATACTTTCAGGAAACTATTCATCACGGAAGGAAGTCAGAGCTCCAGACAGGAACTAAAGCAAAGGCTACAGAGGCATGCTGCTTCCTGGCTTGCTTTCCGTGCTTGTTCAGCTTGCTTTCTTATACAACCCAGAACCACCTGTCCAGATATGCATAAGCCACCCTTCCCAGGTGATTCTAATTTGTGACAAATTAACAAAATCTCACAAGCAGACATGACAAATGTGAGTTTTATCTCTAGAACTCACTGTAAAAAAAAAAATAGATGTGTCGGCATGTATATTTTATCCTAGCACTCCTGCGATGAGATAGGAGGCAGAGAGGAAGGATGACCAAGACACTTCTGAGCAAGCTAGAGTAAAGGAACAGAAAAGATTCTGTCTTTAAAAATGAAAGGTTAGACCTAACTCTCAAAGTGTTTTTTGACCTTCATATATGTACTGTGACCCATGTGTGTATATATAAAAAATATATGTATAAATATATACATATATATACTCATTTATATGCAAATAAAAATTAAATACAAAGGAAACAGGGAAGAGAGAACAATTATATGTATGTAATTATAGATAACCTTGAAGGTTGTATAAAGGACTCTATATTTTTCTTTGCCCAATTCCTGGCATAATCCAATGCTAGGAATCTAAATCACAGAAAACAGACTTGGAGAATATCAAGGGGCAGCTTCAGCAGCATCTGGGACAACTAAGGTTGGGTATAGAGCCAGTGGCTGGCTGGTGACTCTGCAGACTTCCTCTGAGGCCAACTTTCCAGGCTGGAACTGATTGTTACCAGTAATGGCTTCCAATGATAGTGGTAAACTGAGGGGCCAGAATTAAATTGCTGGCAGCAGCCAGTGCTAACAGCTTCCTGGCAGGGGCTTACAGCTACCAGGTAAGCGGAGGCTAAGGCTGATGGCTCCCAGCAGGGGCTTTCCACTGATAGTGGCAAAAATCTAAAAAATGAAAGAGAAAGAAAGAGAGAAAAGACACACACACACACACACACACACACACACACACACACGATGAAGTAAGACAAATTCCATCAAGTAGGTTCTAACAAGGTTCTTCTTTCAAGCTTCTGTTACTTTACACATTCTCATACACACAAACAAACATACATACATACATACATACATACATACATACATACATACACACACACACACACATACATACATACATACACACACACATCCTGGTGATGGAACAAACTCCAAAGAGTGAGTTCCAACCCAACCAGCTATTATACATAGGAATATATATACTTTGGTGTATGGAGCAAACTTCAAAGAGCAAGTTCCAACAACCTTATTATTTCTCCCACAACTTATATATCCCAGCAAGATCTTTGAAGCAGTGCAAAAATCACAATCTAGTTTTCCTTAAGTGAATCATTACAATGATCATGTATACAAAAAAAAAAACCCATGTTCCTCAATACCTTCACATGATCACATGTTTTACGTATTATGGGTGAGAAACAAACATGGATAACGTTACTTCCAAAAACCCACACACATTTGTACCAAAGCAACTTGTTACATATTAACAGAGTATGAGCAAGCAAGGTAATTTACCAGCCAGCTGTTCTTTACTGGCAGGATGCAAGTTGCAGTTACAGAGAAAGAATCAATTATCTTAAAAAGTAATCTTAGGAAAATCTTTAAAGAATCACAAATCTAAACTGCTATATAAAAAACAACCAGCCATTTCTACTTTAAATCTTAAATGTGCTCATATACTCATCAGTAAGTTCTATTAAATCATATCAGGAAGCTGAGAACAAAAATAAATATAAGAAATCAGTCACCATTAAGGCCAGCTTCAATGAGAGAGTCATGTCAGCTAGTGCTAATTAGGGCATTGTCTTTCTCACCAACCTCAAAAAATCCCTAGTTTTACTATTAAGACCGTATTTTTTCTTAACTTCAAATTGTTCCCCAAGATTTTCTGCATCAGAGCCACTAGCTAAACATCTTTACTCAACCTTGCTGAACAATCTATTTTTCCAATTCTTTCTAAGGGACATGGTCATTGTTAGCAATCTGCATCTGCAGTTCTTTTCAAGGGTGGTGGTTAAATCATTAATCTGCTCCAGCAGCAATGCCTGAAACAGATCAAGCATTGTTACCTCATATCCCAATGACATTGCCCAGTGAGGGGCTGGAAGCCCCCCTTATAGCACTCACATATTAGGAGGATTTATGAACACTGGAAGGGTAACAGGCAGAGCTATATGCTGCAACAGCATGAAGTCCTCAGGACAGGTAGTTCTTTGGGTTATGGCTTGCTGAGACACGCCCATCATGGGTGTGCTAATTTGTGGACCTTAGGCCATGAGTTCTAGAGCTGTTTTGCTGTCTCACGTGCATGGCTTCCAACAGGAGACAAACTCTAAACTTCTCAACTTCGGCATGCTTAATTTCCCATAGCTTTTAACCCTGTAAACTCCCTCAGAAGGGTAAGACTCATTAAACTTTGATTTTAGGTATCTTAATCCTGAAATTCAAATAGAAGGACATGAAGTGGGTTTTGGACATGTTTCTTTTTTTGTCCCTATTTCAAAGCAAGAGCTTTAGGGCCAGACATGAGTGAGTATTTAGCTACACGTAGGTTTGAACTGTTTCAGTGTTCACCTCAGTATCTTGAGATGCAGTAAAACAATGTTCCACATACTAATAGTTACCGCTTTCTTGCCATGTCCTGCACCAGGCATCTTATCATGCTATGTACATATATTTTTCTCAGTAGATCACTGTTAAATTTAACAATTTTCATTTTTCTTATAAATATCTAGAGTTTTCAAGCTTAGTGATTACCATAACCTGATCCATCTGGATACAGATAGTCTATGAGGTCACACCAGTCCTTTAGAAGACTCTCCGTAAGTGCATTTCTACTTTAATATGATTTAATCTTTGAATTCAAGTACTTATGTTGCTCCTGTGTGTTTTTGTGAACCCAAATAAAATATAGATGCACTCTTAATTAATATTTAATACAAATGCACGGGGAAAAATAGTTGTTACTGCCTGTATCTGTGTGTTCCCAAGGTAATTTAATTCTACTTGGCCCTATGTGCTGTACTGCCTTGGAGTGAGGAAAGTATTCCACTGTTACTGGAAGCCATTAATGGAGAGAAAGTGAGGTAATGCATAAATAATAATAAAACTATTGCTTTAGGACTACATTTGGCAGTTCTTATTCAACAACATTTACTTTGCCTGATGCCTTTATTGTATTCATTTAATGTTTGCAGCCTGCCATCTCAGAGCTGCTTGCTTTGGTGCTTTGGAAATCATTTGACATATATCTTTGGAGATATAGAAAATATTTTTTCAGTTGTTCCAATTTACCCAACACAACCCAGTTTCTTACCTCTTCTTCTTACTACAATGGATTAAAATAATTGGCTCCAAATCTGATATATGATTTCTCTTTGCTTTAGATATTTTGTGACATCAAAAGATACAATATTCATTACAGATTTTCACTTCAAGAAACTTTAATTTTGTTTTATTTACTTAGTTTTCTTTAGCCATGACTATAATTTATTTAGAAACGTTGTCTCAACAAAGCCTGACTTCTGAAATTCAAGAGATGTTTAACAAAAATATTATTTATTTAAAGGTAGGTAGAGATACCAGTTTTCCTGTAGTTGCATAATTCCTGTAGTTAAATAATTCAGTAAATATAAATGAGACAAATTCTTTAAGTCTCTGTGTGACCTTAAAATAATATAATTTAGTAATTCAGTGTATTTCTTCTCTCTAGTACTAACAGAGTTCTCTTCTCCAGAGATAATATTATATACCTTCCTTTTTGTGAGATACTTTTAATCTTCTACGTACCATAAATGCTAAAATTCTAAGATACCTACTGCAATGACCTACGTACACCAAATATTTGAATACTGTTGGTCTCTGAGAAAAGTCCATGGCAAGAAGTATTCTCATGTGTGTGGGTGCTCACGTGTGTACATGGAGGTACAATACTGATATCAATGCCTTCTTTAATTGTTCTCCATCATAGATATTGAAGTAGGGTCTCTCACTTGAACCCAGAACTCACTGACTCTGGCAGCGCAGCTAAGTGTCTTGATCTGAGGAGCTCTATCCCTTCTCCAGGATTCTGTGTTCACAGGAAGGCTGTCGTGCCCACCCAGAATTTATGAGGGTGCTGGGGATCCAATCTCTGTGTCCTCACACTTATATAACAAGTTCTTTACCCACTGAGCTGTCTCTCCAGCCCCAAAACATATCTAAGGTGTTATAATCTAGCATAGATCTTAGTACAGACAATAAAATGATTAAATTTGGTAACAAGATCAAGTACAACTTTAATTAAAAAGTTGCTTTGGGGAGAGGGGAGTCCAAGTTGGTGGCACCAGTCACACATCTGTCTGATCTCAGGACAGCAGTGGTTGCACAGCAACCTAAGGAACAAACTGAGAACTATAAAACACCAGTGCTGGTGTTTCCCAGGTGAGCGGGGTGCACATTGTATGGAGCACAGGTGGGTCCAGCCTCTGGACCACTCAGCTTTCCACAGAAAAGTCCCTAGGTCCTTACAAGTGTCTGTATAGCCTCCAAAGTCTAGCCATTCACCTGGAAGAGCACAGTACATGTGCTTTCCGGGTATCAGACTGAACTGGAGACTACAAAAAAAAAAAAAAAGCGTCCTCTGCCCCTCCCCGCCTGAGGTAGCTGTCAGGGCCACCAGAGCAGCTCTCTGCTGGGATAACTTTCCATTTGCTTGCCAGCTGCCAGGCCCACCAAAGTCAGAAACAACAAGCAAGCAGAGACCGAACCCATAGGAGGTGACGTGGGCACTGATCTAAAGTCCCATTGTCCCCTGCCTGGAGGAGGCCCGCCAGACCGCTGGAGTACTTCTCTGCTTAGACATCTTTATACCTGCTCCCCAGCTGCCTAGGCTGCCTTTGTCAGAAACAGCAAGCAGGCAGAGAGTGAACCCAGAGGAGGTGACTTGGGTGTGGACCAAAGCCACATTGTCTATTCCTACCCCCAAGCTCTCAGACCATTTGAAGCCACCAAACTGCTAACACCAGAGACCTCACAATGAGAAGAGGTCAAGCAAAAATTCCCAGGGCCATTTGACATGACCAGAAAGTAGCAGTTCTGCCATAGCAAGCCCAAGAGATTACTATCACATCTGAAATACGAGAGAAAGGTTTCAAATATGAGGTTATGAAAACGAGAGAGGCCTTAAAGGAGGAAAATATATCCCTCAAACTAGCACAGGAATATACAAAGAAAGAGGTGAAAGAATTGAACAAATTGCTTAAAGAAATTAGTGAGAGACAAGAAACTACAATCAAACAGGACAAGGAAATGAATAACAGGATTCAAGATCTTAAAAACACAATCTGAGACAATCCTGCAAATGGAAATCCTAGGGAAGAGGACAAAAACTACAGACCAAAACATCACCAACAGGATACAAGAGATGAAAGAGAGAATCTCAGGAGTAGAAGATATGATTGAAGAAATTGATACGAAAGTCAAAGAAAATGTTAAATCCAAAAAGCTCCTGACACAGAACATCCAAGAAATCTGGGACACTATGAAAAGATCAAACCCAAGAATAATAGGAATAGAAGAAAAATGAGAGTCCCAGCTCCAAGTCCCAGAAAATATTTTTTAAAAAATCATAAAAGAAAACTTCCATAACCTAAAGAAAGAAATGCCCATAAATACACAAAAAGCATATAGAACTCCAAACAGATTTCCAAATGAAAATCTTCTTGCCACATAATAATGAAAACAATAAATGTACAGAATAAAGAAAAAATATTAAAAGCTGCAAGAGAAAAAGCAAAGTCACATAACCCATCAGAATTACACCTGACTTCTCAATAGACACTATGAAATCCAGTAGGGTCTGGATGGATGTCATGCAGACACTAAGAGACCATATATGCCAATCCAGATTACTATACCCAGCAAAACTTTTAATCACCATAGATGGAGAAAACAAGATATTCCACGGCAAACCCAAATTTAAACAGGACCTAGCCACAAATACAGCCCTACAGAAGATACTAGAAGAAAAGCCTCCAACACAAGGAGGCTAACTTTACCCAGTTTTACCCAGGAAAACAAGGGAAATAAATAACTGTATCGCTACAAAACTTTGAGATTCCATCTTATACCTATCAGAAAGGCTAAGATTTAAAAAAAACAAAAACAAAAAAACAACAACAACAAAAAAAACCCAACCTCAAGTGACAGTTCATGCTGGCAAGGATGTAGAGAAAGGGGAACACTCCTGCATTGCTGGCGGAGTTGCAAACTAGTACAACCACTTTGGAAACCAATCTGATACTTTCTCAGAAAATTGGGAATAGTGCTACCTCAGGATCCAGCCATACCACACCTGGGTATATACTCAAAAGATGCTCCACCATACAAAAGGACATATGCTCAACTATGTTTATAGATGCTTTATTCATAATAGCCAGAATCTGGAAACAACCTAGATGTCCCTAACCAAAGAATGGATAAAGAAACTGTGGTATATTTACACAATGGGATACTACACAGCTATCAAAAACAAGGAAATCTTGAAATTTGCAGGCAAATTGATGGAACTAGAAACAAATCATCCTGAGTGAGGTAACTTGACCCAGAAAGACACTCAGGATATATACTCACTTATAAGTGGACATTTGCCCAGCAACGAAGTCCTCTGAGAAACTTGACTCAGCAGGAGTTGGGGACAGATACTGGAACTTGTAGCTGGACCTTGGAAGGAGAGCTAAGAGTTATATGGAAGAATGTTTGTGTGTGTGTGGGGGGGGATGGAAGGACCTGAAGGGGTCAGAAGCTCCAAAGAGAGACCACCAAGGCCACTGGATCTGGACTCAGGGGAAGGGCTACACAAACTGATGCACCAACCTAGGACAATGCATGCAGAGTATCTTGACCCCCTGTTCAGATGTAACTGATGTTCATGCTCATGCTCCATATATGTGTGGAAGGGAGAGAGAAGGGACTGCCTCTGACATGCATTCTGGTGCATGCAATTTGATCACTGCTCCTTGGTGGCACAGTCTTGGGGGAACACAGAGGAAGAGGATGTAGGCTACCCTGATGAGCCCTGATAAGCTGTGATCAAATGGTGGTGGAGGAGGCCCTCCCTCCCTTAAAGAACTAGGGAAGGGGAATAGGGTGGAACAGGGAGGGAGGCTGGGAACTGGATGTTCAGAGCAAGGGGATCACATTCAGGATGTAATGTGAATAAATTATAATAAATGAAATTTAAAAATGTTGCTTGCCAAATACTAATAGTTCTTAATCTTAATAGTTTGTCAGCATCATTTGAGGAGCTTGTCAAAACAGGAACACTCCTGAGTTTTACTCTAGAACTTGGAAAGATGAGAGTAGAATTCAAGACATTGTGTTTTTAGGGCTGGAAGTGGAGGCGCATGGCTTTAATCTTAGCACTTAGGCGGTAGAGGCAGTCAGATATCTGTGAGTTTGATGCCGGCTTATCACACACAATGAGTTTGAGACCAGCCAAGGATATACTATGAGACCCTGACTCAAAATAGAAAAAAAAAAATTCTGAACTTTTCCTGTCTTTTTCTTCTCTCTCACTGTAGATCTGAATAAGAACGTTGGACAGAAACAATGTCATGGCCTAGATATTGTATTGTCTTGATATTTCCTCTGCCAAACAGCTTAGTCCATTACTTTATAATTCAACCTCAGTCACATTTTCAGACATGAAAAGTGTGCAGTTTAACAAGAGGGAAGCATGCGTGTGATTAAAGCTTTGGACAAGGCAGTGGTTATAATTGTTAAAGATATTATTGCTATTTTGGAGAGATTTCAAACTTTACAGTGGGACAGGAGAAAAGAGGCCTTGTCATGAAGACCCCATCTACCTAAAATACTAAGGTATGACAATATAAAATGTAGATAAATCATGATAAAGCTATATTAAAAGCAACTGAGTTGGTACTATCATATTTCCTGATATGCTTGGGCACAAGACAGGAAACCATATATCAAATAAAAATCATGTTCAAGAGTGCAGATGCTTTAGTCTCAGTCCACATGAGGCAGAGGTGAGTCTCTGTGAGTTTGAGCCCAGCCTTATCCACATGGTGAACTCTAGGCTTGTTGGGTCTACACAATGCATATAATGAGACCCTGTCTTTAAAACAAATATTTCTAGTCCTTGTTGGATGAATAAATGTGTTCAATTCACATAGTTTTAAAAATGAGGAAACCTGCAACTCTTTTTTTTTTTTTTTTTTTTTTTGGTTTTTTCAAGACAGGGTTTCTCTGTGTAGCCTTGGCTGTCCTAGACTCGCTTTGTAGTCCAGGCTGGCCTCGAACTCACAGCGATCCGCCTGCCTCTGCCTCCCGAGTGCTAGGATTAAAGGCGTGCGCCACCACGCCCGGCGTGGAAACCTGCAACTCTTAACTTTTTAAACTGGATCAGTTTAGTGGTGAGGTTTGGTGACCATACAAGGACTCTCTGATACAGGAAATTAAATCTGGTCAGTTGTTGATGCCTTTGGGTTATTGTAGACATAGGTTATTGTGCAATTTAAATGCTGATTTCTATACCCCACCCCTCATGTCTGGTTGAAAGCTTTGCTCTTGAGAATTTACTGTCTAAATGTTGTATAAACTCTGGTCCCCAATTTTCCTCCAGATACACCAATAAAGCAGCTAACAGCTGATTGATGAGCAGGGAAGAGAATAGGGCTGGACTTCCTGCCAGCCAGGGAGGAGGAGTTAGGAGAAGAGGTAGGAGATTCATCCAGGGGATTCAGCTGTGGGTAAAGGTCTGGCAAAGGTCCAAAGAAGATCAGCAGGGAGGAGTTGGAGCCCAGGAAAGCTCCAAAGTGCAAGTATCACTGGGATGTTTGCTGGGAATAAGACAAAAAAAAAAAAAAAAAAAAAAAAAAAGGATAGAGGGTAAGAACAGACTTCCTCAAATTGCATCGTGAAGCCTTATATTATAAAAGAGTCTCAATTATTGTGTGATAGCCAGGTTAAGAGAAAAACAAACACTGTTTGATAAAAATAACGTCAACAGATTATATGAAAGTACGGCAGGGTATGTGTATGTGGGAAATAAGCTTGAAATATTTTGCAGATCAGTTGTTAAGTAAAGAAATATTAAAAAAATGAAAAATTTTAGTCTTTCCAATTTTTTAACATGGAACTTGTGATTACAGTCTTGGTGCTTAGGGTAAAGTCTAGGGTTTGGGGGAAAAAAAAGTAAAACTACAAGGAAAAGCAATGTTCACCTCCTTGTAATTCTGGGACAGAAAACAGTGATCAAAAACCACTAAAAATGTAACAGCATTTACATAGCTCATGCTTCTATCCGAGAGAATCCGGTCTATGAGAAGAAGCCCAAGAGACAAGTGAAGAAGAAGAGGTGGAACCGTCCTAAAATGTCCCTTGCCCAGAAGAAAGATCGGGTTGCTCAAAAGAAAGTGAGCTTCCTCAGAGCTCAGGAGCGGGCTGCTGAGAGCTAAAGCAGTTTTCTATGAAGATTTTTTTTTCATAAAGACAATAAACTTATTGGCCAAGCCAAAAAAAAAAAAAATGTAACAGCATTGTAGAACATGGGTCTGGGTGGTATGCTTTAGTAGAAATTGCAATAAATCAATTAATTCATTATCATGCTGGCAGCCCTGCCGAGTGTCATTAGTGCTACAGTCTGTGAGGTGCCACTGAGGACCTACCTCTGTTCCCTTCCTGGAGGCTTAGCTGGAGTGTGTGGAATGGAGCTGGCCCTGACTGCAAATTACAGCACAAGTAATTATTCACCAAAACTTCCCTCGCTGCAAGCAATTCATTCCTTTCTCAACAGATGTCTAGGACTCTGACCCAAAGCAGCATGAATGTGGACTAAAAATAGCTCCCACTGCAGCAGGCAGCCCTGGAGAACTTTCTGCATAAGTCGTTTTAATCCCCACTGTAGCAGGACATTTTGCACATCCGACTGACCCTGGAAGTGGTGAGGAAAGGGGAAGACTGTTACTTTTTTAAACCTTCTATCATACCTGTATTCTTTGAGATATAAAACACATTTCTTCATGGAAATAAATCTTGCGATACATAATAGAAAAGAGGAAAACCCACCACCACCACTGTTAGGATTCTGCCCCAGTCTGCCTAGCAACCTGTGATGCACTGCCTACCCACCACTAGGCATGGCCCCTGCCCGGGAGTATATAAAAGGAAAAACCCACCTACCTCTCCCTCTTACCTTACTCTCTTGCTTTCCCTCCTCTGCTCTCTACCTCTTTCTCTTCCTTTCTCCCTCTCTGGCTGTCTCTATCTCCCTAGATCTCTGTGTCTCTGTTTTTTGCTGGGTTACCCATCTCACTTTCCTGATCTCCCATGTTCATTTAATAAACCTCTCCATATCAGATCTGCTGCCTGGCATCTTATTTTTTAATCATTACAATGGTACCGTGACTTGGATATGAAATTCAAAGTGCCATTCCATTGTCTTCACAGTGAAATCCCATCCCCTTTACAGTATGTAACAAATTCCTTTCTCTAACTACACTGCTCTCTTTCTCCACTACTGGCTCTGACTAGCCTAGCCAAAAGCCAAGCTTGGCCTACCCTACCTGTGCAGCCACCTTCCTGCCTGCAGCAGCTTTTCAAGACTGACACTGGGGTAAACCAATGCCCTCTTTGTTTGCCCACAGCCCTTCAGAGTCCTGTAGCCTAGACATGTCCCCTAAAGCACTTGGTTTCAGGGCTTCCTGTTTCTACTGCTTGTGCAGGCATGGTCTTTGAACTGAGCCTAGCCAGGGAAAGAGGATGCTAGTGCGCCACTGCATTGCATAGATCATTAGAGTAGATAGGAACAGATATTGCACCCCATGGGGTGTCCTGGGGAGGCCAGGTTGCCCTCTGCACACTGTGTGATTTGAACAGTCACATCTGTTACCAGCACTGCCTGCATCATGGCCACCTTGTGCATCTGCACTGCTCCAAAGTGGCCCGGAACATTTCTGGAGTGCTTGAAGACCACCTGTTAGTTCCCTTCCAATTTGACCCCAAATTCCTCCTTTAAACAATTCTTCCGCATGCCCTGGCTGTGTGACTGCTTGCTTCCTGCTGCCTTCTTGGACCCTTCCCCTTTCACGCAGTAGGTCTGCACAGCCAGCCAGGGAAGACCAGAGGTGGAGTCAGCATCCTCCACTGTGACTGGCTCCAAGTGTCCAGACTGAGGACTGGCAGCTGTTGGTGCTTGGTGAATCCTGGGCTAAGAAAATCAGATACACCATGCTTTCTGCTAAAAAACACCTAGCCTTATTTCTCTAAGACTATACTTTCTACCTCTTTAAAATAAAAATTGCCTCTAATTTCTTTTTCTGCTCTCAGAAAAAAAATCTTAAGATTACACTGTAAATTTTTATCTAAGGATTTATAATTTGTTTATTGGGTGTGATGTTTAGACCATATGGCATAAAGCAACATTTGTAAAACTTTCTAATCATAATTAACTCTCTGATTATCTCCTTTTAGAAAAAAAAAAACCCAAGTCAATTTTATTGTACCCTGGCTCAAAATGTTTCTTATTTCAATTTTGTAAAGGTCTATTCAAATTAATAAGATGAATGCACCTGCAAGCTTCCTGGTCAACTGATTTGATATAATGTTCTATTGCACTGCTAATTCTGGAAACATTCATTTATTTATAATATGGCTTTAGACTTTTATAAACTATGGAATTTTTATGAACTAAATCATACAGGAAACTATTCTGCTCTCTTTTTATGGACTGTGTTTGTTTTTTTAAGGCTCCAACTTAACAGCGGTAAAGCCTAAAGCCATAGTCTTTAATATTAATATCTTATCAATGATAAAGTCCTTTATCGTATTCAAGAATGCATTTTTAATCAAGGTAAGAATCAATGTGATTAATTATATTTTCAAGGTCAAGCATAGAATAGGTTCCTAACATGCTATTTTATGTTTACAAAGTATAGTTTAGAGCAAATGACTAGATACAGACAAAGATTGCTGAACTCAAATAAATTAACCCTCAAACTATCTGCTGTATATGACATTTAACACGTATAAATTTATTATGAAAAACAGATTCCCAGGTCATACCAGTACTTCCCCAAGGTTTCAGAAGATTTGGGCACAATAGCAGGTGACTTTAATCCTGGATTGTAGTATGCTAACCACTAGGCAAAACTGCTCCCAACATCTTACACTCTGCTAGGGCCTAGCCTCAACTGTGGACAAACTGGGCACCTGGAGAGTTATTGTCTCATATTGCTGAATACCACATGAGGTCAGTCGCCTCCATGTTTGATTTCCACAAAAATAGCCTCTTGTCCTCTGTGCCTGATACCAGATTGTTTCTGCCAATGGTGCCATGCTGCCACACAACTGACAGGAGACAACTGACACACACAACTGTCTATTTACTAAGATATGACTAACCATCTCTGTCACTTTTATTTATACACAGATTCATTTAGGTTACAATTTATCCTTCTCAGGTCTCTGATCCCATTGATGGCTAAGCTGATGTTAGCTTGATAGCTAGAAAACATGCAATATCAGCTCCTTAGCCCAAAGTAATCTGCCATGTTAGCTCATTGGTCAATTCATTAGCTAGTTAAAACTACTAGCTACTACATCTCTTATTTAAAAGGACAAACAGGGTTGCCTTACTCACAGACCTCAGGTTAAAGATAAACAGACTTCAGATACCTACCCAGTCCTCTTCATACTGAAAACCAGGTCTTAGCTACTTTCAGGTCTAGATATGGTCTATCTTGTTACCACTCTTTTAGCTACAGGACAGTGAATGCTCACAACAATGTCTTAAAGCTTCCAAGAAGATGTTTTGTGGTTCTAAGAAAGTGTTGTTGTTGTTATTGTTGTTATTGTTGTTAATGAATGTTAGAAGGTCCAAGAAGGTATTTTAAGGTTGATTCATAAAAGTTATGAATGCTAGAAGATCTAGAATGTGTTTTAGGGTTGGTAAATGAAAGTTATGAGCTTTTACCATCCTGCTCTACAAGAGGCTTCTAAGTCTTTCCCACATTACTGTTCCATAGATGTTAGAAAGTTCCATTAGGCTTCTGCTTTTCCCAAGCTCACCTCAAAGTCACTCATGCTTTTTACACAAAGTTTTTCCTGTATGGGCCACCAATTTTAAATACCAGTGAAATATGAGATATGAAATATATACCACACAACAGATTTTATATAGGGATGTTTATTATATGAGCATGGGGAAAGAAGGAAGGGGGTACCCAAGAGAGAATCAGAGAGAGAGAGAGAGAGAGAGAGAGCAAGAGAAGAAGAAAGAGAGAGAGAGAGAGATGGAGAGGTAGGTGGGTTTGTCCTTTTATAAGTCTGGGTAGGGCCACATCTAGTGGCAGGTAGGCAATGACATCACTGGTTGCTAGGCAGGTTAGGGCAGAATCCTAACAACCTCCACAACAAAAAAGCAAAACAAAACAAACAAAACTTCCACCATGACTTCTCTTTGTTTTTGACATTTACTCTTTCTTACTTCTTTGTTAATTTCCTTCTGTAGCTGCAGGGGAGATTTAGTGTGTCACTTGTATCAGTACCAACGTGTATCACTCTACTTTTTAATCACACATGCTTGTGAGAATATATTCACTAACATCTTTTATGTGCATGTGTATGCTAGGCACTGTGGAGGTGCACATAGCCTTGTGTCCTTATCACATTAGTGGCATGGGACAGATAATGGAGCAGCACATGACTCCAATCCAGTGCTGCTGGAATCTGAAAATACCGGGTGTAGCAAGGCACTAAAACACAGCTTCAATGAGTGGAACCCTGAAGTAAGAACAACATCCAAGTAAATCCTCTTAAAAACAGCCAAATTAATCGTGTTAATCCAGGGCACAGACTGGGCTGCCTTGGCTAGAGAGTCCCTTTATAATTACTCCAAAGGCCCTTGTTTCCTCATGCTAATTGAGTTAATAAATAGCCTCAAGTTCCTAAGATGCCTGGGCTGATAAAGTAAAACTGTGGCCTCCAAAACAGAATAATGGACAGACTTGGTCTCTGTACTCAAGGAATCTGCAGGTTAACTATAATCCCCCTGGCAGTGGTTATAAATATGAATAAATCTAATATAATTGTATTGTCAGATTTTTGATGGCCTGGTAAGCAGGAAACAAACTATGTTCCTGTTGAGGACAGTAATTAAACATGATTTCCATCAAGCTCTTGCTTGAGCAGGTTTTCTAAATAAGGCCAAGTTAATTCTTTTAACACCCAGTATGTAGTAGCAGGGATTGTTCTAAATGCTTCACTTGTTTGTCATTTCATCCCCACAGTCATTAATTTTATTACCTTCTTTTGATAGATAAGGTCAGAAAACAGGAGCAGAATCAGGCTACAGAATATAACTCAAAAGCACATGTTTTAACAAAATAGTAGGTGACTACAGTTGGTATTGAGTTTCTACAAGTGTAATGTATAACCCTTGGGATATTAGTCCAGTAACTGTTGTTTAAAGGAGGGAATTTTGAGCATACAGAACTTTGGAAAGTACTGCATGCCTTACATGAGGTTTGTGGCACATTTTAACACATTATTAATCTAATATTTAAATACTTTTGGGAGAAAAACATTTTAACTTTAAGAAAAAATTTTCAAAAACTATTTTTGTCTGTAGAGTGCTTTTTAGCATGTAACTCTTTGATATGCTGCCGAAGACTTAGGAACTCAATGTTTACAAATAATATTTTGTGGGAAAGGAGATATAAGAAAAACTAGTATTTCTGACAAAGACTCTCAGTCATTAAGAGCTCCTTCTGGCTGAGAGTTTAGGAGCTTTTGTGTTGTCTCAGTGAGGCAGGGCTGAAAAGTCAGCTGCCCATGCTCCTCCACCCCCATCCCGTCCATTTTTCATATCAAAAGTTACTTGGTGTGTTTCACATTGGTCCTATCTACATCTAAAAGACCACATTTTATTTATTTTTATGCAAGTATTTAAAAGAGAGTAGCATTCATGTAGAAAGGTATGTATAGGCATGTGGGAGCTGTATTAGTTTCAGAAAGAGAACACACGCATCCGTATAAGACGCAGTCAAGGCCTTCCCACAACCCCGGAAAGCTCTCTCCCCCTTCATCACCCACCCTCTCTCGGGTTGCCACTGCTCTGACTTCTGTGTCCACAGGCTGCTTGTAATTTCACATATGTAACTTGACTGAATTAATATGCCAATTAGCTGCATGTATGTGGAAGATGCTTCTTGGTAAGTGTTGCATATATATCACACTATCAAAGTAACAAATACATCCACCATCCTTACACTTTTCTGTCTTACCTTTTAAACTCCCATTTCCAAACAACAATTGGCTCTTTTCTGGCACTGTAGGTTAGTATGTATTTTGTAGCATTTTATATAAGTGAATACATACGTAGCCTACTGTTTGAAGGTATTCTGGCATAGATATTGACCATCAACTGTTTACTACATCCAATAGGCAAGTGTAAAAGAAGGAATGTTTACAAAATAAAAGACCAGTGATGGGCCATAGAAGTAGCAATACCAAGGTCGCTAGCAGGCTAGTACTTAGCTCTCTGCTAGTTTAGCAATTAACAATCAAATATATAGAGACACACTTTCATATAATGTACCCCAACAATAGAACCCCATACATAGAACAAGCAAACAGAGAGAACCTTGCCTCAGCCCCAGACTATGCTAAAATTAGTAAAACTATCTACTGTGGTCCTAAATTCAAAACCTAGAACAATGAAACTTCTAGAGGAAAGTATAAATGAAAAATCTCAGTACTACTGAGTTTAGCATAATTTCCTAAATATAATATAAAGGGTATGGTTATCAGAAAACCAGCCAAGCCAGCCATATTTACACGCTTGCACACACACACACACACACACACACACACACACACACACGCACACACGCATGCACGCATGAGATAGTGTGTGTGTGTGTGTGTGTGTGTGTGTGTTTTAGACCACAAAGAGAGCCTTCTCCTTGTATGTGCCCCGATTTCAAGCTTCCAAGGCTGTCAGAGCAATGCAGTTGAAGCTGCTCACAAGCCCTGAGTATTTTTCTGTGGCATACAGTGCTAGGTCATGAGTGACCCAAATGTAATCACATTTCCTATCACCGCCCTCTTTAGATAGTAGCTTAATCTGATGCAAGCTGTGGTCTTAGCTGTTATCGTGGAAGATTTAGGAGTCATCTACAGGTAGTCCACTCTGATTACGTTGGCATTTTTCTCATCAATTTCTGTCAGGTTTGTTATTATTACCACAGCACTCTCAAGTTTGAACTCATCAAACAGCTTATTAAATAGATTCTATTTGCAAAGTATGAACATATGCAAGTTTTTTTAAATGAGAGGTTCTTTTACTAGGAAATGATTTAGTATAGTGGATGGCTAATAGGTTTTGCATGGCTTGAGTAGAATTGAATCAAAGATGAAGACAGTTTTAAATAAAAACTTTATTTTTGAGTATTTAAATCTGAACACCATTCAAGGTATCCATAGTATTTTAGTTTGTTTTTCTAGTTTCTAATATTATATATAATATTATAAATATATACATATTTAATGAGCATGATAATAAAGACTAGTCTTATGACAGTTCCTTAATTTCCCCCAAACTGCAATATAAAATTCTTACATAAATATTCTGTGTGTTAATTTGAGTTTCATTCTCCTAAAGAGATTTGCCTCCTTTCCCTAAAGAGGAAAACTGCATTACGTAGTTTAACTGGCATTGAATACCAAGAAATGTGTTCTCAGTATGGGCAAGCCTTGCTGGCTCAGATTCCTGAGAGCAGAAATTCATTTGAACCTGTCCCTTGCTCGTCCTTGCTGGTCTTTCTTGTTGAAGGTGCTTTTTACTGAATCCTGCTTGATTTGCTATAGGAGACCAAAGTCCATTGCATAGTTTTGGACAAAGAAGAGGAGAGAAGGGTGGCTCTAGGTGCTGAGATACCGCCCATATCTCATTTTAACCCTATGTCCCATTAGAGGCCTTCGCTGAACCCTGAAAATGGAAATTTGAGACAGAAATTCCCCCTCTTTTCCTCTGGGCTGGCCTCAGGTAAATCTACTTCCTTCTACTAATTGACATCTGCCAGGTCCTTGCTAGAATAGCAATCACTGTGTCCTTTGGATATAGCAGTTGTCGCATTAGTCACGAATCTAAGCTGGAATGGAATATTGACTGGATAAAATGCAAGATTAAAAAATATATTTATAGATGTTTGCAGTTAGGTGAATGAATAGGTTATTTCTGGTTTTCTTGATTTTTGCCACTATAGGAAATTGATAAGAAACTTTACTAGATCCTAAAGATTCTAAAATAATCTGGCACTTATTTCTTCTACCGATATTTTTAATGTAAATGGTGTGCATCCACCACTGTAACTAGATTAATGACAATGTGACTCAAGTTCAAGAGCATAAGTCCCATGTTGCAAATGTAGCTCCTCTGCTCTTTGCGCTGTATTTATTACCATAAAAATACACGAGGCAAAACCGAAAGTATCATTACTCAAGAGTATGTGATATGAATTACATACTACAAAAATGACTTTGAGCAAACCAATGTGCTTTTAAAAAATTTAAATATAATATCTTATGTAGTACATTGGGAAACAAAATAAAACAACCTTTTCCCCACCTGAATCCTCGTTCTCAAGCCCCCTCTACCCTTGCCTACTGAGACTGTGCCAAATTATAAAAATGGCTGCAAGAAAACAAGCATGCAGATAAAAAATAAAATATTTATGTAAAGCCAATTGTGGTAGTGCACACCTGTAATCCCAGCACCCAGGAAGGCAGACATGGTCAGATCTCTGTGAAGTTGAGGCCAGCCCAGTCTACAAAGTGAGTCCAGGACAGCCAAGATTACATAGAAAAAACCCTGTCTCTATAAAAACCAAAAGAAGAAAAAGATTTTTAAGGTAGTAGCCAAGTTTGCTTTAAGTCTCCATATATTTGACATTCTGCAAAGAAATCATTGCAGGACTAGTGTTTTCATCTGTATGTTGAACTACTAGATACATCCTCTTGTCTGCTCTTATGAAAACTGATTTTTTTGTTATGATTCTTTAGTAAGACTTTTTTTTTAATCAATGAAACAAATTGGTTGCCCTTTGACATATAAGTCAAGTCAAAGCTAAAGAGGTTTTTGGTACTATTTAGATTTTAGAAAATGTTTCTCTGTGTGGTCCTGGCCTGGGTCTCCTGGAACTCTCTCTATACACTGTCTTTGAATGCAGAGATCTACCTACCTCTACTTTGGAGTGATTGGGCTAAAGGTATATGTCACCACTGCCAGGCTCTATTTAGATATTTTATGACTACATGGTTTATATTTTTTTGGTCTTTTTACAGCCATGTAAAATAGAAAATAACATTAGTTTTGTCTATTGGGCAATTTGAAATTGAGCAATGAATTTTTTTCACTGTTATTTCTTCATGGAGGTTTTAACAATAGGATGCTCACAGCATAGCCAAGTATGATGCTGTCAGACCTAAGGGAGAGCCTATAGTGTCCTAGATTCCAGTCCTGAGGCAACAAAGTCTAATCTCTTGAGGACTAGGGTAGGAAATTGCAAAAGGAACTTTTATTTGCATGTTTCAGGTGTTGTCTTGGAGGCTTACTGGCACTGTCTGCTCACCTAGGCCTAGTCCTGGAAGCTTCTAGCCACCATGCAATCTAACCCAGGCCTCAAATGTTTTCAGCCTCTACTAAGACTTAATGCTTAATAAATTCTTGTTCTTCTTGTTCTTATTAAACTCTGGGCTGGCTGGTTCAATTCAGCTGTTCTGGCTTAAACTACTCTTCCAGCTGACTTATTTAAACTAGCTTTTCTCTCAGTCTCTGAATTGCTTTGCTTGGCTTTAAACTAACTCTAATGATTTTTTCTAATCTTCTGGCTTCTTCTGGCTCATTCTGTCTTCACCTGTGTCTAGCTTCTTCTCTCACTCTACTTGTCTCTGTAAAACTCTTCTAGTGAAATTGCCTTCTCTGTCTCTGTCTCTGTCTGTCTTTCTGTCTCTCTCTGTCTCTCTGTCTCTCTTTGTCTCTCTTTGTCTCTCTCTCTCTCTCTCTCTCTCTCTCTCTCTCTCTCTCTCTCTCTCTCTCTCTCTCTCTCTCTCTCTCTCCATAGCCCCTTCTCTCTTTTTGTGAGAGTGGGGAGTATTCTATTCTGTCAATTTTTTCCCTCTGATTTGTCATTTTCTTTTTCTGACATTCAATTAGGCATCACTTTGAAACATCATGCTTCCTTCTACAGATTAAGTTTACCTTCATTGATTGGAATTAAAGGCGTGTACCTCCATGCCTGGACCTGAAGTTTCTTTACCTGACACTTGCTCTATACCAGGCTGACCGTGAACTCCGATCTCTTTGGCTCTGTATCCTAGATTAAAGGTATGTTTATATTCCAGTCAGATCACACAGACCAAGAAGGACTTTGGATGTGATCTCTTACCAGAGCAGCCATGTTTTGAGTTAAAATTAAAATTAAAACTCCTCTATAGGAAATACTTAAAAGTTGAAGACACTAGGAACTTGCTGGGAAAGAGTCAAGTCCATCACTTATCAAATAGATGCTAACATTTAGAAAGGATGAAGATGGGAGATTGTCAGTTGGACAGGAGAGATGTGTTGGAATGTGTTTTGCCACATGGTGACTATTCTGAGTGTCACACACTAGTCTTGCATAGTAGTAAGAAAATGTAAGCAAAGGGTTTTATAAGTCTGCATCACCTGGCTAGTAACACCTAAACTAATTATGTAGACTTAGTTACTTTAAAATATTATGGTATTTATATTTTTGGTCATAAGCCTAGCCTTTAATTGGATGAGCCATCTCTCCAGAGAACAAAAGGTAGATTATTAAATTTACTCATCTCAAGGCCCTAACTGTTACTCACAAATAAAGTTATTTTTAATTCAATGGTATTGAAATTTATATATTGATGCAAATTATGTTTATGTCAAAAATTTGTCTAATTTTATCACAAGAATATATACTCTAGGTCTAATAGATAGATATGATTCTATAGATATATAAGGTAATACCTAAATAGAGACTTCAAAAACTTCAGAGACCTACAGAATATGGCATTTAAAGATGTTTTTATTATTCTAAAGATTCTATGACAACAAGACAAGTTAACTCCTGGCAACACCCAACCTGCCTCAAAGAAGATGAGCATCAAAGAACCTCCTTATGGAGTTGGCTTCAAATATGGCAAACAAGCCACTGGGCAAAATGTCCTGGTTTCTGACACAGACAGAATTCTGCCTAAAAATGGGCAAGTTTAGATGCAGGCAGAGTTGACTCTGCCAAGACAGGGTAAGCAAGTCCTCAATAGTTCCTATTTTGCCAATATGTCCGTCAGATATATTGGGCCAGAAGGCTGAAGATGATACTCCAACGTTATAAAGAGTGTTGGATGACTGTTCAGGCAATAAACTGTCTCAGTCATTTTTTCATTTTGGCTGCTTCCAACCTGCACTCCGGGTTTACTCAAGTATTTAAATTTTATCTCTTCTTGAGTCTCTCCTGTCTCTGATGGGTTTGAAGACCAGATAGTTTAGTCTTTCAATTAAGCTTAGTAGTTAGGGGTTAGGATGTTTTTAGATAAAGATAATTTGTGATAAAATTAGACTAGTTTTTTGAGCATGATTTGCATCAATACACAAAATTTAAGTTAGCAGAGATGAGATGTGATAGATATTAATCTCTATTCAGAAATTTAGACCCAACAAGATAGGAAAGATGCTTACTTCAAGTTTGTCAAATACAAATGGCCAAATCACTATGAATGTAACATTTACATAATTCCTGATTGTCTTACGGTTCTTCCTGCTGTATGTAGTTTATTTTACTCATGTGTAATAATATAAGTGTATATGTTGAAAAGGAATCATAATAAAATTTTTTCTCAAAAATATTATAGTATTTAATCAGTCAAATATTATGGTAATTTTCATCTGTCAATTAAAAAATATAAAACTCTTAAAAGGAGAGGAAGAACTAAAGAAAACATGTTTTTAACATGATTTTTTTTTGCTCAAGAACTATCCAGGTTCAAATCTCTGATTTTATTATAATTCCTGTTCTTTTTTGGAAAAAAAGGCTTAATTCCAGTTTACAAAACTAGAGTGCAGCCTACATAAAGACAGAATCCACTCATTCTTATTTCTGATATATTATTTTCTAAATTTCCAATAATTTCTTCATGCTACTTACAATAGTTTTGTAAATCCTCCAGAAGATTCTTTAATAGAATGATGGGGCTACCTGCACCTTTAACATAGGCATGGATTCCAACAGTCTAGCTCTTAAAAGAAGAAAAGAAACAACTACACTACTTTGGGTAATAATATTGTAATTAAGGCCTTTGAAGTTTGGATCCAGTTAACAACTATTTCCATCATTTAAAAAGTTGTGTGGTAATGGGGCATTGAGTCCTTTAACTCTCTGGCCCTCTACAAAAGCTCAGAGAAAATTCAGAAGATGATAGTGGAAAGTGAGTGACACACCTGAAAAGCACTTAGCTCCATGTAAATAGCATACTAGACAGGCAATGGAAGTTGCTTATTACGGTTATGTACAGAGTGTTAGGAAAGAGCTCTCCTTTTAGTACTTGGTTACTTGTACATTTATTAACCTCTACTTTTTAGGTGGAGAAATAGATTAAATTTACCCATGTAACATTCATTTAACAAATTTTTTGCAAGATTTAATACATGACAGACATTTTTTGCAAGTTAATAATGTAAGAAAAAACACAAAGCCCATATCATCAAGAAGCATGGAACTTGGAGGAAGAAATAAAATCAATTTCATGGAGATAAAAGAGGAAAGAAAAGAAAGAAGAGAATATATGAGGCAGAAGGAGAGAGAGAAAAAAGAAACACAGGAGGGTAAAAGTGAAGTCTCATGTGGTGACTCAGGGTTAGGACAAGAGTTCAAGAATCATATGGTGTCTTAAGAGAAAACGTCTTACAGTACTCATGGGTTTCCAAGATTCCTAGAACTGTTTCCTGGCTATTAGTTAAGGTCAAGTATAAAAACAGCCTCAGAGATTCTGTAGCCAAGAAAGAGAAGGAAACAGCTATTAGAGGTGTGATGGACAAGGGACCTATGGTCCAGATTTCCTAGGGCAATAGAGAAGAAGACACATTTCTATGATTTAAAAAACATAATAAGAAGCTATTAGGGGATTCTGAATGGGAAAATGTCTTAAGGTAAATTACATTGTAAACCATTTCTCTCAAGTGTAATGTTTTATAGAGAGCCAAATGCAAAGCATAGAACAATACATTCCAGCCACTGCTGCAGAGGCCAGAGCAGGAAAAATGGCAGCAGATATAGTTACAGAGATAGTAAAATGGGAGGGAATTCGGGATTCACTTTGAAGGCAGAGCCAGTGAGTTCAAATGAAGTTGAAAATTTGCAAGTAAAAACAAGGACTCAGACTGGAGAGCTAAAAGGAAGGACCCAGAGCTCCGCCTTGGCCACACTTACTTGACACTGATGTGGGAAGGAGTCAGAAGTCCTGTTCTGAAGGGCTCAGAAGAACAAGGCTGGGGTCCTTTGGGGAGGTCTTAGGATACAGAACTGACCCAGATCGCTCAGTGTGTAAATCAGAGGAAGGAAGGCCAAACTGAGAATTAAGCACTAGCACATTCCAAATCCAGAAAGGGAGGAATCCTATTTATTTTACCCAAGCAAATTCAGTGCTATATTTCCCTCTCTAACAGTTATGTTCTTGCCAATTAGAACTCTAAATGTGTATTTAAACTTTTTGCCATTAGTTCTTTTGGCCTTATAAATCACAAAATAGCAGTTCAATAAAATGTGTTTTAATCCACAAGTTCCTGGCGCACCTGGACTTTAGTAGAATCATCTGATCATTCTGTTTTATTCACAGAGGCTACACCATAGAAATCAAGCTAGCTATGTGACAGTGATTATGAAAAACAATACAAAATGAGACCTACTTGGGCAGATAGTTTTAATTATGGAGCTCAGATGACGACTTTCATTGAAATGAAGGTTTCCTGTGAGGGAGCTTCAGTGAGCCGAGTTGAACACTGCACTAGCAGGCGGCATAAATGACAACATTCTTTGTTTGTAACAAACCCAGATAAGTTGCATGGCGCCAAAGATGAAACCATGAGAAGAGGGTTCAAAGCAGGCCAGGAAATGAGCTCTAGGGGAAAAACACACCAGCGCTGCGCAGAGAGCAGCGGGAAAGAGCAGCTTGGGCCATATCAAGGAGCAACTGATTTAAAATTTAAATTTCAAAACTTCAGCAAAGTACACAGTGTTTTCTATAAATACTTATGTATGTTTTTATTTCCATTGTTTCTCTTTCCTTTTTGTTTTTTGTTTTTTTTTTTTTTCAAACAACAAAATAAAGTGCTGAGGGTTACTCCAGGACCCATAGTAACGAATCCAAAACATGTCAGAGGGAATAAGAACTTAATGGGGTTAGGTGTAGGAGCCAGAGGGCGTAGAAGTCATAGCCTTAGCTCCCTGGTCCCCCTTCTTTGGTGTCTGTGTGAATATTCATGAAGGTCAAACTAGAAATAATGAATTGGAAATCTGAGACAATCCTTATATAGACCTGAGAAGCAAAGAGTCCTGTCTTGCATGTGAGGACCTTGGCTAGAGGCCAGGAAGCCCTTATCTTGAACAGCGGAGCAAATCAGCTTTTTCTCCTATAAACTTTCCCAGAGTAGTCTCATAGGCACCAATCATCTCATGGCCCCTATGTTTTGGAGCCTGCAGAATTATTCAAATTAGCCTACTGACAGAGTGCCTGAAAATGCTAGCTTGTCACCACATTACTTGTGGAGATAATTCGTTCTTATTCTTAGATACTTTAGGTACCTCCAATTTGCTATCATCCTTGTCATTTATCTCGCAGTTTAACTCTTGATATCTAGAATATACTTCAACAGTTCAGAGGAAGACGTTGGTATGGAAGCCACAAGGGGCACATCTGTCATCTGGCTACCTAGGAACGTGACCAGTGACTTTGGCATTTCATCCTAGATCCACTGGATCAGAAGCTCTAGTGTGAAATAGGTGCTATGTTAAGTCATTCCAATGCTCAGATTGATGTAGAAACGATATAAACCACTGATACAGAAGATATGTAAAAATGCTGTCCTATCTTCACATAATTTAATTACAAGAGGAAATGGGAGATCTGGTTACAACATGTTACACTAAACATTTTTATTTGAGACTCAGCACCCTTGTTTATAATAGCTTCCTAGATTCATATGGTAATTAAACTTAAATTTGACTAGAGCTGTCCGGAAAAATACTTCATGCTTAAAAGGAGAATAATAATTGTTTAGAGAGGAAACTACTCCATAAAATATGTATATTAAGTGTCAGAAGAGAGAGAAACAAATTTTAAAAATGAAAGAAAGAGCAAGTCCTTCATTGCCTGAAGATACAGGATGAGGATACAGTCAGCCAGCATGTCTTGTAAATATTATAGCAACTGTAGCATTTAATCTAAATGTTTATTCATGAACCAGATGCCTCTGTGACATAAACATTCTTTCATTCTCTAAGTGTTCCTTGAAAGCCTACCTATGATTCAGTTTAGTATCTTCCTGTGCAGAAGGCCAGCTTCCTGCCTGCTGGCTTGGTTCTCAGTACAAGGTAGGAAATGATGTTTTCCAAGGTCATTTTGATGCCTTCACAACAAATATTGTCTCTCACGTGCTCTCATAATTTTTTCTCTTTTTCAAAGTATTTCTAGTTTCATCATTTAAAAAGAACATCCAAACAGTAGCTCTGCAGGGTACGTTCCTGGCAACTAAGCATGAGGACATGAATTCTACCTCCATAACCCACATTGAAGGGTGTTAGTCAGAGGATGTCATGCTGTAACCCTAATACTGTGGAGTTTGTGAAGACTAGCACATTTTGGGCCTTCTCTGGCTGCTCAGTCTAGTCTACTTAGTGAGTGCCTGGCCAGTAAAAAAATGCTGTCTCAGTACAAAGAAGGACACTGACTGAGGAACAACACCTAAAATTGTCCTCTGAATTTTACACACACTCTTCTGTTCACACGAGTATATCACCACACACCACACACACACAAAACCATGCACATACAGAAGTAAACACACAAAATGCATCACACAATTGAGTGATGTCAAAGATTAGAAAAAAAAGTACAACAAACGCTTTAGGTAAAATTTTCTTATGATTACAGCAACTGATAAGAAAATGTTTCCCAGAGTGAACTTTCCAGGGTGATCTAACGTGTGGCATGGCACGCACAGGTCTTAACTTTCCTAAATTCTTTCATTTAAGTGTCAGTTGCCAAAGGGAAAAATTACATTTTTTTCCTGTAAAATTATATAATGGTGGCATTCAGCTTGTCTTAATACTAAACAACTTTTTCTTAACATTAACAACATGCTACTATTTTCTGCTCTAATTTACCTATGATGAAAAATCAAATCATCCATAATTCATACCTTGTTACTGAAAGAAGAGATATGTTGAAAATGTATTATTAATATTCTCACTTCCTTGTGCTAGTTAGGTTTTTTTTTTTTATCAACTCAACAGGAGCTCAATTCATATAGTAAGAGGGAGCCTCAGTTGCAAAAATGCCTCCATCGGATTTGTCTGTAGGCAAATCTGTGGGGCATTTCTTTTGATTAATGATTGATGTAGGAGAGCTCAGGCACCCTTAAGCAGATGTTCCTGGGCTGTATATAGAAGCAATGTGAGCAAGCAAGCCAGTGCCAGTTAAGAACATTCCTCCAAGGCTTCTGCCTCCTTTCCTGTCTCCGGGTTCCTGACCAACCTGAGTTCCTGCCTTGGATTCTCTCAGTGACGAACTATGATCAGCATATGTAAGTCAAAAAACTCCTTACCTCCAAGTTGCTTCCGGTCATGGTGTTTATCACAGCAGTAGAAGGAAAACTAAGATAATGCTCATTGATTGTATATATTGAACACATAGTATTTGTGTGCATATTTTAATTTGTAGAATGCAACATATATGTGTTTATACATTACATTTAGTGAAATGGCACATGTGACACTAATTTGTAAACTTAATTGTTTTTATTTGTGTCCATATCACATACATGTGGGTGCCTGCAGAGGCCAGAAGAGTGTGTTGGGTCCCCTGAAACTGGAGTTACAGGTGGTTATTAACTTCTCAGCATGGGTGCTGGGACACAAACTTGGGTCCTTTCAAGGACAGGAAATATTATTAGCCACCAGGCCATCTTCCAGACCCTTAATTTGTAAACTTTTAAGATTAACACACTCATAAACATCATCTAAAATAAATGCTGTCGGTATGAGAATCTGGCTTCTTTCTAAGTACCTTTTTGTGACCACAGAGACCTTGCAAGATGCTGTTGCATCTTCCCCCAACAGGAATACAAATAAACAGAGTAAGCTTGGCCTTTGTATTCTCTCTGAGCCCAGCTCTCTATCTGTCTCTGGCTCTGTCTGTCTCTGTCTCTGTTTCTCTCTGTCTCTGTGTCTCTGTCTGTCTCTGTCTCTGTCTGTCTCTGTCTGTCTCTGTCTGTCTCTGTCTCTCTCTGTCTCTCTGTCTCTGTCTCTGTCTGTCTCTGTCTCTCTGTCTCTGTCTCTGTCTGTCTCTCTCTGTCTCTGTCTCTGTTTCTCTCTGTCTCTGTGTCTCTGTCTCTGTCTGTCTCTGTGTCTCTGTCTCTGTGTCTCTGTCTCTGTGTCTCTGTCTCTCTCTCTCTCTCTCTCTGTCTCTCTCTGTCTCTGTCTCTCTCTCTCTCTCTCTCTCTCTCTCTCTCTCTCTCTCTCTCTCTCTCTCTCTCTCTCTCCCCATCTCCCTCTCTCTCTTTCTGGGAAACACAAAAAAGAGCTGGGCTTTATTGTGCTGCAGTCAGTGGTGCTGTGGTGTTGGCAAGAGCTGCTTTTGGTTACTACAGCTGGACATCTCCCAGGCTTATTGAGGGTAGTCCAACCTTGAGTTACATCTCCATTCTAATTTTAGCCCAACAAGAACAAAGTAATTTTATCCTTCTTTCCAAAATTCTGTTCTGAGATCCAGCATAATTCAAGCAAAGATGTTCAACCTTCTCTTATACTTCTGCACAGGGATTTGTGAGGAAAATTTTTCTTATGGATCCAGGCTGCTATGAAATTCCCAGGGACAGATTTGTTTTTCTCTTGTTCGCTTAAGCGCTGTAGTTTAAGACTCACAACTGTATCTTCACCATGAAGCACAATGCAGGTATAAAAAACTGTTTCTCTTGCAATGACACTTGCCCCAAATCCTTTTCATTGTCCTCATAAAATCAGAATTAGAGTATATAGCAATTGTGAAGCTATTATGTTCATGTCCCCCATAAAACAAAGATTTCAGTTTCAAATTTTTCTCTTTTACAGGAGATTGTGAGTTCATAAGGACTCTTAGGGGACAGGGTTTGCACTCAAGTTTAGCTGCATGCTGTGGCACAGCACATCAGCATGTCTCTTTCACGGAGACATATCATGTTCTCCCTTTTACGTATACATTTATATTATTACACATATATGCAATAAACTACCCAAAGCAATAAGAACCATGGCATAATCAAGAATTATATAAACATTACATTCTTAGTGTTTTGGCTATTTGTACTTGGCAGACTGGAAGAAAACATCTTTGCTATCTTGCTTGGTGAATCTAAACTTCTAAATGTAAATCAGTATCTATTATATCTTGTCATTGTCAACTAAAAACATTTATTTAGACCTAAAAAGATCTTAACCCCTAAACAAATAAGCTTAATTGTAAAACTAAACTATCTGGTCTTCAAACCTATCAGAGAATTAGGAAGGAATAAAATTGATTACCTGAGTATACCAGGAGTGCAGGTTAGTAGCTTCCTAAATGAGAAGATGACAGAGACAGTTTACTACCTGAACAGTCACCCAAAATTCTCTATAATGCTGGAGTATCATCTTCAGCCTTCTGGCCCAATCTATCTGACAGACATTTTTGTGAGGCAGGAACTATTGAGGATTTGCTTACCCTGTCTTGGTAGAGTTTGGCTGTCGACTCTGCCTGCATCCAAGCTTGCCCCCCTTTAGCCAGAATTCTATCTGTGGTAGAAAGGAGAACATTTTGCCCAGTGGCTTGTTTGCCACATTTGAAACCATCTCCAAAAAGAGGTTCTTTGATGCTCATCATCCTCTTTGAGGTAGGCCGGGTGTTGCCCGGAGTTAACCTGTCTCATTGTCAATGAATGGTGGCCCACGCCTTTAATCTCAGGACTCAGGAGGCAGAAGCAGGTAGATCTCTGTGAGTTTGAGGCCAACTTGGTCTACAAAGAGAGTCCAGGACAGCCAAGGCTACACAGAGAAACCCTGTCTCAGAAAAACAAAAAACAAAACAATTTTAAAAAGGAATCTTTAAAATAATAACATTTTAAAATGCCATATTCTGCATGTCTCTGAAGCTTTTGAAGACCTTATCTAACTATCCTACCTTATCTTTCTATGAAATAACATCTATCTGAAACATATAAGATGTATGTTCTTATGGTAAAAATAGACTAGTAATTGATATGACCATGATTTGATCAACTAACAATTAACTTGTATAACTTATTTATCCTAAGCAGCTTGCAATAGCACTTTCAAAGTATTGGAAGTAAACTTTGTGTTATAAGTGAGTTATCTTGGTACAATACATCATATTAGAGTAGAAACATATATAACGTGTGAAGAATAACCTTACATTTGAATTCTATACCACTGTATCTAAAATTAAACTTATTTTAATAAAACTCTTAAAATGGCCATGAAAACCCAACTATCATTTAATTATTATTATTTTATGTGCTTAAAATACAACTAATGGTAAATATTATTTTAAACTTTCATGTATATTCAGGATATATGTTGCATTATTTGGGAAAATATAAGGTAGATTGACATAGGAAAAAAAAACCAATACCAACAAAAACCCAAAGACTACTCAGATTAACTTAAATAATCCAGACCCTTGATTACTTACTGAATGATTATGCTAAAGAAACATAAACTACCTATTCGAAACAGAAATATATTTGCATTGTTAGAGTCTTCAGGATGATAACTCAGAGTTCATGGGATAATTTCCATCTTCCAAATGATACTGAATTATGCGAGAGCAATTATTGCTCCAGCAATTCGCAAGAAGGCCATCATCAGTTTGGGGCTCACCATCCATCTTCCTGTTTGTTGTGTAATGCCTCAGAGAAGCTCAGCACCTTCTAGCTGCAGCAATTCCTGAGTTCCTAGCAGCAGAAAGCCCTCTGTGGCTTCCTGTGTGCAACGCTTCTTTACAGCCACAGAATTACCATGCTACCTTCCTTTGAGCCACTGTATTTCAATCCTTCACATGTAATCCTGTCTGAAGCTTGAAGAATCCTCTCTAAGGTGATGCATTATACCCTGAAGATTTGAGATTCTCATTAGTCTCCTTTTTATTTTGTGACTGGGACCTCGCTCCCACATCTTCTTCCAGTTTCCATAGAAACCAAAATACTTCAGCGTTTTCTTTGTTGCAAGAGGTCTCTTTCTTGTTCTTTTATCTCACAATATAAGAAATTCAACAGATGAAAGCAGCATTAACCTCTCAGCCATTTAAGGTTCTGAAGAGAAACGATTGAACAGATTCACATTTTCTGTTAAACTGCCACTTTCTGACAGGATGAATTTCTTTTCCTTAAGGTTTTGTTTTTTTTTTTTTTAAAGAATCCCAGTCTAAATTTAAAGTAAAACATTATTTTGAACTGTAGACAAATGTTTGTATATATTTTTGAGCTACAAAGGATAAGATAAATCATACTTTACATTTTAATACTTTAGAGACAAAGGTAAATTGTTTAAAATGAAATTGAAGTGTAACTTGTTTTTGCTGTTTATTAAAGAAAATTCAGGTCTAGACTAGAACTACTGTCTGGATCAAACAAATTATTGAAAATATGTCTTGGTAGTTGGGAAGAGGAATGGAGATCAGTGGGCGGGGCCAATGGAGGGCTATGGGCTGAAATATAATCAAAATTCATTATATACATGTGTGAACACGGCACAGTGTAACCCATTATGTATAATGGATTTGTGCTAACACAGCATATAAATTTAATCAAATTTAAAATCTTAGGCTTGATCAAAAGCTCTTAGCTTGCCTATATGAAAGGATGAAGGCTTTGGGGACACACAGGGAAGACAGCACACATTGTTACTATTGCTGTCTACATTCAAGAGGACCCAGTGCTCAGGGTACTTGCTTAGAATCATGAGTTGGTGTGTAATGTGGTTCAGTGAATTCACAGAAAACATTTCCATGGCTCCTATTTTTGTAAAAATATATAACAAAACATATTTTATTCCAAATAATATGTATATATAATTTATGTATAGTATCATATTTTTTAAAACTGACAGTTAGGCTTGGTTATGCAGACCTCCACTCTCAGCTACATGGGACACTGTGTCCAACATATCACAACTTAAAGTTCTGCCTGGTATGTACAGTGAGTTTAAGGCCAGCCTAGGTTACTCAGTGAAACCTTGTCTCAAAAAGTGAAAAGAGGCCTGGGAATAGGGCTCAGTTGTAAAGAACTTACCTAGCATGTATCAGGTCTTATGTTCAATCCTCAATACCACAAAAACAAAACAGAACACATAAGTTAATATATAAATTAGTAGTATAGGAATTCTGTAAATGTTCATGGCTCAGTTCAATCTCAGTGCTAACCTTAATTGTGGCCTTATAAGAAAACTACAAATGAGACATTATGAGGCACTTTTAGGCCCCTGAGGGGGAAACGGGGAGTCAGTTTGCTAGACCTGGGATGGTTACAGGACGCTGTCATTGGCCTCCATTCTACTGTTTATCAGAATTTTCTCCAATCTCAAAACTCAGGGGGAAATACCAGAATGGCAAATGCTTTCAAACACATATGCTTCTCAACTTCTTACAACGAGATGGGGAAGATGGGCGAATAGGCCTGTCGTAGTCATTTTTGATACTTTGAACCAATTTGAAGTAGATTGCAACAGTGTTGAAAATCTGGTGATTGGAGTTCACAGAAAGAGACAGAAAATAACAAGGATAAAACAAGAGGTTGAAGTATTTGGGGTGAATCTTTAGCCACTGTTGTTTTATTCTTTTGCTTCAGAATAGGAGCCCATATGTTCAGCCATGCCTTAACATTCTTTGCCTTTTCACTTTCATTATAAATTATTCATGATTTTCTTAACTGCTTTTATAGAACTATCCACATTTCTCCCATTCTGTGGTTGAAATCACATTTCTCTACTTCAGATGGTTTAAATTCCATATTATGTAGGTCTCTGAAGTTTTTGAAGACTATAATTTATCTATTTACCATCTATCTATCTATCTATCTATCTATCTATCTATCTATCATTTATCATCTATTGTACAACTGAATAGGCAAACATTGTTCATTTCTAGCTATTTACTATCTGTTCAACCTAGGATGTATATTTTTGTGATAAACTAGATTAGTATCTGACATGATCATTGGTTTGTTGACTATTGACTTTTAACACCTAATTATCCTAAAAAATTTGTAATAACAGCTATTAATTGAGTTGTATAGGTCCAACACCTTATATAAGAGTTAAAACATAATATATAGTATGTTGTATCAAAAAACCTTAAATTATGTATCAATATACAATAATATAATGTAAAATATTTGAGAATAGAAAAATAGCTCTACAGTTGAGTTGGTTCAATAATCTGCCCTTTCATCCTGTTATTCTTCTATTATTCCTGTATGATATTCTTATATCCCCCCTTTTTCTCAACTCCTTCCACCTTACCAAAGAAGGAAAGAAAGATAGAAAAAAGAAAAGGAAAAAGAGAAATCCACAAGTCTAACCTCCTATACCTCATTTCCTTCCTGACCAAAATCATAACAACTTGCAATCAACCGTCTTTTAATGATGACAAACATTTATGAACATCCATCACCCATTGCATGATCAAAAATCACCCTTCCCACCTCTCAGGCCTGGTGGTTTTCTGTTTTCCTAAAATTGTTTTTTGTTGTTTTGGGGGTGAAGTTTCCCGTTTTGGGGGCCCAAAGAAATTGGAAAAATGGTTAAGTGTTAAGAAACCTAGCTGTAAATTATTGCTCAGTCTATAAATGCTGTAAAGTACAGGCTTAAATGAAATTTTGACTGGAAAAGTCTGAAAGCCTAGACCAATTTGGTTCAGGAGCTTTCTTTGAAGCTGTCCTGGAAGCAAGCTGTGACAAAACAGAGGCAGTTTGAGATGGGATCAAGCAAAATGCTAGAACAACATGTCTCAGCATCCTACTCATCATTCTTATGGGTGCATCTTTTTAAGGCCATCTCAATTCCGTCGGTGTTTGGTCCTTTTGTTCTTTAAACATATAAGCTCTCAGACATAATATACAGTTCTGCAATTACATATGCATGTAATGCGCAGTGGGCACAGATGAGTTAGAGGTGGTTGCCCTTTCTTTGAGCAAGTGAAAGGCATGTCTTTTTTTAATAAGCTAGTTTGGACTCTATAACTGAGCTGCAATATAAGTCTTCATTCATGACATATAAAAGGATAACATGTAATAATAAGTCATAAGGACTTTGTAGATAACAGGATTTAGTGGCTATGCATAGACATGCAAGTCTCAGAGTTGTTCCCGAGTAGAAGGATCAGCACATACTCTATCTGTCTTGTTGGTCCGTCTGTAGCCAAGATCACCAGAAGGACTTTACCAGTCAAATCTGATTTCCAAAAGTTTGAATGGAATGCATAGCGTTTCCAGAAATAGAAATGCAAAATCTCCTCCCCAACACATTTTTTTCATTCTGCAGTTATCACATATATGTGCTAATTTATTATTCCTTTATAAATTCCACTGTATTTTAGCAGCTGTGTTATGTTACAGTTAATTTATAAGTATATCCTACTAATGTTTATTATTATCCCTATAATTATTATTATGGCAGTATTTTCTAACAATTAATGAAGACACAGGCACCTATTATATTTTAAAATAGCCTTAGTTAATCTAGTGCTGGGCAGATATTAATTATCTAAACTACATCCCATATTGGGGCAGGTATCCCATACTCTGCCCCAATCTTATGCTATCTGCTTCTAATAATTTCTATCAAGCTAACTCCCATCCAACACCAAATACTTCCTAATTATCATCATCTGGGACAAATTTCCATCCATGGCAGCCATATGCTTCTTCCTTCATCTAACCCATAGGGCCAGCCTTCCTTCTTCCTCTCTCAGTCACTTTCCCAAAAGCCCAAGAACCTTAGCCTCACCTAACCCATTTGCCCTGCCCAAGTGTGTTGGCTTTTTATTGGCCAAATAGGAATAGATTTTTAGGCAAAGTTACACAGCACTCTTGGGACACAGAGACAACGAGCAGTAATTCGAATCAAAATACATCAGACCAACCTCCAACAGTGCTACTTGTCTCATTTAAAAATTTAAAGTCAACAAAACACCATTTGGTTTATTTCTGGAAGATAACATAGCTCTCTTCTGTTCCATGATCATTTTTACTTAAAGTTCTGTTAAATCTCTCCATAATTGCTTGACCTGCTATTTTGTTAGTTAGATCTGTAACATTTTCTAATCCATAATGTCCACCTCCCCCCCAAAAAAACCCAAAAAACAAAAACCTGTTGCATTCCAATAGATATGCTTGAGGAAGCACCATCAGCTCTAATCTGCAAAGGCACCCCCAAGATGGTCATCATCTCTAATAAATGTGTAATCTCAGGATCATCTTTTTCAGAATTCAAGGTAGAAACTTCATTGACATTCTGAATATTTTTCAATAGTATGATGCATCAACATCTCCAAACTTTACAAAATGACACACATAGTTTATTGTATGATGTTGCTGTAGTGTACCATCTATAAGTACAATCTGGATTCTTAATTCAATATATTGCATCTTTATGGGCTGCTATTCTAACTCCTCAAGCCCTTGTGGATTTCGCTCATTTGGAACCACCTCTTCCAACATCATTGAAAGTTCCAGATTGGGTTTTTCTGAAAGTTTCCTATTTTGATTTAAAGCTTTTTTCCAAATCTCTTGTTTGGCCCCGAATCTACCATCTGATTTTTTAAGTCTCTTTCTTCAAGTCTGTCCCATTCTGATATCTCCCAAAGAGGATAAACAAAATACAATCATCACTGAAAAAATTATTTGTATGCTAAGAGAAACAAACTCAAATAAATTCCAGATGCTCTATGTCATTATGTCTCCCTTCTATTTTTATTAATATCTTTATTTATTCACTTTACATCTTGGTCATAGCCTCCTTCTTCCTTTCCTGCCAATCCCACACTTTATCCTCTATCCTCCTCCCTTATTCATCAGAAAAGTGGAGCCCACAACCCAGCTCATCAAGTTACATCAGAACTGAGAGTCCTCTTCCCATGTGGCCTGGCAAGACAATTCTGCCAACACCCTTTCATGATTAAAGACTTGGAGAGACCAGGGATACAAAGCCCAAACCTAAACATAATAAAAGCTAAATAAAGGCTATATACAGCAACCTGATAGCCATCATCAAATTAAGTGGAACAAATCTCAAATTAATCTCCCTAAAATCAGGGACAAGAAAATGCTGCCTACTCTCTCCGTATCTCCTCACTACAGTTCTAGCTAGAGCAATGAGACATCTAAAGGAGATCAAGGGGATATAAATTAGAAAAGAAGACATCAAAGTATGGCTATTCACAGAAGATGTGATACTATACACAAGTGACCCCAAAAATTCCACAAGAGAACTACTACAGCTAATAAACACCTTCAGCACAATGGCTGGATAGAAAATTAACTTTAAAAAATCAGTAGCCCTCCTGTATACAAAAGACAAATGGGCTGAGAAAGAAATTGGGAAACTACACTTTTCACAATAGCCAAAAATAGTACAAAGTATCTTGGTTTAACTCTAAACAAGCAAGTCAGAGACCTATATGACAAGAACTTCAAGTCTCTGATGAAAGAAATGGAAGAACACAGCAGAAGATGGAAAGATCTCCCATGCTCATGGATTGGTAGGATTAACATATTAAAAATGGCCATCTTACCAAAACAATATACAGAATCAAAGCAGTTTCCATTAGAATACCAACACAGTACTTTACAGAGTTTGAAAGAGCAGTTCTAAACCTCATATGGAAAAACAAAAAACCCAGAATAGTTAAAACAATCTCATTCACTAAAAGTTCTTTCAATAAAAGAACTTCTGGGCTTATCTCCATCCCTGACTTCAAGCTATAATAAAGAGCAATAGTAATAAAGACTGCATAGTACTAGCATAGAAATAGACTCACTAGTTGACCAAATGAATCAAATCAAAGAACCAGAAATAAACTCACACACTACAGACACTTGATTTTTGACAAAAGAGCCAAAATCATACAATAGAAAAAAAGATAACATCTTCAACAAATAGTGGTGGTCTAACTGAATGTCTACATGTAGAAAATGCAAATAGATCCTTATTTATCACTCTGAACAAAACTCAAGTCCAAGTGGATCAAAGGCCTCAACATAAAGCCAGACATCCTAAGTCTATTAGAAGAGAATGCAGAGAAGAGCCTTGAATTCACTGGCACAGGAGACAACCTCCTGAACAGAACTCCAACAATTAATAAACATCAACAATTAATAAATGGGACCTCATGAAACTGAAACTCTTCTTTCATGTTTTAATATGGAAAATAACCTCAAAACCTCTCCCTAAGGATTTTACCTTCTTCTTACCAGCCTCTAGTCAAGTGCCACAGTAGCAGTTTTTGAGTTTTGGGTTTTGTTTTGTTTTGGCTTTGGTTTTTGGTTTGAGTTGGTTTGGTTTCTGTTTTTTCAAGATGGGGTTTCTCTGTATAATCTTGGCTGTCCTGGGCTTGCTTTGTAGACCAGGCTGTCCTTGAGCTCACAGAGGTCTGCCTGCCTCTGCCTCTCTGATTGTTGGGATTTATAGGCATGCATCATCATGCTCAGCTGCAGAGGTTCTTAAAGAGGCCTTGCCTGGATTTCTGGTCTGGCTCCTGTGTCTGGAACTCTTAGTTTACTGCTTGACTCCTAATCTTGGATTATGTGCCTGATGCTGGGTGCCATCTGTAGTAGGGTGTGTTTATTTCTTCCTGGCCTCAAGATTCCAGAATAATGACTCACAAAACTCAAAATATATTTCAAATACCTAGGCCATATAGCTAGGCTCTTCTCCGACTAGCTCATAACTTAAAACAACACATTTATACTAATGTGCATTCTGCCATGTGACTAGTTACCTCTGCTCAGGCACCATGTGTCTGTCCTCCTCACATCTTCCCAGGCACCTGGCTGTATCCCCGAAACCTTTCTGCATATCAGATGTTCCACTTTCTATTTTACCCCTTCCTATAAGCCATAGGTTTTTTTTAGTTGACAGCAATGCATTCATAAAATACAGAAGATATTTTCTCTACACTACCTATCCAAGATGCCCTCTGTCATGTAATATATTTGTAGATTATGGAGATTTGAACTTTTTGCAGTCACATTATTCTTTATCTTATTTTTTAAAAACTGTCTTTAACATATCAAAGACACTGTTCTTTTAAAAAAATGTAACAGACTATACACATAATAAAGCAAAGCATAGAAGAAAAAAAAACCTAGCAACAGACTTTATATATTAAGAATATAATATTTTATATAATGTAATAGCAATTAAACTATAAATTATTTATTGAGAATTAATTAATTGGCAAAGCCTATGAATGGAAAACCATAACACATTCCTGAAAAATGCAGAAGTAGATTTCAACTAATGGAAAAACATCACTGTAGTGAGAATTTTTGGTTTCTTTAAAAACATAGAAATGTTATGTGAATATGTTTTTGTTCTAATCCCAGGTGTGGGATTTGAGGCTGCTTCAGATTGTCCACTTCAACTGACTATAATTTGTCTCATGCTCTGGCAGGGGAATAATTTTGCCAGATGAGGATAGTTTACATTTGGGATTCTGGGGACTCTTGAGAAGGTATATAAGGCTAGAACCCTGAGAGGAGCTGGGCAGCTGCTGCTCCCCTTGCGGGTGCCCTGTCACTGTTGCTGATTGCTGTTTACTAGATTTCTGATTGCTGGTTGCAGATATCCTGACAATGAAGGTCAATTTGCCCCAAGGAATTCAATGCTCCTAATCAGCAGGAAGTAGTCTAATGATATCAATACCCCTACCTGCTATGACCTTCTTTCTCTCTTAACTACTGTTGAAGGGTTGGACAGGATAGGGGTAATGTAAGGAGGTGGAAAAAAAGAACCCAATAAAGTGTCAAAAAGCTGAGCCACACATCACTGTTTCTTGGACAGCATGTCTCAGCATTATACAATTCCTATCAAATGCCATGGCTTTTCTCAAACTTGACATGTGAATTTTAATGTATGTATGGAAAAAGTAAGCATGGAGGATCAGTTGAAACATCATGAAAATATGACCACAGTTAATGAAATCATGTGGAGTAAGTAGCAATGAGGATCTGAAAAGTATCATATTGTGTCTATTTTAAAAACATTAGAGGCTCGTGTTGTGGCTTGAATTAGGAATTTGCCCAATAGCTGCATGTGTTTACATACTTATTCCCCAGTTGTTGGTGCTCTTAGGGAAACTGTAAGAGGCATAGCTTAGCCAGAGGACTTGTATCATTGGGGGTGAGCTTTGGGGTTTTATAGCCTAGGGTCACTTCCTGTTCTCTCTTCTTGCATGTATGGATGAAATGTGACCAGTCCAACTCCTGTTCCTGCCGTTGTGGTTGTGCTTTCCCACTCAACTTTATCCCTCTGGAACAAGGAGCCTAACCCTAACCTTAACCCTAACCCTAACCCTAACCCTAACCCTAACCCTAACCCTAACCCTAACCCTAACCCTGACTTTTTTTCATCAGGATATTTTGTCATAGCCACTGGAGCTGCACAATAGGAAAACCCAGAATAAAATGTTAGAGACCACTAAGTGGCACTATGATAAATGCCTGATAACTCTATTCATTTGTCCCCTGAGAGGTCCTCCTCCCACAGCGGAGGAATAGAGAATTTAGTGTTTCTGAACACTTTATGTATGCATCACCTTTACTCTAAAATCATCACAAGTCTTGCCTATTGGTATGCTTTACAACTTCTTGAAATGAACAATTATTTCAATTTCCATTTTAACAAGAACACATTAAAGCCTGGTGCTGTCAAATGGAGGATTCATAGCATTTGATACAAAGTGAAAGAATCAAGCACTTGACTATGGCCAGTGCTCTAATTGCACAGACACAACTCCAAATACAAACAGCAAACGAAAGCAGCCAACACAAAATTTACTAGTTCCCTGTTCAATGCAGAGTAATTTGTCTACAAAATAGTTTTATTATTAATAGACATAGTCACATCCTTTGCCAAACAGACTTCCTTACTATGTGTTAAGTAGCAGAACAGGTGGAAGTTTTCATACATTTGGGAAGATAGACCTTGTGTAGAGTCAGCTATGTGACAGGAAAAGCAGAGCTGGCTAAAGTATTCAAACTTTGGGTGGCTCAGCAGAAAACAGGAAGACCTCAGTCCAGTTTCTAGGCATCTTTCATTTGTCAGAATTTTGGTGTGTCTTCCTTTTCCTCTAAGAGGAGGTGGCGGCCAGTGTCCCTCAGCACAGCTTTTCATTTAAAATGCTTGTAAGCTGGTATAGACCAAAGATGGTCTCTGGGGAACCTTCCTTCTCTCCCTAAGAGTGAAATATTTGCTTGAAGAAAACATCCATCAAAACTGACAGCTGGGGCATCCATGACTGTGGTGTTTGGTCTGAATCAATTTCATTTTTTGTATGAAAAAATTTCATAGGATGCAGGAAAGAGATTGATTTGTTTAACTGATTTCTCTAAAAATGCTTATATTTAAGTTTAGCTCAAAATAATTGAATAGGCAAGTAAATGTTCCAGACTTTGTAGGTGTCAGGTTGATTTGCACAAGAATGGAAGGAAAGTCTTGAGACTTTGGGAACTTTGGAGAAAACCCTTCCTTCTCCCTCCCCCTTCTGCCTCTCTCTGGTTTTGTCTCTCTTCCCACCCTTCTTTCCTTGGCATTTTGAAAAGCAGGTTCACATGTGCAGAGTGCTGAGTAGAAACAGGGAAAGACACTGTTCTGTTTCCTCCATGGTGACTCCACAGTGCTTATCAGCAAACACAGCAGCTTCAGAACAGCAATCTGTCCCCCTGGGAGGGAGGCCTGGTTCCTCTGCCCATTGGCTGGGCCGTTTTCTCCCACATCCTCAGAGACTTCCACACTCAGCTCAGCGCAGACATAGGACCTATGAGGCTAGACTCTTGCAGCTTCCAGTCTTTGGTAAAGGCCATAGAATGGGGTAACAGGACTTCTTTTCAAGAATCTGTCTTTAAGTTTTCAAATGCTTCAAAAGAAGAGCTATCTCTGGGAATTCGGGACATGATAAAAATGACACACTTGGTGCCACTCTTGTTACATAATTGAAACTAGTGGGAATTCAAAAGTAACTTTCTAAAGTATTGTAAAGACATTTGCGCTGATCCGAAGAACCAAGTTGTCAGATTCTCATAATAGCATTTGTATTAACTCAAACAAAAAGAGACCTCTTTTAAAGAAGTTTAAATTTTCAGTTTGTTTTCTAGCAAAATATTGACTCATGGATTGGAGTGTGATTTGAATACATTTATGCCTTGTTTGTATTTCCAAATAATGGCTAAGCAAAAACTGATTTAGAAGTATTTTAGAAGTTGTTTATTAAGTAAATTAAATATATCATTTTAAAAAGAAAAGGAAAGAAAACTTTCTGATAAAAATAAAATAATTATTGACCTGTTCATACAACAAATACCCTTTCTTTTGACTGTACCATGTTCTGGAAAACTCTGGGCCCACACACATAAAAGGCAAACAACTTTGTGCAAATCAAGATGACTTTGGGCCTAGTTTAAGTGATAATTAAGCAAAGCAGTGACAGCTGTAATGGTGGAGTGGAGCCCTCACAGCCTTTACAAATGTGTGTGCCAGGATAGAACAAGTGAGTTCAATTTCAACGGAAGAGGAAGGAAGGGAAAGAGCCCAGCATGGGTAAGAGGCCATACTAGACAGCGGAGACTTCCATTCATCTGATTAATCTAGATGGTGTTCTGATCTCTGGTAACTGCAGATTGTTTTAATTTTCTGAGCATGTTTGGTGACTAGAAAATAAAATGGTGTATACTAAAGTACTGTATTGTATGTGTGAAAATCATAAAACTCTCAGCAGTAAATCCTGATATGGAAGGAGGAATATTATCCTAGGACCTATGTCCCTTCTTCCTTCTGATAGTCTGTCAGTTACAGCATGTTACAGCGGTGTTTCTGAAGGACACTGACAATCAGTCATGGTAATGTTCCATGTTCTTGATGCACACTGTACTGTAGCAACCAGCTGCTCTCTGCCAGAATGGGCACTGATATAAAGGCTTTGAAATTCCTTACCTTTATACTTAACTAATAGTAAGAAATTACACTGTAAACTGTTTCTCAGGCTAGGGGAAAAAAAAGTATTTATAAAACATTAGGAGCCAGACAACGTGTGATTTATGTGAATGCCATTATGCTGTTTAGCTTTCAGCCCTGCCTGATGGAAGAGATGATGGTACTAACCAACCCTTGTAGATGAAATCACTGGCCTGAAGATATTAGAGTGGTAGAGCCCATTCTGGGGCTCACTCCTCACCACCGTACAAATCGTTTTCTTCCCCTGTAAGGCGTGTTAACTTACTTTCTAGAAGTCTGTCTGAATTAAGCTCCTAGAAACTTCATTGCCTGATAAGGATCTAATATTAAGCTCCTTTAATGGAGCTGTAAGCCTACACTTACATAAAAATTCCTGTGGATAAAGGTATTCACACCGCTCTGGGAAATCTCTGTATTTATGTGCTCCTACTGTATGAGACATTTGATAGGCTTTGTGAAAGAGAAAATACACAGATGGAATTCAGCTCTGCCAGATAACCCACAAATCCTAGTTTTCTTTGTCTTTTTCTATCAGAAGGGACCACTTTTTCTAGCTGTGAGGCGAGCAGAGAAAGCTTTCAAAAGAGAATTTTGTTTGAAGCCTCAAATTTTTATTTATTTATTTTTTAGATTGCTTTTGCTTTGTGCGTATGAGTGTTTTGTCTGCGTGAATGTATATACACCATGTGCACACCTGTTGGATCCGCTGTGTCTGGGTTAAAGATGCTTGTGAGTCACCATGTTGGTGCTGGGACTTGAACACAGGACTTCTGAAAGAACAACAGATACTCTTAACTGGAAATCCATCTCTCCTTCTCCTGCCTCGAAATCTAAATAAATAAATAAATAAATAAAGTCATAACATTGCTAATAAAATAGTAAGAAGTAGTTTGCCTCAAGGCAAGACAAAAATAGAAATCATAGAAATAAGCAAAATATAAATATGAGTTTGCATTAGGTATGCTTGTCCATCTCAGATATTTGAACTTGAATGTTCTATGGGGGAAAGGGAATCGATGCAGTCTAGAGAATATGTGCATAAGGCGGGTTAGAGGACCTTTCCCACCTTTCCCAGGGCAGCCCACAGCTGTACTACAGGCCAGAATAAACCTCCTATTTACCAGTCCTTTGTGAGTTCTCGGTGTAGGTTTACATTGTTGTAAACTTGCATTAGGGTGAGTCTAAACTAGAGGTTTACGGAGGCCCCTTGCAGAAACCACTGTGAATTATTTTAGACTTAGGCATGAACCTAGTGAAAAAGACAAATCAAATAGTCAAGAACAAAGTACACAGAGCCTTTACCATCAGTACATGTAGATCCAAGATGCTATATTACAGGAAAAAATAATTATGCTTATATGGTCTTTGGATAATGCCGAAAATATCAGTAACTGGTAAAAACTGAAAAACAAAACAAAAACCAATTGGTAATAGAGTAGTAAATTTGTAGATAGTTTTAGCAATAAAATTTTATTTTAAAAGTTTATTTATTTATTCACTTTATATCCTGGTTGTAGCACCCTGACTCCTCTACTCTTATTCCCACCGACCCTCCCTCTTCTACCCTTCCCCCTCCCCTGTTCCTCAGAAAAGAGAGTTTCCTCCCTACCCACCCACCCCAACTCATCAAGTTCCATTAGGACTGAATAAGTCCTCCCCCTGTGGCCTGGCAAGGGAGCCCTGCTAGGGGGTAGGAGGGAGTGATCAAAAAGCAGGCAACCGTGTCCATGTCAGAGACATCCCCCACTCCACTTACTAGGCGACCTGCATGAGGCCTGAGATGCCCATCGGCTACATCTGTTTAGGGGCCCAAGGTCCAGCCTATGCTTGGTCCTTGTTTGGTGCTTCAGCCTCCACAAGCCCCTCTGGGCCCTGGTTGATTGGCTCTGTTGGTCTTGTGGAGCTCCTGTCACCTTCAGGTCCTTCTATCCATCCCTCACTTTTCCATAAGACTTCCTCTGCTTTGCCCAGTGTTTGACTAGAAGTCTCCACATCTGTTTGGATCCGGTGCTGGGTGAAGCTTGCCAGAAGACAGCTATGATAGACACCTGTCTGTGAGCAGGGCAAATTATCATTAGTAGTGTCAAGGGTTGGCCCTCTCCGATGGGGTGAGTCTCAGGTTGGCCCAGGCATTGGTTAGACATTTTCTCAATATCTGCTCTAATTTTAACCCTGTACATCTTGTAGTCAGGGTAAGTTTTGTACTGAAGTTTTTGTAGCTAGAGGTTGGTATTCCTCTACTTTCACTTGGAGTCCTGTCTAGTTAAAGGGTGTCCTCTTCAGTCTCTATGACCCATACTACAAGAAATCTCAGCTAGAGTCACCTGCAGATCCTCCCAGATGCCTATCTTGTCCCATGTCTCCAGCTTGTCACAGAGATGCCTCCACCCATGGTTTCTCTTCTCTCTGCAGGCCGTCTGTCCTCCCACCACTGCTCTCCCCAGGTCTGATCTCAACCCTCATTTCTCTCTGTGTTCCTTCTCCTATCTTGTTCCCTCTCTTTATTCATTCGGCTGTATATTCTATTTCCCCTTCTGAGTGAGATTTAATCATGCTCCCTTGGAGCCTCCTTGTTACTTTTCTTCTTTAGGTAAGTGAATAGTAGTATGTTTATCATGTTCTATGTGGCTAAAATCCACTTATAAGTGAGTATATACCATGTGTGTCTTTCTGAGTCAAAGTTATATCACTCAGGATATTTCCTAGTTTCATACATTTGCCTGAAAATTTCATGATATCCTCGTTTTTAATGGCTGAGCAGTATTATATTGTGAAAATGTACCACAATTTCTCTCTTCATTCTTTGGTTGAGGGACATCTAGGATGTTTCCAGATTCTTGCTATTATAAATAAAGCTGCCATGAGTATAGTTGAGCAAGTGTCCTTGTTTTATGGTAGAGCATCATTCGGGTATATGCCCAGGAGTGGTATAGCTCGGTCTTGAGGTAGAGCTATTCCCAATTTCCTGAGAAAGTGCCAGATTGATTTCCAAAGTGGTTGTACAAGTTCACATTTCCACCAGCAGTGGAGGAGTGTTCCCATTTCTCTACATCCATCCCAGAATGTGCTGTCACTTGCGGTTTTGATCATAGCCATTCTGACAGGTGTAAGGTGAAATCTCAGGGTGTTTTGATTTGTATTTCCTTGATGAATAAGGGTGTTGAACATTTCCTTAAGTGCTTCTTGGCCATTCAAGATTCCTCTGTTGCAAATTCTCTGTTTAACTCTGTACCCCATTTAAAATTGGGTTATTTGGTTTATGAGTGTTTAATTTTTTGAGTTCTTTATATATTTTGGATATTAGCCCTTTGTTAAATTTAAGATTGGTAACGATCTTTTCCCAATCTGTAGACTGCCTTTTCTTTCTATTGACAATTTCTTTTGTCTTCCAGAAGTTTTCAGTTTCATGAAGTCTCACTTATTAATTATTGATCTTAGAGCCTGAGCTGTTCTGTTCAGGAGGTTGTCTCCTGTGCCAACTAGTTCAGGGCTCTTCCCCATTTTTTTCTTCTAAGATATTTAGTGTATTTAATTTTATGTTGTCTTTGATCTACTTGGATTTAAGTTCTGTGTAGGGTGAGATATATGGGTCTATTTGCAATTTTCTACATGTAGACATCCAGTTAGACCAGCAGAATTTGTTAAAGATGCTATCTTTTTTCCATTGTATGGTTTTGGCTTCATAGAATGAGTTTGGAAATGTTCCCTCTGTTTCTACTTTTTGAATAGTTTGAGGAGTATTGATATTAACACTTCTTTGAAAGTCTTGTAAAATTTTGTACTGAAATCACCTGGCCAGGGGCTTTTTTTGCATTGGAGACTTTAATGACTGTGTCTATTTTCTTAAGGGTTATAATACTATTTGACTTGTTTAACTGATCTTGATTTTACTTTGGTAAGTAGAATCTTTCAAGAAAATTGTCCATTTCATTTAGATTTTTCAATTTTGTTATATACAGGATTTTGAAGCAAGACCTAATGATCCTTTGTATTTCGACAGTGTCTGTTGTTGTATCTCCATTTTCATTTCAGATTTTGTTGGTTTGGGTACTGTCTTACTGCCTTTTAGTTAGTTTGGCTTCTTGTTGTTGTTGGTTTTTTTTTTTTTTTTGATTGTTGATTTTCTTGAAGAGTCAGTTCTTATTTCACTGATTCTTTGCATTGTTCTCTTTGTTTTTAATTTATTGATTATAGCTCCGAGTTTGATTATTTTCTGCCATCTACTCCTCTTGGTTGTGTTTCCTCCTTTTTATTTTTCTAAAGTTTCAGATGAGCTGTTAAGTTGCTAGTATGGGATCTCTCTAAATTATTTATTAAGGCACTTAGTGCTATAAACTTTCTTCTTAGCAATGCTTTCATGGTGTCCCATATGTTTGGGAATGTTGTATCTTCCTTTTCATTGAATTTTAGAAAGTCCTTAATTTCTTCCATGACACAGTGGTCATTGAGTAGAAATTTGTTTAGTTTCCTTGTATGTGTTGGTTTGTTGTTATTTCTGTTGTTGTTGAAGTCCAGCATTAATTCATAGTGATCTGATAGAGAACAATGGGTTAATTTAATTTTCTTGTATCAGATAATATTTGTTTAGAGATCTATGTACTCACTATATGGTCAATTTTGATAAAGGGTTCATGCTTTGGAAAAGGTCCCCTGCAGTGTTGAGAAGAAAGTATATTCGTTTGTGTTTGGGTAAAAAGTTCTGTAGGCATCTTGTAATGCATATAAACATGTTTTTGTTTTGAACCCAAGTGTGGGATGTGAAACAGACTTTGTGAGGGTGTGTGGTACTTGTCTGCTGTGAAGAGACTTTTAAGAGAATGCATGGTGTTTTTCCACTCGAAGAGAAACTGCCTCTGGCGGTGGGGAACACGGAGTGGGGTGGTGTGTTCTTTGCCAACTGATAAACATTCTCGTACGGACACTGAGGATACACATAGTTGAATATTTTCTTTGACAGATGTATTGATGTCTTCAATTTTATCTTGTATGCCTGAGATGATCTCTTGTATTCTGTTGATGATACTTGCGTCTGTGGTTCTTGTTCTCTTCCCTAAATTTTCCATGTCCAGGATTTCCTAGGTTTGTCTTTTATTGATTGATTCTATTGCCATTTTCAGGTCTTGAACCATTCTGTTAATTTCCTTCACCTATTTAACCTTGCTTTCCTATATTTCTTGAAGTAGTCATTCAAATTCCTACTTAAAGCCCTCTATTTGTTTGATTGTATTTGCTGTATCACTTTAAGTGATTTGTTTGTTTCCTCTTTATATGCCTCTATCATCTTCCTAAGCACAGTTTTAAGGTTTTGTTTTCCTATTTTGGATATCCAGAGTCTGCTGCCATATTTCTCTCAATTTTGTTGATTATGGTCTTAAACTGGCCTTTCACCATACCATCTGGTCGTCCCTGGTGTTGCCTGCTTGTTCCTGGAACCTTCTGGGCTTCTCAGGCATGTGGGAGGAGCCCTAGATCACTCATGGGCTGGGGTCTAAATCTTATCCCATAGCCTACAGCTTTGTTCTGCTGCTTGTGTCCTGGCCTATAGGTAGGAATTAGGGTGTGATTTTCTAATTTGTGTGATCCAGTGAGATCGTGCAGGTCTTCTCAAGACAGCAAGTAGAGCCACGAACCATAGGCTCTATCTGCATATCTCATCATCTTCAGGATGGGATCATCTTCAGGATAACTTCTTCAGGGTGGTGAGGGTAGCTGGGAGGTCTGAGGTGCATTTCTGGAAGCTGTGATCCCTCCTCTCTCCTGGCTAATATGAACAGACACTGGTGTTTCAGAGTCAACAGCGTGGTGGCTTGTTCACTCAGGAGACACCATCATATTGGAGTGAGGACACTTTATGTTCTATTATCTCCACAGGGGCACAAATAGAAATGTGGATCAGAGACTGGGACCCTTTCCCTAGTAATCAAGAGTTATCTTTGGGGAGGCAGGATGTGTCTGGGGTTTGGATGTGGGAATTGTGTTTTTCTGGGACTTGGGAGTTGTGTTTGAGTATGTGGGAAACACTTAGTGTCATGATGTGATGTAAATAAAACTTTAGAAAGAGATGGAAAAATAAGACAGCAAGGCAGGAGATTACTAGAAAATTTACAGGTAAATCAACAAAAATCAATCGAGAGAAAAAGGTCCCAAAGCTGAAGGGGAATGTAGTGAATATACTGTGTGAGGGCTTACAGATAGCCATTAGGGGATGCGGGGAGGGGAGACTTTCATTTTCAGTGGGATTTTCCAAAATATAGCGGGTGGGAAAAAATCTTCTAAAGTTGATGATACCAATCAATAAACACAAGAATCCCACATACTAACCAGCAAATAAAAGCTGTAATATCTACACTTTGATATGCTCCAGTAAAAATTCATACACCAAAGAGGAAGCAACTTCAGCTAGAACAAAAACAGACTAACAACTATATTATACTATGAATTTTACATTAGGAATATTTTCCTATTTCCTTTTAATAGTCTGTTAACTACAACATCTTGCCACTATGACCCTGAAGGATACTTACAAGCAGTCATAATAAGGCATCTTCGGGTTCTTTTTTTTTCTCTCCTTTATTAATTTATTCTTGTTACATCTCAATGGTTATGCCATCCCTTGTATCCTCCCATTCTTCCCTCCCTCCCATTTTCCCCTTATTCCCCTCCCCTATGACTATTCCTGAGAGGGATTTCCTCCCCCTGTATATGCTCATAGGGTGTCAAGTCTCCTCTTGGTAACCTGCTGTCCTTCCTCTGAGTGCCACCAGGTCTCCCCGTCCAGGGGACATGGTCAAAGGTGAGGCACCAGAGTATGTGAGAAAGTAATATCCCACTCTCCACTCTACTGTGGAGAGTGTTCTGTCCATTGGCTAGATCTGGGTAGGGGCTTAAGGTTTACTGCCTGTATTGTCCTTGGCCGGTGCCTTAGTTTGAGCGGGACCCCTGTGCCCAAATCTGCCTATCATAATGTTCTACTTGTAGGCTTCTAGGACCCTCTGGGTCCTTCTACTTTGCCTTTCTCCCATGCTTCTCTCATCTAGAGTCCCACTAGAATGTCCTCTCCTCTGTCTCAGTTTCCTGGTAAGTGAAGGCTTTCATGGGACCTGCCTCTTGGGCTAATATGCAGATATAAGTGAGTATATACCATTTGAGTCTTTCTGCTTCTGGGTTAACTCACTCATTATGATCATTTCTAGCTCAATCCATTTATCCACAAATTTCAGGAATTCCTTGTTTTTAATAGCTGAATAGTATTCCATAGTGTATATGTACCACAGTTTCTTTATCCATTCTTCTATTGAGGGACACTTAGGCTGTTTCCATGTTCTGGCTATTATGGATAAGGCTGATATGAACATGGTTGAGCAAATTTTTTTGTTGTGTGCTGGAGCATCTTCTGGGTATATTCCAAGGAGTGGAATAGCTGGGTCTTCAGGAAGCCCTATTCCCATTTTTCTGAGATAGCACCAGATAGATTTCCAAAGTGGCTGTCCTAGTCTGCATTCCCACCAGCAATGAAGGAGTGTTCCTCTTTCTCCACATCCTCACCAGCATGTGGTGTCACTTGAATTTTTTATCTTAGCCATTCTGATGGATGTAAGATGGAATCTCAGAGTCGTTTTGATTTGCATTTCTCTGATGACTAAAGACGTTGAGCATTTCTTTAAGTGTTTCTCAGCCATTCGATATTCCTCTGTTGAGAATTCTCTGTTTAGTTCTGAGCCCCATTTCTCAACTGAGTTATTTGGTTTGGTGGTGTTTGATTTCTTGAGCTCTTTATATATTTTGGATATTAGACCTTTGTCAGATGTAGGGTTGGTGAAGATCTTTTCCCAGTCTGTAGGCTGTCGCCTTGTTCTCTTGACAGTGTCTCCTGTAAGGCATCTTCGGGTTCTTGACTAACACCATCTAACACCTAGGTGCTTAGTACCAGAGTGAGCATTAATAGAAATGTTTTTGTTATGCTTTTCCTTTATAATTAACTATTGATAAATTTTTATTCTCTCCAGGAAAAATGGAAGGCAAAATTCAACAGAATAAGTGAAATGTCTTAAGAAATCATTATTCAGAAAAAAATACAGCTAAAATAAATCACTGTAATGGGGACACTGTAATGAGGGGTACAAAAATAAATATTAAAGGCATTAAGTTTTAAGTAGACTTCCCTTAAAGAAAAATTTGAGAGTTGTACTTAAGCAGAGATAATATGATCTAAGTAGGATATCTTGGAGAAAGGAGGACTAAAAATCAATAATGTGGAAATTTTTTATAATAATCTAGCTTCTACAAATTTGAGGCAAGAACAATGATGATACCCATAAACTTAGACTTTGACATGGTGTATGTTTCTATTTTCAGAGTAACTACTAATAGAATAAATACAGTAGTTGTGTGGAAATAGTTTTAAAAGAGAGGTAAAACATGACAAGTAAAACTACAAATGTATCAGTCATTGTATATACTATGAATGCACTGTTTATTCCAGTTATAAATCAACAAAATACAACTTAAAATGGAATTTTAAAATCTAAGTGTATGCTGATTCCAAGAGAACCATTTAAATATAAAGATCAAAGTAAAACTGGGACAATTTGTATAGAGGACATCTACTGCATGATCTCAGTTGTCTTTTATGGACTTACATGATGGCTCTGAGCTCCAAACTCAGAAGCTGCACAGGCAGAGTGAGGATATTGACCTTGAGCCATATCACCAATTTGAGACTTAATTTCCTAATAGCGGGCATCAAGTCAGTAGGAACAAATAATCCCTCAATTTTTGTTAATACCTAATAGCATTCTTAATATTTACAAAGATAACACAAATGCATATACCAATACGTACAACCTTAAAATACACATTCAAGAGAAACAGATATCCTTATAATCATTGTGGAAGACTAAAAAGACTGCTTTGTCACTAGTGAAACAAAGACATTATGATCCAGGATAAAAACTTTAAACAAACAATAAACAAATTTCAGCTAAGGGCTGATAACAGAAACTCTACTAGCAAACACAGCATGAGCATTCTTTCCTGACACAGAGAGAACATTCTGAACCACAGTTCAAATCTTCATAAACTCCAAAAATCATATAAAACTTATTTGGTTAACACTTGATTTATCTATAAAATGATCACATTTTTTGGGGGGTGTGGGAGGATGTTATGCATGACTTTGAGCTACTAAGTGAGCAAATGCCCACAAAAATTATGTCTTGGCTTTTCAAGAAAAATCTTGTGTTGTTCAACAAATTTAAAAAAAACAAAAAACAAAACAAAAAAGTCATCAGGCAAAAGAAATAAAGAAAGAAAGATGATCTTAAGAAAAATTCTGGAGCTAAATGGCTTCCCTGAGATGCACTTCCAAATATTTAGGAAATGGACAACACCAGAATTAAATACTTTCAAGAAAGTGGGGGAAACCAGGGGGTGTTTCCCAGCTCTTTTAAGTTTGCCCTTCAACATATCCTTCCCTTGAAGCAGTCTTTTCTTTTTCATTAAAAATGTGGTGAGAGCACAGGCTCTACTCAGCATAGCACATGCCATGCACACCCTAGACTATTGCTCTCTGCTCACTATGATACTCAGTAGGTGTCTGGATGCATTCATCTTGAGCTATCTCATATATATCTTTTGTTCTGTTTTATTTTGCCATGAAGGAATTTTATTTTCAAAACAAAACTAAACCTCTTTTCCATTATATATTTAATCTAAGTAAATTGAACTTTATTTATGTATTCATGAAATGTAATTTAATATAATTGTTATTTCTGACATTTGTGGTTTAAATATATTCCCTTATGTACATATGCTATTTTTCTCCATTTATTATTTATTTATTTAACCACTTTGGTAAGATATCACTTACCAAAGCTAAACCAGGAGCAGGCAAACTACTTAAATAGTCATATCCCCCATGGAAATAAAAGCAGTCATCGAAAATCTACCAATCAAAAAAAAAAATCCAGACAGTTTTAGTGCAGAATTCTACTAGATATTCAGAGAAGAGATAACACCAATACTCCTCAAAATCTTCCAAAAGATAAAGACAGAAGGAATATTGCCAAATGCATTATATGGGGCAACAGTCACCCTGATAACTAAATCTCACAAAGACTAATCTCTGTTATGAACATCGATGCAAAATGGTCAATAAAATACTTGCAAACCAAATCCAAGAACACATCAAAAATAGCATCCAACATTATCAAGTAGGCTTCATCCTAGGGATTCAGGGACGGTTCAGTATACTAAAATCCATCAATGTAATCTACCAAATAAACAAACTATAGGGGGGAAAAAGACATGATAATATCACTGGATGCTGGAAAAGCCTTTGACAAAATCCAACATTTCATCATGTTTAACCTCTTCAAGATATCAGTGATACAAGGCACATACCTAAACACAATAAAAGCGTTATACAGCAAGCTGATAGTCAACATCAAATTAAATGGAAAGAAACTTAAAGCAATTCCACTAAAACCAGGGACAACAAAAGGCTGCCTGAGCTCTCCATATCTATTTAAAAGAGTATTTGAAGTTCTAGCTAGAGCAATAAGCCAACTAGAGGAAATTAAGTGGATATAAATTGGAAAGAAAGAAGTCAAAGTATCATTATTTTCAGATGATATAATAGTATACATAAGTGACCCCAAAAAATACTATCTAGAAGTTCCTACAGCTGATAAAAACCTTCATCAAAAAGTGGCTGGATAAAAAATTAACTAAAAAAAACCCAATAGCCCCTTATATACAAAAGACAAACTGTCTGAGAAAGTAATTAGGGAAACAGCACAATTCACAATAGCTATAAATAATATAAAGTACCTTGGTGTAACTCTAACCAAGCAAGTGAAAGATCTGTATGTTTAAAAACTTCAATTCTGGGGAAAATGAGAGGGAGGGAGGAATGGGAGGATACAAGGGAGGGGATAACCATTGAGATGTAATATAAATAAATTAATAAAATAAAATTTTAAAAAACTTCAATTCTATAAGAAAAAATTGAAGATATCAGAAGATGGAAAGATGTCCCCATCTCATGGATCACTAGGATTAACATAGTAAAAATGGCCATTTTACCAAAAACAATATACAGATCCAATGCAATTTTCATCAAAATACCTATGCAATTTCTTACAGACCTTGAAAGAACAATTCTCAACTTCATATGGAAAAATAAAAAACCAAGAAAAGCTAAGAAAATCTTCAATAAAAGACTTTTTGGAGGTATCTCCATCCCTGATTCAAGCTGTAGTACAGTAATAAAAACTGCATGGTATTGCCATAATTACAGATTTGATGATCAATGGAAATAAATCAAAGACTCAGAAATAAACCTGGACACCTATGGACACTTGATATTTGACAAAGAAGACAAAACCAGACAGTGGAAAAAAGATAGAATCTTCAACAAATGGTGCTGGTCTAACTGGATATCTACATGAAGAAAATGAAAATAGATCCATATCTATCATCCTGCACAAAACTGGTCCAAATTTTATTGGAGAAAAAATGGGGAAGAGCTTTTAAGTCATTGGCACAGGAGACAACTTCCTGAACAGAACACCAACAACTCAGGCTCTAAGATCAACAATTCATAAGTGGGACCTCGTGAAATTGAAAAGCTTTTCTAAGGCAAAGAGTGCTGTCAATAAGCTGGGCGTGGTGGCGCACCCTTTAATCCCAGCACTCGGGAGGCAGAGGCAGGCAGATCACTGTGAGTTCGAGGACAGCCTGGTCTACAAAGTGAGTCCAGGACAGCCAAGGCTACACAGAGAAACCCTGTCTCGAAAAACCAAAAAAAAAAAAAAAGAAAAAAGAAAAAAGAAAAAAGAAAAAAAAAAGAAAAAGAAAAAAAAAGAGTGCTGTCAATAGAACAAACAACAGCCTATAGATTGGGGAAAGATCTTCACCATCCTCACATCTAACAGAGGGCTCATATCCAAAATATATAAAGAACTCAAGAAATTAAACATCATCAAATTAAATAACCAAATTAAAAAACGGGGAACAAATCTAAACAGAGAATTCTCAACAGAGGAATCTCTAATGGCTGAGAAACACTGAAAGAAATGTTGAACATGACCAGGAAAATGCAAATCAAAACAACTCTGAGATTCCATCTTACACCTATCAGAATAGCTAAGATCAAAATCTCAAGTTACAGCACATGCTGACAAGGATGTGGAGCAAGATGAACACTCCTCCATTACTGGTGGGGCTGCACACTTGTACAATCACTGTGGAAATCAATCTGGAGGCTTGTCAGAAAATTAGGAGTAGATCTACCTTAAACTCTAGCCATAGCACTCCTAGGAATATAGCCAAAAGATGCTCCACCTTACCACAGGGACACTTGATCAACTATGTTCACTGCAGCCTTATTTGTAATAGCCAGAAACTGGAAACAACCTAGCTGCCCCTCAATTCAAGAATTGATAAAGAAAATGTGGTACATTTACCCAATGGAATACTACTCAGCTATTAAAAACAATGAAATCATGAACTTTTCAGACAGATGGATGGAACAGAAAAGATCATTCTGAGTGAGGTAACCCAGATCCAGAAAGACACTCTTGGTGGCATGTACTCACTTATAAGCAGATGTTAGCCATATAGATCAGGATAACTAAACTACAATCCAGAGACCCAAAGAAGCTAAGGATATCCCAAGGGAGGATGCTTGAATCTCACTCAGAACAGGAAATACAATGAACGTCTGAAGTAGCTAGAGGATGGGAACTGGATGGGAGATGGGGTGGGGAAGATTGGAGTAGGGTTAGAATGGCAGAGAGAGGGGAAGGCTAGGTATGAAGTAAACAGAAATGGGAGGAGTCATCTCTGGAACAGGGGAGGCTCTTGCGAGTCTATGTGGATGACCCTAGCTGAGACTCCAAGCAGTGGATGTTAAGGAGCATAAAGTAGGCACCCCTTGTACCCAGGTGGTACTCCCACTGGAGGGAGGGAGACACCAACCCACACATAAGACCCTCAATCCAAAAATGTGTCTTGTCTACAAGAAATGCAGGGGCAAATATAGAACAGAGATTGAGATCATGGCAAACCAGTGACTTGCCCAGCTTGAGACCCACCCCATGGGAGAGGGTAGACCACTGTCACTGCTGTGCTTGCAGACAGGAGTCTAGTTTAACTGTCTTCTGAGAGGCTTTGTCTGGCGTGTCCATTTTGACCAGCATCTTATTTCTCCCAGGCCCTGCTGGAAGTCACCAATCTGCTCCCTACTTATGTGTGTGGCAGAGTATTCTATCATGAGAGAGGCTTGGAAGCTGATTTTATTGATCCAAATTAGAGTGCGTAGCATTATCATGTATTTCTCTAGTGACATTTTGCTGATGTGTTTTGTTAAGAGAGTCACCCTCACAACCTCCCTGGGGCCCACTTTGTCTTAGGTCTCCAGCTTATAACATAGAAGCCTGGCACAAGGTTTCTTCCTTCTCTGAAAGCTCTCTGTCCTCCCAGCCGGACTCACCACAGGTCTGATATCAACTCTCATTTTTCTCCATGCAGCAGTAATCTTCTCTAGGACTCCATTTTTGATGACAAATTGTCTCCAGTCATTGTCAAAGCCCTCGGATAATAACATCACTCCCAGCTGAGGCAAAGCTGTTCAACAAACTTTTATCTCTACATCTCTGGGAATTCACTGCTTCTTTTATGTGAATTTTTTAAAATACATGTATTCCATTGCTGTTCCCTGTTTTGATTTCATTGGCTAAGATTTTTATTTCAGTCAATTACATTTTTCTGTGAGCATCCTGACAGGATGCAAAAATAAGTTATTGAAAATGTGTAAGTCTTGATTTAAATTATTCTGTTTGATTTAATAGTTTAGCTGAGACTCCAATTTCCCATGATTGATCTTTATTGTCCACTGAATTAGATCTTCAGACCTTAGGAGGGGTAAAACTGCTAAGGCATAGTTCTACTGATGAGTTACAAACTACTTTCCTTCAGAGCTCTAAAGGGATAATTCTGCTATATTTAGCTTCCAGCATCAATATTGCTAAACTTGGTGCAATTATGAATGTGAACTTACTGCTTTTCTTTCTTCCAGAGATGCTTCTACATCTTCTTTCTGTGACTAACGCTGAGGAATTCACCAGGACTCACTTCTGTGTGGGACCCTGCAGCATTGCTCTGACCACTTGAAACCACTCTCTATAAGAAAGTTCATATTCTTCAGCTTGGAGATGTTTTTCAATATTTTGTAATTTTCTAATTGATCTTCACGAATCCTTTCTCCTACACTTCACATTTCTAAATGTTCATTGTAATTCTCAGAATAATTGTATTACTTATTCCTGATTCTTTCTCAAATTTCTTCTTTACCAATAAACTATTTCTACCTCAGTTTTTACTACCATAATTTTACTTTAAAATCTGTTGTTCTTTCATGATATTAAAAATCCATTACATTAATGTTTTAGTTTTATGAGTCCAGTTAGTCTCATACCTTCAAATATCTAAAAATATCTTTTAAAAGTTTATGAAGTTATTGTTGCTTTGATTAACCCATTTCCTCTGTTTTGTTTGCTGTGGTGTTTATCTTTAATGCTAGAAGCCTCCATATAAGCCTAGCTGTGGAACACTTTTTATGCAGGCTTAAGAGAAAGCAAAGAAAATTTCAGCATTTCCATATATACAAGACTATGTGAGCCTTGTTCACTGTCTGGACTTATTGCACAGTGCTTAACTGGGGTGGGTGGTAATTACTGATGTCTTTTGTTTTCTAGTCATTTTAATGCAGTCAGTAGGGTGTGTTCATCACTTCTCCTAGCTCAGACACATCAGTCTATTTATAACAATATTAAATACAACTGAACAGAGGTATCTGGGTTTCATGATTAGGTAATGAATGACTTAATTTCACATCTGATGCCCTTGATCTTAGCAATATGCAGGGTCCTGAGGTCTAAAGTAAAGTGAAGAACCATACATCTTTTACTTTTAAGCTGGTTTATTTGGTTTTTTTTTTTAAATGTGTATAGATGTGTTGATTGGATCCTGAGGAACCCAGAAGAAGGAATTTAATCCTATGGAACAGGAGTTACAGATGATTGTGAGCCACCATGTGAATGCTAGGACTTGAGCCAGGATCCTGTTAAAGAGCAGTCAATGCTCTAAAGCATCTCTCCAGCCCCTAGGGCACTAGATATTAAGGCATAGCTAAAATCTTAATTTCCTGCTGACCAATGAAGACTACTATGTGCTGATACAACTTTTTCTTTTTGTTTATGAACCTCATTGTGGTTCCATGGTGAAATGTTCCCCTTTTCTTGAGTTTCTTAATGACAATATAGGTTTAGCTTTTATAAACTAAGCTGCTAATGACCAAGATAATCTAAATGATGCCTCAAAAGCCACAGGATGCAACCCATGGAGTCTAGAGATTCTGCTTTATATCATAGAAGTGGAAATTAGAAAATGAGATTAAGTTAAGGACCTTTGGAAAAGGAAACTGTTGTCCATTTGTATGGTGCTCCTTAAATGCAGTACCAAGTACCACTGGGAGGATGGTTTGACCACAGAAGAAAAAGGATATGTAACAATGGAAAAAGAGCCAGAGTTTAACATACTTTCCTGCTTGATTGACTGTGTACACAGTGCCCTCTCAAATCTGTAAATGCCAGGAAAGTCTTTTATGTGGAGAGTATTGACACACTGTGACCCTTTCAGCACCTTGATTCAACCCCTGAAAACATTCTAGAACTATGACATCTCAAGCTGCAAAAATATGAATATGTGTTGTCATAAGACACCAAGTTGTGTGATTGCTAAAAGCAACTGTGATACATGGATGCAACTGCATCTCAGCTCCCCAAACCGTGCATAATTACTCCCATCACATAGTCTCTTGTTTATTTTTACTTATGTGTCTATGTTGAGGCCAGAAGAGGAAATTGGATTCTCTAGAACTATAGTTACAGATGGTTGTGAGCTAGCAGACTAGAAAACAAACTTTGGTCTTCTGAAAGAGCAGCAAGTACTTTAGACCACTTAGCCACCTCTTCAGACTCAACGGTTTTTCCATCCAGATCAATGTGCCCTTTTAGACTTTCTTACCCTCATCGTGGGCCCAAAGTTAAAGCCATACCTAATACCAAACTATGTCCTGCACATGTAACTCCTTGAAAATGTCAGTTAGATAGCAAGAGTGTATTTTTATTTCATTAAAAGTTTGTATTTATGATAAAGTTTAGATACTTATTCACCAGATTTATCATCTTCCATGATTTTAATATCAAATAATCAAATACACAAGATTTAGTAAGGAAACCCAAGGAAACAAGGCAGGGATGTACACTTTCCAATAATAGTCAACATTGCTTTAAAGCTATTGGTAAATTCAGGAATTCTGAATTGCTTTACAAATCTAGGGGAAAGGGAAAATGTTTGCATGCAAATGTTTATCTAGATACTTAGAAACTTAAGACCCTTTTACATGTATTATAGACTTTTAAAGTTACAATCACAGAGGAAATAGAAAGATGACTCAGCAGTTAAGATCACTTGCCATCCTCCAGAAGACACTAGTTTAGGTCCTAGAACCCACCTGTGTCAGCTTACAACAGATTGTAACCCCAGTTCCAGGACATCCAATGCCCTCTTAAAGCCTCCAATAGCACCAAGAACACATTTGTTGCACTTACATAGATGCAGACAAATACTGATACATATAAAGAAAAACACAATTATATAAAATAATAAAATAAAAAGTATAAGCAGAAAACTCTTACTCATCAGATGACTATAAATAATAAAATGAGATATACATGATATAGAATATATAAGCCTAACTTGTTTACTAAAATAACAAATGCGACTCTGAAGGTATTATGAAGTAAATAAGTCTATCAAAATAAACTAGATAACCTAAAAAGCTTCAAGTAAGTTGACTGAAAAGTCTTAAGGGCACCAAATAGAAATTTAACAGAGAGTTTTGTTGCTTAGGTCCAAGCCTAGAAGCCATTTGTGAACAAAGATACAAAAAGACAGAATGCGAAAGGAGCTTGGTGAACTGATCTAGAAGAGTGAGTGAGAAATTTCATATCATCTAGCACTCCAGCCACAGAAGTCAGGGATCAAAAAGAAGAGAGCATTAATTGCAGGCGTGAGGTTATTGTGTGATTCAAATGCTGATTTCTGTATTCCTCATATCTGGTTACAATCCTTGTTCTGAGAATCTCCTGTCTCGATGTTGTATAAACACCGTTCTCCTTTTGTCACCTGATGTTACTGAGCAGGGGAGAGAATGGGGCTGGATTTCCTGCCAGCCAGGGGAGGAAGTAGGGAATTCAGCCATGGAAGACATCCATGAGATACCAGAGGAAGGAACTAGAGCAGAGAAAGCCACAAAGTGCAAGTATCTCTGGGACGTATGCTGAGAGGAAGCCAAATTATCTTAGAGGGTTAAGAATAGAGTAATAACTGAGCAGTTATTGTGTTGTAAGGCTGATTGTTAAACAAATATAAAGAAGTCTCAATTATTTGTCTGATAACCTAGTTAAGAAAGAGATTGAGAAACAAATGCATTTATATAAAATTAACTTTAACAATTAGTAGAGATAATTACTAAAATCTCAGATTTTGCAAAAAAAAAAAAATCTGTTCTATTTAGAGGGTGCAGTGAAGTTATCCCTAAACTCTAGCAACAAAGACCTTAAAACCATGCAATTGTAATGAATTAAAATTAAATCACATAATACCAACACACTACTTTAAAAAGTTAAAAGCCTGAACATGTCAGGAGTTGCTAACCCAAGAAAGCATGAAATTTCCTGGAAAGCAGCAATAGACTTTCAACAAAGAATAACATGGGAAGTATGCTAATAGGTGTTGCTGGCCTAAAACTCATATTTTAAATATATAACCTACAGAAGAAAGGCAATTATTTATTGAAGAAAATAAGGGAAGAAAGATAAGGAAGAAAGGGAAGAAAGATAGGAAGTATATGTGTGTGGCTAGTATTTCTTTTATTTTTTGGTCTCATTTCTATAAAATTATAAACACATGAGAGTATATGGAGATTCTTGAAAAAATTATCACAAGACACTGGCGATGTTTTGCTCAGAGAATTAGATCTTATATTGGCATTACATTTTATTCTTTTAAAATATACTGCAAGTTTGTCAATACATATATATTATAAATTTATATAACAAAAATAAGAAAGCTTTTTTTTCCTTGTGGAAAAAATAAAGAAAACCCTCCATGAATATTTTAGCCAGGTTAGTATTTATTTTATGTTGATATGAGGCATCCCACATAGCTTTATTAAATACTCTTATGTCACTAAAATTGGATCTGCTCTTATAAAATGAGAGTTCAAACATGTTCAATGAATATATAACTATCAATCATCTTTCAAGGCCACTAAGAACACTGGAAGGATTTTCAGAATAACTGAGCACGTCCAGAGGCTGGCAAAGAAAAAGCAACTTCAGAGTAAAGATTAGATTCATATTCTTGGCACTCATAGAGCCATTGATGCAGCCATTCATCAATTCAAACTTAAACTCCATTACAATATAAGTGCTGTAAAGAGAACGGCTTCATTTATTTTAGTATCCATCTCATGCCCATTATTAGCCTAGTGGCTCCTAGATAATGAAAGTCAATATTTATTAAAGAGGTAAAAATATCCACAATTCGTTCAGGACATAATTTTCTTGCTTTTGTTATTTTGCTAATGTTAACCATAAAAATCTCCCCACAAGTATGCTTAGTAACTGTTCAAAAGGATTACACGCGGATATTAAAGTTAGTGGTAAGAACAAGTAATAATGTCAATTGTTTTTCTAGGTAAACTAAGTGGCTTCTCAGAGCCAGCCTTATGTCAGTGTTTCCAGAGATACAAAGTTGCAGGTCTAGGGTATGAGTCCAGGAACTATGTCCAGGTAGCGCAGGGGGAGAGTCAAGTTTTCTCAGCCAGCCAACTACTAATTCACCAAGAATATGAAGATGTCAAAAACTTCACCTTTTCACACAACTTGACACATGCATGTGCACACACACACACACACACACACACACACACACACACACACACACACACCTAGAGAAAAGAACAGACTTCTCAGTAATGTTTCATACACCCTTTTTTACTACAATTACCAAAAGTAGTCATCTTGATACAAATAATTTTATAATAATAACTTTTTCCTATAATCCTACTATTTCCTTCTTTGGGTATGTCAAGTACTATTTACCATATTTTATTTATACCTAGCTAGTTTTATTTACTCACGTTGAAATAAATAACAATACCCTAATGTGTATATACACATAGATACTTAACATATTTATTTTCTTGCTATTTTTCTATCTGCCTGCCTGCCTGTCTGATTATCTATTGATTATCTATATATTTACTTATCTATCTATCTATTTTCCTACCTATCTGTCTCTACCATTCACCTAGCTTTTTATTTTTCTGGGCATATCATTTGAATAAGCTGATACCTAAATTCTACTAGCCAGTGTAACTCAAAACACTTTCAATTATTAAATAATTCAGAAATTTTCTATTCACAGCATAACCAAAGTGCACAAGTATGTATATTTCCTTATGGTCTCATCTCTGAGTAGCTGTTACTCTTTACCTCTTAAAAAGTTGATCATTTTCAGTTGTCTCTTATTACTTAAATGTGCAAGTCTTTAACTGTTTTTTTTTAGCTTTTTTTTTTTAATGTATGAGCTAAGAGACTTCCTAGGTTAAGTGAAAGATGTAAATAAAATAAAAATAAACTCGTTAAACATCATATGTGTTATTTCCTTATACTATTCTGTACATTATATTCCTTATAATTAATAAAGGAAAACTGAAAACTACATTCTAAAGATGTGCTATATTTAATTTTCTAAAAAGGATAGATTGGTTGAAAGTAGATTGAATAGTCAACTAGGCTTGCTATATTTAGCGTTCAATCCCACAGCTTTTGAGTCTCAAGCTATTAAATATAAATGTAACCTGAACTCATTTTTTCCTTTACTTAGTTGTCACTTTATGATGGCCTATTTTCTATTTTAAAACACTTATTATTTGAGTAGGTTACAAATTGGTTTGATACTTTACAAAACCTTAAAATCCAGCAACCTGGGCACTAAGTACCATCTCTATGTAACTCTGACGCTAAAAGAAGAATTATGTTATAGTCAAAGGAAATAGAAAAATATACTATCCAGTATATGTGTGCATGTGCATGAGTGTGGGGGTGTATGTGGGGGGTGCACATGGATGTGGCAGAGAGGGAAAGGGAGAGGAAGAGAGAGAGAGACAGAGAGACAGAGAGAGAGAGACAGAGACAGAGACAGAGACAGAGACAGACAGAGACAGAGACAGAGACAGAGACAGAGACAGAGACAGAGACAGAGACAGAGAGAGAGTTCACGTCTCCAAAAGTTCATTTTATCTGTGCCTGTCAATGTATTATATTTTTGTTGTTCAAGTCTACTGATAGAGGAAGATCCAGGAATTTCAGCTGCTCCCCTCCCTTAATAGAATACTCAAAATAGAATCTAGCAGTGAAAGTCATCTGGAAAAGAACGATGGAAAGAGAAAACCAAGAAAATTTATTTACAGTTTGCATAGCTTAAAAGCCAGGTGACTTAAATTGGCTTTTATTTTCAGAACTGCCCACTGCAGCATTTTTTCAATAAGTCCCAACTCAGATACAATCCTGCTCAACTAAGTGTAACATTTTCTAGGTGAAAGCCTATTGTCTTGTCTATATCTCTAGGCTTCTTACCCTTGAGACACAGCCAGACTTATCTACCTTCCAAATGTTGATGGAAAACTACTCACCCTATCTTCATGTACCCTTCCTTACAATGTCTTCACTCCCTCAGACAGAGGGGAAATAAAGGACTAGATACAGTGCATGCTTGTAAGATGGTTAAGATTCTTTTATTTTATTTTCATTCTCTTCATCAAACATTTAGGTCATGATTAATTGTTATCTAATTTTGAGCTATTCTATGAAAACCATCTTGTTCATCAATGAACACCATAAAAAACTGCCCCACCATGTCAAACATGGGCTAATAATGTATTTTTGTTTGATGTTGGATACTTATCCAACTCTGTTATTAACAATAAGTGGCATAGAATAGTAGCCTAGGCTTAGTCATACAAATTGAATAAAAGAAGATTATTCAAGGATCCAAGATCGCAGTGCTGAACACATACCATATCTGATCAGCAGGACCACACAGTGACCTAAAGATAGACCTGAGGTCTACAAAACACCGGTACTGGTAATTCTCAGGAGAAAGGGCTCCACATTGTGTGGAGCAAAGGTGGGTCTAGCCTTGGGCCACCCGGCTAATCCACAGAAAGTCCCTAGATCCATGTAGGTTTGTGTGCAGTCCCCAGTCTAGCCGCTTGCCTGCTTCTAGGCTGCCCCTAAGCTCTGGGTATCAGACTGAACTAAAGACTACAAAACATCCCTACAGTCTGGAACACAAGTGCATATAATCACAGGTCACCTGGACAATTCAAGGAAAGTTCCCTGGTCCATGCAAGCATGGGCTTTAAGGTCTAGCAACAGACCTGGAGAGGCACAGGGCACCTGCACTCTGTGTCTCAGAAGGAACTGAGGGCTACAAAACACCAGTGTCTGAGTCTTCCTGCAAAGAGGAGACAACAGAGTATGGAACATACGTAGATCTGACCTCTGGTCACCCAGATGGTCCAAGGAAATTCCAAGGTTTGGTCTAAGGTCACCCACTTGGTCCACCTGAAGAGCTCCTTAATCCCTACAGGTAAGGTCTCAACCTATAGCCACTTACCCAAGAGCTGCTCTCAATGGCCAGTGACAGACACCAGAAACTACCACCTAACACAACAGACAGCAAGATGGTGAAAGGCCAGCTTAAAAACACAAACAACAAAAGCCAAAATATTATGACATTTCCAGAATCCAGTTATCCCCCCCAAAGCAATCAGTCTTGAAATCTCTAACCATCTGAAACACAGAAAATGACCTCAAATCTTTTCTAATGAAGATGATAATGGAAGAAATGGATAAGATCTGTAAACAAATACAGGAAGATACAAAGAAACAGACTGAGGCCCTTAGAGAGGTCACAACAGAGGCTTATAAAGGGGAAGTGAAGAAATCATGGCAGAAATTCAAGAAAATGCAAACAATCAGGTCAAGATACAAGGACACCCACATTTATAAAAGAACCATTAATAATACTTAAACCATAGATTCACACACATTAATATTTGGAAATTTCAACATCCCTCCCTCACCAAAGGATAGCTCAATGAAACAGAAGCTAAACAGACAAATAATGACACTAACTACCAATGTCATGAATCAAATGGACGTAACAGATATCTACAGAACTTTTTACCCAAACACAAAAGATTATAACTTCTTCTCATCATCTCATGGAACCTTCTCCAAAACCACTGCCTGTCTACTGTTTCCAGGATCTGGGACTGGGAGTGGACAGACAGAGCTAAGTCCTGGCATTGGACACAATCAACATTAAGTGCCTCCTAAGACAGAGTGTGAGCCACCCAAGCACCTTTGGGCTATGATCTCTCTCAGCCTCCGCAACTGCTTGCTGGCCTAACCCAGCTGGGTCATAGAGCAGATAGGCAGAGCCCTGCCACCTCCAGGGTGTCTGTGGAGCATCTGAGCAGCTTTGAGTTCCAATTTCTCTCAGGGCCCCCAGCCACTTACCAGCCGGGCCAATCTGTGACACAGAACTTATAGTTAGAGCTGATTCCAGGCTCCATCCACAATCCACATTAGCTCCCATCCTGTGAGCAACTTCGGGCCTAGGTCTACCTGCCCACTTCAAGCACACTGCTCTGACACATCTAAGACACAAAGCAGACAGGCTGAGCAAAGACCTGTGAAGGCCACAATCTGCATTAACTACCGTGCTAATAACAGGTTCCGCCTCTGATCTCACCCTGCCCACCTGCAGCTTATTGGCCCAATCCAGCTAGGTCACAGAGCAGACAGCCAGAGCAGAGAACTGTGTGGTCCATACCCTACATTAGCTTCCATTCTGTAAACTTCTTTTGGCTCTAATTTCTCTCAGGTGGCCAGCGGTTTACCAGCCTAGGCCAGCTGGAGCACAGAGCAGAGAGCAGAGCCCTGTCATCTCAAGAAGAACTGCAAAACACTCTAGCAGCTTTGGGTTCTGGTCACCTTCAGCTCCCCAGCTGATTATCAGCCTGTTCCATCTGAGATACAAAGCAGAAAGACAGAGCTGAGTCACCACAGATCAAGACTCACATTTACTGGCATCTCAAAAAGGTCTATAGGGCACCTGAGCACCTTCAAGCTTGGATATCTGTCACAGCCCCCCCCCCCAGCTGCTTTTTGACCTATCCCATATGAAACACAGAGCAGATAAGCAGAGCTCTGCTTGAAAAGAACCATAGGGCAATTGAACAGCTTTGGGCTTGGAAATATATCAGCCCACTTCTCTCCTGCCTGACCAAACTGGGATAGAGTCAGGGAACCCAGCTGAATTGAGCTGTGTGCAGGGTCTAATACCCATGGTACAACATCCTGAGGAGGTTTCTGGGGAACCCTAGCAAACAACTTTTGGCTTGGAGCTCTCTTTACTTGCACCCAACATGCCTGGGCCACATGGGACACAGACAATGATCTCATTGGAGGAACCTCTAGGCCTGCTAACACCAGAGACAACCAGATGCCGAGAGGACAACACAATAATACTAGTAACAAAACTCAGAGACATATAATACCACCAGAAACCAGGGATCCTTCCACAGCAAGGCCTGGAGAGATGAACACACACAAAGCACAAGGAGAAGACTTTAAATCTGAGGTGATGAAAGTGGTAGAAGCCTTGAAAGAGGAAAATAAATCACTCAAAGAAACAAAAAAAATACATTCAAGCAGATGAAGAAATCAAATAAATCCTATAAAGAATTATAGTAAAATTCAATCAAACAGGAGAAAGACATGAATAAGAATATTCAAGACCTAACGAGGGAATTAGAAGCAACAAAGAAAACACAAGCTGAGGCAATCTTAGAGTTGTAAAACACAGGGAAGAGAACAGGAACAACAGACACAAGCAACACCAACCAAATACAAGAGATGGAAGAGAGAATCTCAAATACGGAAGATATCATCGAAGTTATTGATACATTGATCAAAGAAAACATTAAAACCAAAAAGTTTCCAATACAAAACACCCAAGAAATCTGGACACTTATAAAAAGACCAAATTTAAGAATAATAGGAATAGAAGAAGGAGAATATTCCACGTTCCAAGGCCCAGAAAACATTTTCAACAAAATCACAGAAAAAAACTTCCCCAACCTAAAGAAAGTAAAGCTCACAAACATACAAGAAGCCTAGAGAATTCCAAATAGATTCAACCAGAAAAAGAAAAGCCTCCTGCCACATAATAATCAAGACATTAAATGTACATGACAAAGAAAGAATATCAATTTAATCCAAATGGATTAAAGACCTCAGCATAAAACCAGAAACACTAAATCTGTTGGAAGAAAAAGTGGGGAAGAGTCTTAAACTCATTGGCACAGGAGACAACTTCCTGAACAGAACACCAACAACTCAGGCCCTAAGATCAACCATTAATACATAGGACCTTATAGAACTGAAAAGCTTCTGTAAGATGAAGGACATTGTCACCAGAACAAAATAACTACAGACTGGGAAAAGGTCTTCACCAGTCCTACATCTGACAAAGGGCTAATATCCAAAAATATATATAAAGAACTCAAAAAATTAAATACCACCAAACCAAATAATCCAATTAAAAAATGAGATACAGAACTAAACAAAGAATTCTCAACAGAGAAATATCGAATGACTGAGAAACACTTAAAAAATGCTCAACATCTTGGTATCCTGCTTATTCTTTCTTTAAGTGGCACCAGGCCTCCCCACCAAGGGGAGGTGGTCAAATATGGAGCACCAGAGTTTATGTCAAAGTCAGTCCCCGCTCTCCACATAACTGTGGAGAATGTCTTGCTCATTGGGTAGATCAGAGTAGTGGTTCAAGTTTACTATTGTATTGTCCTTGATTAGTGCAATAGTTTGAGCAGACCATCCTGGGCCCCGATCCACCTAGGTCATAGACCTAGGAGAGGGGAATAGGGTGAAAGCAGGAGGTAGAGAGGATGGGAAAATACAAATCATGGGATAACAATTTACTTGTAATCTGAATAAATTAATAAAAATGTTTAAAATTTTTAAAAATGCTCAACATTCTTAGTTATCAGGGAAATACAACTCAAAACAACTCTGGGAATCCATCTTACATCCTTCAGAATGGCTAAGATAAAAAACCCAAGTGACAACATGTACTGTCAAGAATGTGGAAAAAGGGAAACACTCCTCCAATGCTAGTGGGAGTGCAAACTTGTACAACCACATTGTAAATCAATCTAGTGCTTTCTCAAGACATTGGGAATAATTCTACCACACGCCCCAGCCATACCACTCCTGGGAATATGCCCTAAATAGGATCTACCACACAACAAGGACATTTGCTCAACTATGTTCATATCATTTTTATTCATAATAACCAGAATCTGGAAACAACCTAGATGTCCCTCAACTGAAAAATAGATAAAGAAACTGTGGTACAATTACACAGTGGAATACTATTCAGCTATTAAAAACAAGAAAATTTTGAAATTTGAAGGCAAATAGATGGAACTGGAAAAGATCATCCTGAATGAGGTAACCCAGAACCAGAAAGACACACATGGTATATACTCATTCATAAGTGGATATTAGCCACATAATACCAGATAACTACACTACAATACAGAGACTGAAATATCAACCAAGGAACATGTATGATGTGGACCTAGACCCTCTGTGATGTAGCAGCACAATCTCCTTGTAGGTCCCACAATGTGGAGAGTAAAGACTACTTCTGAACATGCACTCTCGCCACCAAACTTTGATCACTTCTCCCTAGCAGGGTGGCCTTGCCAGGCTACAGAGGAAGAGGTTACAGGTCGTACAGTTGAGACTTGACAGGTTGAGGTCAGATGTTAGGGGAGGAGGGCTCCCATTTCTGAGGATTAGGGGAGGGAGGGAGATGGGAAGAGGAAGGGAAGGGGGATTGGGAGTAGGTGAGGGAGGGGGATACAATTGGGATGTGAAGAAGTTAAACTGCAGATCAAGCAGGTAACTTATATTGCTAACCCCACTATATGGGAATAGCTCGGAGACTGGCTGAGACATGAATGTCTAGGCAGAGACAATGTGCCTTGTTGGCTACAAAACCCCTGTCGATGCCATTCTTCATATGACATGGATGAAAACCAACTTTAGTCTGTGGATCATGCCCACCTTATGCATTCTTAATTTTAGGACTGTAAAATGCTGTGAGAAATTATATGTTTTCAGAGCAAAAGAACTGGACACTGACTTTGGATCAGATTTGACAGGATTCATTACTCTCAGCATGCTGAACACTGACATCCTTCATCCTTCATGTTCCAGTGCCAAGTGCTTCAGTTGCTGTGCCTCATCAGGAAGGGCAGGACAGCTCCCAGGACACCTTTGGTGAAAGCTTCCAATCCCAACTGGCCCAGCATTTCAGACTGTCTCACACAGGACTCTAATTAAGCCTGGAATTTCTCAACCTTTAGAAACTGGACCACAAATGCTATTCCTAGCTTATTTAACTATTTTCCCCAATTTTATTTGGGTCCCTACAAATGTATTATTCATCCCAAATCAGCTGGAAGAAACCTTAAGAGAATGATGCCCCATTTCCTTTAAAAGGGGTCGGGTAGGTGTTTGGTTGCTTTCTTGGGCTATAGAGGGTTGTTTTCAATGGGAATTTGTTACTAGTTATTATTGGTATTATTTAGAGCAGAAACAAGGTTAGACTAAGGGATATTTTCTTTATCTTCCATTCTTAGATTTGGAGATAGGGGTTGAAAAGGAAGAATGGGAAATATAGAAATATATAGGGAAATAGAACAAAAAGTAGATTAGTGAACATACTCCTCAACTTAATGCCTCAACTATCATTCACAAGGTTATTTTTAGTTCACTGGTATAGAATTTTGTATATAGATGCAAAATAAATGTAATTTTAGATACAGTGGTATAGAACTCAAATTTAAGATTATTCTTTATACATATTATATATACATATATATTTCTACTTTAATATGAGGTATTGTAGCTATATAACTCAATTATAGTACAAGGTTTACTTCTAATACTTTGAAAGTGCTATTGCAGACTATTTAGGATAAATAAGTTAATTGTTAGTTGATCAAATCATGGTCATATACATTACTCATCTATTTTTATGACAAGACTATGCATTTTAGGTGCAACATATAGATATGATTCTATATAAACATAGGTAAAATAGATAAGGCCTTCAAAAACCAGAGATGTACAGAATATGACATTTCAAAAATGTGTTTATTATTTTAAACATTCACTGACAAGTAGACAGGTTAACTCATGGCAACACCCATCCTACTTCAAAGAGGATGATGAACATCAAAGAACCTCTTTATGGAGATGGCTTCAAATGTGGCAAACAAGCCACTGGGTAATATGTCCTCCTTTCTACCACATACAGAATTCTGTCTGTCTGATTGTGTTAAATGGTATACACACAATGTATTTGCATTTTAAAACATTATGGAGTACGTGATAGAAACTATTGTTACACATCAGTAAATAAGTGAATTAATAAAAAGCAGAAAAGCTTTAAAAAAAACAATGAGGTTCAGAGATAAACAGAGAATTCTCAACATAGGAATATGGAGTGGTTAAGAAACACTTAAATAAGTGTTCAATGTTCTAAGTCATCAGGCAAATGCAAATCAAAACCTTTGAGATTCCCTCCTATATCTGTTGTATAGCTAAGATCAAAACTCAAATGACAGCACATGTTGGCAAGGATATTCGGCTATTATAAAGGGTATTGTTTCCCTAATATCTTCTTCAGCCTATTTGTCTTTTGTATACAAGAGGGCTACTCATGTTTCTTTTGAGTTAATTTTGTATGCAGCCACTTTGAAGAAGATGTGTATCAGCTGTAGGAGTTCTCTGGTGGAATTTTTGGGATCATTTATTTATATTATCATATCTGTGAGTAGCAATGCTTTGATTTCTTTCTTTTTTGTCTGTATTCCCTTCATCTCCTTTAACTGTCTTATTGCTCTGGATAGAGCTTCAAGCACTATAATGAAGAGAGTGGGCAGCCTTGTCTTTTCCCTGATTTCAGTGTAATTGCTTTAAGTTTCTTTATATATTGCCTTTATTATATGTAGGTATGTGCCTTGTATCCCTAATTTTTTTCTACTACTTTTAACATGAAGTGGTGTTGGATTTTGTCAAATGATTTTTCAGCATCTATTGAGATGATCATGTGATTTTCTTCTTTCAGTTTCCTTATATAGGGGATTTGTTGATGAATTTTGTATTTTGAACCACTCCTACATGCCTGGAATGAAGCCTACTTGAGAACATGGTGGATGATATTTTTGATGTCTTCTTGGATTTGGTTTGTGAGTATTTTATTGAGTATTTTCACATCAATGTTCATAAGGGAAATTGATCTGAAATTCTCTTTCTTTCTTGGGTCTGCATGGTATAGATATCTGGGTGACTGTGGGCTCATAGAATGAGTTTGTCAATATTCCTTCTGTTTCTATTTTGTAGAATAGTTTGAGGAGTAGTGGTGTTAGCTCTTCTTTGAAAGTCTGATACTATCTGGCCCTGGGTTTGCTTTTGTTGTTGTTGTTGCTGCTGCTGCTGCTGCTGCTGCTGCTGCTGCTGCTGCTGCTACTGCTGCTGCTGTTTGGGAGACTTTTAATAACTGCTTCTATTTCCTAAGGGATTATAGGATTTTCTAATTTGTCTACCTGATTTTAATTTACCTTTGGCAAGTGGAATCTATCAAGAAGTTTGTCTGTTTCATTTACATTTTTCCAATTTTGTGGAGTACAGGCTTTTGAAGGAAAACCTCATAATTCTTTGGATTTCATCAGTGCTTTTTGTTGTGTCCCCCTTTTCATTTCTGATTTTGTTGATTTGGATATTGTCTCTCTGCTTTGTAGTTAGTTTAGCTGAGGGTTTGTCTTGTTGATTTTTCTCAAAGAATCAGCTTTTGGTTTGGTTGATGCTAATTACTGATTTCAGCCCTGAGTTATTATTTCCTATTCTCTATTCCTTTGGGTATGGTTGCTTCTTTTTCTAGAGCTTTCAGGTGTGCTGTTAAGTCACTAATATGAAATCTCTCCAGTTTTTTATGAAGGCACTTAGTCCTATAAGCTTTCCTCTTAGCACTGTTTACATTGTGTCCCATTAGTTTTGGTATGTTGTGCTTTCATTATCATTAAATTTTGGAAAGTCATTATATTCTTTCTTACTTCTTCCCTGGACCAGAGGTCACTGAGTAGGGAGCCACTCAGTTTCCATGAGTGTGTAGTCTTTTTATTATTTCTGTTGTTGTTGTTGTTGAAGTCCAGCTTTAATCCATAGTTATCTGATAAAACACAATGGATTAATTCAATATTTTGTATCAGTTGAGGCTTGCTCTTTGACCAACTATATGGTTGATTTTGGAGAAGGTTCTAGGCAGTGCTAAGAAGAAGAAATATTCTTTTGTGTTTGGGTGAAAAGTTCTGTATATGTCTGTTAGGTTCATTTGATTTATGACATGTTAGTCTCATTATGTTTGTGTGTTCTTTATTGTTTCTCTTTTCATTTTCAGGTCTTGAACCATCTTGGTGCCATATTTCCCTGGTCATCTGGTTGTCCCTGGCATTGGCTAGTTGTTCCTGGGGCCCATTTGACTTCTCAGGCATGCAGAAGGATCCCTGTCCCCGAGACTCAATGTTCCTGAGGTCCAGTAGGCCTCCTTGGGTTGGTGGATGGAGTTGTAGGCTTGTAGCTATATCTCAGGGAATATCCCACATCTCTCCTTTGTTGTCTGTGTCCCAGCTGGACCTACAGGCAGCATATTGAAGTGAGGGCATCTACCCTGTATGATCCTAAAGTCCAGGAGGTCTCCCCAGGAAGGGTAGTAGACCCATGAACCATATTCAGGCTGGGCCAGTGTATTCCTATAACTTGAGTCCCCTGTTTGGGAAAATGGGAAGAGCCAAGAAGCAATGGATGGAACATACCTTTATGCTGGGATCTCTCTTCTTGCAGGGGAAACAGGAAGGTTTGCATTTTGGAGGCAGTAGACCAGTCACTTCTTCTCCTGCTGTCCAGACACCGTGCATACTGAGTGTTTCCATCTTTGAGTGAGATCCTTTATGATTCTGTTCTCCAGAAGATCTCCTCAGGAAGACAGGTAGAGATGTGTACTGGAGGCTGGGACCCTATCCCAGGAACCCAGGAGCCATCCTTGGGAAGGTAGGAGGAGTCAGGTGCTGGGAATCTGAATCTATGAGTCCCTCAAACCATCCATCCTTGGATAGACAGAAGAGCCAAGTGGTAGGAGGCAGGAACCGTACACCGCTAGCACCTGGGATCCCTCCTCTTACAGAGAAAGCACAGATGATGGTATTTTGGAGTCAGCAGCACAGTTACTCACTTGCTCCTCAGTCCCTGAGGTCCCTCTTCTCAGACACAAACTACCATCATGAATCGGCCCTGAAGACCTTTTTCAGAGTCTTTGGAGATAAAAAAGTTTGATAAGCTTTACTATTTCAGCAAATTAATTAAGCTTTAGGCACATTTTATAATCCACAACTAATTTATATATAAAACTTTCTGCAAAGTTTCATATTTATATTTATGAATTTTAATATTTGTGCTGTTGTAAGAAATTAAAGTTTGAGTTTATTGCTCATCTGCAGAAAAGAAAGAAAGAAAGAGGGAAAAAAGAAAGAAAGAAAGAAAGAAAGAAAGACGAATTTTAAAACATTATATTTTGGAGTCAATAACAGAGCATATATCCTACTGTAATTACTATGTCTACTCTAAAAGAAATTGTGTTGAGTATAATAGCTTGAACTATGATAATAAAGGGTTAATTTTAACAGACTATACAAAAAGTAACTGGGGGTGGGGTGGGGAGATGGTTCAGCAAAGCCCATACTGTGCTTCTAGGGGACCCAAGTTCAGTTCCCAATATCCATTCATATCAGGTGCTCACAATGCCCATCACCCCAGCTCCAGTGGTATCCAATGCCTCTGATCTCCATAGGTACCATGCTCATGTTCACACTAACAACACACACATACACATGCACACAAACACACACATGCACACACATGCATGTACACGCACAAGTAATTTAAAAATTAAATAGAACCTTTTAAAAAGGATAACCAAAAAAGAATTCAAAACTGTATATACCACTCTTTAAACCTTGCTTGTTTTTTTCTTTCTATTACACATTACACCTAAAATGCAAAATTCAATATGATATTTTATAAAGTGCTAATGAAATATCTATTTATCATGATTGTGTCCCAAGGAGAGTGAGGGAAAAGCTATTTAGCTATTAATCTTAACTGAATCTTGGTTCCGAAAAATAGATACTTCTGGAAAATATTGAACAAACACAGATACAGCAAGAGGATGCTTCTGAGAAGCCAAAATGTATCCTCATGTGTTCTATGAAACAAAAGAAATGCATGTGCCCTTCTTATGCTTAAAATAATAATAGAAAAAAGATGCTAAAGTCTATTAAGTATGAAAACAACAGAATCCCTATGACCAGCACATTTTAAGAGTCAATGCCTTATATTCACAAATGCCCACAGTATCCAGATGAGCCTTTTTTTTATCTCATGATTGCACTATACCGAGATCAATGAGCTTTTTGTCAATTAAGAGCGTATTTTTGATTTGTTACACAATCAGGATACAAATATGCCACTTTTCCTGCATTGCATTTTCTGTACTCATGCCTACAGCCTAATATTTCTATTAACTTTCAGCTAGTTAAATTTGGTGAAACATTGTAGCTTATAAGTGCCTTATTACTGTAATTGTGTTTTCAAGCACGATAGTCAAACTTCAATTTATTTATATGTTTGAATGGGGTAAATATAGTTTCATTCTCTTTGTCCAAATAATTGACCAGAATGTTTATTTGGAGGCACTGAATGAAAAGGGCTGGTTACATAGCTAGGGCCCACTAGGCAGGCTGGCATTAGTTAACACCATATGAGGAAAGATAATATGAAGAGCTACTTTTCAGACTAACTGCTGTTGTGCTTGGCCATGTTCCCTCTATCTTGACCTTAAGGACATCATGAGAAATCTTGTTAAATTGATTTCTGGAACCCAGATATGTCATACTCAGTACACTTCTCTGACCATCTGTTTAGTAAGCCTATTAAGGAAAGAGAAGAGCTGTATCTATCCTGACTTGCTGTAAAGCACAGATGCTGATTCCTCTTGATCACTTTATTTTAAGGGCTCAGAATCTGTGTTTATGTTTCCTAGAATCCTGCTGAAACAAATTATACTCCATTTGTTTCTAGTTTTCCCAATATGCTTTTTTCTTCTTTGGAGAAGAAGTTCAATTGCTAGCTAAAAAAACATAATCTGGGAGATTTAAAGAATGATTAATGTGATTTCATGAAGAGCATGAGTATTTTTTTATTATTTTATTTATTAACTTTACATCCTGATAGTAGCTACCTCCCTCCTCTCCTCCTGGTCCTATCCTCCTTCCCTTATCCCCTACTCATCAGAAAAGAGAAGCCTCACCCCACCCCCACGCCCACCCCCGCCCACCAACCCACACCAGCACATCAAGTTGCATTAGGACCAAGTGCAGCCTCTTCCCCTGAGGCCAGGCAAGGCAGCTCCACCACTGGGGCATGATCAAAAAGCAGGCAACAGAATCCAAGAAGATGAATATTCTTAAGATAAAATTTTTAGAAGTATGCTTACGTGAAAGTAAAGTCACAAGTTTCTGAAAGAAAGATGTGAACTTACATTTTTATCCTAAGGAAAAGGGAATGAATAATAGTTATGAGAAAAGATAAGAAAGAATGATACATACAATATTCTTATATGAAATAAAAATAATATCTACATGTTAAAGCAAGGGAGTATCAGATTATGGCCCTCTCACATGTTCTATGTGGGAAGTTTGATATATTCACTACTACACAGTATTAATAAAAATAGTACTTCTAAAAAAATAGCCATATAAACTACACTTCACAATCCATGTACGGCCATCTTTGTGTGTGTAATGAAACTAGCTGTGGGACGCAGTAGTCAGGGATGGACAATGCACACTCTGATTTATTCAATCATCTGTCAAAGGTCTGCTGGAGCCAACTGTAGCTGCTCTGAGCACACATCTACTACTCGGAGTGCTGTGCTCTCAAAACCTTTTATTTAAGATGGTTAATGGTATTATCACATCCACAATGTGCCTAAGTTGATTTAAAATTTCATAGGCAAACAGTCGATAAGTGATGAAACTAGCATATAAATTAGATACTATTAATTTAGAGCTAAGTTCTCTATTATTACCATGATGTTTATTTGGGTGGTGGTTGTTGTTGGATGGAATTTTGTCCTGTGATCTATAGATTGGTGTTTAATCTATAGTTATGCTATTTCAGCCTCTCAAGTGTTTGGTAGTAGGCATACACTACCATATCCAGTCCTATAGTTAATTTTTAAAATTTATTCTTGACAAATATGTACTATTTACAAGTGGGTGGGATTCTCCGAGGAAGTCCAAGGCATGAACACAATGTGATGGACTTTCTGACAGATTTTTTTTTACTTTTTGCCTCTTCATTCTTGTGATTATATCCTTCATATGCAGAAAAAAGGTTTATTTCATATAATTGTATTTATGAGTTTGGAGGGTGCTGAAGTTTGAAGGAGAAATGTTCCCCATAGGCTCATATATTTGAAAACTTGTTTCCAGCTGGTGGCTGTAGAAAAAAAATGCCACAGTATCCGGTGAAGAATTTAGGATTTGGAGACTTGCTGGTGGAACACGTCACTGGAGTGGACTTCCGGGGTTTATAGCCGTGCTCACTTTTAGTTAACCTTCTCAGTTTCTTCTTGTGACTGGAAATTTAATCTCTCAGCTTGCAGCTTTGGCCCCTTGCTGTCATGTCTTTTTTAGCATTGTGGACTTTGGAACTGTAGAGGAAAATAAACTCTTCCTTCTGTAGGTTATCTTTGGTCACGGTAGTGTATCACAACACTGGGAAAGTAAACAACACGGAGGGTTAGGTCCTGTGATATCGAAGGCTTCTCAGAAATTCCTTGACTATGTCTACATGCTGAAATATTTTACTTATTTTGCTTCAAGCAGTTCCAAAGTTTCATATATTTTATCAAAATCTTTCACCTCATTTAGATTGATTCCTCTGCAAGTTGAAGATTATGGAACTAGATTTACTCTTCTATGTGTTGAGACCTAGTTTTCCCTGGATTGTTTTATAAAAAGATCATCCTTTCTCTAAAATATGTTTTTAAAACCCTTGTAAAACCGTAGGAGGCTGTGGCTCTGTGGGCTTATTTTGCATCCCTCATTCTCTTCTGGGGTCTGTATGTCTATTTCTGCGTCAATGTTACTAAACTTAGGGATTGCAACCTGTGTCCCAAGTTTGGTGCCATCACTTATTCTAAACAAGCCAATAAAAAGAGCCAAATAACCAATAGAAAGCAGAAAGGGGAGATTTAGTGGGTGTGGGCAGATTTAAGAAGGAAAAAGAGATTCTTTGAACCCTCAAATCTATCTTTGAGATACTGAAGAGAGATCAGAGTTTAAAGGGCCAAGCGTAAGCTCATCTAAGCAGCCCTTGGCAAGGTGTGGTTTCGTCGATCATGGACCCATAATTATCTGGTCAGGATCATCATTATCAGGGTCATCCTGTCACATAGTCTAAAAAGATGTTAAGAGTGTTTGGATCTTGTTCCAGAGAATGAATGGCAACCATTCTCCTAGCATGAGATTTATGGTAAAATTCATTTAGGTGGAATCTATTATTTCAATAGTCAGTTTGAGAAATGCAAGGACCTCTTTATAATATCTTCATTTCTTGCTAGCCACTTGCAGCAATACTATGATATTCTTATTACTATATCTCTGCAATACAATTTGTGATCATATATGGTGACACCTCAGAACGTCTCTTTCTGCTAAGTATTCCATTTGCTGTTCAGGATCTTTTCTGTTTTCATATAAAGTTGAGGATTATTTATTCTAGTTCAGTAAAAAAGCTATTAAGATATTTTGATGGAGATTTCATTAAATCTGTAATTGTCGGGTCCCAACCCTCAGGAAAAATCGAATCAGAGTTCACCTGAAAGAGAGAGTGGGGATTGAAAATAGGATACAGAGACAGGAGAAATAATGAATCAAGTCAGAAAAATTTTGACCAAGATTCACTTTATTGCCAACTAGCAGGAACATATATAGAGCAAGGTCAATAGGATCTATTTTAATCTCATTCACCCTAGCCCCTGGGCAAGAGTACAGTAGCCTAAATCGCTTCCTGTAGAACTTCCTAGTTCTCTGAGTAGTTCCTGGTAAGAACTTCCTTGATCCTCTGGGTGGTTCCAAGTTGAGACTTCTCTACTCCTTTCAAAGGTAAATAGTCCAAGGATAGCCTAGGACACAAGACCTCGTGAGGTAAAGGTCAGCAACTCGAAGGTCACAGCATGCAGCCTAAGCACAGGATTTCTGACATAGCAGAATTTGGCATGGGTTCCCACATGTAATATAGCTATTTTTCCAATATTAATTCTTCCAACCCAGTAGCAGGAAGGTTTTTTTATGGATTTTGTTGTCTTTAGTGAAAATTGAATTATTCAATGTTATTGCTTCTCTTAGTCCATAAGTTGTACTTCTTTTAAAATTTTTGAGAACCTCCCTTTGATCTGTCATAGACCACTTTCAAAAGACTCCTTTTCCAGATAGTGCAATTATTCTACATAAAATTTCTCCACATTACTTTTTTCCACATACTATAGTACTCTGTCATTAGTTGGGCTATGTTCAGTATAACACGGTGCTTACATTATATTGTTTTAAACAAAATAGTTGTCTTTTAGGTCAGTAGTAAATAATAAATATAACATTTTGTTTTATGTTCTTCATTTTTCATTTGCCTCACTGTCTTTCTTTATGATGATTCAATTTTTGACCTTTATTCTTTTTCTTCTCTGTAGAAAACTTATTTCAACATTGTTTCTTAATTTTTTGCTTGTAATAAATTTACTTTTTTCTAGGTGTGCTTTTGAAGGCTAATTTTATCATATGTACATATTTTACTTTGATACTTTTCTTTTATCCCAACATTTCAAATACTTACTTTTATATTTTTCCTGCTTCTATAATTTTTATAGAGATGTTGGTTTTTCTCTGTGCTTCTCAATAGCAATGTGTGTCCCATTCCATGGGACATATCAAACCAGGGTTCACCTAAAAGAGGGGGTAAGAATTGGAGGAGACAGAGACACGTGGGGTATGAGGCCAAGATGGATTCCGATCAAGGCCCCCTTTATTAAAAAGTGAGTACAGTTTATATAGCAAGGATGCCACAAGCTCTATTACAATCTCACTTGTCCTATCCCTTCAGTCAAGAATACAATCCTCTGGCTAGTTCCCTGTAAGAACTTCTTTAATCCTCTGGGTAGTTCCTTGTAAGAACTTCCTTATTTCTTTTCAAAGGTAAACAATCCAAAGATACCCTGAGCTCAAGACCTCCTTCAGCAAAGGTCAACAACTGGAAGGTCACAGCCTGCAGCCTGAGCACAGGATTTCTAACATGGCTGAATTTAGCATGGCTCCCCACAAATGAGTGACTTCTTTTGTTCTCTCCTCAGTAATTTTCTTTGTTTTCTTGAAGTGTTAATGTCTCATATTTAGGCATCATTGTTATTTATTTGTCCATATCATGGGGTTTTTTGAGCTCCTGAACACGAAGGCTTGTTTTTCTTACTTTGAATGAGTTCTCTACCAATATTTATTCTCATCCAATATCTTACACATGTTTTTTTAAACTTATTGATATTTTCCCAGTTTTGGGATCCCATATTATGTTTATTTCATTCTCTTTTCTTTCTATATTTCAGTTTGAGAAGTCTATGGCACAAATTCTTTTCTCAGTCATGCAGAAATTATTGAGGGAGTCAAGAAAAACAACCTTCACAAATTCAGGGGTGAAATTAACAAATTAGAAACTAAGAAAACAGTCCAAAGAATCAACAAAACCAAGAGCTGGTTCTTGGAGAAAGTCAACAAGATAGACAGACCATTAGCCAAACTAACTAAAAGGCAGAGAGACAGTATTGAAATCAACAAAATCAGAAATGAAAAGGGAGACATAACAACAGACACTGAAGAAATACAAAGAATCATAAGATCCTACTTTGAAGGCATATATGCCACAAAATTTGAAAATCTAAGGGAAATGGACGATTTTCTTGATCAATTTCACTTGCCAAAGTTGAGTAAAGAACAGATAAACAAGCTAAATAGTCCCATTTCCCCTACAGAAATTGAAGTAATCATTGATAGTCTCCCAACCAAAAAAAGCCCAGGGCCAGATGGCTTCAGTGCAGAATTCTACCAGACCTTCAAGGGCGAGCTAATACCGATACTCTTCAAGCTACTCCAAAAGATAGAAAGGGATGGAACATTACCAACTCATTCTATGAGGTCATAGTCTCATTGATACCTAAACCTCACAAAGACTCAACAAAGAAAGAGAATTTCAGACCAATTTCTCTGATGAACATCGATGCAAAAATACTAAATAAAATACTTGCAAAACGAATAAAAGAGCACATCAGAGATATCATTCATCATGACCAAGTAGGCTTCATTCCAGGCATGCAGGGATGGTTTAATATACGGAAATCCATCAATGTAATCCACCACATAAACAAAATGAAAATAAAAAACCACATGATCATCTCTTTGCATGCAGAGAAAGCATTTGATAAAATCCAACACCCATTCATGTTTAAAGTTTTAGAGAGATCGGGAATACAAGGCACTTTCCTCAACATAATAAAGGCTATAAATAGGAAGCCAATAGCCAAAATCAAAGTAAATGGTGAGATACTTAAGGAAATTCCTCTAAAATCAGGAACAAGGCAAGGCTGCCCACTCTCTCCATATCTCTTCAATATAGTACTCGAAGTTCTAGCCAGAGCAATAAGACAACATAAGGAGATCAAGGGTATTCAAATGGGAAAGGAGGAAGTCAAATTATCCCTATTTGCAGATGATATGATAGTCTACATAAGTGACCCTCAAAATTCCACCAGAGAACTCCTACAGCAGATAAACACCTTCAGCAAATTGGCTGGATACAAAATTAACTCAAAAAAGTCTGTAGCCTTTCAATGCACTAATGATAAGCTTGCAGAGGAAGAAATTAGGAAAACTACACCCTTCACATTAGCCACACGCAATATAAAGTACTTAGGAGTTACTCTTACTAAGCAAGTGAAGGACCTGTTTGAAAAAAATTTCAAAACCCTAAAGAAAGAGATTGAAGATGACATGAGAAGATGGAAGGATCTACCTTGCTCATGGATAGGGAGAATTAACATAATAAAAATGGCCATCCTACCAAAAGCAATCTACAGATTCAATGCAATCCCTATCAAAATACCTACACAATTTTTTTAAAACATTGAAAGTTCAATTCTGAACTTCATATGGAAAAACAAAAAACCCAGAATAGCTAAAACAATCTTGTACAATAAAAGGTGCTCTGGAGGAGTCTCCATACCTAATCTCAAACTGTACTATAAAGCAATAGTAATTAAAACAGCATGGTACTGGCACAGCAACAGGCTGGTTGATCAGTGGAATCGAATCGAAGACCCAGATATGAATCCACACACATATGGTCATTTGATTTTCGACAAAGAAGCCAAATCCATTCGATGGAAAAGGGATAGCATCTTCAACAAATGGTGCTGGTCTAACTGGATGTCTACGTGTAAAAAAATGCAACTGGACCCATATTTGTCACCTTGTACAAAACTCAAATCCAAGTGGATTAAAGACCTCAACATAAAACCAGAGACACTAAGTCACTTAGAAGAAAAAATGGGAAAGAGCCTGGAACATATTGGCACAGGAGACAACTTCCTGAACAGAACACCAACAGCCCAGGCATTAATGTCAACAATTAATAAATGGGACCTCATGAGGCTGAGAAGCTTCTGTAAGGCAGGTGACACGGTAAAGAGAACAAAGTGACAGTCTACAGACTGGGAAAAGATCTTCACCAACCCCACATCTGACAAAGGTCTAATATCCAAAATATATAAAGAACTCAAGAAATTAAATACCACCAAACCAAATAACCCAATCGAGAAATGGGGCATGGAACTAAACAGAGAATTCTCAACAGAGGAATATCAAATGGCTGAGAAACACTTAAAGAAATGCTCAACCTCCTTAATCATCAGGGAAATGCAAATCAAAACAACGCTGAGATTCCATCTTACACCCATCAGGATGGCTAAGATCAAAAATTCAAGCGACACCACATGCTGGCGAGGATGTGGGGAGAGAGGAACACTCCTTCATTGCTAGTGGGATTGCAAACTAGTACAACCACTTTGGAAATCTATCTGGTGCTATCTCAGAAAAATGGGAATAGGGCTTCCTCAAGACCCAGCTATTCCACTCCTTGGAATATACCCAGAAGATGCTCCAGCACACAGCAAGAAAATTTGCTCAACCATGTTCATAGCAGCCTTATTCATAATAGCCAGAACATGGAAACAGCCTAAGTGTCCCTCAATAGAAGAATGGATAAAGAAACTGTGGTACATATACACTATGGAATACTATGCAGCTATTAAAGACAAGTAATTCCCGAAATTTGTGGATAAATGGATTGAGCTAGAAATGATCATAATGAGTGAGTTAACCCAGAAGCAGAAAGACTCAAATGGTATATACTCACTTATATCTGCATATTAGCCTAACGGGCATGTCCCACGAAAGCCTTCACTTACTAGGAAACTGCGACAGAGGAGAGGACATTCTAGTGGGACTCTAGATGAGAGAATCATGGGAGAAAGGCAAAGTAGAAGGACCCAGAGGGTCCTAGAAGCCTACAAGTAGAACATTATGATAGGCAGATTTGGGCACAAGGGTCCCGCTCAAACTAAGGCACCGGCCAAGGACAATACAGGCGGTAAACCTTAAGCCCCTACCCAGATCTAGACAATGGACAGAACCCTCTCCACAGTAGAGTGGAGAGTGGGATATTACTTTCTCACATACTCTGGTGCCTCACCTTTGACCATGTCCCCTGGACGGGGAGACCTGGTGGCACTCAGAGGAAGGACAGCAGGTTACCAAGAAGAGACTTGATACCCTATGATCATATAGAGGGGGAGGTAATCCCCCTCAGGAACAGTCATAGGGGAGGGGAATAAGGGGAAAATGGGAGGGAGGGAAGAATGGGAGAATACAAGGGATGGGATAACCATTGAGATGTAACAAGAATAAATTAATAAAGGAGGAAAAAAAAACAACCTTCACTTCTGTTACATTGATTTATTTCTTTTAAAAAGGTTTGTTTTATTATTTTTACTTGTGTGTGTTTTACTATGTGTATCTGCTTGTGTGAGGGCATACTACTTCAGAGGACAGAGGCAACAGATGCCCTGGAGCTGTACTTATAGCTGATCGCGAGATGCCAAATGTGGGTGCTCGAAACTTAGCTGCATTTGCTGTTATTGCATGATGTCTACTTTTTTCATATAAATACATTGAAAGATAGAAAAGTTGTTTTTCAACCCTGACCACTCAGTACCTTCTGAGATGGCCTCAGGGCTGTTCTATACTTTCCGAGAAAAACCACACCCTCATACCTGTCCTGAACACCTGACAGCACATGATGTCCCAAGCTGAGCTCTTGCCCCCTCAGGGATAAAATAACTACTAACCATCATTGTTAAGGGCATTCTTAAGAACCAGTCATGGTCCAACAACTACTTAACCACCAATTCTGCTTCTGTAAGGGCATAAAAGACCCAAGCTTTCCTTATTCGGCGTCTCCAGCTCAATAGAGCTTGGTAGACTCCATTGCAAAGGATCAATAAAGCATCCCTTGCTGATTGCATCAGACTGGACTCTCATGTCTCATTGGGCTCCGGAAAGTAGAACCTAGCCTCCAGGTCTTACAACATAATATATTAATCATGTGTGTTTTAACTTACCTCCCAATTACCATAGATGAATCTCATTTAATGCCTTTTAAAATGCCATGTAAATTTTAGTTGAAAGATAGGCGTGTGGTAAATATTTATATTTTCATATCAAGAAATAGATCTGTGTTTAATATTTTAATATATATTAGGTTCTAGACTTCAAATTCTTCTTTTGTTGTCACTATGCCTGATTTTTTTGAGGTCTGGCATCTCTGAATATGATTCTTTGGTAAAATTCTACATCTTGTGTCACCTTCAGTCATAATGCAGGGAATTATCCTGACACTAACTAGTTATTTTGTCACAATGTGTGAAGAAAGAGAAGAACTCTATCATATGGTTAAATCACAATCTGTTAGCAGTCCTGTGCCCCAGGGATGTATTCTTCCAAATTTTTTCAATAATACAACCTTTTCCCCCATTAAGAAGTCATAGTTGGGTCTTCATCATGAAATATGTGATTCCATCATGTACAGCTCATAAATATTTGAAGGCCGACTCAGAGCTTCCCATTTATCCTGGAAAGGTCTCTATCTACCCTGCTCTCTCCTTTCAGTTCATCAAAATAGAAGAGTTTCTCCTTGTTTACATCCTTAGTTGTTTCCCTATGTCTGTGTAAATACATCCAGATTCCAGATTTTGTGGTGGAAATTTATACCGAAGCCTTTTATTTCAAGACATTTACTCCTTTGTCCAGTTCTTCCTTGTAAGTAGGGGTAGCAACTTTCATGCTATACCAAAACTGAAGCAAGAAGTTCTCAGATCAAAAAGTGATACTCTGTAACTATTTTTGAGAAACTAAGCACCAAGTATTAGCTGGATGGATGGATCAATTTTTTTCTTCATATTGTATATGATAAAAGGTGATATTCTGCTAATAAACTGTAGCACCTTGATGCTTGACCAAGACCAGTCAGCTGAAATCGCATTTCCAACTATCACTTGACATTTATTATGATAATTGTTGCAAATGATAACAGAAAAGACATAATAAAATACATTGTATTAATCACAATATATCCTGTTAACACTGTTTTAATAATTTTTGTAATGTACAAAAACACAGACAGCTTTTGATAGTTTCCTCAAAACTACAGCAATAATACATTATCGCTTTTGTCTTTCATTTTATGCACATATGTTGACTTTATTTTTGTTAATGACTATGAAATAATAATTATTTTCTGCTGACAGCAAACCCTGACTCATCATTGATGTCACCTATAGGAAGGAGGTTGGTCTTCAGATAGGGTGGTTGGCAGCCCTGAAATCTGAAGAAACCAAATGAATTCCTAAGGGATGTCTTTTGGATATATTAAGCTCAAGGGCTAAGATAATAACTGAAATTCATATGTATCAATGAGATATTTCATAATGAAAACAGCCAAAATGACAAAAATAATAATACTGCTGAAAAACACTTCTGAACTCAGAAGCATATAGCTTGACTTAATTGGTTAGACAACAAATCAAAAATAAAAGACTGTAAAATGATATTTTTACTTAACAGATAAGTTCAGTGGGAACTCTGATACCATATATTCAGTATACAAAGTACACGTAGGAAGAGTGGTGGTCCAAGCTGCCATGATTGGCATCCTTTTGTTCATTTATATATTTAATATTTTATAATTTTTAAATTTTCATATATTTATTGTACATAGTACTGTGATTCTTTAACAATGTTTCCCCATTTCCATTTTCTCTTTATCCTCTCTCATTAATCCCAAAACTCTTCTAGACAATTCCTCTTTTACTTCCATGTCATATGAGTATCATGGTTTTATATATCTATATGAATTCTAGGATCTACATATATTAGAAAATAACTGATATTTGTCTTTCTGAGTCAGACTTACTTCACTTAGTGTAATAATACCTATTGTCATCCATTTTCCTGATAATGATATAATTTTACTTTTATGGCTCAATAAAATTCCTTTTGTATACATTTACCACATTTTATTCATCCTTCCATTTTCCTGATAATGATATAATTTTACTTTTATGGCTCAATAAAATTCCTTTTGTATACATTTACCACATTTTATTCATCCTTTTCTATGTTCATAGGCACTTGGTTGATTCCATAACTTAGCTATTGTAAACATTGCTACAATAAACACTGATTTGAAAGTAGCATTATGTCATGTAGTCTAGGCATTCTTTAGGCAAATAACTTGGGCTGGAATCTATCATAGGGTACATCTACATTAGGTTTTTAGAGGATGTCCACACTGATTCCCAGAGAGGCTGAAATATACCAGCAATTTGCAATGCTTCTGTTCTACACATCCTCACCAAAGTTTATTGTTGTTTCCTTTTTTAAAAATAGTAATTTTCATTATATTTAATGATGTGTTTGTCATTGGATGAATATATGCACATGAGTGCATGTGTCTGTGCACATCAGAGCTGTTACATCCCTTGGCACTAGAGTTATAGGCTATTATGGGAATCAAACTTGGGTCCTTTGGGAGAGCAGTCAGTGCTTTAAACCACTACGCCATCTCTCTGTTCTCCTAGTTGTTATGCTACAGGAATGAGAAGGAATCTTGATGTAGTTTTACTTTTAGCTTTTTTCATGGCTTCTTTGTTATTATTTACTTATTTTTAAAATATATTTATTATTGTCTTATGTGTATGGTGTTTTTTTCTGCATATATGTCTGTGCATCGTATACACGCAATGCCTGCTGAGGCCAGAAAAGAGAGTTGGGTCCCTTAGACTTTAGATGCCTGTGAGCTCCCATGTATGTCCTGGGATTTGAACCTGGGTCCTCTGGAAGAGCAGCCAGTGTTCTTAACTGCTGAGCTATCCCTTCAGCCCCTCACTGTAGTCTTACTTTGCATTTCCCTGGTGGATAATGAGGTTGTTTTTGCCTTTCATGGCCAACATTTGAATCACATTGGTAGTTTCACCACTTAAGAACCTTCCTGCTCCTGGTCTCTGTAAGGCCACAGGCTTCCACTCTCCTTTACTAGGAGCTGTCCCTGTAAAAAGCTTCTTCCCAGGAAACTTTTTACTCCTGATATAATTTTTCTTTATGGATCTGTACACATCCCTTATATGTACCTACCATTCCTTTGTGATCTGAAGTGCTATCTTTGTGACGTGACTTTAAAATCTACATCTGTTAACACAACCTTGATCTTTCTCCAATACACAAGCCTTGCAGTTTTGTCAAAATATGTAATAACTTTATAGTAAGACATACGAGAACCAGTGTTTCCTATTGCTCTGCCATCTCTTTCCACACTATTTCCCATCTCTGGCAAAAGGCAGAGATCTGAGTCACGTGTGGATTTGTCATCCTCCTCCATCAATTCTTCCATGTACTCTGCTTTTTCAGTTCACTCGTCCAACCCTGTGACTGTTTTCATTACTCCAGTCTGATAACACTTCCCTTCTAACTGATCATCTTGCTTTCGTTCTCTCTGTTTTAATGTTACCCTAACAGTGGCCATAGTGGCAGTTTTACAACACAGATTAGATCATGTCACACCACTTACCCTAAAACCTCCAGCATTGTTGTGGTACCTATTTGTTACCATGCTTTTTTTTTTTACCTTTAATTTTATGAAGTCTTGATACCATCTGATTAATACAATTTTTTTTTCCTATCAACTTTCCTTCCCTTCTTTCTTTTCTCTCTCCCTCCTATTTCCTCTCTCACTTCCTCTTTCTGGTATTTGAGCCCTCAGGCTTGTCTTTAAAAGAATTGATGAGCTTTATGTAAGGAATTCTTCTATCAAATGAACAATGAGAGTCTACATTTAATTTTCAAAACCTCATCTTATATATAACCATTTCAGGAAGGATTTTCTGAGGCACCCAAACTAAGATAACTATTCCATCTCCTTCTACTAAATAGCACCTCCTTAACCCTCTGAGTACCCTATCAACTCTATGACGCAGGGTATGTCTCTATTGTTTGCAGCTCTTTACCTAGCAGAAGAACAGGCTCTGGACAATATGTTTTGTTTAATTTTATTTTTAATAAACTTCTTGCATAATAAATGAATAGGAAGATAGGAGAAATGCAGTCACTGGAATTTCCTTAATAAGTCTTCATTTACTCAAAAACTAAGGTCAATAATTGACAAGTAAGACTTCATGAAACTAAAAAGCATCTGCACAGCTAAATAAGCTCAACTGGATGAGGAGAACACACACAGAGAATGGGAGGGAATCTTTGCCAGATATACATCTGACAGAGATTGAATTTCCAAAATATACAAATAACTCAAAGAACAACACCCAGATGGCCCGTTTTTTTAATTGCCTAGGAATTGAATGCAGATATATCAAAAGAAGAAAAAATGCCTAAGAAATGTTCATCATCTTTAGCAATTAGGGAAGTGAAAATCAAAACAACGTTGATATTTTGTCTTTCCTAGAGGAATGACAAGGATCTATGGGATGTGGGAAAAGAGACCCCTAGTATACTATTGGAGGTACTGCAGACTACTACAACTATTATAGAAATCAGTATGGAGAAAGCTCAAAAAATAATAATAATAAATTTTTCATATGACCCAACTATACTACTCCTGGAAAAGTGCCCAAAGAACTGAAAATCCTACCTCACAGATTCTTACTCAGCTTTATTTATTGTGGCTCTATTCACAATAGCGAGGAAATGGGTCCTTGCTAAATGGGTCCAAGCTAAATGAATGGATAATTAAAATGTAGTGAGTATTCATTATGGAATACTCTTCTGCTATAATGTAAAATGAAATCAATAACTTTGCAAATAAATGTTTGGGGCTAGAGAAGATTTTGAGTAGGGTAATTCAGACAGAGAAAAACTAATGTCATATTTTCTCACTTACTGGAGTCTCCTGGTTCCAAATCTTCAGATGTGAGTACATAGTCTGTAGTAACTACAGAAACCAGGAATGCAAAATGGAACCATTACCAGGATAAGGGGCAGGGGAGCTATAGAAAGGGCATCATCAGGCAATAAGTGGTATGATCAGGGATATGGGGGAGCTCCTTAAGGATGGGGAGGAGATGAATGCAGAAGGAGATGCGAGGAAGGTAGGGAGGAAATGGAAGGAGAAAAGTGATCTGGTAGGTAAAATGGAAAAGGAACCCCTTAGAGAAGAGGGAAGGAGGTAAGTACAGAAGGAGGAGGTGGATAAAATAGCAATATGGATGTCTGAAAATGCCACAAAGAATTAACTCTGTACTGTTGCTGTAAAATCCTATAATACATGCAATTCTGTGTATAAGTACATATGTTGTTCTAGTGAACTTTTCCCATCTGGGCTGATGGTATCTACTTAGAGGGTAAGACTTTTATAATATTTTAAAATTTTTATTGTAATTACAAGCAGAATGGATTAGCCCCCCAGTGCCAGACGTGAATAAGCCCTTTTCTGAGCTGTTGGCCAGGATTAGACTCCAAGACATACAGCCTATTGCTGTTGCCCTTCATTACCCCCAAGAAAGTTAAGGTGAATCCTTATTGCTGAGGATGGCATGCAGTTCAGAAACAGGGCCCAGAGTACCTAGAGCTGGAGCAGATCTGAAAGCCCCTCCTTAAGGACTAGTTTCCAAGGTACCAGAAGGTGTGATGTAAGCTTGGGTGACACACAATGTATTTTCCTATTCATCCCCAACTTTATCCCAACTGTACTCACAAGTGCCATAGTTAAAATGTCCTGTTTATTAGCCTGTCTAATTCTTTTAAATATCCTATAAGATAGATCTCATTTTTATCAATATTAGTAGCAATTTGTTTCTTATTACTGTGAGATATCTGAGATAAACTACTTTACCAAGGAAAGAGGTCTGTTCTGGACCATGCGTCTGGAAGCATAAAATCTAAGAGACTCCGTATGGCACAGATCATCACAGAGAAAGAAACAACTGAAGCCTTGGAGACATTGTAACTACATCCAAACCATAGCAAGACTTTATAGGTAATGTTTATATCAGAGGTTCTATAGGTTGCTAGGAGGAGGAAAAGCAAGGAATAAGTGAACAATCTGTTACATATTCATGTGTAAACATTATGCTCTCATTAGTTCAATAATATATCCACCTCTCACCTGGACATCTGTAAAAAGCTTTTGAGAAACCATTTTTATTGGCTCTGGCTTTTTATCAATTTCATACAATTTAATATTTTCAAGAAGAAGTATCTATTTATTGCAACCCACTGATTAAAATATTTTAATAAATCTCACTTGTTTATTAAGAAGTTGGATGTCCTTACCACATTAGCTGTTTCTCTTGGGAGATCTTCTTGTGGCTTTCTGGGGTGAATCTGATGCATTGGAGAGTGTGCTGTTAAATCTGGCAACTGAATGGGACCACTCTGTTCACTGATAAAAGTCAAGCCTTTGTCTGCTTCACTATGCTTCTGTGCTGAGAGCTGGCCTGGTTTCCACTGGAGCTTTCCCGAATGTCACAGCTGCTTTAAAGTTTCCAGTATTCTATATCCCAGAGACATACCTTAAGCAGAAAGGGAGCAGAATCAGTAAATAAATAACTCAGCTTCCCTTTCTGCTAGTGGCATTATCTGACATGTGTTGCGTGGCATTTGTTAGCCTGTTAGCAGGCCTCTAGGATGACTATCTATGTCCATTGAGATCACCTGTTCACCATATGGTTCTATTTAGTGTTTTCCTTCCCTGAGACATTCCCCTGACTACCTAAAACCATGAGATAAATATCCCAGATAAACAATCTGCATGTACCTTCTTATTATTGGATCGGCTTTGGGAGGTAGCTAAAACATGATCCCATTTGTTTGCCATCTCATGGTAGCATAGGCTCTGTTTGTAGCAGATTTATCAAGTGTTTGCATTGACAACTAGGAGGATGCCTGGAGTACTGTTCTACAGACAATTGTCTACTTAGAGGGTAAGACTTTTATAATATTTTAAATTTTTTATTGTAATTACAAATGGCGTATTTTCTAGGGCTACATAATTTAGAAACAGGTTTTCTTGGTCTCAGATTGAGATATGTCATCAAACCCATAATCCTTCTGGAAACCTTACCAAAACATCTCTCTCTCTCTCTCTGTGTGTGTGTGTGTGTGTGTGTGTGTGTGTGTGTGTGTGTGCACATGCATGTAACTTATTCTATCTTCATTTTATTACTCTTTTTCTGACTATTGATTTCATCTTTATCCCCTTCTAGTGTTTGTGCATGTAAAAGATACCCTTCTACTTTCCTTTGTAAGAAGCCATATAAAACCATATAATCTACATAGATAATTAATCTTGGATAACCCACCCATCTCAATATCCTTAATGTAATTTTATATTTTGATGTTCCTTTTCCATACACAGAAACATACAAATTCCAAGAACAAGATATATATATATATTATTTGCTATGAATTATACCCTCAATGATCAACAGCATTCAAATCTGTCACTTAATAGTTTTTTAAATATCATTTTTGTGTTTTAAGAAATTTGTAGTCTTAAGTATGTAATAGAAAGAAAAACAGGTTCTTTAGAGTCCCTTATATACTGATATTTAAACCTAAATCCCACTCATTTCTGACAAGAGATATAGATGTGGCTTTTTGGTTAAAAAATGATTTTCTTCTTTATACAAAAGAAGAGTTTAAATGTTCATCTTAATATCTCCATTTGCAGAGGCATCCATGTGGCCCACCTGTCAATTGTCCTAATGAAAAAATATTTTTAAAGATTTTAGGATACAAAAATGATGCATATTTTTCTGTCCTTGATATAAGTCATAAAGTTGTGAGAATAAAAATATAGGAAGAAAAAATATACCTTGGATAGCTGCCAAGATGATACACTATAATAAACCATCAAATTCAGGCTTTTAGTTCAGCTTTAAAAATACAACCCTAGAAGATCAATAGAAATATTATCTTTAACATATGATATATTTATAGATTGCTTTGCTTTCATTGTGACTGGAGAAGAATACTAAATGGAAATTTTGGTTTCATTGTATTTTCAAGATCCATCTTTTCCCAAGGTCAAATAGAAGAATCTGCAACTCCTCAAAGTGATTTCATGTCCAATAAATAAATTGGTAACAAAAGGGATTGAAGAGAATGTTCAGAGTTCGGTGTTTATTAAAACTTCCATTGTTTTCCCAATGAGTCTTCAAGCCCAAGTCAACAAAAGTCTAAGCTCATTTGTAAACTTTAGACTAAAGCAGAAAATCCATTCATATGTCTCAGACATATTTATTTCCTGACATACATTATGTTGTAAATTAACACATTGCTCTCAAAGGGTAAATATTTTTAATGGAAAGAATGAAAGTGAACATACTTGTCAGTGACAGGGAGAATTATAAAATCTAAAGTTTGTTATGTTGTGCTATTGAATAAACTTAGAGGAACACTTAACCAGTAGATAAAATTTGGTATCAGAATCAAGTTCTGACATTGTTGCAGTCATGAATTGCCAACAGTGTTTGTTTGTTTTGTTTTGCTTTGTTTTGTCTGCACAAGGCCTACAAAAGATCGGGACAGCCAACATTGTAGCGCGGAGGTGGAAGAATTCATGAGTATATACGCCTATGTGTATGTGGCTAGTTATTCGCATATGTGTACATGTTGTGGCCAGAGGTCCATGTTCTCTGTCACTCACCACTTTCCATCTTATCTTCTGAGACAGGGTCTCTCCCTGAGCCTGGTGCTCATCAATGTGAAGACTGGATGGATGGATGGCCAGCCAGGTTTGCCATGAAGCTTCGGGGATGCATCTATGTTTGCATCTTTGCCTCAATCCCCACATCCCCCATGCTAGGGTTATGGATGTGGAGAACAACACTGAGCTCTTTTGACACGATGAATGGAAGAGACATAACTTGGGTTCCAAAGGGTTAATAGCAGGCACCTTATCAACCAAACCATCTATGTAGTCTGTGGGAAGTTTTGAGAGTGAAAAAAAAATCAATAACTCATTTTAAGGTCATATTAATTTTGATGTGTGGCCAAGGTACTCATGTTTTTCTTCTTATTGATGAATTTTAAAGAAATTTCTTCCAGACATTAGGTCCCTAATATCACACTTAAGAGAGCATTTGTGAAATGAATATTTATCCCTTTAAGGTATATGTCTTCTACAATCCCAAAGAGCCATCTGTAAACATCTGGGAATAATCTCTTTGAAATGTAATCATGAAGAAATGCATTTTTATTTTTGAGAAAGGCTCTCAGATTCCCCCTGACTGGATTAGAACTCAGTCATTATATAGAAGAGGGGGAACTTTGAGCTTTGGACCCTCTTATCTCTCAACTTTCAAAATGCTGAAATTGTAAGAATGTATCACTGTGCCTGTGTTATGTAGTGCTGAGCATTGAATAAGGAAGAAGTCTTCGTGCATGTTAGGCAAGCACTCTACCAACTCAGATACTTCTTCAGGCCTAAAAAACATGTTTTTAAATGTAGCACCTTAGAAAAATGACAAAAGCTTAAGATAAATGTTCAAATTACCTAGATTTTATCATTGTACAATGTATACATGAATGAAACGGCATATGCCATAAATATGTGCATTACTTCATGTCAACACAGACCTTAAAATCACCATTGCAATTTCAATAAGCAGAAATCTAGAGTAATGTTAGTGCTGCAATCTCTAGGCCTCTATGGGAAAGTAGAAGTCTAACAGTAAAAGCAGCTTTTAGTCTCTTTGCTCAGCTGTTGTCTGGGAGGCTTACTGCCTCCTCCTGGTAACCTAGGCCTAGTCTTGAAAGTTTCTAGCCTCTGCACAATCTAACCTAGGCCCAGAATGTTTCAGCCTCTGAGACTTACTGCTTAATAAGCTCACCCTTACTTGTTCTTTTTGAACTCTGGGCTGGCTGGTTCAATCCAGCTGTTGTGGCTCAAAACCCTCCTATTTCCCAGATGACTTATTTAATCTGGCTTCTTTCTCACACCAGAATTGCTCTGTTTGTCCTCAAACTAACTCAGCAATATGTTCTAATCTTTTGACTTCTCATTTTATGGCTCATTCCATCAGCACCTGAGTTGTCTCTCTGCAACCCATCTCTCTATTAATGTTCCGGTAAAACTGCCTCCGCTCTCTGTAAAACTGGCTCTTAAGTAGCTTTCGTTTCCTCTCTCTTCTCACGAGAGTCAGGGTGTGTCCTATTGTGTCAAATCTTCTCTAGTTCGTCACCTTTTCTGCCACTCAGTTAGACACTTTCAAACATGGGTGCTTCTTTCTACAAACCAACTTTACCTTTATTTGGGTTTAGAGACATGTATCACCACACCTGGATCTAAGCCTTTCTCCTGAATCTTGCTCTACATCAGGCTGGCCTTGAACTCAGACCTGTTTTCCTCTGTCTCCTGGATTAAAGGCATGTTTGTATTCCAGCTGGATCACACAGACCTAGGAGATCTTTGGATATGATCTCTTGCCGGAACAACCCTGTTCTGAATTAACATTCTACATCTAACAATCACCATCAGTCACCAAACCAATGATCTAATCACACTAAACTAGTTCTCCTTCCAGGGTCAGTCCTCCAAATCTCTTAAATAAAAACTCTTTCATACATAATTGATCACAGTCAGTTAATTTTAGAAAGGGAAAAAGTATAATGGTGTCTTCTTTCCTGGATGAATATATGAGCGTTGATGTTGGTACATATGATGGTGGAAGAATGTGAGAGCTTTATTCTCTGTGTTTGTACTACTTCAGTGAAGCAAAAGGAAAAGTGTAGCTAAAAGAGAAGTGACACAGAGAAACAAGGTAGAAGTTTGAGGAGATAAATTTCCAAGTTCATGCTTAAGTGAACATGAAGAGGTGACCACAGGGCAGCACTGTCACTAAATAAGTGAGGCTATGTAATTAATGTTAGTATTCAGGACATGTCTACATTTTGCTGTTACCTGTGGTCAGCTGTGATATTTCAGTAGTAAGATAGAAAAACAATTGGTTCTAAATAAGGTTTTGGTTGACCATGATAAAATTAAATCAGATTATAGAATTTAATAAAGCTAAGCAAAAAAAATGAAGGCTTGAAGAGCACCCAAGGCATAGACCCCTGCCAAAGACAAATATTAGAAATGATATAAGGCTATTGTTTATTTATATTTGGTTTATATTTAATATTATTTATTTTTATTGTTATGTCTATAAGTTTTAACTGTATGCATGGATGTGTACCATGTGTGTGACTGATATGCACAGAAGCCAAAGAAGGCACCAGATCCCCCAAAATTGTAGTTTTAGACAGTATTGAGCCACCATGAGGGTACATTCTTTGCAATAAGTTCTCTTAACATCTAATCCATCTCTTGAGCCTTCTGGTTGACTTTTTAAAATAGACACCCCATACATTGTAAGGAAAACACTTATTGTATGTTAAGCTCATTTAAAATTATTAGAGAAGTAGTTATGAAGACAAGATAGCTGAATAATCAAGTTTCCATAGATTTTCAGGAGTGATCCCAGAGACTTGTAGTTGGTTGAGGCAAGAATACTAGATGATAGACATGTAGACAAATGACGTTTGGAAGATCCAGTGGCCTTAGAATGGAGAGAGGGATCATTCTATGGGGAAAAACAGAAAAAGGTAAGGGGGATGCCTACCCCTGTGAAGACATAGAACACACACCTCTTTGATTAGTAGTAATTGTAGGCTTCAATCTATTATGGGTCACTATGTGAAACTATTTAATATTCTATGAAATGTCCTTTTAAAAATAAATGGTCTAGCTAGAACTTCACACACTATATTGAATACACACCTGGCACTACCGAGAGGGCCAGGAACCAGTAGCTGGATAACCCAGAGACACAGGATAAAATGAAACAGGACCAGCAATTTTTTTAAAAGTCAATGAAATGATCCTTAATGATATTATGCTATAGTCATAAACAGGAGATTAGCATAATCATCATTAGAGAGGCTTTATCCAGTTACTTATGGAAACAGATGCAGAGACCCACAGCCAAACATTAGGCAGAGCTCAGGGGATCCTGTGGAAGAGAGGAAGGAAGAATTGTAAGAACTAGAGGAGTCAAAGACATAAAAACAGAACAAAACACACAAAACCAGAAAACAAAACAAACAAAAAACCTCACAGAATCAACTAACCTGTCCTTCTAGGGGCTCACAGAGACTGAGCTGAGGCCTCCATGTGTCTGATCTAGGCCCTCCTCGTATGTGTTATGGTTGTGTCTCTTGCTTCTTCTTGTAGGACTCCTAACAGTCAAAGGCAGCCTACCTCAGTGGTCTAACTCCTCAGATACATAAACCTCATTCATACCATGAACAAAATATCAAACAAAACTCAAAGGAACAATATTTTATGAGTACTTCCAAAACTGTGAAGATTAAAAACAAGGAAATTCTGAGACATCATTACAGCTAGGAAACTTTGGAAGAGGCAAATAACTAAAGGTAATATAACATCCAGGATGTGATCCTGAATCAGTAAAAACCATCAGGAGTAAAGTACATAATTCCAAATCAAGTGTCAGGTGCAACTAATAACAAAGTACAATACTGTTTATTTGGCTGTTACAAAAGTTCTATAGGACATAAGATACAAAAAGAAGACTAGATACTCTGTATTATATCTCTGAGACTTTCTTGTAAATCTAAAATTATTCTGTAATACATATATTTTGATAAATGATAATGCTTGAGCGGTAGTGGATAAGAATCACCTTTTTATACAGTTGGATACACTGTATGTATAATTCACACACAGTGAAATATTAAGGTCTTGCATGTTTCATTTAACGAGTACTGTTCCTATGTATAAAGACATAGGATATCCTCTAGGAAACTCCTTTACTCCCATCCCCACACCATCCAACTCAGTGAAATCTCTCATCTGATGTCTATCATAATAGATTATTTTTTTCCTACCCACCCAGGGAATTTACATAAATGTACCCTAGAACATAGACATAACTTTCCATAAAACTTTCATTTAACACACATTTGTGAATTAATTTTATTACATATGCCAGTTGCTTAACTTTAGTGCTGAATAGAGCTCTGTTTTATGAATGCGCTACTGTTTATTTCTTCTTTTGATGAGTAATCTTCACTTTTAATAACTACAGAAATGACTGATACAGATCAATCCTCACTTTTAATAACTACAGAAATGACTCTGATACAGATCATATACAAATATCATCTTGAGAAACATTATTGCAGAAAGTAATCTTAGTTAATGATCCCTTCCAAGCATAAAGCAATAGCTGAATATCTAATAAGTTTAATAAATCTACAACATAATGCACCAAGCCTGTATCAATAACCAGATAAGGTAAAGAATTAACAACAGCTATGCAACAGAAAGGCACAGTATCTAAGGATTCCCTACAAAGACAACTGAAAGAATTTGCATTTTAAGAGAGTTCATTTGTCTTTAGTTACTGGACCGTGATGACTTGTTTATTTCTCTTTAGGGACCAAGAACAGGGTGAAAGCGGCAGAGACTTTATGATAAGGCAGTAAAACATCTGACTGACACCAGTGACAAAGTAATCCCTGAAATTTCTGCAGTTTTTTTGCATTAGACATATGTCTGCAATGCTGGGTGTCTGAAGGAATGTGATGGGAAAGAAAACAGCATCATACACTGTAAGGAAGAAGAATGACTCAGAGTTGGAACAAATGCACATCTGAAATGGGAAGACAGGAAGAAATAGGAGCCATGGATACAGGCTTCGTGTTCATAGGTCTCTGGGGTACAATAATTAAGACTAAGAGCACAAATAATATTCTGAATAGGAAGAGAAAAGCTGATGCTGAAGTCATGCCTAGCATGCGTGCTTCCACGGCAGTGAGTTCTGTTCCCATAGGAACTCAAAAGCATCCAATTCTGGCCCAACTAGGCATTCAGGACTATGGTCCACAGCGTCCTGAGAAATGCACGAGTGAGTTGCAATCTCTTACTAGTCTTTTTGCAACTGGCGGCTCGAATTCCTCCCCCATGTGTATTCCCTCTCTTGCTCCTTATCACTCTTTCTCTGTTCTTTTTTTTTTTTTTATGATGCATCTTGTACTCATCTTTTTAATTTTGAATTTTCACTTTCTCAGTAATGTGTCTAAATCCTAGGCTGATATTCAATGACAATTACATTAGGTATTTTATAGTACAGGGTATTAAGGACTAGGAAAGCCAAAAGCTAAGATATTGAAAGAGATCAGGATAGCTTTAGAAGAGCATCAGCCTTGTCTTACAGAGTTGTCTATTGAGTCTAAATTGAAATAGCTGGAGACTAAACTCAATCCCTAGGGGAAAATCAAAGTGCTTTCCTACAATTTTCACATGGAAATTTGTTGGGAATCAGCCTAGAATGGCCAGCCTTGCTTTCCGGGGAATCTATGATCTCATCTGATTAGCTGTTTAGATTGGCTGCAAATGTTCCCAACATCACTCTATGGTTTAGTGGTTGGCATTGTACCACAGTAATTTGGTTGCCTAATTAATTGTGGTTATTGCATATATGGCGTGACTTTGTTCTCCAAATGTTATTCTTTCACAGTGAGAAACAAAATATCTCCTAAATATTAGGGCCTTTATAGACAACTGATGCAGTTTTAATTGTTGGGGGAATTAAGAATACTGTGTGACCAAGGAATATTAACCAACTATCTAGTTAATGGCTTTCTCAGCCAAAAAATTGTCACTTCTTGGTACAAAGATTCTGTCTATTTGCACATTGTTACCACAATGGTTGCTAGAGGCTCAGGAACCATTCAGTAATACCTAGAAGGCAGGTGAGAAGAGCATGCCTCGGCTTGAGAACGGGTTGTTCTCTTTAGTTTTCCATGCTCCGATGAAAAGAGGAACCCTTTTGCTGTTACTGTATTTAATTGAGTGACCACACTAAGCTTGGTTTGGGTTTAAATCATGTAGTCCTGGTGTAACCCTAACTCTGGGAACACCACTGAAGCTCTAATCATCTTACTTTCTTCATTTTTAAGGTAAAGGCTTCAAATAATATGTGCAATCCATGCTATGACATTTTCCTGTGTTTGGAACACTCATGAAAGAGCAAGTGCCTAAGAGTAGCCATTAATGCCTCTACTTTTTTCATTCTTTCTTTTCAACATGTTGCTTCTTATCACATATGATTTCCTTTTTTGTTTTTGTCTTTTGTTTCTTTGTTTGTTTGTTTGTTTGTTTGTTTTGAAGATGGGCTTGTACCAAGGTTTATATGTTCCTGTGGGAGCAAACGAGGGCTTTGTGAAAACTTTTCAAGAACTCTTCCAACAGGGATACATCCCTAGACCTGTAGGCAAGATTTCTGGAAATATTTGCCCTACTCAGAGTACAGTCTATTAAAATAAGTAAACATTTGCACTGAACCAGTCTTCTCCACATGGGACAAAGATTTCAAAAGCAGCCATTCATCATTGTGAACACGATGATGCTATCACATCTCTTGATACAAGTACCTGAGATTCAGCACATGAGGATCAAGCTGCCTAGTGAGTCAAGAGGGTGCCTCTCAGCACTACTATTTTCAGTAGCTTGGAGGAAAACCTTAGACTGGTTCATCAAGAGCCTGTTTTACTAAAGCGTGATTTAAAACAAGCAAGAATTCATTCCCTTCCCCTCAACTCTCCCCCAAGAAACAAAGTACTTTATTGCTGATACTGAAGCAGAAACTTCATGCTTAAGTGCACAGCTTCTCTGTGTTCCTTAAAGTCTTGTGGAGGCAATAGAAGGCCAATGATAGATATTTGGCCATGCAGTGTACTAGTTTCAGGAAGAGAACACTAAGCTTACAGAGTGACTGGTTGATTGTAATTGTAATAAGGAAAAACACCTGATTTTTATCCAAGGAAGTTATCTCATCCTTCAAGGTAACTCTGAAATGACCTGCATAAGACGGAGTCAAACTTTGCATTGTTGGCAGACAAAACAAGAACATACAAGGATGTTCAGAGGCCATGACATAGCCCAGTCAATAAGCATTTTCAACAAATATCAGCCATAGCTGATGTTCTTGTTGATATTCTAACTAGCATCCTACTTAGAGGTAAAGGGAGATGAATTGAAGACTAAAAGAACCATAGGCAAGGCTATACATAGTCCTCTCATGGTACGAGATTTTCTATTAATCTCCAGCACACATGCACACACACACACACACACACACACACACACACACACATACACACACATACACACACATACACACACACACACACACATACACACACACACAGACACACACACACAGACACACACACACAGACACACACACACAATTTGGAGTAGCTGAATTATTGAAGATTAAATACAAAGAAATAAGAACTGGATGTATCAATACATCTTTTATAGAAAATTGCTGTAAGAGCTCATTTTGGGGTGATATTCTTACAGGTGTTTTCACATTAGTTCTATTGTGACATTTTTACAGTAAAAGCTTTTGTTTTAAATGACACAATGATTCCTAATATCTACAATGCTAATTAAGGACAGCTCCTTTACCCTTCTTAATTTGCCTTTATATTTGTTAACTACCATAAACTAGATAGTTTTTAAAAAATTATTTCCCTCATTTCTTGAGCTCAGAAATTGTGGCTGAGTCAGTTCCACAATATATGAGAAGACAGATAGTCAAGTCTTGTGCGTCTCTTATTAGAATATGAGTCCCATCTTGAAGACCCCGAGGCCTAGATTTCATGTAAACTATGTGCTTCCTAATGGGCCACTATATCCAAATAGCACCTCATTGGGAATTAGGACTTTTACAGATGGAATGAAAACTCAGTCAAAAGCAACTTGTTTGTTTGTTTTTGGTTTTGGTTTTGGTTTTTTTGGGTTTTTTTTTTTTTTTTTTTTTGGTAAGAAAGAAAACAAACATTTCTTGGAACTTAGGATTTAAGAGTATCTTATATTTTTAAACTTGAAGCAGTAGCTTAAATGTGAGTGTGAATGTTACAGAGAGGATTAGTTAAAAAAAAACTGAGCATGAAATGCACATCAGAACTCTACATATGTTCTTAGTAAAGAGCATACTCTCATCAGATGCATTCATAGCAAGAGTTTGCAGGTATTTGTCTACTGCTATAAATGAGTTTCAAAAACTAGTCAAACACTAAAGCGTGAAGCCACCAAGGTGGGGTTTATGTGTTCTTAGAAGTTCTACTGTCTAAGGATATTCCCTAGAGGTAGAGCACAGTAACTTCTGAGCATGGGAAATTTTCTCCTACTCAAGTGAATTGGAGATAAGGGAATCTGAGGAATAGCATTGTACATCTCCAGCTGGGAGGGAGAAAAAGAAGAGAAGGGCCAAGGCATGATCTTGAGGTCACCCGTAAGATCTTGTGCAAGGCCAGAAACAGGTTGGATAGAAAACAGTCTCTCAGGTGGAGAGCAACGCTGAGAGACAAGAAGCCCTCACTGGCATGTATACTGTATTTCTATTTCCCAAACAAAAACAGCATGGTAGACACCAATTGTTGAAGTTTTCAAGAACCATCATGATACACAGACTCGGCGACTGTCACTGCTACTTACTTGTTGGTTGTTGTTTGGTTGTGTTGTGCTTTGTGTGCTTGTTCATTCGCAAGAAGCTGAAGAGAAAAACCTAGAAATATAAAACTACATTTTCTATTAGAAGAAAATTAAAAAGTGACAGCTGTGTAATAAGGGGATCTAAAACACAACAGCATGCTTCTTTCATACCTTAAAAAACAGTTCTATCCATATCACACAAAAAGCATCCCTAGAGATCTCTGCAGATGATAGCACCATTTGGGTTCATTCCCAGAGAAATATTTTGTGAGTTTATTCTTCCATTAATATGACTTAAAGTAAATAAAATAGGAATTTCTTTTCATTTGTGGAATACCTTAAGATATCTGTAAAGCTTACTTAAACATATAACATATGAACATATGTAAATATATATTTTTCAAAGCAATTACTACCTGGAAAATGTAACAACATGGATAGTTATGATTCAAACACGACAAATATGTGCAAAAATTTCATATGTTAATGGCTTGACCCTGAAAGCAACAGTGTTCAGATGAGGGGTCTTTCTACTGCTCAGACTTCATCAGTGGGTTAATGAAGTGATGAGTTCATGCTTTCCATGTGTGTGTGGTTGTGGTGCGGGGAGGCAGCGGTTGTTTAAAAGGATAGCTGGCTCCCTGCTTCCTAGCTGCAAGGAAGTAAGGATTTCTCAGGATATTGAATGAAAAGAAATATTGATTAACTCAGCCAATTAATCTGTAAATAAATATAGTTATTGAATGAAGGTGTATGCTTAGTTAATTATCTTTCATTAACATGTATTAGATAGATGTAGGATTTTTAATATTTGTGAAAGAGAGGAAACCATGATCTAGACTGAGATGATATCTTTTTAATTAATTATTCATACAGGCACACACTGAGTATACTTCCAATTTGAATGATTTTAAGTATAAATCATAAGTTTATAACAACTGATTTTGTATGTTTTGTACATTTTCATCTCATAATCCCTAACTTAGCTTCAATGTATTTACACTGGACTCTGTCTTTTGATAAACCATGAGCACGTGAACAAATGTCCTCCCATAGGATACTGAGTATATCATTTGCATTATACTCATAATTCACTACCTACTTCTTAGCACATTGCATTAAATATATCTAAGGCTACAGCTGTATTAACACTTGAATTTATTCAAATAATTTGAAAGTGCCTTTAATAAATCAGAGTATATTTAGAGTTTAACACACTTAGGAAACATGGACTTACTAAGAAGGCTAGAAAGTCTATATTAATTCTTCCTTTTGTAAATTTCTTGAACAGGCTTTACCTTTGTTTTAAATTCTGGACAGAATGAGTACTATTTGACAATAATAATTAGAATCACTTTATAAATCTTAAGTACCATAGAACAAATGGAAGAGCCTAAATGTTCACAACTCAATGAATTTGTACTCAATATTTCACTGGAAATAAAAATAGGATATAAAAAAGCTGTGAAATGTCTAATATCTAATTTCATTGTAAAATTTCTTTATAATGAGTATCTTGTTGTAGAGTTAGTAAATGAGCATGAAACCAGTAAATACCAGCTGCAGGGGTGTGGTCACTTTCCAAACACTTAGTAATTAATAACTCATAAAATTATTTATAGTATAATTTTTATTCTGTCATCACTAAATAATATTTAAACATGGTAATAACTCAAATAAAAATGAAATCTCTGCTGTTAAAATTAAAGGATCAAAAATCCCTTTTCAGGAGCTGAGGAGATTTCTGAGCAGTTAGGAGCACATGTTGCTCCTACAGATGACCCCAGCTCCATTTTCAGCTCACAACTTTCTTCACTCCAGCTCCAGATTACTTGATGCTGCTGACCTACATAGGACATGACACCCTTGACGTGGTGATGTGAATCACTTTGTTCATTTTGGTTTTTGTTTAGTTAAGACACCCAGATATGTCTCTAGGCAATGCCATGTACCCCGTCTTGTTAAGGGTTGGATATCCCCCTAAGTAAGCAACGTGTGTACATGAAGCTCAGAGACTGCAGCTTGGCTTTGATGGTTGGGTTGGTCTAAGTTATGTGTCTTCACACCACAATTGTTTTGAAATTCTACCTTATATATTATTCTAAGTTTAGCACAATATAGAGAATTGTGTCCCATTTCATTATGTATGAGATTTTGTTTTCAGTATTTAATTAGTTTGAGGTCTCACTCTATACTGTAAGCTAGCTCCAAATTCATTATGCAGCATGGCTAGCCTTGAGATCTTCCAGCTTTGACCTCTCTAATGTAGGGATTATGGCAGACATAATATTACCATATGTGGTTAGAAGGTTATATATTGTATTATATTTTTCATTTATGGTGGTGCCAGAGTTTGAAATTTATACATGCTAAGCAAGTGCTTTACTACATATTTTATTCTTCTACCTTATTCTTTAATACTCTTAACTTTGATAATGCAGTGCTTTAGTGGTCCTATACTAACTGTATTGCTTCTGTAGATGCACTTTAACCTTTATTTAAATTATTATATTTTTAAACCATTTGGAGCTTTGTACATGAACATTTCATCTGTATTACTCTATTTTTCTAAGTTCTGTAGCTTCCCTCTCCTTCCCATTGGTAAATTGTGCTGAAATACTAGTACTCTCTGCATCTCACTTTTATTTTAAATTGCCCTATCAGACTAAAACTTGTCACATGTAGCTTTAACAGCACATTAGTGTCCAAGTCAGCATATATAGAAAAATATAAAGCATATGTATTATTTAGGACAATTATTTTTAAACTACATAATCTGTTAGTAATAAAAAGGCATGTGACCTTAATGATACTTAGTACATTGTCTTTTTTTTTTTTTCCTGCTCATACAAAGAGCAGGAAACCATCCTTAATTGTTCTGTGCATCATGCACAGCTTATACCCTTATAATGTTAGGACAGCATAATGTTTGTGAGAAATTGTATGCTTTCAGAACAAAAGAACCAGACACTGATATTGGATCAGACCTGACAAGATGCATTCCTCTCAGCATGCTGGACACTGACATCCTGCATCCTTCATATTCCAGCACCAAGTGCTTCAGTTGCTGTTCCTCATCAGAACAGGACAGCGCCCAGGACACCTTCAAAGAAAGCTTCCAATCCCAATTGGTCCAGCATTACAGACTGTCCCCCACAGGACAGCCTGGACTTTCTCAACATTTAGAAACTGGATGACAAGTGCTCAACCACTATTTCCCAAATTTTATTTGGGCCCTTACAAAAATACTATTCATCCCAAATCATCTAGAAGAAACCTTAAGAGAACGATGTCCCATTTCCTTTAACGGGGGTTGGGTGGGTTTTTGGTTGATTTCTTGGGCTATAAAGGATTATTATCAATGGTGGTTGAACTCTTGGCCTTGCCCTGGCTAGGCAAGTGTATATCTGGGCTACAACTTCATAAATAGATAAATGTATACAAATATATAAATGCACACATATGTACCTATAGTGGGTGGGATTTTCTGTGTAGCCTTGTGTTTATTATCTTCCTGCTTCTACCTCAGAGCATGTGGGCTTATAGGAGTTCACCACCATACCTGCTTTCTAATAATTTTTTCTGAGACATAACCTGACAGTAGTAATTCTGACTCGTTGCTCTCACATTGCTCTTTTTAGTGAGCTATTAAACAGCTGGTAGAGATGTGCTTGGGAAAGGCTGCAGAACTACTGAGCGTACCCAGGACTTCCTGAGTTTTTCTGCTTGTTTTCAACTTGGTTGTTCTGTAGCAAATCTCCTTGTACCCTTCTAGTGTTCTCGTTTCAACATTAGATAACAAGTCTGTAGTGGATGTAAACATGTTTTTGTTTTGATCCCAAGTGTGGGATGTGGAACAGACTCATGTAATGGTGTGCAGTGTTTTTCTGCTGAAAACAGACGTGATAGAAGAGGCAATGTTTGTCCTCTGGAATAGGAACTGCCTCTTGCTGGGGCGTGGTCTTTGCCAACTGATAAACACCCTAGTATGGACTCTCAGTCCAAAACAAGAGGCAGGGCTTTTGGTCCTAGCTGTTCATCACTTCACTTCAAGATGTTCCTAGAGAGAGCTGCTCCAGCGAATGCTCTGTGGCTCTAGGTTTCTGTTGCTGCTCCAGGCTCTGGCTGCTACTCCAGGTTCGAGAAGCTGAGGTTGCAGTCACCTTCGCTGATTTGCTGGTTTGCTGTTTAACTGGTTTATTGGAATCCTGGTGACTATGCCAGTGGAATCACTCCAAGGAACTGAGTCTAAAAAGGCTCTATGTCTTCTGTTCCTATTAACCTCTTTTCTCTCATATCTAGGGTAGGTTGGTTGAAAGGGAGGTATAAGCATTAAAGAAGCCCAAATAAAGTAGGTTTGAAAAAGTCCAAAGCCTACACTAGCCCATGTCTATGTCAATTGATCTCAGTGAAAGACACCTAATTATTATAGGTATTTAAATGTTTTATGTAGATAACTTTATTTACAAGTGGATTTTAATGGTTATAATGAGTTATCATCTTTCCTTGGGTGAACGTTCATAGAAACAAGAACTAGTTGATTTGTATAATAATTATATTACTGTTAGGTAAAATGAAAAAAAAAACCTCACTTAATATATTAAGTTGAAATATTCACTGCTCAACTCATATGTGTTAATTATATGAATGAGCAAAAATTATGTCTGCTATAGTGACCATCAAGGATCAGACAACAAAAGGAAAATTTTGAACACAGTTAGACAACTATCATGACTAAATTCTATTTTCTGCATTGGAAGTTTAAGGGTAGTTCAGCATCATCAATCCATTGCCATTGTCCTTTGTAATGTGTAGGTGTAAGCAAGCTAGTTTTAGAAAGAAATCATGATTGTCTTGAGGGTTTGGTTTTAACAAATGGTAAGTGGGCGAGCACCTCCTAATCACTACGTGATCAGTTGCCTCCAGGTGTCAGATCTGTGTGTTCATTCTCCTTCCCTTCCCTTGAGTTGCTGCTAAGTCTGCACCAGACTCTTCTAAGAAATAAACAGCTTTGGATTCAGTGATCCAAGGCTTCTTTTCTCCTTAAAAGAATTACATGTCAGCTACCTATAGTTTTGTCTAGTTATGTGGATTCAAAACAGACGAAGAATTCTTACATCAGCTGGTTTAAACAGCCTTCGAACGATTTAGCATTATTTCCCAGTGGGTTTGTAACTACTCACTCTCCAGGACCTTTGGGAAGATGATTTGTATTCATAGATGCCAAAACCTAGGTAATAGAGTTATAAATTATGCCTTCCATAAATCAAAGTCAAGCCAACCATCATGAATGATACAAGAGAAGCTCACTGAATTTAGATTTTAAATAACCAGGAGAGACCCAGGATCCCTTTCCTCAAAAGTGGTTTACTTCTGATAGGTTGGCAAGCAATAGTACTAAGACTTCACTTCATTTGTGTTCACAAAGCTCATCTTGTGTTTAGCATTTTCAATGCCTATATTCTGTTAGAAATTAGTTGAATGAATCAGTGATAGCTACTATGGACTTCAGATCTTTTCAGTCACAACATCTGTATTTTTATCCATGTTCCAGCAATGTTGTGTCATAATCCTAGGAGAAAAACACAGTTTGTGTGTGAGTGTGCATGTGTGCACACATGTGTGTGTGTGTGTTTGTGTATGTGTGTGTGAATACTGTGATATAATTGCATGTGCATGACTCCTCCTGTAGTAACTGTGCACCTCACACCATCAGCATTTGTTTAATCATTGCATAAGGGAGCGAAATGAGAACCTATGAAGCTCTCTTCCCTCAATGCAGAGTAGATAAAGTTTCTGGTCAATCAGCTTCTAATAGAGAAATCTGTGATATTTCTGCCTGGGATGTCTTGAGATGACTCAATAAGAAAAATAATAATTAAAAACCCACAACTTTAATGTCCAAATATGAGAAATGGAATTAAAGCCTCAGCATTCAAGTAAATACCCAGGAGGTGTTGTGGCTGCCTGCATTTTCAAGCCCTCAAAAATTAGGGACACAGGGTTCCTGAAGCAAGAAATTCATTCTGTATGCAAATATGTTAGGAATATCTTAAATCTGAAAACTGTTAATCCTATCTGCAAGTATAGCAGAGTATAGTAATAATGTCAGAGGTTGGTTCTCTCCCATGGGGTGGGTCTTGGGTAGGGCCAGGCATTGGTTGGACATTTCCTCAATCTCTGCTCTATCTTTATCCCTGCACATCTTGTAGGCAGGGTGAATTTTGAGTTGAAGTTTTTGTGAGTGGGTTGGTTTTCTCCTCTCTCTGCTATAAGAGACTTGTCTACTTAGAGGGTGTCCCCTTCAATCTCTATGGGTCCTGCAACTAGGAGTCGCTGGATAGAGTCCCTCTCATATCCCCCTGGGAGCCTGCCCTGACTTAGGTCTCCAGTTTGTCAAAGAGATGTCCCCACCCACAGTTTCTTTTTTCTCTACAGGCCTTCTTTCAAGTATGTTCATAGTAGCCTTATTCATTATAGTCAGAATCTAGAAACAACCTAGATGTCCTTCAACCGAAGAATGGATAAAGAAGCTGTGGGTACATTTACACAATGGAATACTACTCAGCTATTAAAAACAAAAAAAAAATTATAAAATTGGCAGGCAAATGGATGGAACTAGAAAACATCATCCTGATTGAAGTAACCAGACCCAGAAAGACACACATGGTATGTGCTCACTTATAAGTGGATTTTAGCCCTATAGTACAGGATAAACATTCTACAATGCACAGACCCAAAGAAGGTAAGTAGCAAGGAGCATCCAAGATAGGATGCTTAAATATCACTCACAATGGGAAAGAGAATAGACAGAGGTATTGGCTGAAGAGAGGGAACAAGGTAGGAGAGGAAACACAGAGAGATATGAGGGCAGAGATCAGACTCTCAGTATTAATAAATGTATTCATTATAAGAAAGACCACTTACAAATGTGGGTAGCTCAGCTCAGGTAAACATTATTTCTAGACAAAAGCAAAAAACACACATAACAGCCACTTCTTTAGAAGACTGCCATGTTTGTTTCAGAATTCACAAAAGAAACAATAAGGCTGAGAGGATGGCTCAATAGGAAACCAAAACCAAAATCAGAAACAAAACTCTCAGCAGGTAAGTAAATGCCTGGGAAGTTATGTGGCTGCCCATATTCCCGTTTCTGTGTTTGAGGCCAGCCTGTTCTACAGAGTGAGTTCCAAGACAGCCAAGACTACACAGAGAAATTCTGGATCAAACAACCAAAAACAAACAAAACAAAGCAAAAACCCATTGTGAAGAACTTTCATACTCATAGCTTAGATATGTTCAAATAAATGATTTTATTAGATTGTTTTTAAATACCATGAATCAAGCATTCTGCTGGTGCCATATTTAGAAAATGCCTATAATATAATCTTTGATGAGCTAATAATCTTGTTTGTAACTTTTAACATGACATAGTACCTTTATTATACCATGTATTTTTATTATCTAGAGAAGTATATAACACACAGTAGATATGGATGGAAAACGGTTGATAGCCAAGTTTCTGATGAACAGGGAAAGAGAATCCTGATTTGTATATTTTCTAATTTCCTTAGCATAAATATTTGTCATAAATGTTGTGCTTTGTATTATATATGGCATAAATATCCTATCATGACTGTTTTAAATCTAATGGTATTGTATATGGTAATTAAAAAAACACAAGTCCAATAGCTGCATCAGTGTTAAATAGATCCAACATCAAACAAATACTTGCATAATGACTATAAACACTACAACAATTACTATAAGGAAGTTTGGCTAAGCATTTGGAAGAGCACAAAGAAAAGCTAGGTCTTTTGCAAGGAAGGACCTAAACATACAGAAGTCTTTGTTGATGGTATGACCCTGGATATCTCTTCTGGAGATGTGCTTAGTGATTCTCAATATGAAAAAACAGTCACATTTTTGGAGTAAGAATACTCTTAGCTCTACAATCCACAGGCTGTCTTTTTAGATAAGAACAATTATTCAAATTGTCAAGTACAGCTACATGAGCATTGAAGAAGTCCTCCATGGACATTAATGGTATTATTTAAGATAGAGAGATCAGCAGACACAGAGGCAGTAGGGTATGAAGAGAAAGGGAGTTTTAAGGAAGTTCATGGAGTTTATGATAACAGAAGATAAGTGTACAGTGGTTTAACAAGAGGAACGATGAGGTTAAAATAGAAAATCAGGGTTAGACTAAAGAATGTGGGTGTTCTAAGCCCTAGAGGATGATATGGAGGACTTGAAAATGGCTTGTGGAAAGGTTGGCCTCCTATTCATCTCTTGTTGCAGCAGTATTGTTGATGTTAAGTGGTGACATCAGAGACAAGACATACATTTGAATGTTGTTGCAAGAATGTGGCCTAGAATTCCATTCACCATGATCCAGGAATGCATGGTATACCCTAGATCTTAACAGTCTCTATGAATGTGTAATTAAAGGACTGGGGGTTGTAAAATGAAAGTTCTGATTATTTTTAAGAAAGCGTTCATCCTCATGTTATCTGGAATATAAGAGCAATAAGCAAAGAGATTGTCATGAAGGGTTTATAGACACATTGTTCTTTTTTAAGATTTATTTTCATAATTGTGAGTGTGTGTGTCTATGTAGGTATATATGTACATGTGCATGATAATGCCCACAGAGGCTCAAAGATACTGGATTTTCTGGAACCGAAGTCACAGGTGTTTGTGAATCACACATTCTTGGTGCTTAGAATTAAACATCAGTTCTCTGCAAGAGCAGCAAGTTCTCTTGGCTGCTGAGTGGTATTTCCAGCCCCACTTATGAGTTATTTGAACACAGGATTTGTGTATCTTTCTGATGTTCCGTGTTTTACTATCCATAATATTCCATCATATTGGTTTGTCATGATTAAGTGGACAACATTTTGCAGGCTCTAAATTGCCCAATGCCTCATAGTCAATATGGAAAATGGCGTAACACAAGTAAACAAAACAAGTGTGGGAAACTTACAAGTGTGGGAAACATTGTTAAACTTATTTACATATATTTGCATCTGTAGAGTCATAGCCATACTTAGTTCAGATCAGTGCAGAGGGAATGGAATAAACACACTGTCCAATAGTCATAGAAACGTAGAGTAGCTCACGGATGTGGAACTTGACTTTATAATGTATGAATTAGCAGCTTTCCTTATTTGGAAACTTTTCATACTCTATAGAAGCAAATATTAGCTGAGTAATAACTCATAAATCACTGTACTTTGACTGAGCTTAATGATGAACATAGAGTAATTCCCATATACTAATACCTCGAAACGTACTACGTAACAGTACTTTTTCATAAAAATGGGAGAATTTATAAAAGTAAGTTTCTGTTAAAGGAGGCATTTGGGTGATAGATTTTCTGAAAAGGTCTAACTTAATAATACTATCATTTTAGTTATACACATGAGTGAATAAAAGTCTTCAGTGGCATAAAATTATACGTTAATGTCTTTGAGGATTTATTTTTCCTTTTGAAGGCCTGCTGGTTTCTGTTTGAGCAGGATGGCTGCAGGGCTCTAAGGGAGATAGTTGATTAAGCATGTCAGAACTCAGTAGTAGGTAATCACAAAGACAAATACTGGGATATAGTAATCAGCATTTTTAGAATTTTTTAATTCTGAAACTGATCACATAACAAATTAAATTTCTGTGTTTTAGCCATTGTTGGATCATTGATACTGATATTTTATTACAGATTTAAGAGCATGAAACCTCAGGGTGTGAAAGCTGCTGGAATTCCTATCAGAGTGCTCACTCTGGCAGCCCCATAAAATACCAGCAAATAGTGAGTCTTGCCAAGTCCTGCCAAGAAGAAGAGCAAAAGCACTGACAAGAGATCCAGAATCTCAGCATCTCAAGCCAGGCTCAGCCCTCTGAGCTGGCCAATAACCACGAAAGTGCCCATCTCCTTCTAGAACTCCGCCTCAAAGAAATCCACTGTTCTCCCCAATATTTCCTTGATGAAATCATGCTGTATCTCTCCTACATTATGATTTTCCTTTCTTCTTCATCACCCATTTAGCATATAGAGACATGTCAATGCCATGCTTTTAAAACAAAAGCAGACCACAATTTTCCAGCTACTATCAAATTTTCTTTTATAATGGAAAATGGGAATAATATGGTAGGTTGTTTAGCTGGAGAGAGAGAGCTAGGAACTACAGTAATGATCTCTATGCAAGATACATCCACTGATGTACTAGGGGCACAAATGTCATGTAGGTTACCAACTGATTTATTATTGGGTTTAATGTCCACTCCACAAGAAGGAAATAGCACTGTATATAAACCTGGCTAAGAACTCATGTTTGGGGAGATCACAGGTCCCATAGTTGATCCCAGTGCTCTAATTCTGCTGTATGGATATAGTATGGAACTGCTTTCTAAACTTACATGTGTATGCCCATAGATTAGCAGCTCTTGAGGCGACCAACAATCAGAACAGTATTTACAACCATGTAAAACAGTTGAAGGGAGGATTCATATCTTAACAGAATGACAAAGTGTGTCCTTCCTACTTATAGACAGACATCTCTAAGAGAGGAAGTAATGCTGTATCTCTCTTCTGCAGTGAACGGCAGTTAACACAGAAACTTGCAGCTAATGGCACTGCAGATAGAACTGGAGTGGTCAGCCACAAACAGAACATATATTTAATACTCCTCAAAAATTAGGGACCATCTGGAAGAGGGATTGTAAAGATTTTAAGAGCCAGAGGTCAGGAATGACTAGATGAAAACAGTGTCTTCTGAACATGATGGAACAAATGATGAACTTGTGAACTCACAGCAGCTGAGTAGTTGCAGGCACAAGGACTTCACAAGCCAGTCAACAAACTGGCATGGACTGTGGGGGTACAGATGAGCTCCCACCCCTCACTGAGGAGCGACTGAAGTAGCTGTTGGCTTCTGTGGGAAGAAGAGCCAGGTCTTTTTAAGGATATGACCCATGATAATATTGACCACGCTTCACTGGATGACACCATATCATGCATCTATGGGCAACATAAATAAGACTGGGTGGGTTATTTAAAAAACAGAAAAAAGAGGACACACTATGTAAGGACATAATAGAGTGGAACTAAGAGAACATAAGGGGAAGAGTGGTAGGTGAATATGATCAAAATAAATTTTATAAAATTCTCAAAGAATTACTGTATATATAGAGTTTGGAATATACTCACTGTATAAGACTAACCTTCTTCCAACACGCACCCTGTACAGTAGACTTGGGCTGCAAACTCAATATTGTAACTGGAAAAGTTAAAGTTAGAAGCCATCTTATACTCTGGAAATATTGTAATAAAAATATTATTTTTGGGTAAGGGGAAAATGGGAGGGAGGGAAGAATGGGAGGATACAAGGGACGGGATAACCATTGAGATGTAACAAGAATAAATTAATAATAAAAAAAATGGAAAAAAAATAAAAAATAAAAAAAATAAAAAATAAAAAAATAAAAAAATAAATATTCACCATTTGTATGTGATGAGGACTCACCTACATACACTATATAGAAATGTACTTCACTATTTCACATATCATTTATTATAAATAGCCAGTTCCATTTTTATTTTATTAAAAAGAAGCTTTGTATACTTTCAAAAAAAAATATTATTTTTAAAATATTCTCAAAAGGGCATCTATAAATAGTATCTTCACCTTTTTCCTACAACAGACTCTCTCTCTCTCTCTCTCTCTCTCTCTCTCTCTCTCTCTCTCTCTCTCTCTCTCTCTGTATGTGTGTGTGTGTGTGCGCGCACGTGCATGCACATGTGTTCATGTACATGTATGTGTGTAGATACTAGGTGCAAAATTGATTTTTTTCCTTAGTTACTTGCAGGCTTTTTACTTTTTCAAACCTACTTCATTTGGGGTTCTTTAATGCCTATACCTCCCTTCCAACTGACCTACCCTACATAGGAGAGAAAAGAGGTTAATGGGAACAGGAGAAGTAGACATTTTCAGACTGAGTTCCTTGGAGTGATTCCACTGATGTAGACAGACATGTTAAACAGCAAATCAACAAAGGTGACTGCAACCACAGCAGCCAGAACCCAGAGCAGTAGCCGCACCCTCGAAGCATTCTCTGGAGCAATTCTCTCTAGAAGCGTCTCAAAGCAGAGCAATAAATAACCAGACAATAAGAAGCAATGCCAGAACCAGAAAGCCAAAAAAGCCAAGTCTCTTGTTTCGGGCAATACCCAATATCACACACACACACACACACACACACACACACACACACACACACAAACTTAATAAAATTTAATAATGAGGTAAAAGTCTGAATACATATTCTGCAAAGAAGTCATACAACAAGCCAATAAATATATGGAAAAAACTCAATAGCTGTAGTCATTATGGGAAGTCTCAGCCAAACTATGTAATCTATGTCCTCATCCCAGTAAGACTGGCTACTATACAAAAACAGAAGGAACGTAAGCAAATTCACTTACACTGAGAATGTAAATTAGTGCATCCATTATGGAAAACAGTGTTTACAGTGTATAAATCCCTTTAAAAACTAAAAACATCAACCATATGATCCTACAACCTTACTACTTGATAAGTATCCAAAGGAAATTCATCATTACATCACAGATATTTATATGCTCATGTTTAGTGCAGCATTGATTACAAGAGCCAAGATAGGTAATCAACCAAGATATATATTGTTAGACAAATGAACTAAAAAGAAACTATATTCATAATGGTATATCACTCGGTCACAATGAAAATTCATCATTTACAAAGTAGTTAAACTAGATGTCATTGTGTTAAATAAAATTACCAGGTAAAGATCAACATCACATGCTCTCACTTATTTGTGGAAGCTAAAATGTCTGTGTCTTAGGAGAATAGAGCGGAGTGGTGATTATTGGAGACGTAAAAAGACAAAGGGCAGTGACTGGGCAGAAAGAAATTAGAGCCCAGAATAGTCACATAAAAGGAATTTTCTCAGGCTTTTCACAGCACTTCTGCCTACAACAATCAGTATTTCAAATTACTGGAAAAATAAAAATATTCCAACACTTAGAATGACTAATATTTGAAGGAATAGAAGTGATCACTACCATGGGGAGTGTAGTTTCTGGCTCTAAATAACTGCTGACTCTACCTACTCTATTCATACTGCAACTGCCAAGTCAAATTTCTAATTGGTTTTAATTTTGTTTTTGTTTTTTGTTGATATAATACATACACATCTGAATGTATACTTCTGGATGTATACAAGGAGTAATGATTAAATCAGGATAGTGCCCAAAAAGGATTTGGGTTTTATTATGATATGATATAAGATTTTAATATGGCCATGTGCATCTACAATTCTAATAAATATATCATGTGACATCCTTTCTATTCCCAGGAAAAAGTCATTTCTCAGTCTATGCCAAGTGGGCATTGCTGAATTAATGGTGCTTTTCACATGTCTAACCAAGGCACATAGGAATTCTTTGACCTCAAAATACACCAAAATCTGATTGTAAAATAGAGTGTCTCTGGAACAAGCACAGTTTTTTTTTTAAAGCCATTATTTTACCCAATATTGTGTAACTCCAGGCAGGCATAGCATGATCTCAACAATGCTGTTTTGGTTATTATAATTTTGTAGTATGTATTGAACTTAGCTAATCTAATTTTTCCAAAGTACACTTTCCAACTCTCTTGGTCCATCCTTTGTTTTCCTTCTGGGGTAAATTGGCCTTGAGTATTCTAAATTATGTGTACTTTAATACTTATTTTAAGGTTGTTTTTCTTGTTCTTTGAAGAATATCCAGTATGCTGTTGGTGATTATAGAAAACCCATTGATTGTTTAAGTAATATGAGTATTTTAATAATATTCTTCCAATTCATAGAACATGAGGTTATTAAATTTTCAATATAGAAAGAATTCATGTCTTAGCTACACCTCCTCCTAAATAGTTTAAATAGCATCTAAAAGAAGATTTTTATTGGTTCTTTGTGAATTTCACATCAAGCCCCTCAGTTCTACTCATCTCCTCTTCCCCTCATACTCACCTTCCACCCTCGCAACCTTCCCCACAAAAGAGAAGAAAACCTCGTTGTGGAAGCTGTAGCGTCATAGTGTGCCCCACAGTATTATTCCCTTCTGTGCCTTCTTCTTTGCTTACAACTGTTCATTGCAACGAGTCATTCACTGGTCTGGTTCAAGGCCTTTGGCTTCTGCTACTGTAACAATACTGGAAACTCCCTGGGATGCCTCTCAAATATCCTGTTGTTGCCCTGTGTCATGGAGAGCCTGTAGTTTTGGATCTGTAGGACCAGCCCTTCATGTACTCCAGTGGTTTATCAATTGGGTAGATGTTGGGATAGGCCAACTCAAAGCCCTGGATCTGGCCCTGAGAGGTATTTGAGCTATTCAGCCTGCTAAGCTCTCCTGTTCTTATACCCTTGAGGCAGACTCACAAGTAACCCATGCAACCACAAGCAGCTCTACCCTGCTACCTGGATGAGGTGCAGGGTCTGCTTTCCCAAGTGTTGCAGCTGGTGAGAGACATGGCCAGTTCTCCCATTCTCATGACCCTGGGGATAGCTCTCCAGTCTGTGACAGATGGTAAGGGATAAAAGAAAGAAAGAGAGTCTTTCCATTGTCAGCACCACCGCCAAGTAGACAAAAGGTGGCTTCAGCTTGCAGAACCCAGCCTTGGCTCCATTCCACTGCTGTGATCCTCTGTACCCCCTGTAATGGAGAAACACTGCTGGAAATCAAGCTCCAGCTCTTGAGGACATGAAAGTTAAGTTATAGAGGTCTAAGAAAATGTCAAAAGACTTAAGAAAGTGTTTGAAGTTTGGTAAATGCAAGTTAAGAAGATGTTTTGAAATATATAAATGCAAGTTATAGAGCTAAAAGAAAAATATTTAAGACATATGAAAAGGAGTTTCAAATTTCTTTCATTGTTCTATACTATTGTTATAACTTTACAAGATTTCAAAAGTTCAGAATTTTAACATTGATCAGTAGAGTTCTGATAAGCTGATGGAGCACTGACTGCTTATTATTCAGTCTCAAGCTCAATATTTTAATTTCCCTTTGGTTGTCTTCTGAATAGAGACTTAAGGTGCTTTCCATCATGCTAAAAACATGTCAGTCCAACTTGTATATCTAGCCATCTGGGCTGAGAAAGGAATGATTATGCTTTTTAACCCAAATCTATAGCTTTTGCTAGATCTCAAAGACATGAACCTACTCCTGCTGTCTTATAGATACAATTTTAACTTCTGTCCCTAGTCTATATTCGTCTGAGCAGCTTTGCACCTGGCTAACAGACACCATCCAGGGATTATCTGTGGATTGCAAGCTGTTGAGATCTGGACTTTCTGAAAGCTGATGTAAACCAGCCCAGCTGATGTGATTGCTCCCTGTCTCTTCAATTGGATTGGCTAATAAGATGCTTCTGGTAAGTGCCCCACTGCCTAGCCTTTGGCTAGCCTTTCAGCCTTCCTGGGCCCTGATAGCACCGTTCTAATTTCAGGTGGAAATGCTTTTAAAAGATATTATGTTGTCCATTGTCCCACCTAACAGGCAGAAATGCTGAGTAAAAAACAAAACAAAACAAAACAAAAAAAAAAACAAAACAAAACAAAAAAAAACTCTCTGTCATAGGGACAAGTGGCTACCTATTGACATACAAGAAAATAGGCCCTTAGTTCTGTTTCTCCTGGTCATGATTTATGCCCTTCACAAGATATACTTTATTTCATTTTGGCAAAAACTACATTAATGCTGACAAACTTATGGTTTTGAGGGATTTCTCTTATGAAGGGATCTAGTTATGGTGTGTGTGTGTGTGTGTGTGTGAGAGAGAGAGAGAGAGAGAGAGAGAGAGAGAGAGAGAGAGAGAGAGAGAGAGAGAGAGAGCACATGAGAGCTTTTTTCTTCCATGTCCTTTAAACAGGCTGCCTGAAAAAGGTGTGACCCAGATTAGAGGTGGGTCTTTCTAAATCAAAGGATCTGGATTAACTGTTTATCTTCCTACCTCAAAGATCCAGCTCAGAAGAGGATCTTTCCACTTCAAAATATTTAATTAAAATTCCCTCACAGTTGTTCCAATTCATCTGAGTGTTAGTTAATTTTAGGTGTAGAAAAGTTTATGACCAAGAGTAGCCTTCACAAATGTTTAGCAGCATCCTCATCTTCCAAATAATTTAAGTTAGCAGAAACCCAACTGAAAATTTTGGTTTGGTTTGGTTTTTTGTTTTGGACAAAATGTCTTAATATATGTTGCAGGGGGAAAGGGGTCAATAACATCCAGGTTGAGAACCAATGGATCAGGATCATAGCCCAATCCATTCTTAGATTTGCCTCCATCTGGAATTTTTAAGATTCTATAGAATAGAATAGAATTTCTCTTGGACAGAAAAACCTCTCTGGGTGAACTTGGCATTCTTTTAACCCTTGAACTTGCCTGCCAAGATCTGTACCTCAGAGTGAGCACATTTGCATCAGTGTTCCTCCAATTTTTAGACAATGGGACCTGCCAGATGGATATCCATAATCTGTGCCTTTGCCACATTTGAATGGGATATCAAAGGCAAATTGATTCTGCAGCCATTGTGGAAGAAAATGTGTGGCGTTTGCCAACGTCAGTTCTAGTTTCAGACCGAATATTCCTTATTGATCTTCTATAACCGTGTATGGTTTAAGTAAAATGTGTAGATATCCACTTACTTTTTTCAAACAAAATTCTAATTTTACCCTAGTTCCATCAAAGGTTAGCAAAGTTTGAATAAGTAGACATTTAAAGTGCTTTATAAAGATAACTGAGTTAAGTGTGGTGATGCTCAGTTTTAAAACAGGAGGGAGACAGACAGGAGAATCTAGAGCTTGGCTCCAGCTTTGGCTACAAGGTGACAAAGAAATGAAGACGTTGGTAGCATAGCACCTTGCAGACGGAGAGGTCAAAGCTGGTGGCTCTTAATACAGTACCTCAGTTGTGTGTATAGTAAAGTGCACAAGAGCTTATGCCCACCTTTCTCACACAGTAACAGTGTGCTAGAAACTTCTAGGATGGGAGTTTTGGAGGTAACATTTTGTGACAATCCAATGGTTCAGGCAAAACCAAAGTCATTCAACCCAACATCAGTAAAAATGATGCCAGTGCATGATTTTGGAAGAAAATATTTTGGATGGCTGCATAGTTCTTCAAAGAACAATTAAATTCCATTAAGTAACTGCAACCCTCACTGCTGTCATGTTAAATTTAGTCTCTAAACATGAGTAATACTACTTTTTTTGGCGTCAGAATATGAACATGAGGAATGCTGAATAATGGCACCAGGGGGGCAGCCTCCAGCCTGTGGCTTTGCAGTGATTCCAGGTCTAGCTCTTTCTTCCCTCAACTTTACAGCAGGGTGCTAACCTTTGTTTGCTAACTCTGTTCCTCTGTCTCTATCTCTGTCTGTCTCTGTGTTTCTCTGTTTTGGTTTTGGTTTTTTGTTTTGTTTTGTGTCTGTGTGTGTGTGTGTGTGTGTGTGTGTGTGTGTGTGTGTGTTCAAAATAGAGGTTAAGTTAGATAATAGGGGACTACAAAAGCAAGATCATGAATTCTTGGAATACATTTATGATTTTGTAAAGAAGGAAGAGAAATTGAGTTCTTTCAAGAATCTTTGTGAGTGAAGGTTTTTAAATGCTCCTAAGAATCTGCTCTCTGTCTCTGTCTGTCTCTGTCTGTCCGTCTCTCTCTCTCTCTCTCTCTCTCACACACACACACACACACACACACACACACACACACACACACACACACACACACCACACACACACACCATAACTAGATCCCTCCATAAGACAAATCACAAGGCACCATGACCAAAAAGTTAAAAGTTGACTTGATCTTGGCACTCCAAAGGACAGCCTTTATTTTAGGATTGGAACTCTGTCTTCTTTTACCCAATTTGGAAATGAGGAACATATCTGCATAATACTCCAATGTGTCCTCCTTAGAATGTGAATATTTAAGATATCAAGCAAAGAAAATAGGTCAAAAGATACTGCAAATAGTTAAAAATAGCCACCACTGCAGGAGAGTTTGTGTTTGGCACCTTGCCTGTTCACATTCATTCTAATTGACCATTTGACTCACTGTGTAAAGCACACAGCTCTTCACACCTCTGGACATGAGGGTCAGCATTCTGCTAAATGCTCTACACCACACAAATTAAATACCAAGGCAGTTATTTCTATAACGAAGAGAAAAAAACTCTTCCTTTCATGCTAATTAACAGATTCTTTCAGAGGGAAAAAAACTCATTGTTGAGATTTATTTGAGTTCCTAGGGGTGAGTGTATGTATGTGTTGTGTGTTTGTGTGTGTGTGTGTGTGTGTGTGTGTGTGTGTGTGTGTGTGTGTGATGTAATTATTTTTATTCTTTCCTCCATTTCCCTGGAGCCTGCATCACCCCTCAGATGGTGTCATATGATGGCATAAATCTAACCTTCTCTTACACTCTTACTGAGCCAACACAGCTGGATTCTCAGCCAAGTATGAAGTTTAAATTGGGAACTTCGGATTCGTTTTATAAATTTTAACAACAGTTGATGTGTCCAGAATTTCAATGCTATCTCCATTCCTAAATTTTAAAAAGGATAAATGAAAATGAACCAGCCTGTAATGATTTACTTAAGGAAGTCATGAATCTGCACACTCATTTTTTTGTTTTTCAAAAGAATGTTCTAATAAATATTTTGCCCTTCTTGCATTATTTTAAAATTTTTATGGACATAAATATACATCTTTTCTAATGGATTTGGGGATTAAGAAACTATATATTTATGACTACATGAGTACATATACACATATTGTTCTGAAAGAATACTTTTATATTGGAGCATTTGAACTCAAGGAATAAAGGGACTCATTTTGCTTGTAAGTAAGCCAAAGAAAAGCACATGTAAGAGTAATTTTCAGCAAAGAAATGACTGTTGGGAGAAATTATATATCTGTGATAACTATTGAATGGGGTTTACTAGAAACAAGAAGTTCTGGCGCTTTTATAAGGCACTTCTGGTGTTTTCGCAAAAGAATATAACTGTCTGGAGGAGAGATATGGGTGGCAGTTGTTTTAAATTACTAAGGTCTTTCTTGGAACCTCTTTTTCTTCCCCAGAGATAATATTGAGATGTAGCTCTGTATCTTTAGAAGTCCCGTTCTGCACCTTCTGATTTGCTACAGCCTCACTTGCTGGTGAGAATATTAGTGAATTCAAAGGAATGAGATGTTGTGAGCCAGTTACAATTATTACAGGATTTTGAAAAGCAATAGCTTCAAATTATCATGTGATGGTTAGGAAAATAGAGAGATATTGGAACCAGGAATTGTGTAGCAGAATAAAGCATTAAGATGTCTGCTGCTTTACTAGTGTGTTTGTTTGGAAGTTAGTAGTTTGAAGAGCTAAGAGTAGAATTTGTATTTCAAAGTGACAAAATATATCTTGCCTTTCACTGTCAAAACATATATCTTAAAACATAAGTTCTTGAACACTAGACCCTTGGCAATGAAGGACATTTCTGTGGCCACTTCTTATGTTTTCTACTAACACTTGCTTATGTTTCCCTGATCATTGTTGACTTTCATAAAATAATTTTTACCTTGTTTTTCTATTACACTTTGCAAAATTAACCATTAGCAGCTTGAGTGTTCTTTGCTTGTTTAGCCAGGTGATTGCCAAGAATACAACTTAGAGACTTCACAAGAGATGGTACTGCTTAGATGTCGGAATGAGAGCAAGAAGAATGGATGGTAATCACGGAGAAGCTGTAAGTTCAATCAGGTAGAAGTTGTGTGCTTAATAGATTTTTTTCAAACTTGACACAAGTTGGCATCATTTAGGAAGAGGGACTGTCAATTGAGAAAATATCTCTATCAATAGTTAATAAATGCTCTGGGCAGTGCCAGCCCAGAGCAGGTGATCTTAGACACTCTAATGGCTGCTGAATGGGAGGCTGAGAATAAGCCAGTAAGCAACATCCCCTGCACAGTCTCTGCTGCAAATCCTACCTCCAGGTTATATCCTGAGTTCCTGCCCTGGCTTCTCTTAATGATGGGCTGATGTAGAACTACAAGCCAAACAAATGCTTTCCTCCCCTATGTTGTTTTTTATCAGTGTTCTATCACCTCATAGAAGCTAACTAGAATAAGTTGGAATAAGAAAAAAAAGTAATAACAACTATGTGTATGTATCACTAATGATGCTTACTGTTATGCCTGCTTACCTATATGAGATATTATTGCTATAAAACATTCTCACTGTGCTCACTATAGACTGGGAATTTTATTGGCTAATTCTTAGAAAATGTTTAAAAAGTGAACTATAAGATGTACTTAATTTTGTACATCTTGGGGGCTGAAATTTCTCTAGAAATGCAAATAAAAAGTACTTGAGGCATCTTGCACACACTGAGATGAGAAACCTCTTGTTGAAGCACATAATTCAGGGCAGCTGGCCTATAGCTAATCATTCATACTACAGAGATGTATGCAGTAAATTTTCATACCACTGGTGAAATTTTGTTGCATGTATGGTGACTAATAGTAATAATAATTATTTTATGAAAATAGAAGAGTGAAAATGTATATGATCCTAGAGTAAGAAAGGTTTGCATGTGTGTGTGTGTGTGTGTGTGTGTGTGTGTGTGTGTGTGTAGTGTGCAATGTGCATACAAGTGTGAATGCATGTTTACCTGTGTATGGTTGCACTTACAATTGCAGGTGCATGTGCCTTCATGCATGTGAGAGCCCAAAGTTGATGTGGGTGTCTTCCTCAATTTTTTACCCTTCATCTATTGAGGCTTGGTCTCTCAATTAAATCCTGTGCTTGTCAATTCATCAGTCTTGCTCTTTAGCTTGCTCTGAAGGTCCCCATTTTTTCTGAGACGTCAGGTGGCAACCACGCCTGACTGGCTTTTGCATAGGTTTTTTGGATCCAACCGCCAGCTCTCATGTTTTTGCAGTAAGTCTTTTATTAACTAAACCATCTGCTCAGCCCTGAGGTGCACTTTTCTAAGATGCTTACCTATTGATGAAGGAGAGAAGGAGGTTAGCAGCGATTTTAATAAAATATATGGCCATGATAAAATTTCTAGGAATAAATAAGAAATTTTGTATTTGCCTCAGAATAAAAGTAGCATCTTTTTAAATGACACCACAGCCCACTCCAATAAGATATGACTATAAAAACAAGGACCTGCATACAAGTGTTCGCCTAGGTTGTGCTGGGATGCATAACACCATCCATTCACACAATTAGCTTCTCCTCTCCTCTCTGATAGGTGAAAGCAATAAAACTTGCTATTGAAAGAAGGTTTTATGGAAAGGATATATCTTACTGAATGAGAAAGATTAATAAAAATAAGGGCATATTAGTCTCAGAATGGCAAAATTATCGCTTTTTATTTTACTATGTAGTAGAATATTGGCTATTAATATCTACTATTAATCCATATTGTAGGAGTTATTATTTAACCCACTATCATGTCAATAAAAGACACAGGCATCTGTTAGATTTTTAACATGCCTATACATTGGTATTGGGAAGAAACTAACTCCCTAAACTATCTTTATACCTCCCAGCTCTACATCCCATGCCACTTGCTTTAATTGTTTCTACCTGGGCTACTTCCCATCCAAAATCCAATAAATACTTGCACATGTTTTCCATCTGGGCTCTTTCTCACCATCTCTGTGTCCTCAACGCAAGCCCCTCTCGGCCACATGGTTCTAATTCATGCTTAGCCCATGGCAGCTCTGCTTTTCCCTTCCCCCTCACCTGTCTTCCCCCTCTCTTCTCCCTCCTGTGATCCTCTGTTTTCCAAGCCTGAGAACCCTAGCTTGGTATATCTCACTTCTGCACAAACGAGGAATGCAGGTAACTTTATTTAGCCAATCAGGGATAATTTGGGAGGCAAAGTTAAATAGCATCATTTTGGTTACATGAGGGTTTGCTCTTAGAACAGTAAGAATCTTGGGGAGCAAGCAAGTAACATTGTAATACAAAGCTCTAGACCATGCTATAACATTAGTATCTATATGTCTGTCTATTTATTTATGGGTTTGTGTATGTGACAGGCTGTGCTGTATCCCAGACTGGCGTTGGAATCTCCATGCAACTGAGTAATGACCTTGAATTCCTCATCCTCCTGCCTCAAGTTTCAAAGTGCTTGCTTATTTCTTTGGATCTTAAAAAATTTTGGATCCTTAAATTTTCTTAGCATGAAAGCTTTATCAAGTTTGTTGAAAATCCCATTAAAAACAGTTTCCCTCAAGTACATAAATATGTTATACCCATCTAAAAACTTCAGAAATGGCTTTTATCATAATCCTTTAATCTTTTTGTATCCACTGCTTCTGTAATTAAGCCATTTAAAAGTTGGAAGTCGTCTCTCCCATTACCTTTCACCTTTGGGAAAAAAATTGATTTCACTATTGTGTAGTGATGGCTGCTCATTTGATGCTCTGCACACTGTACCCATACAAGCTGTTAGAAACATGCAAGGTGTAATGTGTCAGTCAAGACGGACTAGCTTGAGGAAATGAATCATATACCAGAGATGATTGATAATTTTTATTTTCCCATAAATGTAAAGACATGAATGCCAGTCAGTTTTTATCACCACTAATAGATTCCACTTTCCATCTTGTATTGGATTACTAAAACGATCCGTAGACACAACTTGACAAATGAGCCCTCCTTTCTCACTAGCTGGCACTCCATCCGCCTTCTTAAAGCAACAATGGCAGTCACTTCTCATACATGTCCGAGCCTTCCTAGGTTTAGGATATTCTTATTCATTGATTCAGCACATATTTGTTGAATGTCTTCTAAATTCACTAGTTGTGGTAATGGATCAAGAAAGAGTTTTCCATGTCTGCATACAGGCAACTAATTGCTATAAAGTATGATACTAAAATAATGCAGGATGTTGCCAAGTAGTTAATGAGATTTGAAATAGTGTGCTGGAAGGAGGAAATCCCACTGTAAGCAATGTAGGTTTAAGTTAGAACAGAAGGGCTCTAAAAATAGGACAAGGGAGGCAAGAAAGTAAAGGCAGTGTTTCAAGCAGAAGATAAAATCAGTGTGTCAGTATCTAAGAAGAGTTTTTGTCATTTTTTAAGGTGTATATATCTCTTTTTAAGTAAAGTGAGTTTTCTGTGGGTCAAAAAGCAAGTTCTATTTTGTGTTTCTTGTATCCCCCATACATTTCTTAGTGCATCTCATGCTTGGTTGCCTATGGATTGATTATTAATTGATATGGGGTGATAACAAAAAACATGGCAACCATAACGCCTGTAGTTATGGGGAACATAGGAAGGGTGTGATGGAAAAGAGGAATAGTGACTTTGTGCCAAATGTGTGCACAATGATTCAGAGTACTTAAGCTGTTAGCTTATCTGGATTCTTGTTTCCGAAATTATAGGCTTTGTATTCATATGCTAGAATGGGAAAGTAAAAGTATAGGTAAATACATAAGGCTGTGATCATAAGGCTGTGGATTAGTAAAGTGGGTATAGATCTTGAGAGTCCTGGGTTCAGTCGATGGCGCCATATAAACACAGTGTGGTGGTATACACACTTAATCCCAGCACTAGGTGGTGAAGGCAGAAAGATCAGAAGTTCAGAGTCAGCACTGTAGGCTACACAGGGAGCTTGAGGCTACCCTGGGCTATCAGAAAAACAGACTCATTCTGGATTTTACAAGTTGCTTGGAGCTTATGGCCAGCCTGGGATAAAGACGTTTTTTTAAAAACACTAATAAGTTTAAGAAGATTGATTTTTGGCTTATTAAATGTTAAACGCACCAATGAACATACCAAACTGGATGGAGAATGCCCAGTCGCCCTCCACCATACACAAAGAACTGTAGGCAACTGAGAAAGGCTGGGAGTGGGAGAGGTGGTCCTTCCCCAAGGTAGAGCTCACCAATTGGTTGTCCAGTGGCAACCCACCTGCAAAAAAATCCCCAAAACCATGCCTACAAGCAACATTATGTGGACTGATGAGTTAAAATAAGGAATATACAATGATAATTAATGAAAAAAGAGACCATGAATTTGAAAGATAGTGGAGATGAATATATGAAAAAAATTGGAGGGAAGAAATAGAGGAAAGAAATAATTAAATTATAATATCAAAAATAAGAAAACTCAAAGAAATAACTCACTCGGTAAAATTTTTAAATATTTTTGTATTGTTAAATATTGAAAATAATATTTTAACTACTGTCAATAAATTGGTATTTTTATTCCAATACATAAAACTAATCTGCACAGGCACAACAAATGACAAACAATAGTTATATTTTGAGCTTAAGGTGAAAACACGTTTATATTTCTCTTAAGAGTCTGAGGAATGCAGAAAAATGATAACATTGAAGAAAAGATAAAATAAGTTGGCAGAGAAAAAAGCATTATTGAATAAAGACCATCGGTTACATATGCTTAAGATAGAGGTGGCCTGAGTCTAGTATATGGGAGAATTTTAAAGCACAAAAATAGCTCCAACAGATTGCCCTACATCTCAGCACAAGACTATGTAACAGAAGCTTTTATGCATATAGTTGTTCCCAAAGGGCCAACTTGTTGGTAATGCCTGGCAACAAGTCTCCTCGAATGCCTGCTGCTGACAGAACCATCTGGTCCAGGATGCAGTGCCAGAAAGAAGAGTTATCAGCATTCATTGCCGCCTGCTTTGTTCCTTTCCTCCTTTCACTTAGTTTTCACAACATTCAGAATCTGAAAGAAAGGAAATTAGTATACATCTACACACATAATTCTATTTAATGATTTTATATCATTTATTATAGTATTAATTATTTATATTATATTATTAATTATTTATCTTAATAAATATACCTTTTAGATATTCTATAGTTGACTGTATTTTCCATTGTTTGTACATCATAAAACAAAAATGTAGCCAATAGACGTAGCTCAATGCTAAACACTCACCTAACATATTCAAAGTTTAGGGGTTTATCCCTAACACCACAAAACATATCAAAGGCATATGTGTTAATATGTAAACATTATATTTTAGGTTGTAAACTCACGGAAGAGAGGCCGTGATGTGTAAGCAGTTTACCGAGTTAGCAGGCATATTCGTACTAAGAAAATGAATAAAGTATTGTTCTTAACGGCCATTGATTACTTTTATTAGTAATATCTCCTTGTGTACTGCCTATAAATCAGGAATCATGTTTAATACTTAAAAATGAAAATGTGTATCCACCCTAAACTGCTGTTTTTCTTAGGTACATAACGTGTAGTGTTGAACTTTTATAACAGCAGCCTCAGAATGGAACAGACATTCCAATTTTAATAGTATTTAAGTTAGGGTGAATTTTACCTAGTCCTCTGTCACATTGTGAATATAGTTCTTCCATTCAGACTGCCAAGTGCTGTGCATTTTAAGGAAACTGCATAGATTTATCATTCACAGCTTATGGCCAGCCCTCTCTCTAGCTGTATATATCAGATTTCTGATAAAATTCTTTTGGTTTTTGGATTTTTTTAAAAGTTAGATATTTGTAAGTGAAATTTATTAATTTTAGCTGCTTGCAAAAACAATTCTTGAAAAGAAGGAAAATGTGATTTTATGCTAGGATATCATTTGTAATTTTGTTTTCTTGGATATAGCAGATATTTTGGCTTGTCATAGTCCTCAGCAGTTTATGTGAGAATACCGATGTGTTTGTTCTTCATCTCTGCTTTATACTTGTGTGCTTTGTCATGAGCCCACAGGAAGTGTTTTGTCCATTCTTTGAAAATATCATGCATGTTTAAAATATGCCTGGTTATACTCACCTCTCACGCCTTCCCTCTACTTAAAGACTTTGGCAAAACAGCATGTTATTTAATATTGTTTCCCTTTTCACCAATTCTGCTGGAATACTGTGAAAACTTACACTATTGGATACAGTACAATTTTTTCTTTCTATTTGTTTCTGATCACGTTACTTCTTTGTGCAATTTATATTTGCTTTTCAGAACTCTTTTCATTACACACCAAGTCTCCTGATTTTTCTCCATGATCTTTGTTTCCATGTGTGCATGAAAGAGTGGAGATTGTCTTTGTATATTTGAAAATGATGTCAAATATTGGTATCATTTGCTTTTTCCTTAAGATCTCATACTTGATATTTGGTGACAAACTTATCTTTTGTTAGGCTTTTTCACTGTAGTGTAATTTGATTTTTTTTTTCTTATTGAGAGGGGTTTGTTGTCCTCTTTGTCTTAAAGAAACATTAAATTTTGAAAAATTATCTGTTAGCTTTGAACTTTTTCAAACCTACTTTATTTGGGGTTCTTTAATGCCTTTACCTCCCTTCCAACTCACCTACCCTAGATAGGGGAGAAAAGAGGTTAATGGGAACAGGAGAAGTAGACCTTTTCAGACTCAGTTCCTTGGAGCAATTCCACTGGTGTAGTCAGCAGGATTCCAGCAGACCCGTTAAACAGCAAAGCAGCCACTCAGCAAAGGTGACTGCAACCACAGCGGCTCGAACCCGGAGCAGCAGCCAGAGCCTCAGAGGAATGGTTCTCTCCAGGAGTGTCTTGAAGGGGAGCGATGAACAGCCAAACAGTAGGAAATGATGCCAAGACCAGAAAGCCCACCCTCCTATTTTGGGCTCCTTTCTCCTCTCCAGAGTCCATTATAGGATATTTATCAGTTGGCAAAGACCACGCCCTCACAAAAGCTGGTCCCTCTTCTAGAGGCCAAACATCACCCCCGCTCTCTCACAAGTCTGTTTCCAGCGGAAAAACACCACACACCCTCACACAAGCTTGTTTCACATCCCACACCTGGGATCAAAACAAAAACAAAAACATATTTATGTCCTCTACAATTATCTGCTTTTTATGGCCATTCCTCGTTCTTTAGGTACTACTCCTCTTGAGAGATAAAGTGAGTTGTTTCCATGTCTTGTTTCTGAGTATTTGTGATCACAGATAAACAGACACTTATTACTCACACACCAGTCTAGAGGTTCTTTGATTGATCTATAATCATACTGCTACTCTGTTAATATAACTGAGGTTCAAAAATTACAAAATGACAAATGTTTGGTCTTGTGACAAAATTAATTTAAAGAAAGCCAGTACAACAGTAAGCACTACATCACTGTACTGTACTTAGAAAGACTCCTGGCTTCACTGATCCCAATCCCTGGTTAGTTGGTATCACTGTTTCTGTCCATGTACAGAGGCAAGGCATTATGACCCAAATGTTCACCTCTTCGGCTGGAAGGGAAATAGGCATGACAAATGGACCAAGAGTATCTCCTTCGATGGCTCATCCAGAGTGATGTAATATATTCCCACTAGGTCCTGCTTTCTGAAGGTTCTACCATCTCTCATTAACATCACAGGCTGAGAACCAAAGTTTACTTATGGCTTGGAGAGACAATTAATATTCAAATAATAAATATTACAATACAAATGCTCCAAAAGAGGAAAATAGGATATACATATGTTACATGGTAAAAAGACAAAGTAATTTTAAAAGAGAATATGAATTAAATTTATAATTTAGATTGCTTTCAAGAAGTTCTAGAGAAATTCTGTGTACATATTACAGTTTTAAAACTTCAACTTATGCTGTAAAGCTTTTCCATAAGAAAATTTCAAGTTCAGAAAATTCAAAGACAAGTCCTTTCAATATGTTAAGAAATAAATAATGTTAATATTATGTCTTTTTGGCAAGCAAAACAAAACAAAGCTCAAAACAAAACTCCAAAACTATAAGACCATTCTTTCAGTCAGCCGTAATCATGCTTTTAGAAAATGACCACCAACCACATCAGGACATAAGAAGAAAACAGCAGCCATTCTTTCTTATGATCCCAAGAGCAGCAATTTCAAGAATGAGTCATTAGTTCCATTGAAAAATATTTGATCATATTATGTTTATCATAAAAGTTCAAGTTTGTTCAATATTAACAATTTGAAAACAAAAAGGAAGAAAAACAAACAAGTTCAGATGAAACAGCAGATTAAAGAGAAAATGATTATCTCAATAATGCCAAAAAATACTTTCTGCAATTCAGCACTAGCATATGAATTTAAAAAGCTGAGGAAATTCATTCAACATCACATTTTTTAGAATCAAAGGAAGGGATGAAATTACAAATCATTTCTTTTAAGTTAAAACAAATCAAGGATTTATTATCATTTCTACTCTGCCCCTTAATAGAGACGAGTGAACAAAAAGCTATAACAAAATAAACAAAACACAAGTTACTTTTACAAAACCACAAAAATATTACTCATGGATTAGATATAATAGGATAAGAGTGTATTACTAGATCTGTAATAGGGCAAAAAATCTCTAGTAAGAAGTAATAAATAAAATGCCTCCTGTGGATATCAACCAAATATGGCAGAGTAGGTTGCAGTAAGGCTAGATACCACTCTTTTATTACAGCTAAATTCAAACCCTTAGGAGGAAAATGGTCAGAGACAACTCCAACTACCGATGTTAGGAGTCCCACAAAGAGACCAAGAAACACAACTGTAACATGTATGCAGAGGCTCTAGGTCACACCCATGCAGGCCTCCTTACTGTCCGTTTGGTCTCTGTTAGCCCCTGTGAGCCCAGGTTACTTGATTCTGTGAGTTTCCTTTGCTGTCTTTGATGCTTCTGCTTCCTACAATCCTTGCTCCTCTTCTCCCACAGTATTCCCTGAGCTCCACCTAATGTTTGGCTATAGATCTCTGCATCTGTTAGGAATCATTTCATTGGCTTTTTAAAAAATTGCCAGTATTGTTTGGTTCCTTCCTGCATCTCTGGGCTGTCCAGCCTGTTTCCTGGCCCTCTAGGTAGTGTCAGGTATGGGCTCCCTCTTGTGGCATGGGTGTCAACTAGGACCAGTCATTGGTTGGCCACTCCCATAATTTCTGTGTGTCCTTTATCCCAGCACATCTTGTAGGCAGGACAAATTGTAGCTTGAAGGTTTTATGGCTTGGTGTACATCAATCCCTCTACTGGAAGACTTGTCTGGTCTGTAGCCATCACTACTTGGAGCCTTATCTAGAGTCAATTTCATAGATTACTAGAAGTTTCCATTGCACCAGGTTTCTAGCTCATCCACAAGATATCTCCTAATTCCTGTTGTCTCTCCCAGTGCTTTCTCCCTCCCCAGGAGCTATTGTTGCTCCATGTTATGTGCTCACATCAGAAGATTTGGAGCTAGAAGCACAAGAGAGAGAGAACATACAGAGTCTGTCTTTCTGGGTCTGGGTTACCTCACTCAATATAACCTCTTTTAGGTCTATAATTGGCTGAAATTTTCATGATTTTATTTTTCCTTACATAATAACCAATATTCTATTGTGTACACCTTTCACATTGCCATTACTCATTCATCTATCAATGGATCTTCCAAAAATTCCTAGAAATATATGTATATTAGAAGATGCCAGAAATTGTGCAGAAACCAGAGTTGTGCTAAAAATGGTTTGTCAAAAGTGCAATGCTTCTTAGATATGTTACTGACCCTGTATAGAGAATGACAACTTAACCTGTTTTTTAAAATTAACATAATTATTATAATAACTATTTATAAAGAATAAAACTGCAAATTAAAAATAAATGTATCATAATCCCATCATGAATAAAAATTTAAATTATTTCTTAAACAAAATGTAACAATTGTAAATTATTCTAAACTACATGAAATTATAAATAACATTTTACAGAAAATAAGTTGATGACTATCCAGAATGTACAAACAATTTCTATTAATCACTAAAGGACAAATTTTTAGTAGCAAATGGCAATGACCCAGAAAGAGGACTCTAAATGGTCCGTTTCCATGTATAAAGATGAATTCATTGCTGATCACGGAGCAGCATATTTAAACTACGAGGCACTTTTTTTTTTACAACCACTAGATAAACAATTCAAGTCAGAGCCAGGAGTAGTGGCACTTCTTGTACTTTGGAAACTGAAGCAAAGGATTGTAGGTTTCAGGCCAGCCTAGGCTACATACCTAAGCCTTGTCTCCAAACAAATAGTAAGTAAGTAAGTAAAAGTCTCAAATATGGACAAACCTAATCAAGATTGGAATGTATACAAGGAACCCATTTATTACTAATATAAATACTAACTGAGCGATGCTATGTAATGTTGAGTAGTTTATTAACACAGTTATGTGCTACAAGAACATGAAATAAGTGTCTTACTTTATGCTCCAAAATGGACAAGTTCTGCAAAACACAGTGATAAATCAGAGACATCTCACGGGATGCAAAGATCTGGTTCAGTTTATGTAAACTTGAAATAAGCCAGAAGAAAGCTGCTTGCCATCTAACAGCACAGACATGATGCAGTGTAGGATGCAGTGCTTCTCTGAACACAGAGCGTGAGTGACGCACACTTGTAGGGGATTGTGAGCTGATATGAGAGGAACTGCAGTATACAGAGAGAAGAACATGAAAGGCTTCTCTGCAGAGATCTGTGCGCAGGTGAACGTTTTTATTATCCACTCTATTTTCATGTAATTGTGCGGAGTCTTCAAAATATGAAACATCACTAAAATAATTTTCACTGAAGAGACTTTTTTGATTTACTACTTAAATGGTCACTATTTTCAAGTTCTCAAATATGAAATTTTGAAAGTAATCCCATCAATGGTTTATAAATCCTGAGTTAATATATAAAAGACAAACCTAAAATAGAAATTATGTTATCCTGTAGAGGACTGTTAACCCAGAACATGGTTGTTCTGGCAAGAGATCACATCCAAAGATCTGTGTGATCTGACTGGAATACAACCATGCCATTAATCCAGGAGACAGAGGCAAAATGATCTGAGTTCAAGGCCAGCCTGGTACAGAACAAGATTCAGGTAAAGAAAGGTTTAGATCCAGGTATGGTGGTACATGCCTTTAATCCCAAATGAAGGTAAAGTTAGTTTGTAGAAGGAAACACCCATGTTTCAAAGTGATGTCTAATTGAGTGGCAGAAAAGGTGACAAGTCAGAGGAGATTTGACAGAATAGGATATTACTCAGGCAGTTTTTCAGAGAGAGGAGGCAGTTTTTACCAGGACAGTAATAGAGAGATGGGTTGCAGAGACACAACTCAGGTACAGATGGAATGAGCCAGAAAACGAGAACAAGCCAGAAGACTAGAGCAGATTGCTGAGTTAGTTAGAGGACAAGCAAAGCAACTCTGGGGTGAGAGAGAAGCCATATTAAATAAATTAGCTGGGAGAAGAGTTTGAGCCAGAACAGCTGAGTTGAACCAGCCAGCCCAGAGCTCAGAAAGTACAAGTAAGGGTGAGCTTATTAAGCAGTAAGTCTCAGAGGCTAAAACTTCCTAGGCCTAGATTAGATTTTATAGAGACTAGAAGCTTCCAGGACTAGGTCTAGTTTAGCAGAAGCATGCAGTAATCTTCCTAGACAACTGAGCAAGGAGAATAAAAGTTAATTTACATTACCCTTTATATCTTTATAAAAACTGGCCAATAAAGATGAAGTCTTGCAAGTACTCTGTGCCCAGCCACTCAGCTCTGCTCTCCTTGGAGATCCAGGAATTTCTCATTTTCCCTTCTATACTTGGGGGAGGGGGGTCTTTGATTGTTTGTTTTGTTTTGACTGTTGGTCCTAAATCAAATTTTTCTTTCAATGATTTATATAAGCAAGCTAAGTAGACCAGAAAATAGTTGTTACGGCACAGATGTGTTTGGACTGAGGACAAGTGAGACGTCATCTGTGTGTAATATCCATTCAGTGCTTATTCTGGGATGGTTAAGGGAGCCATAATGCTGCTTCCTGGGATTAAAAGCATTTGGAGATAACCAGAACTGTGGCAGGGCCGGGGGCAGTGCAGGTGGGTTTCAGTGTGGGGAAAGTGAGTAGATGTGAGATCCAGCAAGAGGCTTTCGTTCAAGAGTGGTTTAGTGTGGGCTTAGAAAAATCATGCATCACTCCTGGGTTTCGGCTTCCTTGTCAGATATTTGAAAATGCTCACTGGATAAAATATCCTGCCCATGATTTTAGATATCTGAACATCATTAATCTCATATATCCTTTGGGAAGCATGGCAAGATTTAGAGCCATTTTGGTGAAGTTGATATAGAGATTTCCTGCAGACAGTTCTGATTCCAGACTGTTTAAATATCTTGCATGTACAGAGTGTTAAAGTCAAGCTGTATTTTATTATAATCCTTTGTCATGTGTTCCAACTGATTTGAAAATGCAAAGCCATGTTCTCACATTTTTTCTCCCCTTCTGGGAAAGAACAGGTTTTGAGAGAGAATGAAACCCATTGTCCTACTGCTTGCCACCAATCAAAGCACAATAAGTTTCTTAAAAAAAAATCTCTTCTCTTGCAAGAAAGAGTGTTTCAAAACAAAACATCATAAAGTTTAGATTGTAGTTTAGAGTTTTAAATTCATCCATGACCTCAAATATATATCCAGACTCAAAAATCTACTATCTCCCATTCCTTGTTTTAGTGAAAGACACAGAGAGGATTTATGAATTTTTTATGCTTTGGAGACAAGGATTATTGTTCTAAATGTTTAGTAAGGAACAAAGTGACAGCCTGCAGACAGGGAAAAGATCTTTGCCAACCCTACATCCGACAAAGGGCTAATATCCAAAATATATAAAGAATTCAAGATATTAAACACCACCAAACCAAATAACCCAATTAAAAAATGGAGTGTGTAACTAAATAGAATTCTCAAGAGAGGAACATAGAATGGCTGAGAAACACTTAATGAAATGCTCAACATCCCTAGTTACTAGAGAAATGCAACTCAAAACGACTCTGAGATTCCATCTTACACCTATCAGAATGGCTAATATAAAAAACTCAAGTGACAGCACATGCTGGCAAGGGTGTGTAGAAATGTGAACACTCCTCCACTGCTGGTGGGAGGGCAAATGAGTACAATCACTTTGGAAATCAAGCTGGGCCTATCTCAGGAAATTGGGAATAATTCTACCTCAAGACCCAGCAATACCACTCCTGGGAATATACCCTAAAGATGATCCAACATACAAGAAAGACATTTGCTCAACTATGTTCATGATAGCTTTATTTGTAATAGAATCTGGAAACAATCTACATATCCCTCAACTGATGAATGGAAAAAGAAACTGTGGTACATTTACACAATGAAATATTACTCAGCTATTAAAAATAAGGAAATCTTGAAATTTGCAGGCAGACGAATAGAACTAAAAAAGATCATCCTGAATGATTTAATAAAGACCCAGAAAGACATGCATGGTGCATACTCACTCATAGGAGGATATTAGCCACATAATACAGGATAACTACACTACAACACAAAGAGTGATGCTCCCACCAAGGACCATATATGATGTGAACCCAGACCCTCTGCTCCAATGTAGTAGATAGGCAGCACCTTGTGGGTCTCACTTCTGCCTGGCAGGGCAGCCTTGCCAGGCCATAGAGGAAAAGGATACAGGTAGTACATATGAGACTTGATAAGCAGAGGTCAGATGTTAGGGAAAAGGGCTCACCTTTCTGAGGACTAGGAGAGGAAGGGAGAGGGGATGAGGGAGGGAGAAGGATCAGGAGGAGAAGCAGGAAGGAGATACAATCAGGATGTGAAGAATCCAAATTACAGATCAAGCAGGTAACTTATATTGCTAATCTTACTACATGGAAATAGCTCTCAGACTGGCAGAACCATGAATATCTAGCCATAGACAATGCTTCTTGTTGAATACAAAAATCCCTGTGAATTATTATTAGATGTCATTCTTTGTATGGTATGAATGAATATTTGCAGATGTATTTTTCTGTGTATACAAAGAGCAGAGAATCAGTCTTTATTGTTCTGTGCATATTGCACACCTCATACATTTATAATTTTAGGACTGTATAATGCTTGTGAGAAATTATATGTTTTCAAAACAAAAGAATTGGATGCTGATGCTGGATCGGACCTGACAGGATTCATTCCTCTCAGCTTGCTGGACACTGACATCCTTCATCCTTCATGATCCAGCAGCAAATGCTTCAGTTGCTGTGCCTCCTCAGAAAAGGACAGGACAACTTCAAAGAAAGCTTCCACTCCCAATGGCCAAGCATTTCAGACTGTCCTACACAGGACTCTAATTAAGCCTGGAATTTCTCAACATTTAGAAACTGGACCACAAATGCTATTCCTTGCTTGTTTAACCATTTTCCCCTATTTTATTTGGGCCCCTACAAAGGTATTATTTGTGCCAAACCAGCCAGAATAAATTTTAAGAGAACGAAAGATGCCTCAATTTCCTGTTAGGGGGGATTGGGTAGGTTTTGGGTTGCTTTCTTGGGTGATAGATGTTTATTTTCATTGAGAGTTGGTTATAAGTTATTACTGGTCTTACTTAGACATAAAACAAGGTTGGACTCAGAGATGTCTCTCTTTGTCTTTATCTTTCATTCTTAGGTTTGGAGATCGGGGTTGAAAATAAAAAAGGGAGAATATAGAAATATATAGGGATGATAGACCAGAAAGTAGATTAATGAATCTATTCTGAAACTTAATGCCTTAATTGTTACTCACAAAGTTATTTTTAATTCACTGGTATAGAATTTTATATACAGATGCAAAATAAGTTTAGTTTTAGATACATTGGTATAGAATTCAAATTTAAGATTATACTTTACCCAGATTACATATATTTATACTCTAATTTGTGGTATTGTATCCATATAACTCAATCATAATACAAGTTTTATTTCCAATACTTCAAAAGTGCTATTGCAGGATAAGTAAGCTATACAAGTTAATTGTTAGTTGATCAATATGGTAATATCAATTACTAGTCTATTTTTATGACAAGAATATACATCCTAGGTATAACAGATAGATATGATTCTATAGAAAGATAAAGTAAAATAGTTAGATAAGGTCCTCAAAAACCTCAGAGACATACAGAATATGGCATTTAAAGATGTTTTTATTATTTCAAAGATGCACTGACAGTAAGACAGATTAACTCTTGGTAGCATGCAGCTTAACTTCAAGAGGATGATGAGCATGGAACCTCCTTATGAATATGGCTTCAAATGTGGCAAACAAGCCACTGGGCAAAATATCCCCTGCTTTCTACCACAGACAGAATTCTGTCTAAAAATGTGCAAGCTTGGATGCAGACAGAGTCAATGGCTAATCTCTGCCAAGACAGGGTAAATAAATTCTTAATAGTTGTTCCCTCACAAATATGTCTTTCAAATACATTGGGCCTGAAGATGATGCTCCACCATTATAAAGAATTTTGTGCCACTGTTCAGGCAGCAAACTGTCTCTGTCATCTTCTCATTTGAGAAGCTGCTAACCTGCACTCCCTGCAAACTCAGGTAATTAGTTTTATTCCTTCTCAAGTCTCTGATGGGGTTGAAGAGCAGATATTTTAGTTTTACAATTAAGCTTAGTTGTTTAGATATTAAGATGGTTTAGGCTTAGATAGCTGTTTTTAAGTTGATAATGATGAGATATGATAGATATTGATTTACATTCAGAATTTTAGACTCACCAATACAGAAAAGATGTTTTCTTCAAGGCTGCCAATTACAAATAGCCAAAACACTATAAATGTAACATATATTTAATTCCTGATTGTTTTGTTGTTCTTCTTGCTGTAGGTAGTTTATTGTATATATGTATAATAATATAAACATATATATAAAAAGTTAATAAGAATTTTAAAAAGACATGTTTAGTAGATAATTATGACAAGTGAAGATTTACAAAATGTAAATAAACATTATCAAATTAGAATCTATTTTTTGATTTAAACTTTAGCCAAAAGACTTGTTCAATTTGTCATCTATCTAATATCAAATCTCTTTATCATGCCATCTTTTATGAGGCTTGAGGAAAACCACCTTAGTTACTAACTACAGACCAGTCTATTTACAAGCTTCAGAAACCCTCTGATATTGAAGGAAACAGGGGTGACGTTGTGTGTCATTACTAATTTCCACTTAACCCATGACTTGCTTTCCCCAAACACAGTTTATTTCCCACAGGCATTCTGTGATGTGTAAGTAGACACCTGTTCATGTGAAATAAGAGTAAAATCTTAATCATAAGGATTAGAAAATGAGTAACCTGGTACCTCCTTTCATTCACAGCATTGCATTATTACATAGTTCTAGCAAATGAACAGAAATCTACACCTCCTGACACCCTCAGATAAGAATTTCCTGGGCCCCAGTGTGCTGAGGAGCATAGAGCAGAAGACTACAGTCGGTCTTCAAAATGTCCTACTGCATCTTCTCTGAAAAGCATAAGACCAACTTTTACAAACACATGATCTGCAATGAAGTAAAAAGATACTAGAACTAAGAAGTAAGGCCAACAAACATAAATATTAGCAAAGAGGGGATCAGCCTGAGCCTCCTGATACAGTACAGAAGAACCCTTATATTTTTATCATTGAAGAAAATCTGGACAGTGACTTTTATTTAACACACTAATGCATGAAAATCATAACTATCAAATGTATACTACTGTGTGTGCATATAGGCTACAATTATTTGCCAACTTACAGTGCTGTTTTGTCTGAAGTAGTGACAAAATAAAAAAGTGTGTCTATATTTTCTCAGTACATGTTACCCAGTCTCTGCCCCTGAACAGCCACTTTCACAAACCTTATAAAGCACTATATGGTGTAGTGAGAATTTTGGTTTCTTTGAGACTGCAGTTATGTTATGTCACTATGTTTTTGTTTTGATTCCAGGTATGGGATACAGGGTTGCTTCAGATTGTCTACAGCTGCTAACTATGATTGTCTTGTGCTCTGGGCGGGTGAGTTTTGTCAACAGCAGATAGTTTAATTCTGAGAACTCTGCAGAGGGCATAAATGGGACATCCCTGAGAGGATTTGTGGTGGATGCCGTTCCCACTCCTGATTCTCCCGGTGGTGGTGGTTTCTGTTGCTGCTGGTTCCTGCTACTGTATTTGACAGTACATTTGATTGATGGATGGATTTCTTGTTTGCTAAATTGCTGGATATTCTGACAATAAAATTTAGATTTGCCCTCTAATCTTCTTTCTCATCTACTTGGTGTTTGGTTGGAGCAGATTGGGCTGGAAAGGGGTGTTAGATATAAGAACCCAATAAAGTAGCCCAAGAAGCATACCTACAAGTGACACCCAGATGAGGCGCTAGGCATAATGGGAAATCTGGTTTCTAATGCCATAGAGGAGATGGCAGGGTACAAGGAAATGGATGGTCTGTTTCAGATGCCAGCAAAAAAGCTTATTGCAGATTCTGCCATTGGGTTCTTTCCCCCTTTGCTCCCACAGTATATTTTTCTATTTTTTCTTTGCTTCTTCTTGTATTTCATTTCCAAGAAAATTGAGAGAATGTCTGAACAATTGGAAAAGTTGAAAGTAGACATGAAGGTGTCTAAGAAACAAAAAGTAGATAAAATAAGATAGCTAAAATGGTCACTCTTTCTCCCATTTTTGAAATGGTTCTAGAATTGGCTATAAAACTAGAGAGGTTACAGGCGGAGATGAAAGCACTTAGGAAGTAAACAGAACCAGAGAGATGAGAACAAAGGGCTCAGACCTACCTGATGACTGATCCTGGGAGCTTTCCATAGGATGAAAGAGGGAAATGGACTGGGCTAGAAGTCAGATTGCTACCCTGCCCTATGAAGAGGATTTAGGTCCTTGAAGCCCCCGGGTGGGACAGAGAACAGGAAGAAGGAGGCCATACAGGGTGACAGGATTTAAGAGAAACATCTTGTTTTGAGAGAAAGAGTTAATCTTGAGCCAAGTTATACCACCAGAGGAGTGGCCTAGGATTATGAAGTCACCATCAGTTTTCCCAGTAACTGTGCAGCACATGGCTGATAATGGTGCTGACCGTAGTTAAGATGGGATAAGGTTGTATCCAATGAAAATGATCAAACTGAAGCATTTTAAAGAGGCTATTGCTTCCTATGGATGCACTCTCCTTTTGTTAAACAAATATTAAGTAACTGGGCAACCCAAAATATAATTATTCCCAAAGATTGGAAGGGAATGGTGACAGCTGTGCTAGAGGCCAGTCAGCAGTGACAGTGGTTAATGTGGAGGAGGGAGGAAGCAATGAATATTGAATAATGAAGTAAATATTGTATAAATAAATGAATAAATAAATAAATAAATATTCTGACCTACAGGAACAAATTTGATTTGATGATGCCATTGTAGAACAATGTCACTTGATGGCTTTAAGAGCTTGGGCCAAATCTGAAGAGCCTGGGAAAAGATCTACCTCACTAAGATAATACGAGGCTCTAGAGAAGCCTCTGTGCCACACACCAGCTGTGGGATCAGAAAGAAGATAAAGTCTTGGTGGTTCCATGGTAGGGAGAATTGAGCAGGCAGGGAACAGCTGGTTAAGGGAAACCAACTGTTGGCTGAACAACTTGTCAGGGGTATTAGGTTGAGGACAGGTTAAGGAACAGAGGAGAAAGTAAATACTGGCCGAGACATAAATGTGGTACAAGCTGAAAGGTCTTCCAACCCAGGGGAACTTTATTTTTCTTCTACTTTTTCCTTTCTTCTTGTGCCAACCTCAGTGCTTTATTTAAAGTGAAATTCACAAAGTTTTTTTCATTACAGATTACATCATGATTTTCTCATCTTGTACAATCAATAGAGCCTTTAAAAATCAACAAAGCAAGACAATCTAACAAAGAAATACAAACAGTTCTGCATAACCTACAATAATTCATATAGCAAAAATCAATCATTATCCAAGCAATGGTCAGCATAACCTGATTATTATTTCTTAAAAAATACTCAGGAAAGTTTAATCATAAATTTCCCTGGGATAAAACCAATGTGTTTATATAACTGTCATAGCAAAATAGCTTGAAACTAAATGTTTTAACACAGAAAAAAACTTGACTTACTTCCAGTCCCAAACCAACAGGTGTTCTATTCAAACCTAGGCTAACTGCCAAGGGGTCCTCTCTTATAAAATATCTGAAAAGCATGACGTTCCAAGCCCACCTTCTTTTACTTTCAAAGCAAATTCTGAAGAAATAAATTTTATTTTTCTACAGCTAACAATATATAACCAGGTACTGTTATGTCAAATCCTAACTCTCTTTTCAAGCAGTATCTGCTTGGCTGCTCACAGTCAGAGCCAAGAATCTCTCATTATCTTAAGCCTTTGGCCAGATGCCTTCTTTCAACATTCTCTGTGGGAAAAAGTTTTTCTAGTATGAATTTACTTAGGGATGAGAAATAGAGAAAAAGGGATTTTTTAGGAGCAAAAGTAGATCTCAAAGTAGATTTTAGGCAAAATTATACCTGAATCATACATAATATTTAAGGGCAGTGGTGATCAGCTGGAGATATTTGGAACTTGGTCAAACAAAGCCCCAACAGCTGTTCTGGATGTCTGGAGACCATGCTGGACAGCCAGGGGTCTTTGGAACTTTGTCAAACAAAGCCTCTATGACTTGTCCTCATGCCCATGACACTCTGCAGATTTCTTGCAGAGATAGGATCCAGAAGTAAACAAGGCTGTAGCAGACCCTGTTACTAGACAGGTGCTGACAGAGACCATTGGTGTTTGAGAATGCAAATACCAAAAGGAAGAGAGCAATTAATTTAATTGAACTATTAAAAGCATAAGCAGCACCAAGATGAATGGATATTGGATTTCATGAGCATCACACCAATATTATAGGACAAGCTACAGCTAGGGGTCTCAGATATCAAAACTCCAGGGCCTTTAATTGCAGTGAATTTGGCTTTTAGAAAAAGCTGTAGGGCTAAAGGCTTCATAGGTAAAAATTTCATGTGTGTAAACTCTGAGGAATCTTACTTGTAGTATTATTAGGTACCGGTTTAGTTAATTATAAGAAATAAGATTTATTTAGCCTCCTATATATGTTTTCAAAGCTAAGCAGTAAGTAAGTAGCTAGAAACAAGTTCTAATAAACAGTATTCTGTTCAGATATACTGTAGATAGGAAGATGGTATTCAAACACTCCAAAGATCTACAGAATATGGCATTTAAGATGTTTTAATAATAAAACGATTTTCTGAGATAGAGACACATCTGCTTCTGGCAGCACCCTCAATTTATCTCAAAGATGATGAACACTGATAAAGTCCACCTGTAGTTTTCTCCAAATGTGACAAAGCTAGCCATTGGGGGGAAAAAAAAACAAAAAACCCTGTTCTTATCTTGACTGCTGACAGCAGGCTCTCTAAACTGGACAAGCAGGGCACTGGAAAGTCAATTGCTCGACTTTACAGAAACAAGGTAGGCAAGTCCTTCCTTCTCCACTGATAAATCTGTCAGATATTCTGGTCCTGAAGGCCGAAGACTGGATGCCTCAACAGTACAGAGAACCTTGAGTGACTACCTAGGCAGTCTGAAATCTCTGTCATTTCTATAGTTTTGGGAGCTGCTTGCTCTGTACTTCCTATTTACTCAGGTAGTACTTATTCTTTTCAGGTCTCTCATGAGGTTGAAACTAGACAGTTGTACTTATTAAATATTAAAGACATAAAATCTTAAGTATTTAGGATTTAAGAAAATATTTTAGGGTCTAAAAATGATTTTAGGTTGATAAATACAAGCTATGATAAGAAAATGATTTAGCTCCAGAACTTTGGACGCACCAGCATTGTGAAGTATTATAACCAAAATTATAAAATATGTATGTACTGAACGATGTAAATATAATTTTTACTTGATAGTTCTTATATTTGTTCTTATTGTATACAGTTTATTTATGTTGGAGTAAAGGCCATTTTTTACTAAAAGGGGAAATGTAGTGAGAATTTTGGTTTCTTTGAGAACCCAGTTATATTACATGAATATGTTTTTGTTTTGATCTAGAATGTGGGATATCAAGATGCTTCAGATTGTCTACAGCCATCGACTAGTTGTCTTGTGCTCTGGGAGGGGTGTGGCTTCTGTCAGCTGCAGATGGTTTAATTCTGGGGATTCTGGAGAGGGTATGAATGGGAGATGCCTGTGGTGGTAGCTGCTCCCCTGCTGCTGCTCCTGCTGCTGGTGCTCCTTGCTCTTGTTGCTTCCTGCTGCATTTGCTGTTGTGTTTAATGGGTTGTTAGATTGCTAGTTTGGTAGTTTGCTGATTTTCTGGTTTTATTGATTCAGACAATGAAGATTGGACTTGTCCTTAGGAACCCAATACTCCTGATAAGCAGGAAGTAGTCTAAAGAGGTCTGTTCCCCATTTCCCCTCCAGCCTTTCTTGTCTGCCTAGTACTGTGAGGCTAGAAAGAATTGGAACAGGAAAAGGTGGTATATGTAAGAACCCAATAAAGTAACCTAAAAAAGTATGCCTATAACATGGTACAGACACAGCCAAAAGAAATAGCGCCTAATTAAGAGTAGACTTCCTGGGGCCGGGCATGGTGGCACATGCCTTTAATCCCAGCACTCGAGAGGCAGGGGCAGGCGGATCACTGTGAGTTCGAGGCCAGCCTGGTCTACAAAGGGAGTTCAGGACAGCCAAGGCTACACAGAGAAACCTTGTCTCAAAAAAACAAAAAAAGAAACCACCAAAGAGTAGACTTCCTGAATTCTGCCTCAGAACTATGATTATTTTATTCTTTTTGGTAATGAAGAATGCAAAACTGATTATATAAATATGATAAAAACTATTATAGTCAGGTAAAAATTAGCAGAATATTATTATCTTAATTACTATTTTATGTAAAGTATATTGCATCTGACTTTAATTTAAAATTTAAAAATTTTTCAAACTCTAAAATCCAGAATGAGGATAAATATTTTAGAAGGCTTGAGTGATTCAGACATGTCCCTATATTTTATGATTCTCCCAATGTGAAAGGTCACACAAAAGGTCTCACTAGAGTGAGAGTTCCTTCTCACTGTGGTGGTACCACAGGAAACCATAGCCTTCCTACCTCCTCAAAAATACTAGTGTGACAATGCTCCATACATAGGAATGTCCTGATGTGAAATTTGGAATCCAGGAAAAGGGTGATACTCTTCAACAGTGACTTGGGAAAGCCATGTTGAGAATGCAAAACATTGTCCTCAGAGACAGGCCTGGTGAACGTACATTCACTGCATAGGAAGCAATGGCTGGGTGATCCGTCTTCAGCCAAGTTTTATGGAGGTCCTGAAGGCAAAATCTTCCTGGAGTTCTGAAGAAACCAGTTAGGAAACATCTTGACCCAGACCTGACTATGAACACTGCACTCACCTGTGGATGTGGGTAGTCTTAGTTGCCTGGGCACTGGAAGAAGCTATACCCACCTGTGCTCCCCAACATCAAGCCAGTAAGGGTTAATCCTAGCTGCATAACATAAGCAACCCCATCAGGCAACTCAAGCAAAGTCAGAGACTGTGCTGTATTTTCAGTAAATGAGTAGAGACATATCCCACATGAATGACAAGCCAAAGAGCAGAAACAAAGATATTCTCAGACAACACAGATGTTAAGTCAAATTCTATCAGAGTAGTCAATGGATGTACTTAAATAATGCTAAAGTTTTACATCAAGAGCAAAATATAAGTATAATAAATATATTATCTAACTGATGTCAAACTATAGAAGATGATAGATAGATATATAGATAGAGAAATGACAGATAGATAGAAAGTTATAGAGACCTATAGGTACAGTACATATATTCACACGGCACTGAAACACCTAACATATAGAGCAAACTTTGACATATCTAAAAGGAGAAATATACAGATAGCAATACAAAAATGTAGGAAATCTTAGTGCTTTCCCTGATTATACTGGATTGCATATCTATGTAAAATAATAAAAATAATTACCCTCATTTAGCAATACCATACAGTAACAGGACATGGAAGACCTGTCCCTCACTGTGGCTGAATATTCATCCTTAAGTGTAGGAAACATCCAGGACAGGGTATGTTCAATGTCACTAAGCAAATCTTAACAAACATAAGAATATTTAAATGAACTTAATTATTTTTCCTAATAACAATTAAATAAAATCATAATTTATAAAGGCATGGGAGCATTCATAAGTACATAAAAATTAAATGGACACTCATACTATTTCTGATAGTTGTCAATTGTGCTAATTGTCAAATGGACAGCAACTAGGATTTGCACCTGTAGGGAATTGTCTTGATTATGTTAATAAATGTGCGAACCCCCATCTTAATTGTAGGTCAGGCTAGCCTGGACTCAATAGGACACACAAAGCAAGCTGTGTATTTCATTGTTGCTCTCTGCTTCCTGCCCATGAGTGTTACATGTTCAACTTTTGCTGCTGTTGTTTCCCCACTAGGATGGAATCTCGTGTGCTGACTTTTTGTCCTGAAACTTTACTGAATTTAAATACTGAATAATTTTTGGTAGAGCCCAAAGGCTCATTTGTCTGTGTGATATTACTCTAACTGAAACCAAAGGCAATTCAATTTCTTATAACAGTGTCTTTGATTTCTTTTTCTTTCTTAACTGCTCTTAAATCTTCAACAGGAAACCAAAATAAATCATTTTCCCTCAAGTTTATTTTGCCAGAGTATTTTATTACCGAAATAAAAAATCAATTAAGATACTATAAAATGAGAAATAAAAATACAAATTTGAAAAAAAAAACCTCAAGGGACATGAAATGAGAGCATCTATATTGAGACTTATGAGGAGATGGGAAAGAAATGCTAAGGGGAAAAGTTTATCACATCAACTGCCTACATCATAAAAACAAGGATCATAAATAAATGTCCAAAATTTATATTTTTAAAAAAATAGTAAAATAAGGAATTGAGTGAAATGAGTAGGAGGAAAATTATGATTGTAGAGAAAAAAGGAAAGCAGACAGTAAGAAAACAACTTTAAATTTTTTACTAAATTTTAGTTTAAAATTTTAAACTTAATATTTTGATTTTTCAGATTAAAGATAACAAGAAATTCTTAGCTAGATCAAGACTCCCCCACAAACATCATTATTAATATCAGAAATGAAAAAAGGAAAGATATGACAACTGATTTTATGTCAGTAATTCATTGTTGTATTCCATTAACTCAGACGTGAGAAGCAGACAGCAAACATCTTTAGACGTGCATGTGCTATGACCAAGTAGGATTTATCTATGGGATGCAAATATGGCTCATCAAATAGTGTGATAGGTCACTTTTACAGAATGTAAGATGAAGAAATCAAAAGATGTAAGATGTAAAGAAGTTTCAACACCCATGGGAAAAATCCTCACTAAATAAGATGGAAAATACCTCAATCAATAATGAGCATTTTTGAAGAGACAGCATCTAATGTCATAATCATCACTGGAAGCTGACAGTATTGCTTCTAAGCTGAGAACAATGCAAGAATCTCCTGTCTTACTGTTTTATTTGGTGAATTTTATAAATCCTAGTCAGCGCAACTAAAAAATAAAAGAAAATCAAAGACACTGTTATAAGAGACTGAATCCAAAAAAAGAAAAGAAAAAAGAAAAAGAAAAAGAAAAAGAAAGAAAGAAAGAAACTGAATTGTCTTTGGTTGCAGTTGGAGTAATTTCACACAGACAAATGATTTGGGGTCTTTGAGCTATACCTAAAATTTTGTAGTAAATTGATTCAGTAAAGTTTCAGGACAAAAAGTAAGCACACAAATATCAGCCCATTTTTATATACTTAGAATGTTCTATCAGAAACTAAGAAGTGACTCCTATTGAAAGTGGGATACTTATAAATAAATTTGGGCAAGTAAGCCAAAGATTTTTACTTCAAAAACTACAAAACACTGATGAAAGGCATTTCACTTCAAAGAAGCTGGAAATAGAAGGGCATTCTTTACTCATAGGCTAGAATTAATCTTAAGATGCCTTGTAAAAAAAAAAAAAAGCAATTTCCAAATTTCTGATTTGCAAACCCTTATTATGCAAAAGAAACACAAATAGGTAGTAGAAATTTAAATATGTAATAGAGAACTGAAGGCATCTCAAAACAAATTTCAAATATAAAAAAACAATGTGGATGAATGGATTAGAATTGAAGACTCAGAAATAAAAGTGTATGTACATATATGATCAAGTGTTCTTGATCAGGGCATCAATATCAAGAATGCACAAAGAGACTAAATTACTTTCTTCAAGAAATCATGCAAAGAAAATGTTATGCCTGCATGCAAAATACTTTACTTACAACTGACCATACATAAAACCCAAATAAAATGGATTGAACATATAAAAAAAATAGAACCAAAAAAAAAAAGCCATTAAGACAAAGGATATGTTTGTATCTGTTGGCTCATGTAATGATTTCTTAGATGTGTGCTCATGCAGAGGCAACAAAAGCAAAGTAGACTACATCACACTGAAAGATTCTGCGTTGCAAAGGATTCTAATAACAAACTGAACAAGCACACTACAAAATAGGAGATAAACTTTGAAGACAAAATATTTACCAAAGAACTAATATAATATGTGCATATTTTTATATGTAAATGACCTAAATAACAATTTTCAAGGAGCCTGAGCAGACTTTTTTTAAAGAAAGACTCCCCAATCACAAACAAGCAAATGAGAGGATGATCAACCTCAGGAGTCACCAAGATGATCATTGCTAACATTTATTTGTATCAATATACAATAATCTATACCAATACATCAAAAATAATCTTATTTCTGTATCAATACATACAAATTTATACCAATGTATCAAAATAAATCTTATTTGAGAATAACAATAGCTCTAAGTTAAAGAGTAGATTAAAAATCTACCCACTTTTTCTATTGTTTCTTTATTATTCCTGTATTTCTGTATTCCTCTTTTTTCTCAACCCCTCTCCCCTTACCTAAGAAAGAAAGAAGGATAGAAAAAAGGAAAGAGAGAAATCCCCGTGTCTAAGTTCATATACATTTCCCCTGATCCAGACTATTAATAATTTGTAACTAACCACTTTTAGTGACAAGCATCCATCACCCAATATAATGACCAAAGCCTACTCACCCTGCCTTAAAGAAATGGGACATCACTCTCTTATATTGCCTCCTGCTAATTTGGCGCATAGGATACCTTTTGGGGGGTCCAAAAGAACTGGAAATAGTTAAGAATACTAGCTATAACATTTGTTGTCTATTCTCTAAATGCTGTTAAAACGCAGCATTTGGAACAGTCTAAAAGGCTAGACCAATTGGGATCAACAGCTTTCTTTGAAGCTGTCTTAGAAGCAAGCTTTGAGGAAACAACTGAAGCAGTCTGGGGCTGGATTATACAGGATGCTAGCTAGAATGCCTCTGTCAGCATCTCAGCATCCTGGAGGATGACTCATGTAAGGTCCAATCCACTTCTGGTGTTTGGTCCTTTTGTTTGTGAACATATAAGCTCTTACAAGTAGTATGCATGGAATGTGCAAGGTACACAGATCAATTAAAGATGATTTGGTTGCTCTTTGTGTAAGCAGGTGAAAGTCTGTCTTTCTTTAAGCCAGTCTGGATGTATACCAAACAGGAATACCAATTTTTATCTATGCCACTTAATAGAATGACATAATAAATCCTGAAGCTTTTATAGCCATCAATATTTACTGGTTGCACATAGGCGTGTATGTCTCAGCCACTCTTAGAGTTGTTCCCATAGAGGGACCAGTGTATACATCACCTTCTTGGGCTTTGGTTTGTTTCTTATGTTTGGCCAAGAGCTACAAGATGTGTCCCTCTGTTATATCTGATTTTTATTACTTTGGATGGAATACAAGGTCTTTTCTTTACTGCTGAAAGTCTCTCTCCCAATATAACATACCTTATGTCCTGCAGTTTGAAGTCATATAAATATAAACTGATTTAAATTAGGAGTCCCTTTTTATCTAGGCCCATTTTGGTCTCTCTTAAAGAGGATGCATAATATTACCACTACCACTGCACATACAAGTAATTTCATGTTGATAACCAAAACAAGACTGTATGGGGCCCAATATCTTCCTCTACAGTGATACTTATTATTCTGTGTAGCTCTGTCTCTGCCTCTGTTTCCTGAGTGTTGGGACTAAAAAGCCATTTATTTATCTATTTATTTCCACCTTTTAAATTAATATCTTACTCTGTATTTACCTTATTTAAACTCGTTCCCATTTTTAGCATTAAAACACAAGTTTAAAAGTTTTTTACCTGGTTGACTGAGTTTTAATTTTTTTGGTTCTCTTATTTTTCTGTGTCTGCTGTGGTTAGCTCAAGTGCTGTGCTGTTCTTGGACAGGCCCCCATCCCTTTGCTCAGAGGGAGAGGCATTTTGGCCTTGCACCTGATTCTGCCCTAAGACTGCATCGTGTTCCTATGGTCTGCCCAGGCCCAAGTGCCAACTTGGGTTGGGCTGCTGTTCACCAGGTCATGCCAAGCCTCTGAACTGGAGTCTACAGTCTCCGCCAGCCTTGTGTTTTGCTAGGTTCTGGGCTTGTGCTTAAAAGATGCCTGTTGCTGCCAGGCAGGCTCTTGACATCTTCTGGACTTGCATTCAGCACCTGCTCCGGGTGGAGTGTAGCCTCGATGTGGTGCAGTTAGTCCAGGTGTGCAGCTCTGGATTCTCCCCAGGGTGCCATGTGCTCCTGTGGGCCGTGCACACACCTTTCACGCTGCTGTGTACCTGCCAGCTCTGCTGTTCCTGGGAAGTGCGTTGAGGCTCAGGCTCCCACAGATCTGCATGGCCCAAGCCTCTGTTAAGCAGCCACTGGCTGAAAAACTGTGGCTCCTGTGACCAGAGGCCCTGCCAACTTTCCTGCTACCTGAGTAGAGCCATTTAGCCAGTAGGCTGTCTCAGCTACAGGAGCATGTAGTTGATAAAGAACTGTTTTTTGTTTTGTTTTTTTTCCTGCCTATTATGGCTTTTTATCTTAAAGAGACAGAGCATTGAAGCCGTTCTCTTTTCTGAGAGGCTTTGTGCTTCCCGGGACTTTTCTCAGGTTAGTTTTGCATCTATGATCCACATATGAAACGCCATATGTTGTAGGAGGAGATTTTTTCCCTCCTGTCCCCAACCTCCTGGAATAATAACTCATGAGACTCAATTATTATATTACAGATACCTAGGCTATAAAGCTAGCCTCTTCTCTGACTAGCTCATAACTTAAAATAACCCATTTTTACTAATTTGCATTCTGCCATGTGGCTGATTACCTGGGCTCCGACACCATGCGTCTGTCTTCTTCATATCTTCCTGGCTGAATCGTGCTTGCCTGAATCTATCCCAGGATTTTTTCTTCCTGCTGGATGTTCTACCTCCTACTTTCTGCCTAAGCTATAGTCCATCAGATTTATTATTGACAGCTGCTACATCCATACAATACACAAGATATCCTTTCTACAGGCCACCGAGAGAAGAGGCACTTTGTAATGTGTACTGGGTACAAACATACTAATAATACCCTTCACACTAGGATCTGGAAGCCTGGCCACAATAGCAGAAGAGACTCAAGAACTGCAAGATAGCTCCAAGGGTAGGAAACCAATAATAATGATTGTTTCCCAAGGAAGTGGGGTGCCTCAGCAGATCAGACTTTGGAGCACTAGTGTAAGATGTTGAGAAGTGGGGTGCTGAAATTGTTTGGGTCAAGGGGTAAGGTGGCACAACCAGATGAGGGTACGTATCCTAGATTGGTATAATAAGCCAGCTCTATACCCAGGAACACAGGCACTTTACTGGGATATGTTTTTATGATGGAAAGCACACTGGTTAGATCTAACTTTTATCCCATACTTTCTATGTAGAAAATATAGTGTTAGGGAAAGGGAAAAATACAAACAATGTGTTATAGTCTACTGAGAAAAAAAAGTTGACCTTAATGGTACTGCTCTGTCCCTGCTGGCGTTCCATGCAATGTCAACTACACAGTAGGAATACAAACACTTCATGGTTTTATTACAGGCAAAGAAATGATCAGTGGACTGAGGCATGATAATCATTCATTCTGCTGTGGAGAAGGTGATATTTGAGATGAATATTAAATGGCTGAACAGGAAGAGATGGAGAGATGCCTCAATGGGTAAATAAATACTTTGATGAACAAGCTTGAAGACCTGAGGTTGGAAACCGAACACCCATGGGGGGAAAAAAGCCAGCTGTGGTAGCATAAGCCTATAAACGCAGAGGTAAGAAGCAGACAGTAAATCCCCAGGAATGACCGGCCAGAAAGTCTCAATGAATCAGGGAGTTACAGGTTCAGTTGGAGACTGTCCAAAAAAATAAGGCAAAGATGTTGGAGTAACCTACCCCAACATATTGTATCAATTAAGTATGAAAGAGTGTCCCTGTATTCTCAATTGCTAAAATGCCAATGTACTGGCAGAATATGTAAATGTTTGTCACTTCCTCACCTTCCCCTAAAGAAGATTCTGAGATTATCCTGTTAAAACCGCAAGCTGCTCTGGAGAAGGCGGGACTAGATGCAGTCCTGCTGCTGATTGGTTCAGAGTAGCTGCGGAACTTCTCCTACAACGCTAATAGCTGTTTTGTTTGAGAGAGAAGTGTGGCTTTTGTTAAATGACTATCTGGCAGCTAGCGCTGGAGCAGAGGAAGGGAAGTAGAAGAGGAGGAGGCCGAGGAAGGCAAGCAGAGTCTAGAAGGGTGGCTGAGGGATCGCGCCTGCAAACAGGCTAACAGCCTTGTTTGTACTATACAAATGTCTTTATTATTAAACCTCAAGCTGGAACCCTGAAAGCTCACGCAATACAAAGAGAAACGGAGGAGTGATATCTGGCCCCTGCACATGCTCACACGGGCCAGCATATGACCCTCATACATACAAAGAGAGAAAGAGAAGGAGGAAGAGGAGGAGGGAGAAAGCTCTTCAGAATGCATTGTAGGGAAAGAAAAAACATGTCGAATGTGGTGCCTGAACAGTGAGGTGCAGTGCACTGAAATGCCATGAGCATATTTGCAATTCCGAGGAAAGCAGGGATAGAGAAAGGTGAGGATGAGAAGATGGTTGGGGAGAAAAAATGACTTTTCAGACTTCTGCATCTGTGAACTGGGGGAGGGAATAATAAGATTTGAATGTTTGCTTTTGACCTACATATTTTATTCAAAAATAGAACTGGAAGATATTTTAGTAAATAAACTCATTATGGTTTCGCTTTATTTTCATCTCTTCTATTCTCCTGGACTATGTAGGAATGATTTCTCCATAAAATTCTCTAAGTGCTATTGGCATGAAATTACAAATTATTTTTGTCTCTCTTATTATCGATAGCTCAATTTTGGAAAAACACTCTCTAATTGCTTTTATCACATATTACAACTCCATTCCTAATTTCCTGAAAGGGTCTAATAATGGAAAACACATTTTCAAGCCAAACATTATGGATAGGCAGACTGTTTATAGTTTATAGTTTACATTTGGCAAAAACAAAATTACAATCAAACACATGCACACTCAATTAATTGTAGCATATTTAAATAGTGATACTTTCTTAGAGAAAAATAACAAAATATAAAAACACACTTGCAGAATTTTAAATGTGTTGTTGTTTAAGTACAGATATTTCATAAAAGTACCCCCAAGAGATCCAGAATTTCCCATATATATTTTAGAAGTTTCATATTCTGTGAGTATTAAAGAGAGTGGCAATCACTAGGAAGTCCCTGGGGCATGAAACATTCTATCTGATCCCTGCCAGTAGCAAGTGTAAGTTGGTATGTGTTCTCTACAGGGCTAAGTTCTGTAAACTGGGATAAAGACTCAACTTAAAAGGTTATCCAAGATTTTCTTATAGCAAAAAGAGATAGTGCGAGACACTCTAAGAGCTCATATTTACTTATATTTAACCAGATTCACTCTGAAAATGGAAAAGGAGAAGGAATGACATTATGGAAGTTCTTATACTAAAAACAAAAATTATATACATCAAGGAGAGACCCCAAGAAATAGGGAACACTCTTAATTGCTAAGATTTTAGCATCTAAAATTGTGCTAAAATTCATGCTGTATAATGTTTAAAATATATATTCTACCCTTATAACTTACGTAGAGTTCTCAGTAAGATAGCTGTTGACATAAAGTTCATGATAGAATGCCTCTATTATAATCATCTTTATATTACACATATAAAAATACACATATCTAAGACAATACTAGTACTAATCAGATCTATAAAGCAAACTCCTAGTTATCCACATGCTCATTTCATTTTAATAAAACCTATACCATATATTGCACTTCAGTTTATATGAAACAAACTCATTTTCCATCTCCCTCTGAGACTTGTGCTAGACTGTTACAGAGTTTAGTTTTGAAAGACTGGATTTTGGAATTGCTGAGTATCTCCATGGTAACATTTAGATACTCCCATCCAAATATGCTAGGCTTGCAAAATCACAATCACCTGTCAGTTGATTGAAGAAACCCTGAGCTTTCTGGAGTTTTGCTTCCTTGGAACAGAATTAATAGATCAGAGATGCTAAGAAATAAAAGCTGAAACAAAAATGGTACATAACAATTTTACTTAACTCCTCAGAAAATGGCTTTATTTGCTGACAAATATTTGCTACAAACCATGAAGAATCTATAGAGATGAAAACTTTATGAAGGACCATAACAAGCTGTATAACTTACATTATTCAAAGAAAAACACATATTCTTTTGCATCTAATACATCTTTAAGCAGTTCTGCCATGACATGTTTTGTTTTAGCTTTGGAAGCCTGAGAGTAGAGAAAAGTGACTCTAGTGTTCATAGAAATGTGAACTCAAGTCATTAATATGACTCAGTCAGAGGCAGCTCCCTGTGGCTCAACGGTCAGTCAGTCTTGTTTACTTGATAAGATCCAGGGCAGTGAATGACTTTTTATCAAATATACAAGCATGTAAAACCTAAAGAACAATACTTGACATTGTTTTCTGGCCTTCATACACATGTGTACACACATACACCCCCATACACAAATATGAACATAAATACAGAGAAAAATATAATTTATTCCTGACTATTAGTCAACCGTTAGTTCCCTCAGCATTCCATAGTAATTCTCAACACCTGGAGTATTTTTAGAAAGAAGAGCTGATTACAATTTTGAAAAATCAAGAGACAAGGTATGGATAATTAAAATAAGGTGATAAGATAATAAAATAAGGTAATTCATGTAAGGTAAGGTGAAAATAGGAAGCAAGAGGAGTTAGGGGAATAGAACTTGTGATCCGATTAAAAAAACATACTTGATGGATTGTGACGTTTATGTGTTGGAAAGTAGATGTTTCATTCTACCAAAGTATACTAAAATAATATATGTACTTTGGAAATCACATGCATACATAAAATATTGAATTAAACTAATTATGGAAATTTAGTTACTTTTAAAAACAAATGTCTTCCATTATGTTAATACAATCTTTTGAAAGTATTCTGAGTCCCTGAGACGATACCTCAGTGAGTAAAGTGTTTGTTCTGAAACTGTAGGCGAGCTCCCAATTAAATGTCTTCTAAGTGTTTCCTTGGTCGTGGTGTTTCACTACAACAAGAGAACAGTGACTAATACAGTTCATATTATGCACTGGGAAACAAGATGGACAATTCTGTTTATTGGAGGAATGTGGCAGACCTTGGGACTTTGGACTAGAAAAGCAATTGGCTGTTTTAAGTGGGGCTTAATGGGTCATTCTAGTAGGTGTTAGTTCAGAAACCAATCCATTAGCCTGCCTCTAAGTTGCTCAGCAACCTCTGATGTCATCACTTGCCACCACCAGGAGTGTGCCAGCAACCAAACTTGGCCTCAATATCCCTTAGGTAGCATATCTAAAATAGGACCTTTTAGTTACTGCCAGCAATTTTCCTTCCTCACTCCAAATCTTCCATTTCTGCTGGCTCTCCCAAAAGTTTCAAATGTACACCTACTTAACTTTGCCTTCTGGTCATGTATATGTTCCTACATCCAAGGCAGCGCCAAAGCAGCAGCCCACAGTGCTCCAGTCCAGCCTCACAGATTGTGCCAGCTGGACCTGCATTTCCCCTCCTAGTTCTCAGATCCTGGACTACAAATACAACAGCCTGCTCTTCCCAGACCTGGCCAACATTTCAGACTTTTGCCCCCCTCCCCATTGCCTCCCCAATGTCAGCAATAAGTAGCCAAAGATGACTGATTTCTTCATCCCTTATCCATTTATTTATAAACAAAAGGCTGGAATGGTATGCTTCCGACCTAGGACAAACAACTCCAAGTTCTTCCAGCACTCCTCAGTCTATCTGTTGCAGGACATGGCTGGCATATCCCACCCTCTACCCTGAACTTCTCTCTCTCTCTCTCTCTCTCTCTCTCTCTCTCTCTCTCTCTCTCTCTCTCTCTCTCTCTCTCTCTCTCTCCATCCTTGTACCAAATTGTTCTCTTTCAGAAACATTTAAAGTCTGTTGTGTGTTATCATTAAGTACTACATACCATGTGGCTGGTAGGGGGTTGGATTTGGTGGTGTGGATCTTAAGATATTTGCTGTAGATAATTTGTATTTTCTCACCAGCTGTTCATCTAGGTTGAATGTTTTAACAATAAAAATGTCACATAAGAGCATAGTTCTAACAATGGACTATCACCCCTTAAACAATGCCTCTGGGGTTCTTCTCCTGGACATAAAGTAAAATCTGTAAATGTGATTTTATAGATTTCTTCAGCCACACACATATCTTGCAGGCAAAATTTTGTGAGACAATTGACTGTAAGACTCAAAGAAATAGTTTCTCAATAATATATAGACCTTAAACTTGGCAATTATTTTTAAACTACCAAAGTGTTTTCCCTATTAACCTTTCTTTCCTATTTAGGATACATGGGTTGGAAGGGAGATAGAGGTATTAAAAAATCCAAAATAAAGTAAATTTTAAAAAGATTAAAGCCTACGTTTTTTCTTTACCTCCTTCGCTCTATCTCTCTGTCCCTCCCCTCCCAGAAGCCCTGATTTAATTGTTCTAGAGTGCAAGAAAGCTATTATAAAATTTAAAGCTACCTGGAAAATCATACATTTGTATAGACTTTGAGGATACTTCAGTTCAGAATCTGTGTCCTATTTTTGTTTCTATTCTTAGTGTTTCCCACAATCTAAGCAACTATATATTAATTATAGGGAATAATAAATGGTAGGAAAAACAGACATTGATTGGCTTTTGTATCTCTTTTATACTATACAATGGTTTTGTAAGTACTACAAGTTAGAGGCATAGTATCTATGGCAGATTGAATTTCCATCTATGCAATTCCTTATACATCCTTTATAAAATGGTCGTTTAAAATCCCTAAGACTGAATAAAAAATTGTGGCATAAGATCTGCCAAATTAGTCACATGCTATGTACACCCTCATACACAGCCAGTAAGACAGAGTTGTTTTGCTAAATGATAAGTTATTTCTCCATTCTTTTTTTAATTTTTTTTATTTTTATATGTACTTTTTAAATTTTTATTAATTTATTCATATTACATCTCAATGGTTATCCCCTCCCTTGTATCCTCCCATTCCTTCCTCCCTCCCGTTTTCTCCTTACTCCCCTCCCCTATGACTGTGACTGAGGGGGACCTCCTCCCCCTGTTTATACTCAGAGGGTATCAAGTCTCTTCTTGGTAGCCTGCTATCCTTCCTCTGAGTGCCACCAGATCTCCCCATCCAGGGAACTTGGTCAAATATGAGGCTTCTCCATTCTTTTTAAGTACACAACTCCCCCACATTTATTGTTCTTCCTTGCAGGAAAACGTGTGCAACAGGAGTCTCATCAATGGATAGCAGTTGAGTGATGGGAAATGTTGCAGCCATCAGTCTCACAGCCACTGTTGCTCCTGCCTTGCTCATCGGCTTCCTAGATGGACAAGATAAAGAGAACATGCTACGAAGCTGCTAAAGCTCAACAGGAGGACCCGAAGCTTCTGAGTCATCACTTTGGGCAAACCTTTCCTCTTCAGCGGTAGTTACTTTTAACTCTGTGTGAGTGACCCCTGTTGTGAGGCATTATGAGCTTTTAATGGTTTTGTAACATTAAGTGGGATACTTGTTGTTTTGGTAAATCGGCTCCATAAAATTACATGTTTTATCTGATTGGGCTGTTATTGTTGGTAAAGGACACCATTTTACTTTTTTTCATTTTGAATCTATAAAATAAACATGAAAAATTATGAGGCAAATTCTAGACTACAGATGATAGCATCGTCTAGTGAAGGTCTAGATCGTGGGCCCTGGGGTGATGTTTCTCAAATCAAAGCTAAGAATTTGAATTATGATAAGTGTCATTCTAACTCAGCTTTCATTATTCTTTCTCTGCACACTTAGTTTTCATTATTATGTGTCATGGCCAGTTTCTTTTCTGGTCCTGTCTGTCTGATGCTGTACATACCCCTCGCACCTTAATAGTCATCTCTTTCGTTGGATTGGGAAATTTTTCTCCTATGATTTTTTGTCTCTGTACCTTTGACATTGGTTTCATCTCCTTCCTCTAGATGTATTATTCATAGGTTTTGTCTTTTCATGGTGTCACAGCTTTTCCGGATGATTTGTTACTAAATTTTTTTCTTATTTAAGATTTTCTTTGACTCATCAATCTGTTTCTTCCACCTTATCTTCAAGACCTGAAAACTTCTCTTCCACTTGATTCAATTTGTTTGTGGGACTTTTCACTGAGCCTTTTGTTTGATTCCCTGAATTTTTCATTTTGAGTTTTGTTTTGGTTTGGCTTTTCTTTAACAGTTCTATTTCTTTGTTTTCTATTTTCATATCTTGAGTAATTTTCATTGTTTCAGCTGGTGTGTGTTTTCTCATATCCTTCATTAATCTCTGTTTAAGGTCTTTGAACATATTCATAATTACTATTTTGAAGTTCTTATGAGATAGATTACATTTCTCAGGTTCTGCTGTATCAGAGGTGTTAGTTTCTAGAGGAGGTATATTGTCTTTGCTGCTCATGTTTATATTTTTACAATGGGATCTAGAAATCTGGAGTTAAGATATTTTCTTGCTTCTTGACTTACATATCTGGTCTCACCATTTTTTAATTATTGTTTTCTTTATTTTTGATGTTATGATATAATTGTATCATTTTCCTTCCCCCCCCTCTCTAAACTCTCCTATATACACCTCCTTGCCTCTTTCAAATTCATGGCTTCTTTTTTATTAATTGTTGTTATATCCATATGTTTATGTATAGATGTATATATTCCCAAATACAACCTTCTCAGTCTATATAATGTTATTTGTAGTTTTCAGGGCTGATCATCAGGTATTAGATAAGTAATTGGTGGGATCTTTCAATTTATTCTGAATGGATTTGGGATTTATTCCAAATCCTGCCCTAGAAAGAAGGAAAAAAAACTTATTTTGCACCTGCAATATTAGCAAAGAATTACCACATTTCAAGTGGAAATTATTTCTTCCAGTCTCAGCATTCCTTAATTACCTATATTTTCTTTTGAAGGTTTGAGGCCTCTGCTTCTGTTACATGGATATCAGTTCTTTGGCTGATTTAATACCTCATACCTCTCTGTGACCTGCAGAATGATAATTTTTTTCAGTCTGAGGGTTACTCTGGGTTTCTGTGTTCATCCATGACTTGTCCCAGTTCTGGAATTCTGGTTGGAACTCTCTATTCAGATTCCAAGTAGTCCAGCACGAATGCTGTGGGCTGGGTGGCTGAGTTAGCAGGTGGGCATAGACTGACTCTGGAGGTATCTTAAGTAGGATTGGGATCTTCCTCTCCCAAGGACAGTAGAAGCAAAGTTAGGGGTATGGTTGGAAGTAGTTTGTGAGGAGGGGCTCAGGAAGGCAGTGGTGGCACAACTAAGGATACCCTATAAATACCAGAATTGAAGAATAGAAGGAAGGCACAGATAGCCCAAATGGGTCTCCACCAATTGTGGTAGCTGTGAGGTCCATGGAAGGGAGCAGGTCTGAGGTCAGCAAGATGTTGCCAAGGAATGAAGGTGGGCTAGAAAATGGCCAAGGTCAGCACAACATTGCAATTTAGTATGTCTGAGTAAGAAAGTTCAGGGACTCCCGTGCTACTATTCTGCAGCCATTCTAGAAGCAGGAAGACAGTAAATGGTGCATCCCTTTCCCCTCACTAGCTATAAAATCTCTGATCTTCATGTTTATATATTTTTAATTAAAATAAAAGTACATATTTAATGTTTTGTTTCTGCCTTCTTTTCCCAACAAAGAGATCTTTAATAGCTACGCCTGATTCCTGTGACTATGACATTATATAATAAGACTGTCTTTGCAGATGTAATCAACTTAAGATGTTAGCATTGGATAACATTACCCTAATATGATATCCTTGAAAAAATAGATAGATATGGACACAAAGGTTCAAATAACTATACCATGTGAAAACATAGAGATCTGACGCTGCATTGACATGTAAAGAATGTCAGAGAGGATCATTGTTCTCAGCAGCTAGGAAATAACCATGAAGCAAATGTCCTCTCAGCTCTCAGAGGGAAGCACTCCTGATGACACCCTGCATTTCTACTGCTCGTAACCAGATCTATGAGACATTCCTAGTGGTTTTAAGCCACCCAGTACACAAATGTGGTTCCCTGCCTCCCTATGATGCCCTGATTCGGCTCCAAGGTCACTGAACCCAAAATGCAAGCGGGAAGGTTCAGGTGCTATCAGCTTCCGGCGGAAATGGATTAAGTGCGACAGGACTTCCGGTCTCACCTAGGTTGTGGAAAAGAGTTATTACATAGGGTGTTGCAGTTATCTCTTTTAACGAAATTGCTGGTACCAGACGGCAGCAGAAACTCAGATTTCCAAAGCCAAGGCCAGCAAAGATACTGCAGGAGCCTGGTTTTGTTTGCGCAGAAAGAGTGGCTGCTTCAGGAACAACCATAGCAGAGGTTCAAAGCACTGAGACCAAGAGAGGTAGTGGCGGGAGCTCAGTTTGATTTGGGCAGACAGAATGGCAGCTTTAGGAACAACCAGGCATTTGCTCCGACAGATGAGCACAGCGAGGGCTGAGCAGCATGAAAGGTGGCAATAGCTGACACACCACTGGCGAACTGCAGAAACTCGCAGTTTGACGTGACTGGTTGAGCTCTAGTGGTAAATGTGGCAGTTCTGCCAGTTGAGCAAGTTCTGCAGGAGCAGCTGTCTAGGCGGCAGTCAAGACCAGGGGCCCAGCAATGAATTCTTAGGGGAGAAGGGGAGCCCTTCTTTCCCCCAGTGTTACAGCTCAGAATTAACAACCACTCTAAGTAGGTGATGCTCACTGGTTTATTTCATGTGAAATGGGGACTTGTAAACCTTGGACAATGGGGAGGGGGTTTGAGGATGAATGTGTTTGATTGGCTACGGCTAGGATGCTGGCAATATTCTATTTATATGGGGAAAGATAACAGGTGACAACTTACATGACCTGTAACCACCTGGGGGCTATGCCGCAGGCTCCTGAGGCAGGCACAGAAACAAGGAGAGAGTTTGTCCCATGCCTCAAATTTGAGATTGCCAGGGTTTGAACATGATCCATCTCTATCCCATGCCTATTCCCCTGAAGGCATGGTTCACAAGCCCTACAACTCCTTTTTGTTTTATAGATGAGAGGTGTCATTGCAGTCATTGCCTCCTATGTTGGAAGTAATTTGGTACTGAACCAGAACTAGATGGGCAATATTGACCTTAGCAATATTGCTCATCTACTGTTTTAGAAATAGGATGAGTCAGGGTGTTGTTCAGCATCTAACGGGTGGCTTGAGTTCCGTTTCTGATGGGTCTGTCCATGCACAGCATGCTTCCAGACGAGAATGGATGGACTTCACCATCAAGGGTCCCAAGATCCCATTTCTCCCTCAGGGGTGGCAGGGACATGCTAACAAGAGACGTATAGGTCAGCTCCAGGGTTTGGCATAGCCATCAGGGTGGAGCTTACTAATGACTCCCGTTTGCCAACATTTGTCCCAGGGATCACTGACAGAAAGCTGAAAATGAATGTTAAGGTTGATGAGCATGGTGCCACCACAACGAGAGGATTCCATTCTGCATGTCCAATATCTGCAACCTCCATATATAGAGGTTTCCTGGAGGCAGTCACCCATGTTTCAGCAAGGAGAGCAGAGGAAAGGGCTGTGGCTGTGGAGATGGAATCGATGTGTAGGGGGATCCAGTCTTGGTCTGACATCCTTCAAGTGGGCAGTCTGGAGTTTCTATGACTTTGCTGTGTCCATTGTCAGTCTCCCTAGCAAAGAATCTCCAGTGGCAGGTGTCAGGGGGCTAAGGAGAAGCTGGACAGTAGCAAGCTTAGAATGAAGTATTTTTTTAAAAATACCCTTAAGAATAGTGGAAAGGGAAACCTGTGGAGGGCACATGGCCTGGGTTGCAGCCACCAAGTCATGGATGTCCTTTAGGAGATCTTATTGTTCTGCTGGGGGAGGTATCTTCTCTGCCTCCTCTGTTTCTGATTTGTCAGCATGAGGGAGGCCCTCTTCCTGGACAGTGAGATGGTGTAAGACATTTCTGGTAGGGACCCAAATAGGCCTAGGCTGGTTCTGTGGAAAAACACAAGCAAAATACCTTCCAGTTGTAAGGAGGGGGTCTGGTCCCTTCCAAAATCCCATCTATGGGATCTCAACATCATACTGAGATAGGAGGGGCTATTCCTTTCGTGTGCCAATGGAGGAAGACAGGAGGGTATTTGGAACTCATAAATATTAACTATATTTAAGGTAGTTACAACCGTCATTAATTGTATATTAGTGGTGAAGGCATTTGCCTTTTGTTTTAACAGTTGGCCTTCTATGGTTTGATGTGTTCTTTCAATTATTCCTTGGCCCTGAGGGTCATGGGGAATCCCTGGGTGATGGGAAATTTCCCATTGTGAACAGAAGCTTTTGAATTGTTGAATTGGGAGCTAGTAAAGGCAGGGGCCACCATTGGGTTTTTATTAGATGAGGAATGTCCACAAAGGCAAAAGTGGAGGGCATATGGTAAATTAATCTTTTTGAGTTTTCTCTTGTTTGGGCTGTAGCCCAGATAAAATGCAAGAATGTGTCTAAAGTCACAAACACATATTTTTGTCTGCCAAATTGGGAGATATAAGTGACATCTATCTACCATAGAGTATTGGATTTGAGTCCTGGTTGGGGGGAGTGTTGTATCTATAGTTTGTAAAGCTTGCATGGTAATAAGGAAAGCACAGGAGAAGCATGTTTTTATTATTCTTTGGAGTAGATCAAAAGAGACGTAGGGGAATCAGGCATGAAAGCCGTGTGTGTGTGTGTGTGTGTGTGTGTGTGTGTGTGTGTGTGTGTGTGAATGAAATTGGCCTGTTTGCTTGACTGAGACTATGAATGTCCCTGTGGAAACAATTTGATGGGCAAGGGCATTTTCCTCAGATATTGGATCTGGCTGGTGACTGTGAGACCTGAACCACTGGGGAGAGGCTCTTTCCTGTAAAGGGGTGGAAACTTGTATGAGCAGAGGGGAAACTGGATTGGCATCTAATTTGATAAAAGATCTTGATAACCAGTAGAGCAAGTTAATGATGTATACACTATATGAAAAGAGGTTAAAGGGCTTATTCACCTCTTTCAGGCCTAAAGAGATAGCATATAATTCTTTATATTAGGAGTTATGAGGCAACTCTTTGCATTGGAAAATGGGGGGTCATCTTCAGGGGAGTAGTAAATCATTGCTATGGCTCCCTTCTTTCCTCCATTGGCAACTATTGAAAGGATCCCAGTGATGAGTTTTTTTGTAAAGTGTGGGGGAAGGGGTATCCATGGCAACTGGGTAAAGGCAGAAGCCCATTTCCTTTAGGGTAGTGATTATCAATTTGTCTAGCAGAGTGGGAGTGATTTTAAAAGGAGCTATTGAATATCAGAGAGAGGAAAAGGGGTGACAAGAATATTGTGTTCTTTTCCTAAGGTTTATAGAGCTCCTTCCCTGCCATTTTTTATCATAGTGGTGAACGCATCTCCCCACTGGGAGCCATCCTAGCACTCCCTGGGGTTAGTATAGGGATCCTACAAGTTTGGGGAAGAATAAAGATAAGAGCTACATGGCCTTGTTGGGTGATATCTAGTGAGGTCATATCTTTTAGGGCATTATTGGCAGAATTTAGGGTTTGAGCTGCTTCAGGGGAGAGCGTTCGTTCATAGGGAGAAGGGTTCTTTACTTTCTTTTAAGAGGTCAAAGAGGGGCTGAAGGGTGCTTGTGGGAAGGGGAAACCGGGGTCTCAATGAGATAATGTTACCCAAAAGGCTGTGGAGGGAGGCAAGAGTTAAGTTCTGAGGGAAGGAAAGAGTGGATTTAAGAGGGCATATTGAGGTAAGGGAAATTTCTGTTACTAAAAATGCAGTGGGTGGAATAAGCTGTATTCTGTGAGGGCCTATTTTAAATCCTCGAGAAGATAATGAAGGTATTAGTTGGTTTTTAAGTTGGGCAGGGGAGGTAGAAGAATTTCCTCATACCAGGATGTCATCCATATAATGATATATATTGAGTCCTTTCTCTAAGTGAGGTTTTAATGCAGTGGCCACAGCCTCTTGGCAAAGGGTTGGGCTATTAGCCATACCTTGAGGGAGAACAATCCATTCATAGCATGAGGTGACACTGGCCCAGCATGGTTAATGAGAGGGTACTGAAAACACAAAATGTTCATAGTCTTGAGGGTGGAAAGGGATAGAAAAAAATAGTCTTTGATATCTATCACTAATAAAGGGACATTGGCAGGACTGACTAAGACACGGAGTAGACCCCTTTGGGAGATCCCCAGATTTGTGTGATTTAATTAATTGCCCTTAAGTCCTGCACCAGTCTCCATCCCCTGAGTCCTTTTTTATGGGGAACACAAGGATGTTACATGGACTGTGGGAGAAGTGAATGTGTTTTAGTAGATGCTGCTCTTTTACCAGTTGTGTGAGGGCTTCAAGTATCTCCCTTGATGGGGGCCATTGCTCAACCCAGACAGATTTATTTGAGGACAAGTCAAGGCAGGGAGTATTAAATCTAACAATGGCCCTTAGGATGGGGGGTGGTTTTGTGGGGAATTTTAGGGTCCTGTTGGGTATAGTTTCCTTTATAGGTATTATTATCTGTTTTAATGTAGATTCTTATAGATTGGGTGGTAAGGCACTACCTCCAGGGCCTATAGAATATCTCTCCTTAGAAGATTGATAGCTACTTGAGCCACTAGAGGGCGTATGAGAGCAGTGGCTCCATCTATAGGCCTGCTTAGTGATAAATGCTCAGAAAGAGCCCCATAATAGTTGGGGCCCAGAGAACAGCTGCCAGTCTTGTGAGATCTCGTGTCTCAAAATTGCCCTGTCTTATTGAGTATTAATAAAGCATTTTATTGGTTTGTTATCTATTTTAATGCTTATTTTTGGGTAGGAGCCCTCTGAGATACTGGATACCCATAAGGCCTCTATGGTTTTATTTTTCCCTCTTACTGTTGGGGCTAAGGACTACTCATTATAAGTTTAAAGGCACTAACTGGTTGCCATCTTTATCATAATGGGAGAGACAATCTTTTTTTTTCCAATGATTTTCTTAGGGGCATTGGGGTCCTTGGTTGGGAGGGGGTCTTGTTTGTGCATTCTTTTTTCCAGCATCCTGTCTCTCCACAGTTAAAACAGATCCCTTCTGTTTTAATATTGAAGAAAAGTCTGAGTCTAATTTGATGCTATCCCTATATCTTGGGCGGCTACTCTCCACCCAGCACAATGATCTTCCTGGAGGCCTTGGCTAGCTTGGACTCAAAGGTCATACCCTCCAATATGTTTTTAAGAAGGCGGTATCTGGCTGCAGATCTTTCTTTGTGAATGTGCATGTAGTGAAATAGATGTGTATGTGCAAATGTGCTACCTAACATGTACAAAGATAATTTGTAGATATGAAGAAAGTAGAGGTTTTTTAATGAGTTAAATACACTCAAACATCCAGGTTGGTGTAATGTAGTCACAAATTGCCCTAAGAGTAGAGAAGCAAACTGGGGAGATGACTCCATGAGTAAAAAGCTTACAAGACAAGAGCACAGGGCCTGAGTTCAAATCCCCAGAACCCACAAACTAGTTGGATGCATAGTACAATTGTGGGTAAGACTGATTTCCTGAAAGGGGGTGGAAAGTAGGGACACGAGAATCTACAGAAGCTCAATTTTCATGAGGTCTGACATACACAGAAGGAAAAAAAAATATTCTGCCACGAACAAGGTGGAAGTTGAGGGCAATGACCTAAGGTTACTCTCTGACCTCTACCCCATGTCACTGAGTGTGCATGCATACATTTACATACAAATCTTCATACACATCAGTTGATGTATACATATGACGTGTGGAGAGTTTTATTTTATTAATTTATTGTTACATCTCAATGGTTATCCCATCCCTTCTATCCTCCCATTCTTCCCTCCCTCCCATTTTCCCCTTATTCCCCTCCCCTATGACTGTTCCTGAGGGGGATTTTCTCCTCCTGTATATGCTCATAGGGTATCAAGTCTCTTCTTGGTAGCCTGCTGTCCTTCCTCTGATTGCCACTAGGTCTCTCCCTCCAGGGGACATAGTCAAAGGTGAGACACCAGAGTATGTGAGAAAGTCATATCCCACTCTCCACTCTACTGTGGAGAATGTTCTGTCCATTGGCTAGATCTGGGTAGGGGTTTAAAGTTTTACCGCCTGTATTGTCCTTGGCTGGTGCCTTAGTTTGAGCGGGACCCCGGGCCCAAATCTGTCTATCATAATGTTCTACTTGTAGGTTTCTAGGACCCTCTGGATCCTTCTACTTTGCTATTCTCCCATGCTTCTCTCATCTAGAGTCCCAGTAGGATGTCCTCCCCTCTGTCACAGTTTCCTGGTAAGTGAAGACTTTCATGGGACATGCCCCTTGGGCTAGTATGCAGATATAAGTTTTTTAAAGCAAGAGGAAGGATCTTCATAAATGTCCCATAAGACCACATATCCTTGCTTATTTAATAACTGGTTTTAGGGGTTTTGTGTTCTTATTCTAGGATGATAGAGCAGTTTGTTGGTTTTCCCAAGGGTACCTTTCCTCTTATAGTTTTGTCATTTATAAATCAAGAAAATTTAAAGATTGGGTGTCAAGGTGGACTTTTGATTGGTTAATCTTGGTTGTTAACTTGATCAGATCAGGAATCAACTAAATTCAAGCTGCTTGGCACTCTAGAATTTCCATGATCAAATCATTTGAAATAAAGCTGCTGGTGGTGGCACATGGCTCCATTTTTGAGCTTATGGGAAGCAGGGGCAGATGGATCTCCAAATTTGAGCCCAGCTTGGTTTACAATGTGAGTTCCAGGATAACCAGGGCTACACAGAAAAAACTGTCTAAAACAAAACAAAACAAAAATGGAAGAAGTGAAGAACCCACATTCCATGTAGGAAGTACCTTCTGGTGAGAGCCCAGATAAATGAGAAGATGGTGTTTTGCATTTTGCTTTTTTTTTCCCCCCTTCAACTTCACTGACAAATGTATCTACCCTGTTACTGCCCATGCTGTATTTCTTCTCTATTATTAGGGCCCAGTTAGGGATTCTGATTGGAATCAAAGACCTGTGATTCCCTAAGAACCCTTCCTGCCTTTGGTACCACATTGGGATAGCTGAGATATCAAGCTTCTTGAATTGAGTAACTACTGGTTTCTTGGCCCAGCTATCATTGGACTAGCCTGTATTTTCTAAACCCATCTAATTGGTTTTTAATATATATCTATTTTTATTGGTATTCTTCCTAGAGAGGCTCAATAAAACACTGTAGGAGATTTTAAAAAATGTTTAAAAAGGCAAACTTTCAGGAGCATCTGTGCAATGTACCTAGACATTGAATCCTGATATTTATAGTTTGGTATCTAGTCTTGGACTGAGAACATTTTCTTTTAGGTAAAGGTAAATTTTTCAGTGAGTTCCATGATAACAACATTAGAAATAATATAGTCAGAGAAAGTATAGAAACTAAGGAAAAAGATTCACTTTTATTTTGGGAAGACCAAGAAGGAGTTTTAATATAAATATGAGATACAGCATACTAGATATAAAGAAGTTAAAATTACTACTCACAGGTTGCACGTGTTTAAGAAAGCAAAGGTGATAAACTGTTCCATTTATTTTTTTCTATTTGTCTTTTATTGAAAATAAATTTTATATAATACATTCTGATTACATTTTTCTTTTTCTGACATCCTCTCCACCTCCTCTCCTATCTGAATCCACACTCTTTCTGTCTCTCCTTAAAAGTCAAACTGGCATCTAAAGAATAATAATATGATAAAACCAGAAACAAACTAGAATAGAAGAAAAAGCAGAGAAAAATAGCACAAGAAGCACACGGAGACACAGAGACACACACATTACTAAGCATAGGAGTCCCATAGAAACACTAAACAGAAACCATAATATATATGCAAAGGACCTGTAAGATAGTATACAAACTTTCAAAGCTTGACAGCATTCGGAAACAAATAAATCTCCAAAGGTGCCATTGAGCTCATTTAGAGTTGAGTATCTACTGCTGAACATGGGGCATACCATTAAGAGTGATTTGTATTCTTAGTGAGATTCTACTGGAAAGAATGAGTTTTCATTTGCATTTGTGTATCAATTGGAGATAGCTTTTGGGTTAGGGATGAGAGCTTGTGTGCACTTCTTTCAGTGCTGAGAAGTGCAGACTTTTGCAGGCCCTGTGCATGTTGCCACAGTCTCTATGAGTTCATATGTGAACCGATCCTGCTGTGTTTAGAAGGCCTTGTTTCCTTGGTGTCTTCCATGCCTCTGGGTCTTAGAACATTTCTTCTTTCTATTCTACTGGGTTTCCTTAGCCCTGAGCAGAGAGATTTTATGGCACCCTCCCATTTAAGACTGGATCTTCCATGGTCTTTCACTCTTTATACGTTGTCCAGTCTGGGGTCTCTGTATTTGCTTCCACTACTGCAGGAGGAGGCTACTTTGATGATTGCCAAGAAAGACACTGATTTATGGGTATAGCAGAATGTCATTAGGAGTCATTGCATTGCTATATACCTTCAGAGAAACAGTAATATTTGATTTTCTTCTAAGTTCTTGGCCTATCTAATCCCAGGTTTTTGGCCATTTGAGCAGTTTGGGGGAAGAGTTCCATCTCATGGAGTAGAAATTCAATTCAATTCAATAAAATATTGATTGCTTAGTCCTACAAGCTTTGTGTCACTGTTGCACCAGCATATATTACAGGCAGATCTCACTGTAGATTGAAGGTCTTGTAGCTGGGTTGCTGTTTATCTTTCTCTAAACACTAGTCCATAGAGGTAAACACAAATCTGACTCTTCATGTCCCATGAATTGTGTATGTGTTGCTTCAGCAACAAGGCCTTGCTATTAGTTTGTGGAGAGCAGCAAATAGCCTTGGCAACGGTCTCAATTGTTTTGGGGGTACCCTTGGGATCCCTTTGGGCAACAACTCTAGTAGATGTAAACAATTCCCAGCACCAGAAGCTTCATTTGATGACAAGAAATGTCTGGCTGGGTGGTTTTTTCTTCCTTATTATTTTGCAGTCTCTTTTAGATAATACACACACACACATATGTACACACAAGAAAGAGAGAGAGAGAGAGAGAGAGAGAGAGAGAGAGAGAGAGAGAAGAGAGAGAAGAGAGAAACTTCTAGTGTATTAGGTTTCCATATGACCCCTCAAATAGTCCTTAAATTTAGCTGCCATCTCCAAATTCTGTACATTTCCTCCCTCTTCCTTCCTTATTCCATTTGAACCTCTCATCATTGCCCATAAGAATGTCTACCCATAAGAAGCTCTTCTGTTTCTCCTCCTTAGGAAGATCCATCCTGGCCCCTATTTCCCTACTCTATACCTAACCTTTGTGGTTATACAGATTATAGTTTGTTCTTCAAATACTTCATAGCTCACATCCACAGATAAGTAAATAAATACCATATTTGTCTTTCTAGATGTGGTTACCTCACTCAGTATAATTCTTTCTATCCGTCTGTGTATCCATGAATTTCATGATCTCAATTTTTAGTGGCTGAGAAATAGTCTATTTTGTATACATCCCATATTTTCTTTATCCATTTATTCATTGATGGACATCTAAGCTCTTTCCAATTTCTGGCAATTATGAATAAAGCAGCAATGTGGTTGAGCAAGTGTCTCTGTAGTAGGATTAATTATCTTTGAGTGTATGCTGGAGAGTGGTATAGAAGACTCTTGAGGCAGACCTATTCCTAGCTTTCTGAGAAATTGCCACACGATAATTGCTGTATGACTTTGCACTCCCACCAGCAATGAATGAATATTGCCCTTACCTGCATCCTTGCTAGCATGAGCTGTTATTTGTTTTATTGATCTTGGCCATTCTAACTTTTTGTAAGCTGTAATCTCAAAGTAGTTTTTGTAGGCTTTGAACTTTTACAAACCTACTTTTTTGGGAGCTCTTTAATGTCTATGCCTCCCTTCCAACTCACAAACCTTAGATAGGAGAGAAAAGAGGTTAACGGGGACAGGAGAAGTAGACCTTTTTAGACTCAGTTCCTTGGAGTGAATACACTCTTTGCCTTCAGGATTCCATCTGACTCAGACCTGTTAAACAGCAAAGCAGTAATTCAGCAAAAGTGACTGAACCTGCAGCAGCTGGAACCTCAAAGCATTCTCTGGAGTCTCTCTCTCTAGAAGCATCTTGGAGCAATGACAGCCAAACAATGCAAAAACAAAAAAGCCAAGCCTCTTGTTTTGGACATACATACTATATACATACATACATATACACACACATACATACACACACACACACACACACACACACACACACACACACACACACACACACACACATATCCTCAGAGTCTGTTCTGGTTTGTTCATCAGTTGGCGAAGACCAGGCCCCCACCCTTGCCCCATGTAAGAGACACTTCCTCTTCTAGTGGACAAACACCACGCATCCTCACACAAGTCTGTTTCCAATTTTCAGCAGACAAATACCGCATATCCTCACACAAGTCTTTGTCACATCCCACACTTGGCAACAAAACAGATACATGTTAACATCCACTACCATTTTTTATTTGCATTTCCCAGGTGACTAAGGATATTGAATATCTCTTTAAAGGCTTCTCAGCCTTGTGTGTGTGTGTGTGTGTGTGTGTGTGTGTGTGTGTGTGTGTGTGTTGAGAATTCGATTTAGATCTGTAACCCATTTCTTAATGGGGAGTTTGTTTTCTTGATGTCCTTTATATGTTTATATATTTTTGTTTATTTGTTCGAAAGAAACTTTTATATATTGTTTTAAATGAATCATGGAGATTCTGGAGAGACAAGTTGGACAGCAGAGTCTAAAAGGGAGGTGAAATGTAAAGAATTCCTTACAGCCGTCATTATGAAACCAGTGAGGAGTGGAATACTTCTGCAGTGGAAGTGTTATGGACATGTTTTTTCCAGAGTTGTTTTTGTTGTGAATTAGTGAGAGAAATCCAGAGAAAAAGAGGTTCTATCTAAGTTTGAATGACAGATGAAAAGCTAAATATAGTCCAAGGGGCTGGGGGAAAAGCAATAAAGTGAAAATTAAACTGGACAGACACTGATTAAATTCATAGATGAATACTCAGGCAGGGAATTAATCTCTTGTCCATACTTACAAGGATTAATATACACATGAATTTCCACCAATAGTTTTGATTTTAGCTATTTTTAATTATAAAACTGTTTGCTTAAATATTTTATGCATCTATCCATACCTTGCATGACATGTTATTTAAGACAATTGCAATGTCCTTATTAAAATACTAACTAAGCTACAATTTAGTAGTTTTTAAATATCAATTTGATGTTAAAATATGATCTTGGATTAAAAAATAATTTGTTAGTAATACAACCATCTTAGGAAATTGGTTGCTGTATTAAATTTTATTCATTTTTAAACCTGCCTAGTTATTACTGAATTTGTGTAAAAGATTAAATTATGAAATCTTTGTAAGTTGTCTGGAAATAGATATAAGCTTTAGTGTTCAAGAAGTATCTCAGTGGTACAGTCATTATTTGACAAATTGAAGTCCAGATATTGGTTCCTAGCAACAACAAATTTACCCACCATCTATGTTTATAGGTATTTATCTATGTATTATGTATCTATAGATATCTACCACCTATTGTCCATCTATTAGGGGCTGTGCAAGAAGAGCAGCAATAAACAGCTCTGGAATTCATGTAATAGGCCCACTGGTTGGCATCCCACCATGGTTGTGTCTTGGGAGGCATAACTCTGAGAACTACAACTTCATGATTACGGAGCAGAGTTCTGCTTGTTACCTTTGTGACCCTTGTAATCCCCTTAATATATGAATTGTATGAGAACTGTACCGGGGCTTTCCGCCCCTCTCTAGGCGATGTCATTGGCATACACAATAGCAATGCTCGATCTCTTTTAGGCACTGCTGCCTGCAATCTACAGATGTAGATTGCTAACTATGAACACTACCCTTAAAAAGAATTTGGAAAAATAGATTGTTTAGCAAGGTTGGGGAAAGATAGTTATCTAGTGGCTCCGACATAGAAAATTTTAGGGAAAAATAGGTTGTTTAGCAAAGTTAGGTAAAGATGTTTTTGCTATTGACTATGATGCAGAAAATCTTAGGGAACAATTTGAAGTTAAGAAAAAGTACACTCTTAATAGTAACGCTAGTGGCAATATCCCAATTAAGATGAGCTGAGGTGACTCTCTCATAGAAGCTGGACTTCATGGTGATTAATTTCTTATACTTATTTTTTCCTCAGCTTCTTGATATGATTTAATAGAAATTATTACTGAGTAGATGTACATCTTTAGGATTTAAAGTAGAAATGGATGGTTGTATTTATATGGAAGTTTAGTTTTTCAATTCCTTTAAGATCTTTATAAGATTACTTTTTAAGATAATTGATTCTTTCTTTGTAACCTCAAAATGCCTCCTGCCAGTAAAGAAAAGCTGGCTAAATTACCTTGCTTGTTTATACTCTGTTAATATACTACAAGTTTCTTAGTAACAATTGTGTGTGGGTTCTTGGAAATAACTTGTTTTTCATGTTTGTTTCTCACCCATAATACATAAGACATTTGATCATGTGAAGGTATTGAGGAACGTGTTTTTCTTACATATACTCATGATAATCATTCACTTAAAGAAAATAGAATGTAACCACATTGTGATTTTTGTACTGCTTGAAAGATATTGCTGGCATTTATAAGCTGTGGGAGAAACAATAAAGTTGTTGGAACTTGCTATTTGGAGTTTGTTCCATCCACCAAGATGTGTGTATGTGTATATGTATGTGTGTAAGGTTGTTGGAATAAATGTCCATCCACAAAGATGTGTGTGTGTGTGTGTGTGTGTGTGTGTACAAAGTTTTTGGAATCCATTTCCATCCATCCATGTGTGAATGAATGAGTGGATGAATGAATATGTATATATGTGTGCCTGTATGTATGTATGTGTGTATGTGTATGCATGTATGTGTGTGCATGTATGTATGTGTGCATGTATGTATGTGTGTATGTGTATGCATGTATGTGTGTGCATGTATGTATGTATGTATGTGTATGTATGTATGTGTGTGTGTGTGTGTATGTATGTGTGTGTGTATGTATGTGTGTATGTATGTATGTGAGTGTAAGAGAAGTAAGGGAAGCTTGAAAGAAGCATGTTGAAAGCTACTTTCTGGAGTCTGTCTTACTTCATCATCAAGTGTGTGTGTATGTGTGTGTGTGTGTGTGTGTGTGTGTGTTTCTTTTCTCTCCTTCTTTTCCTTTCTTTTTTAGATGCTTGCCACCATTAGTGGAAGCCTCCACTAGGAACGATCAGCCTTAGCCCCCTCTTGCCACCATCAGTGGAAGCCATTGCCAGGAACAGGCAGTTCTGGCCCGAAAGGTTCCACTCAGAGAAAGTCTGCAGGTCACCAGCTAGCCACATGATCTATGTCCCAGCTCAGTTTTCATAGATGATGTTGCATCTGGGCTTCAATATTCTGGAACCTGCACAGTAGGTTCTCCATACTCATCTACCATATATATGTATATGTATATATATAGTATATTATATATATATATATATATACATAATCTACCATATATCATCAAACACCTATCATCTGTCTATCTTCATCATCATCTATCCAACCATATTACATATATATATATATATATATATATATATATATATATATATATAATCAATTTGGTCACTTAAAACATTCTGTCTAGTCTCTTAATTTTGTACTCTTCAGTTTGATAGATTAAAAGTGTGTTTTACTAATAAAAACATTTTAATGTACAGATCCTTTTCAGTTATTTTATCACAAAGTTTGTAATCACCTGTTCTTTATAGTTACAATGTATTTGCTTCCAGAGCTGTAGAAGAGAGGAGACAAGTCCATACAGTTGTCTCAATAGTCCCCAGCTACTTACTATAATGAACAATTAATTTCCTCTCTTGAGTGTTTTCATACAAAAACATGAAAATAACATAACAATTTGATATATTTGCTAAGAAATTCATACATTCATATATTTCTAGAGATACCACATTTCCTCTCTGTTTAATTTTTTTTATTTGAAGAGAGTTAAAGTAGCCTCAGTTACCAATATAAATTGTCTTTACTGCTACTACTGGAAATTATTTTCTTTATTATATTTTGGGAAAAGATTAAAAGCAAAACAAAATAAAAATAGTGGGGTATGACTTTCACACGAACTCTGGTGCCTCATATTTGACCATGTCCCCTGGAGGGGGAGACCTGGTGGCACTCAGAGGAAGGACAGCAGGTTACCAAGAAGAGACTTGATACCCTATGAGCATATACAGAGGGAGGTAATCCCCCTCAGTCACAGTCATAGGGGAGGGGAATAAGGGGAAAATGGGAGGGAGGGAAGAATGGGAGGATACAAGGGATGGAATAACCATTGAGATGTAACAAGAATAAATTAATAAAAAAAATTTTTAATTAAGGAGATAGAAAAATACTTAAGAAAGGAGATAGAAGAGCCAGGAAAAGATAGGTGACAGTGGAAAAAATGGGAGCAATGCCTACTGATACTGGTTCTAAAGGCTTAAAAATATGTCATAAACAGAAATGTGGGTTTCCTCAAGAAACTCCACAGTCAGAAAAATAAATTCTCGCTCCTCCCTCTAGAAACAAAAATCTTCTACTCTACAGATCAATAAAACAGCAACTTTATATTGTTTTAAGCCACTAACTGTGATATTTATAGAACAGCAAATGTGAGTAATCCAATATGTTACTGTTTTATCTTTTCAAGATGACAGAGGGACTAGTCCCAAGATGGCTTTATTATTGTCCTGTTTCTCTGACTTTGTGAATAGTAAGATGATTAAGTAATAATAACTCCCAGTTAGGCATTTATGGCAGGCAGTCTGCTAAATCTGAGCCCTAAAATGTATTCTGTAATTAACAATTATTGTGGTCTTGTTCTATGTGAGGAAATTGCCTCAGAGAAGCTAAGCAACATGGTCAGAAAGAAGAAGAGTCAAAAACAACACCCATAACTAAAGCAGCAAAAATATTGTCTTCTACCTCTGAGTGTTCATATGGATCTTCTGAACCTAGAACTACGCTGTCATTAGAGCTGGGTTCCTTCCAGAAGCCATAGGGGAACATTTTTTACTATTTCCAGCTTCTAAGGTTGGCCTGGAAGTCTTATTTCATTGCCTTCTATCATCAAAGCCAGATATTCCTGAGACAACTCATTCTGTTTCACTCTGCGGATGCTAACTACTACATACTTTACATATTCCCCAGGATGGAGAAACTGGCTCTCTAGAAACCCAGTCTCTCAAATATCTGCAACTCAAAACCTAGAGGTATAAATTTCTCATGTGTGGATTCCAAATATTTTCTTATAACATTCATATGTGTTTTAAAAAAAAAATACAGAGCACTGCAGGAAAGTTAGGTTTAGGAATTATTTGAACAAAGACAGAAACACCAGTCAAACATCATTAAAAACAGAGGAGGTGCAGAGTCCTCTTCCTGGCACAAAGTTCAGGAATGGAGGCTTCTCCAGGCAGTTTCCTTACATGGGCACAGTGTGATCAAGCATCCTTCTTGGTTGATTATGAAGGAATCTATGACGGCCTGGCACCTGCATGTCTGTTTCACTGCTAAACACCTTAAACTGGGTTTTACTTTATCTACTATCTCATATTAAAATGTACAAAACAGCCCTGGATTAACAGATTTCTGCTTGCTGAACTTAAAACACAGAGTTTATAAATGAGTTTATACTTGTTCATGAGACAGTCTCATACAATGTAGCCCCAAATGGCCTACAAATTTTGGTCCTCTCTTTCCTTCTGGGAACTGTTGACTGTAGTACTATACCTAACAACAGCTTTACATCTATGGTGAAGCAGCAACTATTATTTTTTTCTTACCTATTATTAATTTTCTCCCACTTGATTTTTGCTTGATTTGCACTCAAACTCTGAATTCAAGTAGTGTGGTATGAATGTTTGTCATTGTGACACTTTTATTGAGACATAAAAACTGCATCTGGTACCCAAGCAGCCAAACAATTATTATAATAATGTTTTCACACTAATCAAAATATTTCAAATGATGCTTATTGTGACTTGATTTGCTAATATGATATTAATTTCCAATAAAACCTTGATAAAAGTTAAGGTAACAGCTAATTCATCAGCAGAAAAATCAAAATTTAAGCAGAATTAATCCTAAGGACTAGAAATTTGATCCTTAGCTTTGACATCATTAGCATTCTAGACTCAATAATTCTGTATTGAAAAAGGAAGAAAGGCACTGTGGGACATTCAGTAGTATCCCTGTGCTAGTGGCACAGTCAGCATTTGTGACAACCAAAAACATCTCCTTTATTGCAAAATGCCTTTTGTGTATTTCTGAGAGGTTTTAATCACCTGTGATAGAAACACTGACTCAAGGACACGATACCCATATATGGCTGAACCTTTCAAGCCTTTCTTCATTTTCTCCTTCATTTCTTTTTGTTTTTCATGTTTATAGAGATCTGCATATATGTAAATACATGTATCTATAAGTATGAATCAAATATATGTGTGTATACAGTATAACATATATTTTATCTCATCTCAAAACAAGAGCAAAAGAAAAACCTGAATTTAGACTTCCAACAGAATAGTGGTGTCCATAAACAATGCCCTGAATCGCTGTCTGTTCATGTGGACTATCTATTAAAGCATGCTAACTGCTTCATTGTTATTAGTGTTGGTAACAGGCTGCTGCAGTAATGAGTTTACAATTAGTCACAACTTTCCATTCAGGCAGCGTTGTTTAGTTTAGTCTACAACGAGGCCTACATTTAGTGAAATCTTACATTGATGGCTCATGAGCTACAACAAGTTCAGAACATTCAGGTTTTAGGTGTTGTTAAGCGACTTCTTGTCACAATCACTCCAGTCCTTTGGACCTAGTTCCAAATCTCAGTTTTAAATTTAGCAGTTACATGAGTACAAGTCAATTACCCAACTTTTATGGTCTTTCTTTCCCCATCTGTCAAACTGTGGTGATATCTATCCCATGGGAAAGTTATACATCTTAAATAGCATTATGTTGAACATTGCATACAGAAAAAATACTGGCTGAGGACATTTGAGATTTCATTTAGAAGATGTAATGTTGCCCAAAGGTTATTGACGTAGAGAGACACATGCAGAATCAGGGTTTCATTAAAAGCACATTCCTGCACAGAGACATAACAAATACACTTGAAGTCATAGAGTTTTATTTATTTTCTTCTTGCAATCTTGGCCAACACTGTTGGCAAGAAGGCCGAAGGATTTATTACTTCATAGCTTCATTCACCTAACTGAGACTTTCTCTAAATACCAAATGAAGCTTTTCTTATATCCATTCTTATTGAATTATTTCAAACTAAAGTCATTCAGCCATATGTGCCCAATAAATAAAATGTGAGGCACACCTTTGTCTTAATCAGAATAGTTTAAAAAAAATAAAAGAAACAAATCAGAAATTCTTTAGATTTTTTTGCTGAAACTTAAAGGAAAGTATAAATATAGAGATCAGTGTGCATAACACCTTTACAAATCCACTTATTTTATTCACAAAGAAAGGGGCCAGTGATGGATAAACAAAATGGAATAGCAGAGAAAAGGCTGGGCTTCTTCATATAGCTCTTATAAAGGTCCACACTCAGCGAACAGAGGTGTCATGAGGAGAGCAGGACACAAGTGAAAAAATTCTGTAGGTTTTTCAGTGGATTCCAAAATCAATTTAACCCGTGTTTCACTGAAGCTAACATAAAATTATTGGTAAATTCTCTAATATTTTTTGAAGAAGGTTTCAATGTAGATAGTGCAAACTTCTCATTTTGTAGAAAAGAAAGCTGAGGTCTAAAGACATGTGCTATGATCCAGTTTGTGAGTCATCCAAAATTAGAAGACTCAATATTTAGCTGTCTAACCTTGCTTTGACCTCTGAGGTGTTATCCAATTTTATCATCACCTCACCCTACAGACTCAGCTCAAAGTGACTCTTGACTGTTTTTTAGAATGCAGTTCGCATACAAAACAATTTTCTCTTCAAGTTTATCAAGCAACGTACGTCGAGGTTTTTAAAGTAAATAAGAGTAATCAATATTTCCCAAGTTAATATTTTCTCCAACAAAATTGCCTAGTATGAATATTTTCTGATAGAAATGTTGGAAAAGTAAAAGGAAACAGGTAATAAAATATGAATTATTTATTTGGGCCAGATACCAAACATTTAATCATTTCAGCCTGTAATTCTTGATACAAATAATTAGGCATTTTGCATTCTTATTTCCATATTATCTTCACCACACAGCATGAATTTTTATACTACAGTACATTTCAAATTGAGTTAAACATATTTCAAGTGTCATTAGCCAGTTGTGGACTGCATCTTCCATATCAGGTAACACGGATCTAAAGTTACAATTGTTATTCAAATTCCAAATCAAAATTAAATTTCTTGAGTTACATTATAACTACATCATAGTTCCTGAATAACTATTCAGTAGGCATTGTTGGATTCTTGAAATATTTGAAAATACCATTGAACATGTTTGAACAAGTGCCTCTGTGATAGAATTAAGCATATTTTGGAGATATGTTTAGTAAGAATTCTGCAATTTTGCTTTCTTTAACAACAAAAAAAACCAGAAATATTATGAGGCTGTGTTTTCACTTTAATCCCAGGTGTGGGGTTATGGGGCTGTTTAGGACTGTCTGCAGCAGCTGACTATGATTTGTCTCATGCTCTAGGAAAGGCAGAGAGGCATGGCCTTGCCAGCTGCAGACAGTTTCTGCGAGTGTGTGACATTTGGAATTCTGGGAAACTCTCAGAGGGTATATAAAGGCTGAGAGGTGCAGTTGGTGGATAATCATTCAGACAGGCTGTTTGCAGTTTGTTAGTAGTAGTGCTCAAAGAAGAAACAGGAAGAAAACAATTAGATTAGGGGATCCCCGCCCCCCACCACCCTTCCTTCTCTTTTATCTAGTGACAGGGGGTAAAACCAGGGGGTAAAGGGTAGGAAAAAGAAGAACCAAGAAATTAATGAAGACCAGCTACAAGCAAAGATAAAACAAAAAAGAAAGAAATTAGATACAAGGTGCAAGAGTCTCTCCCTCCCTCCTTCTCTCCCTCCTCCATTCCTCTCTTCTTCTTCCTTCTACTTCTTCTTCTTCTTCTTCCTTCTACTTCTTCTTCTTCTTCTTTTCCTCCTCCCCCTCCTCCTCCTCCTCCTCTTTCTTCTTCTTCTTCTTCTTCTACTTCTTCTTCTTCTTCTTCTTTTCCTCCTCCTCCTCCTCCTCCCCCTCCTCCTCCTCCTCCTCCTCCTCCTCCTCCTCCTCCTTCTTCTTCTTCTTCTTCTTCTTCTTCTTCTTCTTCTTCTTTCTCTCTCTCTCTCTCTCTCTCTCTCTCTCTCTCTCTCTCTCTCTCTCTCTCTCTCTCCTTTCTCTCCTATCTAGAGATAGGGTGTGAAACTGGAGGGATAAAGTGTGGGAAAAGGAAGAACACACAAAGTAGCAAAGACAAGCTACATATATCTCCAAAGGTGGTATGGTTAGATCATGTGGTAGAACTATTCCCATTTTTTTTTTAAGAGCCATCACACTGATTTCCATACTGGTTACATGAGTTTTCTCTCCTAACAGCAATGAATGAGTGCTCCCCTTACAACACATCTTCACCAGCATAAACTCTCATTCTTTTATTTATCTTAGCCATTCTTACTGGTATAAAATGAAACTTCAAAGTAGTTTTGATTTGGTTTCCTCAATGACTAAATATGTTCAACATTTCTTTAAGGACTTCCCAGACATTTCAGTTTCCTCTTTTGAAATTTCTCCATTTAGATCTATATCTCATTTTTACATATCATTATTTGTTTTCTTGATTTCCAGCTTTTTAGTTCTTTATATATTTTGTATATTAGCCCTCTCTTGGATGTGTAGTTGGTAAAAATCTTTCTATATTATATAGGCTGACACTTTGTACAATTAATGGTATCCTTTACATATAGAAGCTTTTCAGTTTCAAGATGCCCCATTTATTAATTGTTGAACATATTGCCTGTGCTAATAGTCTCTTGTTCATGAAGTCTTGTCATGTGTCAATGAGTTCGAGTTTATTCCAAGTTCCTGTTCTATTAGGATTAGTGTATTTTGCCTTATGTTGAAGTCTTTGACCCATTTGGAGTTGAATGTTGTGCAAGGTGATAAGTACAGATCTATTTGGATTCTTCTACATGCAGCCATCTAATATAACCAGCATTATTTGTTGAAGATGCTGTTTCTTTTCCAGTGTTTATTTCTGGTTTCTTTCTTGAAACCCAGGTTCCGTAGGTGTATGGGTTCATATTTTGGTTTTCAATTTGATTCTGTTGATCAATGTGTCTTGGTTTCTTGCCAGTACCATGCTGGCTTTATTACTATAATGTTGTACAACTTGAGATCAGGGATCTTCTTCCATCAGTTCTTATATTTGTTCTAGATTGTTTTAGCTGTCCTTGTTTGTATGTGGCTATGTGTGCTTCCAAATGAAGCTGAAAATTTTCCTTTCAAGATCTGTGAAGAATTGGTTGGGATTTTTGATGAGGATTACATTGAATCTGTAGATTGATTTTAGTAAGATGGCTATTTTTACTGTATTAATTCTATTAATCCATGAGTATGGGATATTTTTTCATCCTCTGATATCTTCTTCAATTTTTTCTTCAATATCATAAAGTTTTTATCTTATAAATTTTTCACTTGCTTTATTAGATATTTTATATTTTTATATTTTATTTATATATTTTATTTATATATTTTATATTTTTGATATTTTATATTCTTGAGTCTATTGTGAAGAGTGTTGTTTTCCTAATTTCTTTCTCATTCCATTTGTCATTTGAATACAGGAAGGGCTCTGCTATTTACAAGTTAATTTTATATTCTGCTATATTGCTTTAAGTGTTTATTGGCTGTAGGAGTTTCTTGGTGAGATTTTTAAGGTCTCTTATATATACTATCCTTCCCTTTCAGTTTGTATCCTCTTTAACTCCTTCAGCTGTCTTATTGCTCTAGCTAAGATGTGAAGTAGCATATTGAATAGGTATAGAGAAAAGGGACAACCTTGTTTTATCTGTGACTTTAGTGGAATTATGTGGAGAAATGTCTTGAGTGGATTTAACAACTGTCAATAAAGTGCTGTTCAGCCAACCAGCTGGGCAGAAGGACAGGAAGTGGAAGGCAGGACTTCCTCAAGAGGGGGCGGAGCCAAGTATTGACAGTTGAGAGGTAGAAAGAAGATGGTTGACAATTGACAGGAAAGGAGAAAGGAGGAAGACACGTTCGAGGATCAGATTGGCAAGTGCTTGGAATATATGTATGTTATGAGGTTTAGAGTAGTTTATGTTAGTTTACAAGTAGATAAGAATCAGTTTAGATTCTGCTTGGGGTTGTATTGGCAGCTTTAAAGCACCTTTCAGACTCTGTGTCAGTTACTGGTTTCCTATGCCAAACAGATACAATTTATTGTAACAGAACTTCTTTGAGTATCTCTACATTTAAATTGATGTTGACAATGTTTTACTGTAAACTGCCTCTATTATACTGAAGTATTTTCTTGTATTCCTAATCTCTCTAGGACTTTTATCATGAAAGGGTATTGGATTTTATTAAAGAACTTTCTGCATCTAATGAGACGATAATGTGGCTTTTGTCTTTCACTTTGTTTATATGAGAGATTAAATTTATTATGTTGAACTATCTCTGCATTTCTGATGAAGACTAGATTATTTTGGTGAGTGATCTTGATGTGTTTTTGGATTCTATTTTTATTGGGAAATTTTTGCATCTATATTGATAGGATAATTGGTCTGTAATTCTCTCTCTTTGTACTGTCTTTATGTGGCTAGGTATCAGGGTAACTGTGGCCTCATTAAACAAATTGTGTGATATTCCTTTTGTTTTTCTTCTGTGGATTACTTTGAGGAGTATTGGCATATGGTTTCTTTGAAAGTCTGGTAGACTTCTGTGTGAAAATCTTCTGGTGTTTGTTACTTGGTAGACTTTTTTTCACTGCTTTACTTTTACTATAGGTTATAGGTTTGTTTAAATTGCTTGTCTGATCTTAGTTTAATTTTGGTAGGTGGTATGAATTGAGAAAAATATCCATTTCTTTTAGATTTTTCCAATGTGATAGGGTACAGATTTAAAGCATGTCCTTATAATATCCGAACTTCCTTGGTGTTTATTGTTATGGTTCCTCTTTCTCAGCCTTTTGGTTAATTTGGATAAGAGCTTGCCAATCATTTATTTTCCCAAAGAATCAACTCATTGTTTGATTAATATTTTGTATAGTTTGTTAAATCTATTTTATTGATTTCTACCATAACTTTTACTGTTTCTTGCTGCCAATTTTTTTTTTTTTTTTGGTTGTGATTCATTCTTTTGGTCCTAGAGTTTTCAGGTATGCTTTTTAAGTCTCTAGTAATTTATTAGTCTGAGATCTCTCCAAGTTCTTTATGTAGGTAATTAATGTGATAGCTCTCTCAGGGCCATCTTCATTGTGTCCCATATGTCTGGCTATGTTGTGTTTTTATTAATATTAAATTCTATATTACTTCTAGATTTACTTCTTAATTTCTGTATTGATCCATTGTTTATTCATTAGTGGATCATTCACTTTCCATGAATTTTTAAATTTTCTGCAGTTTCTGTTATTGATATCCAGTACTAATCCTTAGTGGTCAGATAGGATGCAGGGTGTTATTTCATTTTTTTTGTATCTGTTGAGACATGTTTTGTATCCAAGTATGTGGTCAATTACTGAGGAAGTTCCATAAGCTCCTGAGAAAATGGTATATTCTTTTGTGTATGAGTGAAATGTTGAGTGTCTGTAGGACCATTTTGCTTATAACATCATTTAGCTCCAATATTTATGTTTTGTTTTTATCTGAATGACCTTCTATTGGTGAGGTTAGGGTATTAAAATCTCTTATTATCTGTGTATAGTGGTCAATATCTGATTTAAGCGGTAGTCATGTTGCTCTTTTAAACTTGAGTACCTTCATATTTGGTGTACCTAGATTTAAGAATTACAATATTTTCTTGTGGACTTCTCTTTGATGAGCTTGTACCATCCTTCCCTATCTCTGCTGATTTGTTTTGGTTTGAGGATTATTTTGACAGATATTAAAATAGCTACACTAGTTTGTTTCTTAAGTTAACATTCTTGGAATACCTTTTCCTGTCCTGAGTTAATATCTATTTTTGAATGTTAAGGTGTGTTTCTTGAATGGAGGAGAAGGATGGATCCTGTTTTCAAAACTCATTGTGTTAGTCTATGTTATTTTATTGGGAAATTAAGACCATTGGTATCAAAATTTATCAGTGAACACTGTTGATTGCTGCTGTTTTATTTTGTTATTGTGGGGTGTGTGTGTGTGTGTGTGTGTGTGTGTGTGTGTGTGTGTGTGTGTTCCCTTCTTTTGAGTTGCTGGCCAGAAATTATTTCTTGTGTTTTCTTGGGTATGCTTAGAGTCTTCAGCTTGACATTTTCCTTCTAGTGCTTTCTATAGACCTGGGTTTGTAGACAGATTCTGCTTCAATTTGGCTTTATCATGAAATGTCTTAAATTTTCCATCTATTGTGATTGAACACTTTGATGCTTATAGTATTCTGTGTCAGCATCTGTAATCAGAGCTTGTAGAACATCTGTCTACTCTCTTCTGGCTTTTAGAGTCTCCTTTAAGAACTCAGGTATTATTCTAATAGGGCCGGCCTTTGTGTCACTCCTTCTGTTCCCTTGCAGCTTTTAATACTCTTTCTTTGTTCTATATGTTTAGCATTTTTCTTATTACTTGCCAAGGGCACTTTCTTTTCTGGTAGCATCTATTTTGTGTTCTGTAGGCTTCTTGTACATTGATAGGTATTTCCTTCTTTAGGTTAGAAACATTTTCTTCTATGATTTTGTTGAAAATAATTTCTGTGCCTTTGACCTGACTTTCTTTTTCTTCTACTTTTCCTATTATTTATATAATTGAGTCTTTTCATAGTGTACAAGACTCCCTGAATGTTTTTGGCTTGAGAATTTTTAGCCAAGGTATCCATTACTTCTATTGTGTCTTCAGTGTGTAAGCTTCTCTCTTCCATCTCTTATATTCTGTTAGTAAGACTTGCCTATAGTGAGGTCCTTGTTTCAGTTTTTATATTTTTCATTTCTAGAATTCCACAAGTTTTGGTTTTCTTTATTGATTCTATTTCTACTTTCAGGTCTTGAACTGTTTTATTCGTTCTGTTACAATATTTGTGTCTTTGTGGATTTCTTTAATGAATTAATTTATTTCCTCTTTAAAGACCTCCATCATGTTTATGCTGTCTGTTTAAAATTCTTGCCTTATACTTCAGATTTGCTGCATTTCTCAGGGCCCACTGTGGTAGGGTTGCTGGGCTCTAGTGAGGACATACTGTCTTGACTATTATTGATTGTGGTTTTCTGCTGGCTTCTAGACATTAGAGTTGGGAAGACTGTAATTCTAAGTGCTGATACCTGGTCTTGTCTTTGAGTGGATGTTTTGCTCCCTGGCTTCTATTGCTTTTTTGGTTAGTAGGAGAGTGTGGTGACTGTGTGCTGCTTGGTAGAGAATGTTTCTGTATTCTATTAGGTGTGGCCATTGGGAAACATGTGTTTCTAGGTATTGAGAGGAGACTTGGGAATTGGAGTAGGTTCAAAGGACTGGGTTTGGAGACTGAAAGGGTCCACAGGAGGGATGAAAGCAGAGCAGTCCACCAGGATCTGTTTTAGTTACCTGGTAATGGGGGCAGCGAGTAAGGAAATACCACAGCATGCAGTCAGTCGGCTAGAGAGCTGGGGATGAGACTGGTGGATTGGCTATAAAAAGGACAAGAAGAGTGAAGATATGAAGCTCGCTTGCCTACCTACTTCCCTAGACTCTGCTGCTCTTGGAGTCCCATGGAATCCCTGCTAGAGACAGGGCTGAGGTAAGGGGATGAATTGGAGGAAGGGAGAGATAGAGGAGAAAATCTGCATGAACCCCTGGAGATAAAGGACAAGAGGGAGGGTGAGCTCACATCAGGTGGTGACTACAGATCTCAAAGGTGTGACTTGAAGATTAGATTTGGAGAAGAGGATGGAGAGGTGAAGATCTGCCTGCATTTTCCCCTGGTCTGTGTCTGGTCCCCCCCCCCCTTTATTTCTGGTAATTGTTCTCGTAAATAGAATTTGCCCTATTGCTATACACTACATATTGTTGTTTTCTCTTTTTTGGATTTACTTCATTTGATTCTTCAGCTTTATTCCTTTGTCTCATTCATTCTTTGCATAAATATTTAATTGATAATTTCTTTCAAATTCCTATGCATTTTAAAATAAAATGCATGTGTGTGTTAGCTAAATTTAATCTATACAGTAGATACAGATATGGAGGTCATTTGATACAACTGTATAGGTAGCTACATCTGTCAAAAAGAGTTATATAGGATTATCAAAAGATATATAATTGAGGTAAGAATTGATATCTGCTAACTTACAGTATTTTAGTAGCACTTAATTATGTAATTTACTAGGGTGTTTTCTTGAGCAATAAAGGCATACCAGGAGCAAAATGTAAATATTTTCTATGCCATAGAAATATATAGTTTACTTTTAAGCCAAGCATCGTGATTACACACTCTACTCTTCATCATTACCTATTGTTTGCAGACACATACACTAATATACTCAGATACAATGACCAAGAATTTACTAAAAATATTGTTTAGCTTTTAAATTAAGTCAAATAGACACAAATGGAAGAAGAAAATTCACACACACACATGCGAAGAGAGAGAAAGATTTTTTAAAATCACCACATTGTACTTCAGATAAGTATAATTACTGTATATCAATTAAAAACAAAAGAAAAACATTGGACTATAAGCTTATGTAAATGACTATAGCTTTCAAGCACCTGTCTTACATTTATGCATAGTATTACATAATCTAAGTTATTGTACAGAGCTAGAGTACAGTGGCACTACCGTACCTTTAATTAGACAAGAAAAGTGAAATATGTTTATTTTTATGTTTAATTAAATGTGTTTAATGTTTATTTTTGTGCAAATAAAACAGTGTATTAAAATATCTAGCATATGTGTACATGCATAATTTAAATCATAATTTTAAATTTAGATAATTAGCATTATATTAATAGATAAAATTAAGCTAAGCATTCTACCCAGTTGAAACATAAAATGATGCTGGTCTTTGAAGCTTATTTCATACTAATGATGGTTTATTTTGTTAAATTACATGAGTTCAACTATGTATTTGAAAATGTCAATAGATTTCCAGCCAAAATTTTGAAAACATAAAACTATTGGTTCATAGCTGTTGAGTGAAATGAAATATATTTTGTTATCTTTTCTTCTTTTATCTAGCCTAGTCATTTATTTGAGAAGCAGCTCTTGAGATGCTGTTTAATAAGGAAGAAAGTGTACCCTTTCTAAAAATCACCATCCTGAGGATTTAAAATATAGTCCTGGGGATTAGAGAGAATTTACTCAGGGGGGAATTATATAGTGATTAAAGCACAGTACTGTTACAAATCATGTCAAGGGTTTTACTGAGGAAGCCTATGTAATTCCTTTAATACTTCATTGTTAAAGCTTAGAGTAGGATGTCACCAAAGAGATTATACTATTTAAAAGATTGGCAAAATCCAGTTTCCAGTACAGAAGATTACATTGCTATTGTAAAGCTTGCTCAGTTACTCGCTTTTATTAAAACCAATGGTAAATAGAATAGAAATCAAGCAAAATATACATTTTTAGATGAAAATATTGTCTTAATTCCAAAGTTGTACAGCTTGGACACCTGTGCACACATACATAAGCCCACACAGGTTAAATGATGCCTCTACCCTTCTTCTTGTGTCAGTAACTCAGCACTTGAGAATTTTCATTCTAGCATGGAGATAAAAAATATTCCAGAAGAAAAACATAATTAAAGGTCTCCCCAATCCAAAGTCTTTTGGGCCAATAAAATGTAATGTGGGTGCTCCAATAATTAAGCCTGAAGAAAAAAATACTCATTTAATAAGGATTTTAAATTTAGTATAAGCTCTGTTAAAATAGTAAATTATAAAAAATTATATTTAGCCTAAATGAATGAGTTGTAAAAATAAATTATCATGTAACACATGAAAGTTATTGTGAGACTTTCAAATAATGGAGTTTAGTACTCTTGACGTAATACAGGTAACTAACCTTGTCTGTACTCTCCCTTATTATCTCCATAGAAAATTCATTTCTATAATTTTAACTTTAATGACTAATAAGATATTAATTTTAAATGTATAATATATATTAACCTATCACTGATATATAATTTAGAAAAAAGAATTTTGACTTTGACAAAGAGAATATTCTGAACAAGTCTGGACCCCGACGCATGCATAGATATTTCTGCTTACCACAGGCCTACAGCAAAAGAGTTGACTGAAACACAGATAACAGAAAACATACAATGTGTTTTTCACTTCCATACTAATTGATCAACTGGTATGAGCTAATCTTCAGTGCAGCGCCCACAATTTGCTAGAATATGCCTGAAAATATTTGTTTACTTAAAACTAACATGCAAACACATAGTGACTGTTCAAATTAGTGGAGGGAAAAAGCACGACTCAAAATGAGCAAGAGGCATCTTGTCTCACCAGGTAATGGCTGTGTTATCTCCCTGTGGCACTGATATTACTGAACTCATCTGACTGGTATTTGAAAATATCCTAGGTACTGTTTACAACACTTCAGAGCCAATTAAAACAACTCTTCTGGAATTCAATGTACCTTTTAGAGAAGAGAAGAGCTAGAGACTGAGCCCAGTGACAGAACATTTGCCTTGTTCACAGAAGGCCCTATGTTTCAATTGCCAAAACTTAAAAAAAACAAAAGGAATATAGAAGAGGTCAGGGCAAATTGCGTGGAATTGTGATGTAATCATTGAACTACAACATCCATCTTGGAAAATAAAAACTCTAAAACTAGAAATCATTAGAAGAGCAGAGTGATTAGGAGTCCTTAACACTGTGCTGCTCTTATCCAGACCCATGGTGACTACCTTCATTAACTGGATCACCAAAGGGAAAAATCAACTTCTACTTATTGTGGCCACAGTTATTTCTGTTTCCTATGACCAACAGTAAAGGCAGATACTTACTAATGTGCACAAATAAACCTCCCAGAGTTTCTCTAGAGTCTAGATTGACTTTTCTTTGCAATCCACCCAAATAGCCAATTAATCAGTAGGCTCTGTCACCTTAATTTCTTGAGTCGATTTCAAACCTGTCTTGATGCCCAATCCCATTGCTTTATATCAAACACTTGTCGTCTGTCACTGCACCATCACTGCCGCCTCTCTCATCTCAATCCCCTTGTCAATGCTATCCATCCTGCTGCCATAGCATTCTCTTTGAAACAATTATCTGACCATAATCTTTTATTTTCCCACACAAGGTGTTGCTTTCACTGATTAATATCCATGCATTTTTGTTTTTCAGATGGAAATATAAGAAATTAAACATTAACCTTTTATCCCACCTAATTTTGTGTAGATCAATAAAGTAACAATTTCTTAAATACATATTGTATGCCTCAATGTTATTTTTTTCTTTCAGCTACTTTGTCTCAGACTGTTGACCATACAAATCTTTTTATATTAATTAAAAATAAATTTCTCCTTGAAGATTTAAAGATGAACCTTTGAGATATACTATCCACTTTATAACAATTATAAATATAGTTCTATTGTATAGTACATAATATTATCATTCATAAACAAAACTAATTTCTCTTTCAGATCATGGGCAGCATTAAGACACATAAGTACATCTTATTTAGTTTTATACCTCTAGTTCCCATTTCAGTGCTCAGGGAATTGTCAGAAGAGGCACTTAGAAATATTTAAGGACTTTGGATTGTCATGCAAATCCTCTACAGAAGCTGTTAGTCAACAAACATCTGAGGGATAATGGCATCATGAGTCATCCTAATGGGAGGCAGAATCATTCAAGAGTATAATATTTAATGTTAGATGTTTTCTGGAATTATCTTGTAACAAGCTACTTCTTTGGCTGGAATGGCTAGAGAAAGCAAAGGTCTTGGAAATCCAAAAGAAGATGAACGACCACACAAGCACTCTGGATGACAGCCACCAAAACTGACTCACTTCTTCAGGAAGACAGACCTTTCTGATAAGAAGTGAGAGCCAGAGAGAGTTCTCTTTCATGTTTCTTAACAGAGAATATATAGCTAGTCTTGTTCATAGTTTCATTCTTTTCCATTGTTTCTTTTTTAATTTTGTTTTTTTGATGGTTTATTTTTATATTATTATATATCTTTTGACATATACATTTACATTATTACACATAAATAAATAAACTACATACAGCAAGAAGAATCAAGAAACAATCTAGAATTATAAAAATATTACATTCATAGTGGTTTTGGCTATTTGTATTTTGCAATCTTGAAGAAAACATCTTTGAGATCTTAGTTAGTCTAAAATTCTGAATGTGAAACAATATCTATCATATCTCATCTCTATCAACTTAAAATATCTATCTAGACCTAAAAATATCTTAACCTCTGAACAACTAAGCTTAATTGTAAGACTAAACTATCCGGTTTCCAACCCATCAGAGACTTGAGAAGGAATAAAACTTAATTACTTGAGTAAACTAGAAGTGCAATTTCCAAAATGAAAAAATGACAGAGACAATTTGCTGCCTGAATAGTCACCCAAAACTCTCTACAATGTTGGATCATCATCTTCATCCTTCTGGCCCAATATATTTGACAAACATAATTGTGAGGCAGGAACTACTGAGGACTTGTTTACCCTGTCTTGGTGGGGCTTGGCCTTCGACTCTGCCTGCATCCAAGATTGCCCATTTTTAGGAAGAATTCTGTCTGTGTTAGAAACAAGGACATTCTACCCGGTGGCTTATTTGCCACATTTGAAGCCATCTCCATAATGAGGTTCCTCCATGCTCATCATCTTCTTTGAGGTAGGCTGGGTGTTGCCAGGAGTTAACCTGTCTCATTGTCATTGAATCTTTAAAAAACAAAAAATCCTTAAGGGCTGGAAAGATGGCTCAGCGGTTAAGAGCACTGACTGCTCTTCCAGAGGTAATGAGTTCAATTCCCAGAAACCACATGGTGGCTCACAACTCTATAATTGGATCTGATAACCCCTTCTGCCCTGTGGGTATGCATGCACACAGAGCACTGTATACATAATAAACAAATAAATCTTTAAAAAACAATTAGACATCATATTAAGTAGTTCTCTGAGGTTTTTGAACCTTATCTAACTATTTTACCTTATCTTTCTATAGAATCACATCTATATGTATATTCTTATGATAAAAATAGATAGTAATCAATATGACCATGATTTGATCAACTAACAATTAACTTGTATAACTTATTTATTCTAAACAGCCTGCAATAGCACTTTCAAAGTATTGGTACTAAATGTTGTATTACAATTGAGTTGTATGAGTACAATATCTCATATTAGAGTAGAAATATATATTATGTGTATAAAGAATAATCTTAAATTTGAGTTCTATAAAAATGAATCTGAAATTAAACTTATTTTGCAACTATATACAAAATTCTATACCAGTGAATTAAAAAATAATATTGTGAGTAACAATTAAGGCATTAAGTTGCAGAGTAGATTCATTAATCTACTTTCTGGCCTATCATCTCTATATATGTCTATATTCCCTTTTCTTTTCAACCTCTATCTCCAAACCTAAGAATGAAAGATAAAGGAAAAGAGAGACATCCGTGCGTCCAACTTATTTTCTGTCTAAATAAGACCAATGATAACTTATAACCAATTCCCAATGAAAACAAACATCTACCAACCAAGAAAGGAACCCAAAACCTACCCAACCCCCTTAAGGGGAAAGGGGCCTTGTTCTCTTAAATCTCCTCTGGCTGATTTGAGATGAAAAATACCTTTGTTGAGGCCCAAATAAAATTGGGGAAAATGGTTAGACAAGTTTGGAATAGCATTTGTGGTCCAGTTTCTAAATGTTAATAAATTCCAGACTTAATTAGAATTTTGTGTGAGACAGTCTGAAATGCTTGGCAAATTGGGATTGGAAGCTTTCTTTGGGGTGTCCTGGGAGCTGTCCCATTCTGATGAGGAACAGCAACTGAAGCACTTGGTGCTGGAACATGAAGGATGCAGGATGTCAGTGTCCAGTGTGCTGAGAGGAATGATCCTTTATCAGCATCCAATTCTTTTGTTCTGAAAACATAATTTCTCACAAGCATTATACAGTCCTAAAACTATAAGTTGGGTGGCCAGAGACCATGTCAGAAGTAGTCCCTGTTCCCCATATTGTGGTACCCAAAAGGAGGCTGTGCTGCCTATATACTACATCTGAGCAGAGGGTCAAGATCTACATCATACATGGTCCTTGGTTGGTTCATTAATCTCTGTATTTGTACTGTGGCTTTTCTGTATTATGTGGCTAATATCCACTTAAGAGTGAATATATATCATGTGTGTCTTTCTGGGTCTGGGTTACCTCAATCAGGATGATCTTTTCCAGTTCCAGCTATTTGCCTGCAAATTTCAAGATTTCTTTATTTTTAGGAGTTGAATAGTATTCCATTGTGTAAGTGCACCACAGATTCTTTATCCATTCATCAGTTGAGGGACATCTAGTTTGTTTGCAGATTCTGCTTACTACAAATAAAGCTGCTATGAACACAGTTGAGCAAATGTCATTGTTGTATGGTGGAGCATCTTTAGGGTATATGGCTGGGTCTTGAGATAGAATTATTTCTAATTTCCTAAGAAAGCAACAGATTGAATTCCAAAGTGGTTGTGCTACTTTTCAGTCCCACCAATAATGAAAGAGTGTTCCCCTTTCTCCACATTCTCACCATCACATGCTGTCACTTGAAATTTTGATCTTAGTCATTTGGATAGGTTTAGGATGGAATCTCAGAGTCATTTGATTTGCCTATACCCATAACTAAGGACATTTCTTTAAGTATTTCTTAGCTATTTGTCATTCCTCTGTTGAGAATTTCTGTTTAGTTCTGTACCTCATTTTTCCATTGGGTTGTTTGGTTTGGTGGTGTTTAATTTATTGAGTTCTTTATATATTTTCGAAATTAGCTCTTTGTCAGATATAGGGTTAGTGAAGATCTTTTCCCAGTCTGTAGACTCTCATTTTCTTCTGTTGACAGAAGCTATTTTTTTTCTACAGAAACTTTTTAGTTTCATGACATTCCATTTATTAATAGTTTATCTTAGAGCCTGAGCTACTGGTACTCTGTTCAGGAAGTTGTTTGCTGTGCCAATGAGCTCAAGACTCTTCCCCACATTTTCTTCTAACAGATTTAGTGTGTCTGGTTTTATGTAGAGGTCTCTAATCCATTTGGGCTTTAGTTTTGTACAGGGTGATAGATATGGATTTATTTGCATTTTTCTACATGCAGCCATCCAGTTAGGCCAGCACCATTTGTTTAAGATGCTTTTTTCCATTATATGGACTTGTTTTCTTTGTCAAAAATCAAGTGCCCATAGATGTGTGGATTTATTTCTGGGTCATCCCATGCATCAACCAGCCTATTTCTATGCCGGGACCATGTTGTTGTGATTACTGTTGCTCTATAGTACAGCCTGAGATCCAGAATGGAGATTTCTCCAGATTTATTTATTGTACAGGATTGTTTCAGCTATACTAGGTTTTTTGTTTTTCCAGATGAAGTTGAGAATTGATCTTTCAAAGTCAGTAAAGAATTGGGTAGGTATTGCAAAAAATAAAAAGCAAAAATGCTATACATTCTTTTAATTATTCCTATTATCATATGCAATTTAATTCTTAAACTCACAAAAACAAATGAAAAATAACTCATAAAAATACATCAATTAGAACCTGCTATATGGAAATTATTATTATGATGTATACTAGAGAAAATTGAAAACTGTCCAATGCAAAACAGATTGAATGCCAATGACTGAATTGAAAGCTTAAAGTTCTCATCAGTTCTCTGTAAATGCAGCTGAGGTAACCAGATCTTGGGAAAGCACATGTAACTCCAAGGTACCAAACTGATGGTACCACTTCCAAATGAGGAAACTTGGAGTACTCAGCAACCTTCTGTCTAAGATCTGTTAACTCATTAAGATGCTCTCATTTGTCTTGGCCATTCTGGGAATACAATTTGCCAACCTTTCCTAAATTAGATGCTGGAAAAGTTGCCAGGTACAGCAGCATGTTGTGCTGAATAAGAAGTAGAGAGAGTAAACCTTCGCAATGCACAAATTTACTTTCAGACTTGCCAAGCAGGTTTCAAACTCCCAAGAGGTTATCATCCATCTCCACACCTGATGTTATTAAACAGCACATCCCAGTGTGACTAAACAGAACCAGAGCTGAACATGAACACATGATTTAGCAGCTACCTGGAGTACATTGAAAAAAATCAGTTTTGGAAATTGTGCCCTCTATATGTGTTCTCCATAAGAAGGAATAGGAAGGGTTTTGCCATAAAGATGGTATTTAGTAAAATGAAAAGAAAATTATCTTGTGAGTTTGATCAAAACACACACAAAAAATATTAAGTGAACAGAAAAGAAACATTTCCTTAATGGATACTTACTGTTCACACTTACCTAGAATGGGGGGGGGGGAGAGAGAGAGAGAGAGAGAGAGAGAGAGAGAGAGAGAGAGAGAGAGAGAGAGAGAGATTCCATACTCTCTGCTATAGATTTCCCACCAGAAGAAAAATAACTCCCTCTGGGGATGTCTCAGTGTTTTGAATAAAAGAGAAAATAGACTATTCATAAATAAACTATACATTAAATTTTGACCATTGTAATATGAAAAAGATAGCAAATATCAGTCTTCAAAGCACAGAAAGATCCGATCAACAGCCTGTTCTCTGTGGCCTTCCCAGAAGTTTATATCAAAATCTCTGAAATAAACATTTCTATATTTCAATACACAAACCAAAATTTAGAGACAATCTACATGATTTTCTATATTGCATGACTATTTGAAAACTGGCATTTATTTTTTATTTCCATTTATTTATACACTCTGGGGATGTGAGGCACACAAGCCATGGTATACTTGAGGAGACTAGAGGACAACTGGGAATTTGTTCTTTCCTCTGCTATGTGGGTTGTAGGGACCAAACTTGCATCTTCAGGCCTGAAAATAAGTATATTTACCCTCTTATTGCAGTTCATTTATCAGTACATAGTATTTTCTTACCCACTAGCAATTAATCAAGATACAGATACCTGTTATATTTGGAGCCTTAGTTAACTTGGAGCATGGTAGATATTAATCTCCTAAACTACTTCCCAAAGTGAGGCAAGTATAGAATCCCTGTCTCAATCCCATGCCATCTGCTTCTAATAATTTCTATCAAGCTACCTCCCATCCATAATCCCATATACTTGCTAATGTTCTTCATCTGGGTCAAGTCTCCATCCACACTGGCCATGTGCTTCTCCTCCACATAACCATGATGGTGCAGCCTCCTTCTGTTTCCTTCTCCTCCAGTCTCTCTCCTTCCCAATATTCTCTCTGTCTCCTCATGCCCGGGAACCTTAGCCACGCCTATCCCATTTGCCCTGCTCAGGTGCAATGGCCCTTTATTGGTCAAACAAGTTAGGCTCTTAGGCAAGGTACAGGTGAATCACAGAGACAGCAAGCAGTAATTAGCACCAAAATAAATCAGACCAACCTCCAAGACCCTCTAATCATTTTGATGGAATGAAAGATATCTTTTTAAATAGATGTATATCCTTTGTATATTTTTCAAAGGTCTTCAGTGTTTACAGAGAATTGTGACCTAAATATTCTCATTAAGAGGCAGTTCAATATATTTGGAAATATAATCTAGAAAGGTCTACTATAACTAATTGACACACAGGGTAAGAAAATACATCTTTCATGCCATGTATGCTTGTGATACATGGAAGACTTTGGTTCTCAAAAGTCCACCAAAGACCTCTGTGTCAAACATTTGGTATTCAGTATGGTGGTCCTGAAAGGTGGTGAAACATTGAGGAGGTAGAGTCTGAAAAAGTTAGAACCTTTATAGCTTACTCTTTGTTGCATTATTGAAACTCTGAAATCTTCCTGCTTTTCCTTTTTATTTCTGGACAATCATGAACCCAATGCTGCTCTTCCACCATCTGTTTTTTACCATGATGTACTGTAACAGATCTAAGCATAAACTCCTTCCCTTATCATATATTTATGAAGTCACATTTTACTACATTGGTTTATTGAATGTGATCACACTATGATAGTGTCATCACTTGGGCCTTAACTCAAGAAATTAATTTAGGTATTTTTGGAGATTCTAACATATATGTGAGAAATGTGAGAAAGGATCTGTCTCCCACTTTCCTCTCCCTTTTTTTTTTTTTTTTTTTTTTTTTTTTTTTACATCTCTCTTTTCTCTTCTTTTCCATTCGATTTCCTAGATGAGTTTAGGATTTTAAGACAGAGGCTGTGTCCTGTGGCACATGGCCAGTCCCACTCCTCTCTGGATTTAGCTGTGTTCACTCTGATGAAACATAGTATTCCACAGACTTCCCTTCTACTGTAATCAGAACTGCTTTGGATGAACCTGCCAGGTGCGCATGGATGTGTGATTTTCTTGGGATGATTGTCTTCTTCATCAGGCTTCCTATTGAGGCTAGTAGGAGCCCTGTTTCTCATTGGAGCTGCTTTTCTGTGCTCTTGCTTTGATAGACAAAACAAAATGCTGTTAACATGTTAATCAGTCTGTACATGAGTGGAACAAGTCAGGTAGCTGATCAGAAAAGAAATGCTAATCAGAAAAAAACAGACAATTTTTTTCTTCATCATTTGAGATTCTATTTGAGAGACAAACTTCTTCTACTGAGTGTTCTTCGAAGCAGCAATTGTTGATAAATGTCTGATTGATGGATGAAAAATCTACACCTGCTAATGAAAACTTGATGACCATAACAAAGTCTCTGAAAAAAATTTAAAACTACAAAATTAGTTTGGGCAATGAGAGGATCATGCATGGTCTCCAGGCAAAGTTTGGCTCAGCTTTCTGCACTATCACCGATTACTTTCTAAAAAAAGAAAAATGACACTATGTTACAGTCTTGAATTTATTTTTTGACTTTCTGATCCTTTATATTGCATTTGAAGGACATACAAATGTTCAGAATATTTATGAATTTCATGTGATGTTTTGAAGTATATATTCACTGTCAAATTCTCAAATCATGACAACCATATCCATCTTCAGTATTTGCAATTTTATGTGTGTGTGCTGAAATATTCCCTTCAACAATGTTAGCGATTATGAGAAAATTTGTGTATCTTGTTTTAATCATGAAATGAACATACTTTCTTTTCTTGTTTCTAGATATGTTTAGTCTATCTATCTTTACTAATAAAGAAAACATTTTATCAACTCATACCATTCCTTAATTTGAAAGGAAATTTATATTACATAGTGGTTTTCTCTTTTCTTTTTCACCTAATTTCATGCCTGGAAGTATTCTTTATTCATACTATTGAAATGATTATTAATATTTTATATTGATTTATAATTTTAATAAAACAGCAGGTCCACCTTAACCAGCTATATACTCAAATAACCACACAGAGAGACTAGGATCTATTTAATTAGCCTAGAGCACAAATGTGAGCAATAATTACTCCATCCTAACCCTCCAAGCTAGTACAGTTTCCTCCCATTCAAACTTCCCACATTATACTTGCTTTTTATTCATATCCAAAGCCCAGCTTATTTATCCTGGTGCTTCCTGGTCTTTCTCCACATGCATCCTTCCACTTTCCTATTGTTTCTCCTCCCCTCACTAGACCAGGATGTCTGTCACACCCTATTCTCTGTTATTGTTCAGCATTGACTTGTTGGGTTTTATTGGTAGTACATACAAACTTGAGACAGGAAATACTTAGAATAAAGTCAAGATTTTAAGGACTTGAAAATCCCTCAACTTCTTGTCCCCTCAGGTGATAGTTACAAAGTAAAGATGTTTATCTGGGATGGGACGATTTCAAAATTTCATACTCCGAAGAAGACCACACATCTACCTCACGTTCTTTGGAAAACAGATGATCTTAAAGTCTCATAAATAAAATTACAGTGGAATTTTAAGTGCATTTGCTATGTTGCATCGATGCAGTTTTCTATTCTTTGTGGGACAAGAAGAAATGAATGACTATAGTTTTCTCCTCTTGGAATTACCAGGCTAACGCAAAATGCAACAAATACCACCATTCCTTCTTGGAATCTTCTTCTTGGTACTTATTTTTTGTCATAATTAAAACAACTTTAGAAAATAGGTGAAATATCTTTAGATAATGGTTCAATAATCAATGTTATACTAACTTCCTTTCTATTGCTGTGATAAACACCATGACCATAACCAACATAATGGGGAAAATATTTGTCTGACTTATACTTCTTGATTGCAGATCATCATTGAAGGAAGTCATAGGAGGGATCCAAAGAGGGGCAGAGGAACACTGCTTGCTGGACTTCTGCCTCTGGCTTGCTCAGCTTTCTTTCGCATATAGTCTAGGCCTGCATGACGAGGGATATCACCACTTATAGTGGTCTGAGCCTTCCTGTATCAAACAGAAATCAAGAAAATTCCTCATAGACATGCCTGTAGACCAGTCTGGTCAAGAGACTACGTCAGTCGAGGTCCCTCTTCCCAAATTGCCCTCAGTTTGCATTAAGTTGACCACTGAAGCTAACTATCACAGTAACATTCTAAAATTAAATCGTCATAGAATTCCACAGAAAATCCCTCTGAAAGGGATCAGTATCAGTGCGTTTATTTTTATACTCATATAGACCTGTGACTTCTAGTGATATCCCAATATTTTTATCTGTACTATGTGTACTTATAAGAAACATGTTTTCCCTAATAGTGACCTCATGCAGTTTATTCTCACAAACTTAGTTTTCCTCCTGTTTCACATTTTCACACTTGGGTATCAATACCAAATCCTGCCATTAAAATTTGACAACAATGTGGAATGTTTTGTCTATCTCTCAGCATCTGTACATCCAGACCTGGTTTTATAATCTTCAATTATTTAGTCAGTTTGCACACATCCATACATTTGATCTTCAGTGAGTACTATCACTGAGTGGCTAACAGATGGAAAGAGAAATAAGAGTTTAGTCCCTACCCTCATGAAGAAAAAGACTAAGAATGTTATCTCTATTTTTTGGATTTTCATCTTATATAAAAATGTTGTGAGGTTTCAACTGGAAACACAGGGGAAGCTATTTTGTAAATTGTGTGGCACACCATTTTTATGATAGTGCATACTTCATCTTCTTTCTCCATTTCCTAAGTTAAAAGACTACATGTCATCCATCTGTAAAAAATGTCTTCCAACTAATCTACTATTGAAAGATGTTAATTAGTAAAAAGTGAAGAAATGAATGCTGAGGTAACAAATATACAAATATTGTAAATTATCTGCTTTGAGAAATATATATTTAAGAAATATATGTATATATGTACATACATGTGTATCTATACACACATGTATGTATGTATTATGTATATATACGTATGTATGTATGTATGTATCAAGTTCTCACTTCAGGTTTGTAAAAGTAATTAAGCCTTATCCCATTGCAATGTTAAGAATCCATGAATAGAACACACAAATGACTCAATGGAAAGAATCAGCTGAAGTAAACCTTGAATTACCAGCAGTTTGGGTGATTTAAGAAAGAAAAATATTCACCCTCTGCTTTTTGTTTTTATTGAACTCTCTACTTTATGAAGTATTTGATTTGTTCTTAAATAGCAACATAAACATCAGGGTGACCGAGAACATGCTTGGCTTTTGCAAAGAACATAATATTGACCTTCTAGAAACAAGGCTTCCTGGACAATAGAAAGAAATTACTTGTCAATGCACATAACAGAACAGAGTGATATTATGCCCGAGCAGAAGTCTTATAGTTGACACTAAAGTAGAATATGTAATAGAATAAGTGGATGATTTATCCATTCTTTGAATTTGACAGGATGTTATTATCTTTCTAAGTATTAAGTATCAACATGCAATAAAAATATCTAAAATAGCACTAAGAGAAAATAAACTGTGTGAACAATGCTTAGGAGCACTACTGATTTCTAAAGCATTCTGTAACCTGGTTATTGCTTTCTGGATTATTATTTTAAAATGAGCATGATCAGTGTATTCTTGCTGACAAGGATGTCGGAAGATCTCAATGAGAGTGAAGGGAATAAAATCATTAATGAGATGTTTGCTTTACAAATCTCAGCTTACAAATAATGCAGTATTTCTTCTTTTCACTAATTCATATTTTATGAGAACTATTTTTAAATGTATTCTTCCTTCTCTGTTGACATTGATTATATTAAGAGAGTCTGTAACACTCAGAAAACATTTGTACTTATTTATCTCAGTGAAATTATTAATTTATTTTGTAGAGTGTGTCTGATTCATCTGTTTATACTGCCTAAATATGAATAATACTACACTGATATTTCTTGGCTACCTCAACTGTATTTACGATATTTATAATAGTATTTATGATTGCTAATGAAGGACAGATTAGTTCTCACCCATTCTCCAAAAGAAAGGATACATTAATTAAAAACTTATTGAAAAGAGTATATACATTCAGTACTGTTTAGACACTAAATGGTTAAGAATACTGGCTGCTCTTCCCAAGGATCCAGGATCAGATCCCAGCATCCACATGGTGACTGACAACTATCTGTGGCTCCAGTTCCAGAAGATTTGATGTCCTTTTCTGGTGTCTATGGTTACCACATGATTGCAGGGCACTTGCATGCATGCAGGTAAAACACTAATATAAAACATAAAAATAAATAAATTATTGAATCAATAAATTGTGACATATTCCAAACACCATAAGACACCAAAACCTTTGGCTCTGCTTTCTATTTTCAGCAAGGCTTCATGGTCATTTAGCCTGTAAAACTCAGTCCACAGATAGACAGACCAGAGGTCAGCTGCTTTTCAGTATGAAAATGGCTTCTCATATCTAACCTTCCTCAGAGACTTTGAAATGTAAAATTATTGCTGCTTTCGTAAACTTAAATTTCTGGTTTGGGTTTTTATCCTATAAGACTGCTCAAAATGTGTCTTGGGTTTTCTGTACCAGTTCTGCTTCCTTGTTTCAAGCTTTTTAAGAATGCCATGAGTAAGGAATTTTTTAAAGCAATATTTTAAAGTAATTGCTATTGAAAGAAATATCAGTAAAATTTTAAAAGAGAAAAACTATAAAGAATGGCAATAAAATAAAAAGAAAAATCAAGTACCTTGGTAACATTTTAGTCAGACCTGCCAAGAGAAGAGGAGAGAAGTTTCAACTATGATGATGAAATATTTACTCAGGTAATAAATTTTATTTCTTCTCAAGTCTCTGATGGGGTTGAAGACCAGATAGTTTAGTTTTATAATTAAGCTTAGTTGTTTACAGGTTAAGATGTTTTTATGTCTAGATAGATATTTTAAGTTGATAGAGATATGATGTGATAGATACTGATTTACATTCAGAATTTTAGACTCACCAAGATAGGGAAGATGTTTTCTTCCAGGTTCTCAAACACAAATAGCTAAATACTATGAATGTAACATTAATATAATTCTTGATTTTTAATGGCTCTTCTTCTATATGTAGTTTATTTTATATATGTATAATAATATAAGTGTGTATGTAAAAATAAATAAAAAAGAAATATTTAAAAATTCTTATAGACACCAGTTCTGCAAGCAAGTCTGCTAAAAATTCCCCATCTTAGCTGAAATTAAATAGCTCCTTGGGAGACACGAATTGCTACAAAACTCACAAAGCATGCAGTAAGCCATCTGAGTAGATTTATATATATATTAAATAAATTTCATAATAATTTGATACATTCCATAAAAAAAGGCACCAGGCCTAAGTGTCCTCACTAAAATCAATCAACAACTTTTAAAAAGATACCTATTCTTTACAATATTTAAAAAAACTGAGTCACAGGACTATTTTGTGACTTATATAATAAGACCAACGGGAACCTTGTACTCAAATCAGAAAAAGATGATAAAGGCAGAAAAACTAAAAATTATATTCTCTTAGAAAATAGATTAAAAAACACAGTAAAACAGCATATCAAATACAAAACTATTGCCATATTGTACATATTTTACTGCTGTGCAAATATTAAAATGCTCATACTATTTTAATATTTCCAAAATATAAATACATAATATCCACTAATATCTGTCTATATAATTGTTGTACAAATGCATTTTATAACAATAAGAATAATGATCTATAAATACATGCATCAATATAGATGAAAATCGCAAACCATGTCAAGTTAAAGAAGACTAACCATATTCTCTATTGTTGCATTGATATAAAATACAATATATGCTACTATAATTTAGGATTCTGTTCACTCTTGAAAATTAATGGGATAAATAGAAAATACAAACATATACTTGAGGACTTAGATTCTTTGTCTGCGTGGTGGTTACATTAATATGCTCACTTTACAAAATTCCATAAATCTGTACACTTTATTGAATTTTACTGATTATATTTTGTAGTTCCCCCAAAAATAAAATACTGAGACACTGTGCTGCAAATATTAAAGATTTCAGTAACTAGTTATAAGAGCTCACATGAACTAAAATTAAAACTGAACTTCCAATTTGATCAATAATATACCAAGGACTATTGTGAGGAGTAAATAAAGTCAAAATATATGCAACATAGTAAGTTCATAAGTATTAAGTTTGATACCTATGTGATGGGCTTCATATTTGTTTGTTAGAATCACCAATATAAAGATATGAGTGATGTATTATCTCTTTCTAAGTAATTCATGTACTATTTATCAAGAGAATAATTATCTTAAGTGCAAGCAACCAAGAAGTCCTGTGTTTATGAACTAGTGCCACATGTCATGACTACCAAGTAAATATAACATGAAATAAGATAAAATAAAATTTGACTCCAAATAGTGATTAAGAATATCAGGGGTCCTGCTCAAACTAAGGCACCAGCCAAGGACAATACAGGCGGTAAACTTTAAACCCCTACCCAGATCTAGCCAATGGACAGAACATTCTCCACAGTTGAGTGGAGAGTGGGATATGACTTTCTCACGTACTCTGGTGCCTCACCTTTGACCATGTCCCCTGGAGGGGGAGACCTGGTGGCACTCAGAGGAAGGACAGCAGGTTACCAAGAAGAGACTTGATACCCTATGAGCATATACAGGGGGAGGTAATCCCCCTCAGGAACAGTCATAGGGGAGGAGAGTAAGGGGAAAATGGGAGGGAGGGAAGAATGGGAGGATACAAGGGATGGGATAACCATTGAGATGTAACAAGAATAAATTCATAAAAAAATAAAAATAAAAATAAAAAAGGGAAAAAAAGCATAAAATGTTCACTTTTAAAATAAAGTGAATAGAAAATGAAAAGTAGAACATAAAGTGAATAGAAAATGAAAAAGACATAAGAAAAAAATGAAGTTCTTAAAGTAGTAAGAAAATTTTCAAAGGACATATTTATAAGTTGACATAATTATATGAAAGACTACAACATGCTAAAATTGGCACAAAGATATAATGACTTAGGCAGTGGTGGGGGGAGCTGGAGAGAGGGCTCAGGGGTTCAGAGCTGTTGTCGCTTGTGCCGAGGACCCAGGCTCGATTCCTAGCATCAACACAGTGCCTCTTAACCATCAGTCTAGTTCCAGATGATCCAATACCCTCTTCTGGTGCAAATATATACACAGAAAATCAAATAGACAAGTTTAAAAATACTCTTTTAAAGAGAAAGAAGGTCAATATGGTCATATCCTGGAAGGCCCATGAGGTAGAAGTCACATGCTAACAAAGCCCATTAGAACCAGCTGTACAAAGGCAACTTGTGAGTCTAGCTAAGCTATAACAACTTGCATTTACCCAAACATGGAGGCCTCTATTATCAAAAAAATTTTTTTCAAATGTTATTTATTTGTAAAAAAAAAAAAATTGTCACAATAGATATTCCAAAGCACTCAGAAAAAAAAAAAGAATATCAGTGCTATTTTTGTATGTGTGTCCTGGTGAGCAGGTTATTACCACTCTCAACCTAGCTGTTAATATTGTACATGGAGGGGTATTATTGTGGGGTGGCATTTTTGGGCAAAGGGGGAAGCTCACAAGCTTCCAGCAGTGAGTTAACTGGTGAGAAGTAAGGGGCATGACAAAGATAACTTGTATATGCACACATATCCCATGACCATGTATGTGCCTGGTGTTCACAGAGGCCACAAGAGAGTGCTGGACCCCTTGGAACTAGCTACAGACCCTTGTGACCTTCCAAGTGTGTGCTGGGATAGAACTCAGGCCCTCGCAAGAGCAGCCAGTGTTGTCAACAGTTGATGGGGAGACCTGGTGGCACTCTGAGGAAGGACAGCAGGCTACCAAGAAGAGACCTGATACCCTTTGAGCATATACAGGGGGAGGAGGTCCCCTCAGTCACAGTCATAGGGGAGGGGAGTAAAGGGAAAGCAGGAGGGAGGGAAGAATGGGAGGATACAAGGGATGGGATAACTATTGAGATGTAATATGAATGAATTAATAAAAAAATAAAAGTAAAAAAAAAAAAACAAAGAGAGCTTGTGAAGCTCCATGCCTGTAAGCATAAACAAGAAGAACTTTGAGCGAAATGTGCACAGAATTTTGTTTTTTCTACCAAGACAGCATAATAAGGATGATATAAATTCTAATATTAAAATACAATTATACGCATTTGGAGAATATATGTGTGTGTTCATATATATGAAAATTCATATATAAATTTTATTGTGATAAATAAAATAACTGGGATAATTTTGTTTTTACAGAACATGGGGTTTTTTAAAGCCTGAAATGTGATCTGCCGTGGAGAACTTTCTGTGAGCATTCACTTGCTGATGCGCAGAATGTTCTGTACCTGTCTCTTGATCTATTTGTTTCCTTATAGATTTTTGGTCTGATGTTTACTTTCTAATTTTCTGTATAGATTTTCTATCTATTATTAACTATGTATTATTGAAATGCCCAATTATTATATTTTGTCTATTCATCACTTCAGTTCTGGAAATGTTTGCTTTCTATGCTTAGATGTTTTAACACTGAACACATACACATATGATATGCTATATTTTCTGTCAAATTGATTATTTTATCCTTACACCATTATGTAAAGTCATTTTTCTCTCCCCTTACAATTTGACCTTGACTATTTCATTTGATGTAATTATAACTATACTGCTCCATTTGTTCACTATTTGCATGGAGTATTTTTTTCTATCACTTCTTTTTTAATTTCTTCTTGTTTATAAAACTAACATTAAACCTTTGTAGGTGATGTATTTTTTTGTCTTATTTGTAAATCATTCACCTTTCCTTGTCTCTTGATCAGTGACTTTTGTATATTTAGAGTTATAACCATTTTTGTATTTTCTCTGTCTTTTTTAATTGAAAGTTTTTCATATGCTATATTTTATTATATTTTCCACTCCTCAATTCTTCCTACACAGTCCAAACTTTCCTACCCATCCAACTTCATGTTCTTTCTCTTTAAAAAAAATCCATAAAGAAAACCAAAAACCACAAAAACAAAAATGAAAAATAAAGATACTGAAAAAAGAAAAAAGAAAGAAAACCAACAGGACAAAAAAAAGGCCAAACCATAAGAAAACACACACACACACACACACACACACACACACACACACACACAACAATAACAACAGCAACAAGTGTGGTCCCTATCCTACAGTGTGGTTGGTATAACAAGGGTCATCTGATTGAAGAAAATTGATTTTTCCCTTGCCCAGGGGGTATCTATTGCAAATAGCTTCTTGGTAAATGCTGGGACTTTGTACCTACTCACCCTCCTAACCCTGATTTAAACCTGTGCAGTTCTTGTGCAAACTGCCACAAGTCTCTGTGAATTCATGTGTGCATCGGTACTGTTATATCTGGAAGATGCTGCTTCCGTGAAGTCATTCATTACCTCTGGCTCCTACAATCTTTACTCCCCCTTTTCTGCATAGATCCCTGATCCATGAGAATATGGATTTTGTAAAATCATTACATTTAGGCATGACTGCTTCAAAGTCTCTCACTTTCTGCACATTGCCCAGCTGTGTGTCTCTGTGCTAGTTCCAACCTACTGAAAGAGAAACCTCTGATGAAGGCTGAGCAAAGCACCTATATATGGGTATACTAATAAATCATTATGGGCTATTTTATTGCTGTTCTCCTTTAACAGAATAGTAATAGGATGCTTTCCACTAGGCCTACATCCTATCCAGTTATATGCTCTTGGCCACTTTACAAGTATCAGGTATAGGTTCCATCTCATTGAGTGGGCTTTAAATCTGAGCAAAATGTAGTTGGTTTCCTCCATAACATTTGTACTCCTATTTCACCAGTATATCCTACAGTATAAATTGCGGGTCTCTGTTACAGGTCACAGAGTTGTAGCTGGGTTATACTGATACCTATCTTTTTCATCTGGTAGTGTGAAGAGAACCTTCCAGCACCATGAAAACTGTAGTAAGGGTGAAACTTCCAGTTAGGCACCAGTCTGGTTTCTCCAATCTTAATAGCAAAAGAAGTTATGTCTTCAGCTATTGGACCTTTCCATCAGGTTATAAAGAGTAACCAATAGCCTTGGCAGCTGCCTGTGGTGTTTACAGAGGTCGATTAGACCCCTTTGGCCAGTGACTCAACAAGATGTACCACTGGAGGTTTCAGTTGGTGGAGTAGCATGTCTAGTTGGGGCATTCTCTCCCCTATTACACTGTGACTCTACTAAACTTCCCTTTGTATATGTTTATACTTTAAGAGTTTCTACAGTAATAGATTTCTATTTGACTTTACAAAAGGGCTTTGGTATTAATTGTCCCTATCCATACTCTTTTTCTACCATCTCCTCCCTCTCTCCATTTAATCCTGTTTTAATTCTCTCCTTATCTCTTACAACACTATATGTCACTTGCCCCTCCTTGGGCAATCCCATTTTCTCTCTCATCCATTACTAGTCACCTATCCTCTATGGTTAATTAGATTGAAACACACATATCTAAAATTTGAAAGCTGCCATCTACATATAAAAGAAAATATACTGTTTCTCTTTTTGAATCTTGGCTATCTCATTTAGGATAATTGTTTCTAGCTCCAATAAATTACCTGGAAATTATATTATATTTTCTTAATAACTAAATAATATTCCATTAAATAAAATTCCATGAAAAATTGCCACATTTTAATTATATGCTTATAAGTTGATGGACATTTAGGATGTTTCCCATTTCTGACTATTATAAATAGAGCATCAATAAACATGGATGAGTAAGTATCTCTTTAGTAAGATATAGAGTCCTTTGGGTATATTCCCAAGAGTTCTTTAACTGGATCTTGAGGTAGATGTATTTCTATCTTCCTGAGGAACCACCATATTGATTTCCATAAGGATCTTACAAGTTTGCACTCCCACCATCAGTGGATGAGTATTACCCTTACCACATAACCCCACCAGGATGAACTGTCATTTTGTCCAATGATCTTGGCCATTCTGACTGGTGCAAGATGAAATCTCAAAATACTTTTGATTTGAACTTCCCTGATGATTAAGGATATTGAATATTTTTTGTTTCTCAGTCATTCGTGTTTCATTTTTTGAGAACTTGATGTTTAGTTCTACGCCCCATTTTTTTTTGTATTCAACTTACATCCTGGTCATACTCACATCCCTCCTCACATACAAGTCTCACTCTCCCTCCCTGTCCCCCAACCTCTCCCCATTCCTCAGAGAAGGGGAGCCCCCTTTCCCATCCACTCCAGCTCATCAAGTCCCATGAGGACTGGGCATGTCATCTTCTCCTGTGGCCTAGCAAGGCAGCCATGCCAGTGGGCAGTAAACAAAAAACTAGCAACAGAGTCTGTGTCAGAGGCAGTCCATTCTCCCCTTACTAGAGGACCCACATGAAGCCTTAGCTGCCCACCAGCTACATCTTTGTAAGGAGCCTAGGTCCAGTCGAAGCATGGTCTTTGGTTGGTGTTTCAGTTTCAACAAGCTCCTCTGGGGCCTAGTTAGTTGGCTCTATTGGTCTTCTTTGGGGCGCCTGTCACCTCTAGGTCCTTTTCTCCTTCTCCTCCCCCCAACTTTTCCACAAGACTCCATTGCCCAATGTTTTGCTGTGAGTCTCAGCACCTGTTTCAGTGTGCTGCTGAGTGGAGCTTCACACAGGACAAGCCTGCCAGGCACTGTCTGTGAGAAAAGCAGAGGATCATTAATAGTGAAAGAGGCTCCTCTTTCCCATGGGGTGTGTCTTGGGTTGGGCCAGGCATTGGTTGAATATTCCCTCAATCTCTATCTGCTCTATCTTCATCACTACACATCTTTTAGGCAGGATAAATTATGGGTCAAAGTTTCTAAGGGTTGGTTGGTGTTTCCCTCCCTCTACTAGGAGACTTGTCTGTAAAGGTCTGTAAAGAATTGTGTTGTTATTTTGATGGAGATTGCATTTAATCTACAGATTGCTTTTGGTAAAATGGCAATTTTTACTATGTTAATCCTACCAGTCCATGAGTATCTTTGCATTTTCTGATATATTCTTTAATTTCTTTCATCAGAGACTTGAAGTTCTTGTCATATAAGTCTTTAATTTGCATGCTTAGAGTTACACCAAGATACTTTATATCATTTGTTGCTATTGTGAAGGGTGTTGTTTCCCTAATTTCTTTCTCAGTATGTCATTTCTATACTGGGTGGCTATTGGTTTTTTACATTAATCTTATATCCAGCCACTTTGCTGAAGGTGTTTATCAGCTGTGGGAGTTCTCTGGTGGAATTTTAGGGTTCACTTATGTATACTATCATATCATCTGAAAATAGTGATACTTTGACTTCTTTTCCAGTTTGTATTCCCTTGATCTTCTTTAGTTGTCTTATTGCTCTAGCTACAACTTTAAGTACTATATTGAAGAGATATGGAGTGAGCAGCTTGTCTTCTTGCTGATTTTAATGGAATAGCTTTGAGTTTCTTTCCATTTAATTTGATGTTTATTATTGGTTTTCTGTATATAACTTCTATGATGTTTAGGTATAGGCCTAGTATTCCTAATCTCCTCAAGACTAAGCATTAAAGGGTTGGGATTTTTTTCAAAAGCTTTTTCAGTGTCTAGTAAGATGTTCATGTTTTTTCTTTCTTATAGTTTACTTATATGGTAGATTACACTGATGGATTGTTGTATGTTGAGCCATCCCTGCATCCCTGGGATAATGTCTACTTGATCATGGTGGATGATATATTTGATATCTTCTTGTATTCAGTTTGCAAATGTTTTATTTTTGAATCAATGTTAATAAAAATAAATTGGTCTGAAATTCTCTTTCCTTGTTGAATTTTTGTGTCGTTTTGGTATCAGGGTGACTGTGGCTTCATCAAATGAGTTTGGTGATATTCTTTCTGTTTCTATTTTGTGGAATAGTTTGAAGAGAATTGGTATTAGCTTGTCTTTGACTGTCTGGTATAATTCTTCACTAAAAACACCTCTCCCTAGGTTTTGGGGGGAGTTGATAGAGTTTTGATAATTATTTGTATTTCCTTAGAAGTTATAGAACTGTTTAAACTGTTTACCTGATCTTGCCTTAATTTTGGTAAATGAAATCTACCAAGAAAGTCTTCTATTTCCTTTAGATTTTCCAATTTTGTAGAATAAAGGTTTTTGAAGTAATATCTAATAATATTTTAGACTTCCTCAGTGTCTATTATGCTCCACTTTTCATTTCTGACTTTGTTAATTTGGATACTTTCCCTCTGCCTTTAAGTTAGTTTGGCTAAGAGTTTATCTATCTTGTTGATTTTCTCAGAACCAGCCTTGGTTTCATTGATTTTTTTTGTATTGTTATCTTTCTTTCTAATTTAATGATTTCAACACACTCAAACCTATGGGACATGTTGAAAGCAGTGCTAAGAGGAAAGGTCAAAATATTATTTGCCTTCATAAATAAATTGGAAACATCCCATACAAGCAACTTAAGGAAACACCTGAAAGCTCTAAGGGATAAGAAAGGAAGAAGAAGAAGAAGAAGAAGAAGAAGAAGAAGAAGAAGAAGAAGAAGAAGAAGAAGAAGAAGAAGAAGAGAAGAAGAAGCAGACACACCCAAGTGGAATACACTGCTAGAAAACAATTAAAATAATCAACAAAACCAAAAACTAGTTCTTTGATAATATCAACAAGATAGACAAACCCTTAGCTAAACTAAAAAGCAAGAGGATAGTATCCAAGTCAACAAAGTCAGAAATGAAAAGGGAGACATAATGTCAGATACCGAGGAAATCCAAAGAATCAGTATGTCTTCTTCAAAAACCTATATGCCACAAATTTTGAAAATCTAAATGATATGGACAATTTTCTTGATAAATTTCCCTTACCAAGTTGAATCAAGACCAGATAAACAAATTAAATAGTCCTATATCACCTAAGGAAATAGAAGCAGTCATCAAAAGGAGTCTCCCAACCAAAAAGAGGCCAGGGCCAGATAGATTCAGCTCAGAATTCTATAAAACCTTCAAAGAAGAGCTATTACCAATACTCTTCAAACGATTCCACAAAATAGAAATGGAAGGATCATAACCAAACTCATTCTATGAAGTCACAGTCATCTTGATACATAAACCACACAAAGACCCAACAAATAAAATAAAATATTTGCAAACTGAATCCAAGAACACATCAAAAAGATCACCCATTGTGACCAACTGCACTTCCTCCCAGTCATGCAGGGGTTGTTCAACATATGGAAATCAATGTAATCCACCAAATAAACAAACCCAAAGGAAAAAATGATCATCTCCTTAGATGCTGAAAAAGCATTTGACAAAATCCAACCCTCACTCATGTTAAAAGTCTTGGAGAGAACAAGGAAACAAGGCACATACCTAAACATAGTAAAGGCAATACACAGCAAGTGTAGTCAATATCAAATTAAATGGGGAGAGACTTAAATCAATCTGACTTAAATCAGGGAATGATAAGGCTGTCCACTCTCTCTAACTCTCTTCAACATACTACTTGAAGCCCTAGCTAGAGCAATAAGAAAGCTAAAGGAGACTGGAGAGATAAAAATTGGAAAGTAGTCAAAGTATCACTATTCAGAGATGGTGTGATAGTATACATAAGTGACCTCAAAATGGGCTGAGAAATAAATTAGGGAAGCAACAGCCTTTACAACAGACACACACACAAATCCATAAATATCTTGGACTAACTCTAACTAAGCAAGTGAAACACTTGTATTTAAAAAAAAAAAACAACTTCAAGTCTCTGAAGGAAGAAACTGAAGAAGATTTCAGAAGATGGAAAAATCACCCATGCTTATGGAGTAGTACAATTAACATAGTAAAAATGGCCATCTTATCGAAAACAACCTATAGAGTCAATGCAATTTGCATCAAAATGACAACACAATTCTATACAGATCTTGAACAAACAATTCTAAACTTCATATGGAAAAACAAAAATCCCAAACAACTAAGGCAATCCTGTACAATAAAAGATCTTCTGGAGGCATCTCCGTCACTCATCTTAAACTGTACTATAGAGCAACAATAATTAAAACTGCTTGGTATTGGCATAAAAACAGATTGGTGGATCAAAGGAGTTGAATAGAAAACCCAGAAATAAACCTACACACCCACAGACAATTGATTTTTGACAAAGAATAAAAAAAAACCATACAATAGAAAAAAAGACAGCATCTTCAACAAATGGTGCTGGTCTAACTGGATGACTATATGTAGAAAAATGCAAGTAGATCCATATTTACCACCCTGAACAAAACTAAAGTCCAAGTTGATCAAAACCTCAAAATAAAACCAGACACACTACGTCTTTGAGAAAAAAAAAGTAAGGAAGAGCCTCAAACTCATTGGCACAGGAGACAACTTCCTGAACATAACACCAACAGCCCAGGCTCTAAGATCAACAATTAATAAATGGGACCTCTTGAATCTGAGAAGCTTCTGTAAGGCAAAGGACATTGTCAACAGAACAAAATGACAGCCCATGGACTGGGAAAAGATCTTCACCAACTTTACAACCAACAAAGGAGTAATATCCAAAATATATACAGAATTCAAGAAATTAAACACCAACAAACCAAATAATCCAATTTTAAAATGGGGTACAGAGCTAAATAAAGAATTCTCAACAGAGGAATACCTAATGGCTGAGAAATGCTCAACATCTTTAGTCATGAGGGAAATGCAAATCAAAGCAACTCTGAGATTCCATCAGAATGACTAAGATCAAAATCTCAAGTGGCAGTACATGTTGGCAAGGATGTGGAGAAATGGGAACACTCTTCTATTGATGGTGGGAGTGTAAACTTGTACAATCACATTGGAAATCTATCTGGTTCTTTCTCAGAAATTTTGGAATAGTTCTACCTCAAGACCCAGCTGTACCACTCCTGGGCATATACTCAAAAGATGCTCAGCCATATAACAAGGACATTTACTCGACTATGTTCATAGCAGATTTATTCATAATAGCCAGAATCTGGAAACAACTTAGATGTCCCTCAACAAAAGAATGAATAAAGAAACTGTGGTACATTTATACAATGGAATACTACTCAGCTATTAAAAACAAGGAAATCTTTAAATTTGCAGGCAAATGAATGGAATGAGAAAAGATTATCCTGAATGAAGTAAGACAGACCCAGAAAAACACACATGGTATATACTCACTTATAAGCAGATATTAGCCACATAATAGAGGATAACCACACTACAATCCACAGACCTAAAGAATCTGAATAACAAGGAGGATCCTAGGGATGGTAACTTTCTAAGCTTTTGAAGATATTATTTAAATAACTGTCAATTATGAATCTTATAGCTACATTACTCTTTATCTCACTATTACCCCTTAATTGAGTAGTTATACTGATTTCAAGTTTTTCTTACAAATAATAATGTAATGAATATTCCTGTTGCAAATGGTCTGTTTCATCAACTAGAGAGAAAATTTAAAAATTGAATTACTGACTCAAAACATGATCATTTTAATAATTCAGGTCATATTATTGCTAAATATATTTTAAGATATGCCCAGTTATCCTCATAGTATTTATAAAAATTATAATTTCATTTTTCCTAATAATGGTAATTGTCATCTTAGAATAAATATTTCTGTTTCCATGGGTGTACTAATTAATTGCACTGTTTGTTCACTATCTATTCTAGAATCTTTAAACATTGCAACTCCATTTGTTATTATTTTAAGGTATAAAAATTACTCATTCATTACCCTGTGAAATTTTCTGAGATATTATTTACCTTAATATTTTAATAATTACTAATGTATAGAAAATAAAACTCATAAAGGCTTAATTTTTCAGGATATAATCCTCCTTTTTCTTTTTGTCTTTAAATTACAATGCCTTTAAATAATCCTGTAGATTTGTTGTAATTAGCTTCAAAAAATGAAGTCCAAATTAATACAGGCTAGGAAAAATGTTTTTGTAATTACTATAGTTTGGGTCCCAAAAGCACCCCCATTGCACCTCCAGCTTGGTATTACTTAACATGGTGTAAACCTTCACAGATGAAGCCCAGTTGAAGGTCTTGGGTACTTGAGATATGTCCTCCTTGTGACTTACAGGACCCTCATGTCTGTCTTTTCTCACCAAGGATTAGGTAGGTTTTCTCCACCATGAATTCCCTGTCCTTCTCTGATGCCACACCAAGAAGCCTCAAAGCAACAAAACCTAGTTCAATTTCCCAAAACTCTGAGCCAAAAATCCTTTCCTCTTTTTAAGTTGATTAAATGAGCTATTTGTTATAGTGGCATCAACTGACACTTTGGGTTTTTCCAATCAGTTTTTCTATATATTTGTCATGAGTTGTTTACAAGCATTTTTTCAGTCAGTTTGTAAATTGATGTCATCTTAAAAATCTAAACAATAAGGTAAAAGAACACTGACAGAGTGAGAAATACCTGCCAGCCTCTGGACCTTGGCCAGATGCTTTTCTGGAAATATAACTAAATGGTCTCTTGAAATCAAAGTTCTGATTATAACTGTAAGTTATGTGTTGAGTAGGAAGTAAATAAACAGAAATATTAAACACCTTCTTATGAACTACAGGGGTAATCACGTGCTTTGAATGAGGTAGAAGATGAAATGTGGGAGATATAATATACAATAAACCCTGGAGTGGCCAAATCTAGAATGACAGAGACGGAAATGCAAGATGCACAAATAAGGTTGTTAAAAGTCCCAGTGATCATAAATGTGACATTTTTAGAAATTTTCAGTACAAGGATGAGACTAGCATAGGCACATTGCTTAGGGGCATGTGACATAATTCAAGAACAGCTCCTTACTTGACATGACAGAGGGAAGATACAAGTAGCCTCAGTGGGCAACAATAAGGCCAAAGGTAACTAGATGAAATTAGACAGTGATGACTGAATGAACCTTCCCTTAGGTTGAAAAAAAACCCAACTGTGCAAATACAAGACTGAGGAAATAAGACAGTCTTGGGGGAAGGGCACAAACACTCCAAGATGTTCACTGAGTACAAACTCAGAAAGAAAGAATGGCTCAGAGCATGTCCCAAAAGGAAAGCAATAGCATTGACAGAAATGTGATACTTGTGAGGTAAGTAACCTCTACTAAATGGTACTAATCAGAACTCTTGAATTTTATTCAGTCATTCTGTATTCATTTATTATCTATTTACATTAGAGGCGAGTACCAATAAAGACACACTAAACCAAATACCACTTTATATATCTCTTCAAGAGACATGAAATTTTTTCCTATGAATGCTAGAAAGGTAAAAAGCATATATGATTTTAAATTATTGAATAATTATTATAATAAAGTAGTTTGTATACTTGTTCTCTGTAATACAAGACTATAGAGCTTATAAAATTGGATTAGGTTTATAAAAACAAGATGTTAATTTAATATTTAGACATTTTATTAATTCCGTGTATCCCTGACCCTTCAAAAAGTTGAAAAGGTCAGATAGGATTGTGGCAGAAAGGATTTAAACATGGGGAAATCTAAGAAGAAAGGTATACCCACTCCCTTTAGCTCTAGCATTTTAGTTCATCTATTTTTCATTTTGGTTCATGTAACTTAATACCCCATTATCATCAATTTCTTTCTCTTATAAATAATTATGTAGAGGCAGAGGCAGGTGGAACTCTATGAGTTCATGGCCAGTCTGGCCTACAAAGTAAGGCCAGGACATCCCAGGCTACTCAGAGAAACCCTGTCTCAAAAAAAAAAAGCCCTAAATAATAAAAATAATAATGTAAATGATGGTTAGTTATCAAAATATATAGTGGAAACAATTGTTAAATATTTAAACACTAAAGTGATCATCAGAGTATCATAAATCTTAAAAGGATGAGAAAACTGTCTTTTTCTGTCTACAAGATTTGTGAAAAGCTTAACATTTCAATGAGCCTCTATAGCCATATGTTTGATTCTCATTAAGATAGAAAATGCATAAACACAGTGCCTGTTAAACAGTCTACGAAAGTTTGGTTGATAGTCTGTTCAGATATTCTAAGTCTTTGTTGATTATTTTTCTTATTTGCTCATCTACTGACTATCAAAAATCACCAAAAGCAACTACACAGTTTTATGTTTCTGTTTTTAATTTTATAATATTCCCCTGTTTGAAGGTCTGTTATTAGGAATGCTCACATCAGACAACTGGCTGTTGAGGTTCACCTGTGAGTGTTCATGTCTTATAGTTAATTTGTTTCATAGCAGTGATATAAACTACTATGGCAGAAGGGAAAGACTTGTTAGAAAATATTTATCTGGGAACATGAACATGGGAACAGCAAAGTGGGTCTTCTTTTGCAATCTGTTAGCTGTGAGCATTGCAACTCTCAACTGTCAAAATATGTTCCCAAGCTGATGGTTGGCAAGATCAATCCTTCAGTCATTGTTGGGCTGAGGCTGCTTATTTTTCAGGTGCTGATGGTCTGAACCCACCCTCAAATCCTAGTCTTGTGAGCCTACCCAACACAAAAGTATACCTTTAGAAGCTGTTCAAACAGAAAAGGGCAGAGATGCAGCCATAAAATGGAAATTTGTAACCTAGTCATGAAAGCAAATCCCATCACTTTTCCTTGTTTTATTAGTTAGAAGTCCATCAACATAGCCAGTCTATGCTGACTGGGAAGATATTATACATGGTTTTAATTCTGAGAGGCAGAAATCATTGCAAGGCTGGGTCAAGAGAAAACACCTGCCATCTACCTGATGACCTGCTCTCTTACCTTTCATCTATGTCTGTCTTTATAACAATTTCATTTTGAATTATATCTTACCTATTGATAGCATAATCATTGTTTCCCTTCCATCCACTTTTAGCATATTTAAATTCATATATAAAGTGTTTATTTTGCACAAAATATATAGTTGAGCCTTTCCCTATGTTTATTCTTTCTAATAATTTCTGCTCATTAATTTTAGTATGTATTTCATCATTTAAATAAATTTAATGTAGTTATTATCACCATTGCATATTCAGAACTGGGGAGGTGGTTCAATGTTTGCTGTACAAGAATAAAAACCTTAGTTCAGATATCTAGCATACACACCAAAGATGGGCAAGTCAGTGCATGTCTGCACCACCACCACAGGGATTAACATGGCAGGTAGAAACAGATCCAATAGATTCACTGGCAACCCTGTCTAGCTGAAATGAGAAGCTAAAGGTTCAGTGAGAAACTCCATTACCAAAATAAATAAATAAAGTAGAGCTTTAGAGAAAGACACTGAACATCAACCCCTGGCATAAATTTGCACTCAAATGCTAGCACCACCAGCACACCACCACATACACACACAGATACCACCAGCACTACACAGGTACTGTGTATGCTACCATAACCACATAGGTTGACTTTCTTCTTTTCTTCTGCGAGCTTGTCTCTCAAGTATTCTTTTTAATTTTCAATATTGTAATTTTAACTGTACAATTTTTATTTATTTTATTGTAGTATTTTATCTCCTGCTATAATTTCTTATTTCTCTATTGAAATATTCATTGACTTGGAAAAAATTGTCTTACTTTATCAAGGATAGTTGTAACTACTGTCTTAAAATCATTTTTGTTCCAAAATCTGATTTATTTTATAGACTCTTGATGTGTTTCCTCTCTTGAATACACTGTTTATTGTATTGGTCCTTCATGCATTCAGCAGTGTCTTACAACATTATACACATTAAGTTGTGATAACCCTTAATTCTATCCTTTTCCTCTAATAAGTATTAATCTAACATCTCCTGAAAATGAATTCACGCCCTTTTATCTAATGTGATATTTAGACAAATCTTCCTACAAGTGGAATGTAACGTACACCGTTTTATTATTATTCAGACTTCCTATCAGTGGCTTCTAGAGAAATCAGAATACAAAGTAATTATGATTATAGATTTGGGCAGGAGTTGATGGTCCCATCTTGTTATGGTTTTAATTGTCCTACTTCTTTGTGCCTTCTGATTACCTTTTCTTTCCTTCTTTTAAGTTAATACAATAAATCTTAATATTAGCTTCACGTTGGTTTATTTTCTTTGTGGCATTTTATCATTATTGCTTAGTAGCTGCTCCAGGTTAAAGTTTATAACCCCACTTCTAAATTATTGAGAACTACTTCCACTAGGATTAGACTGTGTGTGTGTATATATAATGTCAGGACTCAGCAGCCTGGGTTCATTCCAGCCTTATAATAGCTATGGTGTGCTTTAGCTTTCTCACATTTTTATTTGTACATACACCATAAACTCCAAAATATAGGGTTTCTTCTTTTTAGAACTTTGTAACTAAGAAAATGTATTGTTTCCACTTATATAACCGCTTTTATAATGCTCAACCATTTCTTTTAAAAATCTGTTTCCATTTTATTATATGTTTCTGGGTAAGGAATGCTGTACTATTTCGGCTTATCAATGTAGTACATTCAATTTGTCCTCTTCCTGTAATAGTTTTTTATAATTAGATTTTTAAAAATCCAGAATTCTTCCTTTTATTCTGGGGGAACAGGACCCCAACATACCATCAAGACTATAATCTGATGACCTAACTCTCTTCACTTCCAGTCATAGGCTGAGGAGCAAACTTTTACTGCAAGAAGTCTGGGAATCATCATTCATACCATAGATGAAGGAATTTGTTTACCAATTTCTGTGTGTTTCTTTAACAAAATATTACAATTTCTATAAATCTAATTTGAAAAAAGTGTTTTAAAATCTCATAATTTTTTAATACTTACTTGTAATTTTAATATCCTTAAAGGGGAACCATAAATAACAAGTTATTAGTTAAGGAGCTTTTGAATTATTTCAAGGCTGCTCACACTTTCATTTATGTCATACACACCAGCAGATAGCAAGCTTGTGTGTTGCTCTTATTAAGTATAAGGACGTACTGAACTATGTCAATGGATCTCATGAGTAATACTTTTGTTGTACAGTAATATAAGAAAAATTAAATCTTGAATTGTGAAAGCACTGGAGTTTGGATAGAATGCAATTTATATGAATTCTCTTGACTTATAGCTTAGTATGTTAATTCTTTTTCTGACATAATTTTGAGAGACAATGGTAACAATAATAAATATTTTTCAGCTTGAATTCATTTTTGTTCTTGATTTCTGTGACTATGAAGACATTTTAGGAGTATTTGGGATCGATCACTTTTGGGAACTCTTTGCATTGATTACAAAGGTGCATGAAATATATTTTGTATCAAAGAAAAAATGCTGTTAAAGTCTTGCAGTTGTGGTGTTGGAAGTCACTTTTTGAAACAGGACAGTTAAGTTCTTCTGTGGATGATGATGATTTTTTTAACATATCACTCCTAAAATATTTGATCCTAACTCATCTGTAGTTACTCATAAGTGAAGATAGATTTAACCTGTTCTGAGTAAATTGTAATTTTCAGAAGCATTGTGTTTTAAATAAATGAGCATATGACTAAGCTTTTAGATACTGAAGTAACTGGTTTCACAAATGAACAATCAAACTCAATATGTGACATGTTTATTTCTTTGTTGAGTGTTCATTATAATTCTCTCCCAGGGTATTCCTTTTCTCCACAAAACTACACTAATATATTTTAGTAATCATAACTTCATTTCTTCTTCCAAAAGAAGAAAAATTGAAAGACAAAAAGAAGTGGCTATATTCAAACCAAGATAAGACAGCATAGATGTCTCACTTCTGCTTATGTTTGACTTATATAATATAGAAATATCATAAATTTTATTATTAAATCCATATAGAGAAATTCTGGAAACTGGCTATCTGAGGAAAAGGTTTTGAGAAGTGGAAAGGAACATCACTATCAGTCAACATAAATATGTAAGTTGTGCTCCAAATATCACTGAAAATTCCTTAACACTAACTGCTAATTTTTCATTAATTTTGAGGCACATGACTCGTTTAAAAACTTGGAAAAATAAACATATCGCAAAGAAATAAATGATGATGTAAAAGTTAAGCTATGAAGCAGATCCTGAATCAAATATTTAAAGGCGAAGCTGATACTCCTGCTGCTTATGTTTCCTCGACATTGGAGATTGAAAAAGAATATATGAGTCGTGTAATCCCAAACATGCTTACTCTGAACCTGCTGCATGTGGGCAGAGGCTAAAATGCCCTCAAATTGTGGACCCCCTTTGTCTGCATTTTCCTTGAACCCATCTCTAACTAAAGGACCCATTCTTGAGAAAGATGGTTGATGGATCGATACCTCAGATCTCGTCCCTCCCCATCCTGAATATCTTTGATGGAAGACCTTGAGATGTTTCTTGGGGCAAAAATCAGGAAAATATACAACTGATTTCCTATGTCTAGACTCCTAAAATGCATCAGAGAAAGCAACAAAATTACACACACCATGCTTGAGCCCTGACATAATGATTCAGAGGAATTAAAGGTAGTAAAAAAAAAAAATCAGTTATGTACTAGGTCAAACTTTTTCTCCATTTGTCAGTAATGCTTGTTCTGGTGTGGTACCTAAGTGTATGCCTCTCAACTAAATTAGATAAGAATGCGGGGCCTCAGTCATCCTGAGTCTGACGATGCATCTCAAGATGTGAAGGCATGTAGCAAGAGAAGTGTGACTACAGCCGGCAGATTCTTCCCCTTGGAGAGGAAATGTACCAGGTAGTGATGGTAGAGAGTGAGCGCTCTTCTTAATGAACAGACTCCAGGGCAGGCTCACTGGTACAGATGAGTTCCTTCAATGAGATCCCCTGGAATCTTTGTATAGGGGTCTATCTTCTCTCTAGCCTGGTGCACTTGGCTTTCCGTTGCTCTCTGCTCCCCAAGCAGAGGAAAGTACATGTAGAGCAAAGTTTTGCATAGAATGAGCGCACACTAATGTAGGCGCCAGGGTTAGCCACTCCTCCTGGCTGGATAGAAGTCCAAGAGGGTCGAAGTAGAAGAGATGCTGAAGTAGGGAATTTGGGATCTTGGGGTTGGGTCAAGGGGCGGAGCGAAGCAGGGGTCAGCCAAAAGTATTGGTCCTGGACTCACAAATACATCAGGATTTCCCCTCCTCCGTCAGGCTCCTAAACCCCAATGAGGTCATAGCGATGAGAGAGAATCAGATCAAGAGAGAAGGGGAGGAAGAGAACAACAACAACGACAGAGAAAAAAAAAAACCCAGACGGATTTTCTGGCGTCACTGCAAGTAAGAGGAACGTGGTGCTGAATACCATCCACCTGCTCTGCGTGGAGACCTGGGGACTCACCGAAGCGCTTTGCGCTGCCAGGAAAACAAAGGAGGGAAGCAAGGGAACCGGTGAAGAGGGGTTGTGAGCAGCTCCCCTTTATCTCTAGGAAGCCAAGCTCGGTTCCTACGCCAGAAAGAGAGGGGAGACAGAGAGGTGCTGGAGGCTCCTGAAAGCGCATAAAAGAGACAAGGCAGAACTCTGGACAGAGCATCAGGCACTGCCAAGGCTCAGATCCAGGGTCGCTCTCCTCTCCTCACTGCTTGCTTCTGGACTCCCACCCACCGCCCGCGGTACCCGTGAACGTGCCAGTGGCTGGAGCAGCTCTTTCTTCTCTGACCTGGCCACGGAAATGGTACTCCGGTTCTGGAAATCCAGACCTTGTGGATATTTTGCTGGTGAAGAAAGAAAAGTTTGAGGATTTGGACTGTGGTAGGGGGCGGAAAAGGTTCAGGACTTTGGAAGAAAGAAGGTGTGTGATTGGCTTCCTTCTCTGAGCTGGAAGGAATGATGACCCAAGGAGGATGTGTACCAGCGGCCAAATCATTGGGAGCCTCTTGGTGCTCTCTGTGCTGGAGATAGGGCTGGGGGTGTCCAGCGTGGCCGTGGGGGCGGTCAGCTTCAGCCTGGCTCTCCGAGAGCACACGCCACAGCTTGGAGACTCGTCCCCGGTATGGAGCGGGGTGTGTGTACGTTGAGCCATTTCACTCTCTCTTTACCTCTTTTCGGGGGATGGTCGGTGTGCGTGCCTTAGTCACTGTCTCCTGGGGGAACAATATTATAATTCTCTGCCTGTAGCTTCCAAACGGCAAGCTCTGCTGATTTATATTGTCCTTTTATGTACTGGGAAGCTTTTTATTCTCTTAACTGGGGTTAAAACCAAATTGAACGGATTTATTTAAACTTGAGGGGAGGGTCAATCTGGCTGATTCTGCAGAAGACTGACCAGTGTTAGTCATTACAAGGTTACACCTGTCAAGGGCAAACCCACTTGTTTATGTCTTTTACTAAAAATGTTACATCATTTTATTGTACTAAGAGCAAGCAGGGATATTTATCTTTTGGGCAGTATGCTCAAGGTACACCAATGCAACAGTGATATAATCAAAGGGGAAAGTGAGCTGAGCTACTGAAAGCTCCGAGAGGAGGGACAGCATCATCCCAGAAAGCACTGCTTTGAATTTGCCTTGCTACTTTTCTCATAGTCGCCTCTGAATGTTCTATTTAAGTTCTATGCCATCAGTTAAACAAACAACAGTATGGAATATAATGTTGTCCTGATTGTGTACTAACTCACCTTACAGTATGCCTACCTACTCAGAAAACAATGTCGTTTTCTTCAGACCAGGGCAGACCTAAAAAAAAATCTTCTTTGGTCATGTAGAATGAATTGCAAGGAAGCAGACCCTTTGCTGCCATCAAAAATTAATAAAAGAACTACCTGAAAATGAAAAAGCTCCCTCCCCCTCTCTCCCTCTCTCCCCCTCTCTCTCCCTTTCTCGCCCCCCTGTGTGTGTGTGTGTGTGTGTGTGTGTGTGTGTGTGTGTGTGTGTTCCCATCCCACCCTCCTCCCTGCCCTCCCCCTCTCTTTTATAACCTCCTCATACTTGCCATGCCCGTTTGGTCTCTAGCTTGGTTGTATTTTCTGAATAATTCATTAGGAGGCTATTCTGTTGTTGGCACTCTATACTATATTTAACAACCATGATTTCATCACTAAAGTACTAAGAGAAAGACCATTTAGAGATTGAGGAAAATACACCCCAAATTCATTCATAAAAAAATGTTCTGACCTGCTAAGTACAGTGAAATTGTACCTTGGATAATCAGTTTTTATACTTTTTTTTCAGATTAGATACATGTCTATAGAATGCAGAACTTAAAAGACAAAAAGGAAAAGAATATGTAATTCTAGCATTGAATTTCCCCAAGAATTATTCTTCTGAATTCTATAAGTTTATATTAACTCCCACTAACTAGCTCATTCTTTATTATATGGAAATGTTGCTTGTGTAGGTACTAACTTTGGGTTTTAAAGAGACAAATCTTAAATTCCACATCTAATATGTGGCTATAAATATTTTGAGAACTGTGATTATTGTTATTATTAAAATTTCTACTGACAAACTCTCAAAATAAAGTGCAATACCAACATGTAAAGAAAGAGAGTGAAATGTGATCTCCTGATTGGTCAAGAAAAAAAAAAGGCCTCAAATATGCAAATGTCACCATGTTCCTTAAACACAAGAAATTGAGTGAATTAAAGTAAACTGTCTCTAAATTATATCTTAAAATCATTTTATCCTTAGAATATCTTAAGTAACTACACTAGTTTGTTAATTTTTCATCATAATTTTTTTCTCCCTCCGAAAGGGATAATACTATATAAATGAGCTAATATATGCACAAATGCAAAAAAAACCTCTTGAATTAGAGAAAAGAAAACAAATACAGTCATATTGATACATTCATTACCATAAAAATTATTTCTACTTTAATTAGTTTTTTACAGTAAGCACAATTCACCAGGATTCTTGGAAGAATAATTTTGAATACTACAATATGGTTTTGTAAAAACTCAAATAATTCAGTCAACTGGATGACTTATTTTGAAACTGAAATGTTCAAATCATCACTCACCTTTGCAAGTCCAAGACCTACAAGGAAAATACATTTGTAAAGAATAAACTCCCAGTTGGAATGATCATGGTTTTTAAATTATAGACTGGTTAAATGAATTATTGAAATGGTTTCATTTTTGTGAATAATTTTGGACTATCTTTTCATTCCTTCTCTTGTAAATCTATATAAGCAATATTTATATAGAGCTTAATATGTGAATGACATATTATTATTTACTACAGAAGCTATAAAAGATGAATCAGAATACTGTCTTCAGAGGGTATCATCTGACAAAAAAAAAGGGAGGAGGGGGGAGGAATCACATTACTAGTATTGACAGAGGTAAGAAGTTAAAATATGACCTCCGAGACATTAGGGATAAAAGGGAAAGATAAAAGTTACCATGGACAGCAAAATACCTATGGAAATATTAATGACCTTGAAGGTTTCATGGAGTTGAAATCAATACATTACAGTGTTAATATCTCATGAAATAAGGTCTTAAGGCAAATTTACTGGTTGTAAATCCCAAACTTACCATTATCTATTTGGGTTGCTAACATTTTTTTCTCATGTAAAAAAGAGGATTGAGACTTGTATCAATTAATGAATAATAAACAATCTTTTAGAAAGGTGCATAATGTATGACAACCAAGAAGTAAATGTGAGCAGCTAGTCCTGGATACCCAAGACTGCAGACGCAGATGTGAGAAGTGAGATTCTCTGGAGCAATATGGATGAAGACTGTGAACCAAGATAGAATGGAATATAAAAAGTTCGTTGTTTTTATAAGGCTTAAACGTATGTGATAAAAACAGAGAGAATGATGTCGCCAAGGATCAAGACATGCTGTGTGTCAGGCTGAAGCAACAGAATTTCTCATGTTTCTAATAATCATCATCATAATACTAATTTTTACATCCTAAGGAGACTCTAAGAAAATAGAGAGGGAAGCTCAATAGAAAAATCTTTCATTTCTTTGGCAATTTATTAATTAAAAGTCTGTATTTTTATGAATACAAATGAGACATACAGTGATTAACCTGTCAAGATGTTCAGAGTCTAAATAAGACTGTGTTTTGATTAATGTGTGAAACTTTACTTCAAAATATTAATATCATTATTTCAACTTTCTGAGTTAAAATAGTAGAAATAAAGGGCTGCATTGTAGCATATTATTTTTTATGTAGAGAGACTAAAATCATTACATATTTTTATCTAGGGCAAGTACATGGAAGTTTTTAGAAGCTATATAATTACGTGGCCTCAAATATGCTAATTTAATGGCTTAAATGGTGTAATACTGAGGTAAAGGGCTTTGTGTAACATATATGCCTACAGAGATGATTTTCAGGTACATTGCATAATCAAAAAAAGCATGTTATATAGTCAATCCTAAATGAGGACAATTAGATGGAAAACATCCTTTAATTTAATTTTACAAGGAAAGAAGAGTATAACTTTCCAGAGCATTTTTTATTCTTCCTAGACAATTCATTATAGCTAATAAATTCAGAATTCAATAAAAAATGAGAATGCATAACTACAAGATGACAATGAAGGAACCTTTATGTAGGGTACTTTGGAAAAGACAGACATGCGGGGCAGAATCAATTTAAAAGATGTATTGAATGGAATTAATTGACATGGTCGTGTTTCCAAGTGACTCTGTGCATCACTAATTTCAGCCTACAAGGATGTCAAGAGCATCCTTGACAAAAGGGATGGTTTCAGTAGCGTGTGGGTCACTGATACACTAACTCTATGTTGTTGGTCTAGCATGGTGTTTAGAAGTCTAGAGCATCAGGTGGTGGCATTCTGAGTGATATTGGAATTGTGTTTGATTGTCCTTATGCCCTAATTCCAGCCATCTTTATCTGACATTCATTTTGTAAGGTTTATTTTTATAATTTTCTATGCCTGGATCTCCCACATGTAAACTATAGGGCAGTCTTTTGAAATGTTTAATACTTTCCATACATAAATCATTTAAGGTTTTAGTAAATTTATCTATTATTTTTCTGAAGCATACTTGGTGTTATGACTTTACCTACTTAATAGCTTTGTTATTTTTCCTGTATGAGATGTATAGTACAATCAACACATACACTTGTTCTGTAGACTTTTAGTTCATCATTTCAACAACTCCTGCAACCATAGACAGTTTATACTTTATTCCAAAGATGCAATTGATTGTTGCTTTAATATATTAATTTTAATATTTAAATATAACAGAATTGTTTAACAAAAAACAAAACAACATTGTAAACTCATTAGTGACTTTAAATATACACAACCTGAAGCAGAGGTTATGTCTATCCAGGTGAATTATTGTTCTGCCATGATAAAAGTCCCTTCCCTATCCTCAGATGACAGTATAAATGTATATCTGTGTTCTTTTAAGTTAATTTTAATTACATAAGCTATCATGAAAAGATTCCTTTGAGATGGTGATTTAAAGAATACCAAATTTTTTTCTTTTTACATTTTATCAACATTAGTCACCACTATCTTATTAAAACACCAGAGACAGTTCTCCTTGAATAAATAACCATGTTTGGTAATAGAACCCAAATGTGATAGTGTTTCTAGGTATAATGGTGACTGTTCATGAATTCTGTTAAAGCTCAGGCTGAGATTCTTAAGTGACTCACATTCTCATTTTAAAATGTGACTAAGTATTTGCTGATATTAGAAAATCTGAAAAGTTAAATGCATTCAACTTCTAGTGGATGTGATTATTATTCGTGGAACCGCATCACACATCAATAGAAACATAACTATGCGTCATTTCTAAGTTTGACTGATAATGGGATGACGAATTAAAAAATAGTGTTTTGGCCATTACCTTATGGGATGTTCTAAAATCTAAATACGATTCTGGGGAAATGGAATCTGCTAGAGTTTCCATCCAGTCAAAGGATGACTCAAAGGAGTAAATTGAATTGAAGTCTTTGTTTAGGAACATTAGGGAATGAAAATATTTGTTGGCAATTTGCTTGATAGAAACATTGTCTGAACAAAATTGCATCTATTAATTCTCATGCTTTTGACTAAAATAGTTGAGTTGACTTTTTCTATGGGCTGAGTTATAAGTGAATTCATCTAATATACACTTCAACTACAACCAAGAAATTTTTTAATTTGCATGATTACTTAGTCCTTTTCAGACCATTAAATCTATTCACAGATAAGAATATTCCCCAGCCATCCAATCATAAATGTTTCTGTATAAAAGCTTTCATGTATTTTTGTTTGTATTTATACACATATATACACAGAATACATACACGCAATCAAAGGTGGAGACATGTTGGCACTTTAATATCTAATTAATATTATGTCAGAAATGTCTCTTCAATTTTGAAGTCTAAAGATTATTTTTTACTACATGTAAATAGCACAAGTGTTGCGATATACCTTAATGGTAGAGTAATTGCCTAGCATGTTCAGGATAGGAGTTTCATCCTCACTACTGCACTTACACACAAAGATACTGAGAACGTCCGCACACACGTGCGCATACACACACACACACACACACACACACACACAACTATGCCTAAAGTTATTCAAAATATTTTAATATATTGTTGAGTAATTTAAGGAAATTCTCTGATGGCCACTGTACAGCTAGATGTTCCAGCATGTGAAATGACAATGCCCAGCTAACTCAATGACTAGAAGCAGAGCGCCTCGGTGAGCGCAGTTTTAGAAGGGGTGATAGGAAATGAGCTGTTGTGTCCCTCTGCAAGGATCAAACCTATGCACTCCTTGTCGCGAGTGCAGCTCTAGTCTTTGTACACTTCACTCCAAGTGGTTGACAGGCTGGATTCAGACATCTCGATATAATGGTAATACAATTATAACACTAAACAAGCTGTGTTTCTTCTCTGTCAGCACTCATTTATACAGAAAGGGAAATGCTACTCTCTGTTATTTTTGGAGATGTGATGCTAAGAATACAATGCTTATCAAATGTTTATCCAGAGCCTTGCGTAGGGTAGGTGCCCCGTGCATGTCAACCCCCACTGTTTCTCTGTTGCCCTTGTACAGTGGAGGCAACTGGAGGTCTTTCAGCTAAAAGCAGAGCGTGGCTCATATCTCCCCAACACCTTGAGTCAACTGTAATTTGACTATTCTTCCCGTTCTTTGTGTGTAATCTGTGTTCTTATGTTTTGATTTACTTAGGATGTTACATTAGTAACTACAAGAACATACCATAATGCCTATAAGAAAAAAAATATGTAAGTATTCAGACTGAAGGCCATTGGTATAATATACCTCCCTCTTTGTTTTTCTCCTTGAATAGGATAAAATAGTCAAAACTACCATGAAAAACATTCAGGAATCAAATATACAATTATGTAAATTAGGCAAACAAGGCAGTAGGGATATAGTGCCTGCTATTTGTATTACAAAACAAAGTCCTCAGGAAACATTTTTAAAGACTTAAACACTTCTCAGAAGATCAAAACAAAACTACATAGTGATGTCTTCCTCTGTTAAAGATACTTCATGTTATAGAAATCTGTGTGATTTTACTTAAGTCTCCAAGCAGCTCTCAAAGTTTATTGCACCTTGTATCACTCACAGATGTGTTGTTAATTGGGATAGATCTTTCAAGGACCAGTGCAACCTTCATTATTGCTATGCATTTTAGCCAGCATTAGAAATATTGGGAAGCAGCAATGTTCTATTAGTATATAATCTATTGTTAAATATTGAAAAACAAACAGTGTGATCAAAGTACAAAGTATAAATTGTCACCTATACTACACTAAAGGTTAGAGTACTGTGTTCTATGTGCTTTGCAGAAATAGTAGTGGCATGGCTTATTCTTAGGAATTAGCCATGACCAGATATTATCATAAACATTAGCATTTATAGTTGTATCAACTATTATTTTTTAAATTTTAGACATGAAAGGAGCCCACGTAGAACTTAACTTAGGTTATTTTTTTTTCTTTTTTCTTTTTTTTTTTTTTTTTTTTTTGGTTTTTTGAGACAAGGTTTCTCTTTGTAGCCTTGGCTGTCCTAGACTCGCTTTGTAGACCAGGCTGGCCTCGAACTCACAGCGATCCGCCTGCCTCTGCCTCCCGAGTGCTGGGATTAAAGGCGTGCGCCACCACGCCCGGCCTTTAACTTAGGTTATTAATCAGCTGAGTACTAAAGACTATTAAAGTCTATACTTTTCCTATGGCATTGTGTAGAATTTTGGAAATTTAGTAAAAAAAATTATCCATTGATTTTTTTTTACCTCATTATTTTTTCTTTGGCACTGAATATATGAGTCAAATAGGATGGCATAAGACCAGATCCCAAACCTATTTTTATCTATCTTACCAAAAATACTGGTATAACCAGTCAATCAATGAGCATAGACCACATATTAATAGAATATATAGTCTTATGATCTTCTACATATGTTTTCACTACCTTTAAAGGTTAAGCCTTATATATATATATATATATATGGGCAAAACTTGGGCCTGCTATAGGCTTTTGGCATCTCAAAGCCCAGCCCCAGTGACACACCTCCTCCAGCAAGACTACACCTGTTTCAACAAAGGCCACACTTGCTAATTTTTCAGAAAACAGTTCCACCAACTATGGACCAAGCATCCAAACAAATGGCCTACAGGTATAACAGAACAGTTTGAAAGGGTCCTATAAGAATTACAAAACTACTATGCACTCTAATTCTGAGCTAGGTTTGGAGAGCTGTGCTAAGACAGAACTGGATGGGCATGAAGTCATGGCAGTAGACATGGGAATCACTGTTCAAGTTCAGTACACTCACCAGCCACTGGCCCCAAGATGTACACATAGGGCCAGGAGAAAGCATTGAGGAAGTATGAACATACACCACAACCCTAACCATATCTATGACTGCCCATCCTGTTAATGGTGGATTTGTAAGTTCATAAATTGCTTGTATTCGAGTATTCTCACAGCTTCCTCGTATGTGAAAAATAAGAACTTGTGTATTTATTTAGGGTTATCAGTGAACATTTTATGCTTTTTTCCCCTTTTTTATTTATTTTTTATTAATTTATTCTTGTTACATCTCAATGGTTATCCCATCCCTTATATCCTCTCATTCTTCCCTCCCTCCCATTTCCCGTTATTCCCCTCCCCTATGACTGTTCCTGAGGGGGATTACCTCCCCCTGTATATGCTCATAGGGTATCAAGTCTCTTCTTGGTAACCTGCTGTCCTTCCTCTGAGTGCCACCAGGTCTCCCCCTCCAGGGGACATGGTCAAAGGTGAGGCACCAGAGTACATGAGAAAGTCATACCTCACTCTCCACTCAACTGTGGAGAATGTTCTGTCCATTGTCTAGATCTGGGTAGGGGTTTAAGGTTTACCGCCTGTATTGTCCTTGGCTGGTGCCTTAGTTTGAGCGGGACCCCTGGGCCCAAATCTGCCTATCATAATGTTCTACTTGTAGGTTTCTAGGACCCTCTGGATCCTTCTACTTTGCCATTCTCCCATGCTTCTCTCATCTAGAGTCCCAATAGAAATCTTAATTAGAGTTTCATCTTGTATAGCATGTACATAATTAATTTAAAAATACATATAAAAAATAAAATCATTATTACTGGGCAAATTATAAAGCTAAAATATAAAAAGCATAAGTTATAAATGAATATTATTTCAGAAATTAATAAAACTATTATGAATTCTAGTTTTATGAACTTCTAAAATTTTTAACATTGGTGGTTGTTCAATTTTTCATTCTATGAAAATGCTTATTTAGAATTAGTTTTATGTTCATAATCTTATGTTTTCTTTAAAAAGAGTCCCCAAACTATAAATGATACACTTCTGATAATACCTGTAAAATTTAAAAATGATAATAATTGCAATATTTTAACAAATTACACCTTCATTAAAGACATGACGGGATGGGTTAGACTGTAGGTCAGTAGGAAGACCCACTGGTTCTCCTTTGTGAGGCCTTGTTTGAATGCCTAGTACCCCAAACGAAGAACAGCAATGTCTTCAGTGGCACATCTTTGACATATATATTTATTTCTCATTCACTTAATTTGGCCGTTGGAAATATTAGATTTTTTTTCTCTACTTGTCTCTTGCTAACCATTTTGCTACCTGGCTTTTTCTGGTAAAATAAAAGATGATAACATTAATATTAAGATACTTGACAATTTAAACGTATAATAGTTTACATTGCCTAAGAATTGCTACTTTTATTCTACTATTTCACAGAACAAAATTATTCATGTAGGGAATGACAATGGAATCATCAAAGATATTTAGAATTCTATGTCTAAGACCAGATAATGAAAGTGACTAATGAGAGAAAATAAAAGTCTAAGTCATATACAGAAAAAAATGAGGGTTACGCACACATTGGCATGGGACAGGTGAAAGATAAGTAATTCTTTGAAGGAGATGATAATTTTCCACTTATATGGAATATATGCTACATTTGCGTTGTTTGTACCCTGACAGGGGACAAGTTCACAATGTGACCTTCTACGCAGCTGCACTTTATTTCCATAACCGGCGAGCTTTCAGGAATTGCCGTACATGCTGGATGGGCATCTGTCTGGTGTGTTGGCTATCCATGGAAAGAGCATAAT